>NC_054060.1:35585942-36199871 GCF_017639655.2 Falco naumanni
GGTCAGCTTAATAAGAGTTTGGATTCCCCTCAGACTGATACAGTTCTTTGTTAAGTCTGTCTGAAGTGTTTTCCAGACAGCTGGCAGTATCCTGCTCTTCAAAAAATAGAAAAGCTAATCCAACTAAAGGACTTAAGGGAAAAAAAATTAAATTTGGAAGTAAAAAAAAAAATAAATTACAGTCTAAAGCTAATTTTCATGCATACAAGTACCTTTTGAATTCTTGCTGGACTAGAAATCCCAGTCTCTTCACACCTCAGTAAAGGACAGCTATGTAGGGTAACGTCTCTACAAGACTATTAACTATATGATCTCATAGAAAGAACTTCTATGAAACTGTAGCAAATTCAGATAGTCCTGACTTTGTACCTTACTCTGAGGCCTCTTCTAAACTTTTTAGGCAGAATCGCATCTGTTTTGGACTTGGAATGTCATAAACAGTGTTTTGACATGTCCTGTGTAATCTCAAATAGATTTCAATCCATATGGACAAACACTAGATGCTTACATTTGATGAGAATAATTTTATAAGTTTCATCAGGCTTATTCGGTGGTAATTTTCCTGTTACAATTTTAGTTATGATAGCATTAGTTTATAACTAATGTTAGCTCTTAATATCTGAATTAATTTGTGAGGAATTTAAAGATTGACTAATTGGCAACAGGAAATACCCTTGGAACACTGCAGGAGGGCTGTTTTCCTCCTTATCTTCGCTATGTCTTTACGTAGTTTTTAATCTGTCACTCTAGATACCAAATACCTATCTAGATAGCAATGGATATGAGACACACAGTATACAGACACTTGTACACACTCGTAACACACAGACTTTGTAGTTCTGCTGCCCTTGTGGGCATCAAAAGTAGCTCTGCTCAAGAAGTTACAGGGAACGAAGATGCAGTTTTCTAGTCCGTAACAGCCAACAAGTGACTTCCCATTTTGCAGAGACGGAAAGCCTTGAACTGCACCATTTACTCAAGCTACACCTTTAATTCCCACTTTTACAGATCTTACTGCTTTTCCTGAGGCACGGCTTTGCAATTTTACACCAATAATTAGTTGCAGATCTCTGTGGAAGGGGGACGATGAGAAGTCCTGTCTGTTTGTTTAACCTCTATGGTATTTATTTTCATATATTTGTACCGTGAACATGGAGCAATACAATTTACTCTTTTTTCCTAGATTTCTAACTAAATGAAACGTGGAGAATTGCCTCCAGTTGTCGCTGCACATAGAGATCCTGAGTTGCTTGGCCCTTATATAAAGGTAGAATAGTTTAGAATAAATGAGTGTTTCAGCTGACGCATAACATAATACACATTAGCTCATAAAGTAAACGTTACTTAAAGAGTTCACTTGTTGTTTTTCATGGAGTATTGCTGTGCTTTCACAGTCTTTACACTGGCACTGTAAACTTCAGTGCCTTTTGTCACAGTTGTATCCTTTTGCAGTCACATATCAGTTTTAATTAAGCCAAATATTTTAATATTAAGCTATTGTAAGGAAGATGGGACTTGCCTTTTCCTTTATTTCTGTAGTTCCTTACACGACATAGATGATTACATTGACTGTGTCAGTGCAGAGCTCCAAGAGCTTAATTGTGAAAGCTTGAAAGTTTAGAGAGTCCCTCTGCCTCTCTGAGCAGCTTTCATTTCTGAGCAGGAGACTCTTCTGGTACCTATAAGGCCAACTGTTCCTTTTCAGGCCACCTTTAGAATTCTGTCTTTTATGTAGCCATGTCATCTGCAAATTAGTGTTTTCTCTCATCTTTTCCACAGTCTCTGTGTTTTTTCTTGTGCAGTGCTACTGTGGCCTCCTTTCTCTGACACACCTTTCCATGTTCACAGACTTGTTCATTTAGTTTCCTGTCCATTTCGCCTTCGGACACCTAGCATAACTATTTCCCAGCCGCATGTTTTTCCCAGGCGAGTGAACCTTTCCATTTCTCTATTGTCTCTGCAGCTGCCTCCAGATCCAATTGTTGTTAGGTTTGTTCCCCCTGCAGTCTTCCTCAGATCAAAGCGAAGGAAATGAAAGTCCCTCCAGCTAATTTAGGAGCAAGGGAGTTGAACTTGTTTTTCTTCTCTTATTCCTACTGGATGATCATACTCTACAGCTCATACCTTTTCTCGCTTGCTAAAAATAAGCCTGTTCTTTATGCAGCTGGAATATTCACTGTATTGTGCTTGGACATACAGTTCTTCAGTGTCCTTATGGAGACCCATTTGGCTGGATCTCTTGTCTAAGTGCACTGAATCATGCTTGAATGACTTTCTTGAAAGAACGAAGAGAGGGTGAACTTGCATGTCATTCTTGAGTTTGACAAGGTAAACTATAGCTTTTTATGTTTGTAAGCTTCCACAATATAATAATTTTTAGATACAAAATAAATTGTTAATGGGGTTTAGTATTTTATTTTATGTTTAATATTTAAAAATCCTTAGGTCTAGGTTTTGGCTTGCTGCAGTCTTCTCTGACTTGCAGCTTCTTGATTTATGCTATTATATGCTTCAGCTTTTATTGCTGGCTCATGTATTCATCTTCCAGCATGCAAGATTTAAGAAAGACCTGAAATATGTAGGGAAAAGCATACAGCAAACACTGGAAAGGTTATTTGCATGAGATTGGGGTATCTATTCTGACTGTACTGTTTGCCTTTTATCTTAGGCAGTCTCTGTTAAACTATTTGTTAAATTTCAGGTGGAATGTTTTTTTTGTCACTTTAAACAGTAACATTAAATACAAATAATGATGATTTTCCTCTGGTTTTGGGGTATTCAGTTTTTGCAGTGAGTTGGTAAGACTACAAAAATACAAATGGAACAAATAATTCATGTGTTTTTAAAGCTAAATTGTCTGTATTCTTACATTTCCAGTTTAGCCTGATAACTGCGAAAGAACTCTGTTGCTCAACATTTTCTATTGAATATGAAAAGTGCAATGAATCAAGCTGATTGTAGTTGACAGCTGGCTTGATCTTGCCATAATTAGGTCTTTTACTTCTGGCAAAATCCACTAGCCTTTTCCGTTAGCTGATTGTTGATGAATGGAGAGAGACAGCTTTTCATATTGATAAAGAATTTGGGGAAACCTTAATTTCATGTGGAATAAGACTGAAAAATACCCTACCTCCTGTTGACTGCATTAAGCCAAAAAGCCATGCAGGAACTCATGAGATGTGTACAATAGTTGATATGACTTGTTCACAGCAGTTAAATAATTAGTGTACACAGAAAATAACAGAAACATGGAGCTGAAGCATGTTAATGCAACACAAATGTTTACAGCTGATGGGCACTGCCATAAAATAAAGATGTGCTCTTTTAAAATTACATGGGAAAATAGTGAACAGGTAATTCATTAGTTTTCAAAATGTTATGTTTACACTTTAGTGGACATGTTATTTAAATACTCTGTAGCTTTTGCACTTTAAATGATTGTGGGTTTCATTGTCATGTGCCTGGAATGCAGACTAGTTTGGGGTTTGTAATGCCTTATCTTTGAATTGAAATTCATAGTTTAATCAGATTTTGTGAGATGCATTTGCTGTCATTTTAAGACCTTTACCAAAAGCTCATTACTTTGTAATGTCATGGTCAATTTTTGCTTTTAACCACTTAGGTTTTATGGGAAGCGCAAGTTGAACACTGCGTTTCACAATGTATCTTTCAGTTACAGGATGCTTATTTTCAGTACTTGTGTGGTTTGGAAATGTTTTATTGTACTGTTCTCATATAAACAATATTATATTACCACAGAAAAACTTAGTATTGAAACAATTAAGGGAAGAATGAACACACATTTGATGCTAAAGATGTCACTCAGACTAATAAGTGCATCTTAACCATACTTAGCTATCCTATCAGATTAAGATGTTGTTCTTCTCACAGACCCAGAAAAATATAGTTCCAAGACTATTTTTAAAGGCACTTGGATAGTGTTTTCAACATATATTCTAACAGGCCTGTTATGTAAAATCACTCTTGTGTGAAAGGATTGGTATTGTAAACAGATATAAAGTTTTGTGCACAACTGATCTGTTATTTCTATAAGAATGCATAATTTTTTTAAAGATAATTTACTTTTATATGTGTATGAGGTTGATACTTCAAGTCAGCTACTGGCTATTTTAGCTGATACTAAAGTTAATATAAACATGCTTAAGATTTCTGTGGCTCTTTAAAAGTGTCTGCAAGGCCAAGGAGGAAAGTAGTATTTTAAATAATTGAGTTCCAGATACAACTTTCCTATATTGTAGATGTGATTATAAGGAGTTTATTTCATATGTAGCAGATGTTCAATATATGCTTAAATCCATGTTTAATTTTGAAAATCTATTTTGACATTGTTTTGATTTGTGTTAAGTTCTTCCTTTTCTTAGCAGTTCTGTGCAAAACAGCCTCAGTTGTGAGACTTCTAAGAAAATAATATGGGAAAACAGGAAATCTGGAGTCTGTGGCTTATGCTGAGTAGACTTCAAACATTTTATTAAATAGAGTGACTTATTAGCATCAGCAAGTTGGAGGAATTGCTAACAAGGTAGTATAGTTTGAGAGATGTTAAGATTTTATCAAACATAGCTAGTGTGAGATTTTTCAGCAAATTGGGATGTGGCTTAAGTGTGTTTATCCTAAGAAACTGTTACTGTATGTATTTGCACAAATAAACCAACACTTTTATTATATAAACTTCTGAGTAAAGTTACCAGATTTGTAACGTTAATTTCTAGAGTATTTGATTATCAGGAGATAGCACATGCTAGACATGTTTTTCTTTAATTCCCAATATTCTGGTTGCCTTTTCTGGGTATAATTAGCTTGTTCTTTTCCATTAAGCTAAAAAAGGCACGTGCTGTTATCATTGGATTCTTTAAAATGGATTTCTGCTATCGGCATATTTCTGACCCAATTAAAAAAATGCAAGGCAGAGCTGTGGATAAAGCCATTAAACTGGAAGTAATGTCATCCATGTTGAGATCAGCAAAAATTCTATTTTAGCTTAAATAAAACCAGATATTTTCTTTTGTGTTTTTATAGTGTTATATATGTGTTTTCACACGAAATTTTCTAATTGTCTTCGTTGTACATGGCACTAAGATCAGGTTTCATGGAAAATGTGATCAAAATCTATTAGAATTCTTCAATTTGGTGATATATAAGGTTAGTGTGTTTCAGAAATGTAAGGAGATCAGAATCAATCATCTTCAGCATATGCTCCATCCTGCGTTCTCCTCTCATACTCCTCAGATAGCACAAGGAGGGATATTTTGTATAAGACCTATTTGATACAGAACTGGTATAATAAACTCCCATATCTTTCATCTGTTTTCCCCATCACTACTGTTGTGCTGAGGACATGTACCTAAAGTGTGTGCTGCCTCTTCTTATCAGCAACCTTTAAAGCTTTGTTGCCAACTAAGCTAATTAAAGCATCCCTGAAACTACGTTCCTTTGAATGAGCCTTAAGGAAGAGAAGTACATGTGACTGATGGGCTTCTGCTGCTTGTGTCCAAGTTAGCATGGGAGAACTAGGAAATCTTTTGCTAGATTCAGCAGGCAAAGCAAGCTTGTTCCTTTCTTTCTTGCTTTGGCAATTTGGTAGTTTGCAGCCAGAGCTGTAGGTCTTTCTTTGCTGTAAATGTGGCACAGAGGAGGAAAATGCCCCGGTCTGGGGAGGCAGAGCTCTGATCCCAGTCTGGAATTCACTGGCTAGGGAGCACTCCAACCTACCCCTGTTCATTTTACGGTTGTGAGTCTGCTTCATTCTGGGAATATGCTCATTTATGTAATACACTTCATTTCTTTTGTCCACATGCTTATATACATAGTCCCAGACCTGTCAGCTCTGTGTTTGTCGTGTGCTATATAGATTTCTGGGGTTTGACAGCTCTACAAAGGTAAATTCCTAGTCTGGAGGTAAGTTTTGTATTCCCTCATTTGCCCTAGGAAGGAACCAGCAACTTAAAACTGCTCTGGATCATGGACAGTGGAGTCTTGCAGTGCAGTAAAAACCGAGTATTTACTTTAAATTTCTATGTTGGCATTTCAAGCCTGTTTTGGAACAATTTGCAGTACCTTTCTGGCCTTTGCTGTCCTCTCCTATTAGGCTGGTGGAGATGATGTTTTCTTTTTACCATGGCAAAACTGCTTGGCTCGTTAATGAATCCCACATGGGGGAGTAAATTCTTTAAATCATGAGCCTGAAGGAGTTGCTTCTTGGATTTCTCTCTGTTGTAGTTTCTGCCTCTAATTCAGTACTGGTCTTGTCCTTGGTCTGTGTTTGGGCTTTTTGGGTGCATGGGATTTTGGTTTTGTGGAGTCAGTGGGTGTGTCTGCCTCACCAGCCTTTGGTTTGCTGGTGTTGTCCCAACCTGGATTAAATGTGAAAGAAAACAAGGGTTTTTTTTCTGGCTGAGGATATGGTTACCTTTACCATCGCAAATGTTTTGGGGAGTACGTGTATGGAGGACTTCAGAGGATTGCTTTTTTTTGGGTTTTAGCCAAAAAGGCCATTTAGCCTAAAACGTTCCTTATCTGTACTACAATTTTGGAGTGACAACCTATGTAAAGAATAAATAAGTATAGCTGGGTTGCAGGTGGGATATATGCCACATTGTCTTTAGTAGCTGTTCTGTATTGCCTTGTCAATAAATTAATAGGCAGTTGAAAGTATTGGGATACAGGCAGAAAAAACTTGATGGGTAGCGTTTTTGATGGCCAAAGTCAAAACCAGCTATTCTGGGCTCCAAGGCAAAAGCTAAGACGCAGACTTTCTCACCTCTCTGTACACTGTTAATTACATTTTATCTAGATTATGTTGGTAAATTGGTGGTTTAACCTCAGAATCATCTCTGACTGTAAGGGAAGGGTGGGCCAAAGTACCAAAAGAGAAGCCGTAAATGAGGGAGTAAGGATAGAGATGATGGTGAATGGTAGGAAAAAGACTAGAAAACCTGTGAGAATACACATAGGAGAAGGTGGAGATTGGCCCATTTCAGGAGGCTTGAGGTACTTGAACCTACGCTTTCTAGTGTAGGGTGTTGGGAAGGGAACTGAAGAAGAATTGCGTGGGAGATGGGTGTGAACACCTATCTTAAAAAGAAGGAAGAATTAGATAAGGGAAGTTAATGACATGGTGGCTTTTGCAAACCTAGAAAAAGATATGAAGAGACAGTGTACAGGAAATGACTGGTAAATTCTTGTATGCTTTGGTTTTCTTTTTCAATTAATTGGTTACATTATGCTTTATACTAGCGATTTTGAGTGGCTAGGTGCTGCTGAACCTAAATGTGAAATTGCCAGTCATTATGGTGGCCTGTATAGTTTTTGAATATTTGTTGTTTTCCTTTAAAGCTCTTATTTCTGAAATCATAAGTGTCTCAGGTGTGGATTTGGTGTACGTTTCATCATTATTTTCAAAGTAAATTTCTGTTCTTACTAGTGAAAACTTAGAAAATGATCAAAAATAAGTATCTTCATGACTTAGATGTGGAGGCAAAGAAATACATACAATCAAATCACATCCTAATTCTCATACTTTAAAAAATATTCTATTCAAAAACATTGGTCTCATGTTTTTTTATTTTAATATTGACATAATTAGATTCCTCTTAAAAGATAGTTCTGATGGGGGTAAAAGCAAAAACCCACTGGAATTTGCCCTTACTGCTTACATGTATTGACTACAGTACACTCTGCTTGTCAAACGTTCTTGAGTTCAGGTGCCATTTTTCATTTAGTATTGTGGGTTGCCAATGAATAAGATGTTTCATAATAGCTCAGCAGCATGTAGGCTGAGGAGTTTGTGATGATAGACAGAACAGCATAGTGTGACAGTAGAAAGAAATGAAGAAGGAATGAGAAAATGAATTTTCAAAGTGACAAGACTAATGTGGAGAGCTAAATATTAAAGGAGGTTCCTTTTCTTAATTAAATGCCTACGGTATGACTTGTTTTGAGGCTGCTTGTAAACTGGTTCCCAAACTATTTAATTACTACTGTACTATTCATCTCACCTGTCTTAAAAATATTAATCATCAAATGGTAAAATATTAGCTTGTAGTAGGAGGGTAATGTCAGAAGCTGAAACTCCAGTTCATTACAAATTCTGTCTCTCATCATGACCTTTTAAAGTGCATGCTAAACAAAATATATTTTTTTTTTTTAGATTTTTGCCAATATTAAGACAATAGGGAATACAGGTGTATTCTTGTTTCCAAGACATACATAATACTTTCTTAGCGCCTAATGATGCAGTGTTTGCTCTATAGCATTTCATTTAATTCATCTCTACGTGTAAATGCTTCTGTGAATCAATGGAAAGAAATTTACAATTCAGCAAAACTGTCTGCTTTGATGTATCACCATGTAGCAAATGAATCTGTGGAATTTGCAGGAGTAGATATTTGTAGTGGCTTTTTAGTACCTCCTTCAGAAGGCAGTTCTGTAGGAGGTAGGTTTCTCTTGCTGCAGGAGAGAGGAGGAGGTCTGGACCTTAAATGTGATAGGCTTGTGTTTGTTTTGAGAGGTGAGTGACTTCATGGATGAAATTGTTAATAACTAGTATGAACAGCACAAACTTAAGAATCCAGGAAACCAACAACCTCATTAAAGAACTGAGAAAATGCAGTGCTCTCTTTGCCTTGCATAACCTGAGGTTCTGAAGAAGGACCAAGACTGACTTTTTTCAGTGGTGTTTGCATGCAAATGGTTAAAAGCAGACTCAACTAATATGAGACGATCTGCACAAATTGATTCAACTAGATCTCGGCAAGAGCAAGATTCAGTGTTTTTCATGCTGTTTGGAAAACAATGCTGTCCTGTTTTGGAGACCTGAAAATAATTGATTTGATGTTAAAAAGGAATTCTGCTTGGTCTGTTCACTTGGTTTGCCATGTGGATGAAAAAGAACAAACTGCGAGTGAAGTTACAGGTTTAAAACTTTGTTTCCTCAGCTGTCTCTTTTCTTTCCTAAGTACAGTGTGGTTATTTTAAGTGGAAGGGATGCTTACTCTTGTATTCAGTGAGGTAAACATGAAAAGATTTCTCATAGGGTGTTTGTATTTAAATGCTTAATTAGCACTGTTTCCTGTGTTCTTGTGCTATGCCATGTATACAGGTTTTAAGACATTACACTTTCGAAATGGGACGTTTTACAGTAGTTAATAGCTTGTTCAAGGAGAAGCTAATATTTGCATTCATCTTATAATTAATCTTCTGTATTTTACATAATACAAATGCCATAATTTTCAGGCGTTATAAGATATACTTTCAAATATGCTTATTTAAAGCAGTAAAAATTCTGAGCTTTTGGAACAAACTGATTTTTTTTGTTTCTGGTGCTTTTACAAACCAATTTCTTACTGTCATTGTGCATTCCAGGTTACATTTTTCATTTAGAAAATCCATAATTTTCACTTGGTGAAATGGCCTTTCTACTTTGAAACATGCACAACCCCTATACAGATACTGCTTTTTGAGTCTGGATATATTTTAACAAGACTTCTTAGCAGAATGAAAGATCTCTGTGTTTTGGACAGTGTTATACTGGAAATTACTACTGGAAAGAGAATGAGCTATCAATGTTGTTAACCTGATGATCAAAGCAGAAAGGAGGGGGCAGCATTGGGAAGACTTTCATAGCCTGATGCAAGATGGATGTTTTTGAAACAGAGCATTTGTGTAGTGAGAAAATACTATCAATTGACACATGCACGCCGCCCCCCCCCCCCCCTTTTTTTTTTTTTAACTTCTAAAATCGGTGATCCAGATGGAAGCCTTCAAACCACTCTGAGCCCCTTTCAAGAATTACTTAGAGTCCAGCAGAAGTGGATGTAAAGGTTTAGGTTGTTCTGGCAGGAAGGTTGTGCCAAAGGAAATCAGCAGAACCTGAACATGTTCTGGGCACAGCCTCTGTTTTTCTATGTTATTATTTTTTTGTCTCAAGAGAGGACGTTTTGTTTTGTGGATGGCACTTGGAAAAGCTTTCTTACTTTCTTACCCAATTAGTGCCTTTCAGTGTGTAATTAATAATGTCTCTTTGATTTATTAGCTGATGGCCATGAGTGTGCACAAGTTATTTGGCCTTAAAGAATATTGGGAAGGACTTTTGTCAGTCATAAGTCATGTTAATAAAAATATTTACTGCTAAGTTAATTTAAAAAAAAAAAATTAATTACTGTGTTCACTAATAAAGTGTTGAAATAGAAAATCAGCATTTTGGGTGGATTTTACCTTTTGTTCTGGTTCCACTATTCTGTATAGCTGTAACTGTAAATAAATACATGGATGATCTTTTAATTACTTCTCTACTATAAATAGATTTCATTATTGTTGACTAGTAAGAGGTGTTTCAGATGTAGTATCCATTAAAAATTATAATTTCACTCCGTAATTTATCCAGTAGGAAATGTTCAAAGAGGGACAATAACTTTGTCTAAAAATTGTAGTCTGACATGTTTGTCATGCATCTAAGATGCAGCAGCTTTAAGAGTTAGTGTTCCAAATCTGGCTTATTTTAGTGACTGACCTTGGAGTGCATGTCTTACCTAAATAATTGTATGCAGAAACATAAAATATTAATTTGAGTTCAGATAGTTTAAAAAAGGGGGAAAAAAGAAGAGAGAGAAATCTGTTATTTTAAAACAAATAGTGTTTTCCTTTTTTCTCTGAAGCTTAAAGAAAGAGATTTATGTTATGCATTTGTTGGAGAACTGATAAATTACTTAAGTAGGAATGTGATGTAGGAATATGAGACAAGCCATTCAAAGTGGCTGAGATACTTTGGTATCAACAAGTTGTTAGAGGAGAATTTTATTTTTCTTGAAGTACGAGTATTGCAGAGGACGTGTTGGACAAGGATCACTGCAGGACTGCATTAGATGTCGGTAGGGTGGGCCCAGAAAAGCAGAGCAGCTAAACCAGCTTTTCTCTGGAATCTGCTGCGTGATTGATTGGGGTGGGGAGGTGTTCCAGTGTTTTCTTCACACACACCCACCCCTTTATTTTTGTATGTCTATAAAACATTTAGACTCCATTCCATTTTGTAAACGTTCAGCTGAAAGAGTTTTAGTTATCAATCTATCTACAACATTTATTCTCTTTGCTTTTTCAGCAGTATTGACTATATTGGGCATAGGAATTAATGTAATTTTAATTTGTTTTACTAATAGTGTAGTTGTAGTTTGGTGAAAACACTGCATTGTTCATTGAATTATTACAATGCAGTAGTCCAGCTTTTACACTGATCCAATAAATTGACTGAGTTACATGTAAATACCTAGAAGCAGATGTTGGGCTATTCTGAACTTTACAGCTTTTCAGCATAATTTTTCAAAGGCTGGTATTTTCTTTCTGTGCAAATTAAAAAATTGTGGTTAAACTGCAATTCTAAAGTTGTGGGTTTGGGTTTTCCACATAGCAAAGCATGTATTTGGCAAGTGTCAGCTTCTGAAATTTGTCTTGTTACACTGCACTCTCTCTCTTGTGATTGCATGGTAAAAAATGTGGTTGAATTGAAGTAATGTGATGTATAAATTTAAATTATAATTGTTGATAGGACTATGAATATACTGAAACAATGCATTAATTTGTAAAATCACTTAATATTTGGCCTCACATGTTGTCATAGCATTATCTTAATTTAAAATAATTTTCAGTAATTGCCTCTCTACCCCAATTTTTTAAAACAGTCGTTAGTTTTGAAATGCAAAAGGAATAATAAAGCCCCACCAATGTCTCCTCTTTGACAGTTTGCTCAATAATAGCCACTTCCTTATACAAAGGGCATTAACTTTACTTTGCTTCACTTTGTACAGACTTGTTTTTCACAGATTCTTACCTTAAATGCTCCAAGCAGCCAGGAAATTTCATCATCTTGGGATGTGAGCTTAGTGACAGCCTTTAGCTAAGGGTTCTCCTGTGGTCTTGTCTTGCGCTAGGTAAACAATGCTAACCACCGGTTAAAGCTGCCAAGGCAGTTAACTGAAAATGTTAGGAAAGAAGCTTCATGTTTCTCTGCTGTTTAAAATAGCTGTTTGTATGTCTGTTATCACATGTGCCATACCAGTACTGTGTATGTACAGTGCAGTGTTAAATGTAGTATAGAGGCTTTTTTCTGTTGTGTTGTCTTTTAGTGTCTTCTCTTTCATCTGCTTTTCCACTTTTTGCTTTTTCTGTCCCTGGTATATGCATGGTCTGTGTCTTTTCTTTCTGCTCGGAGGTTCCTTGCTTTTTCAGAGGTGTCCATCATTATTCTTCCTCTGAGGCCTGGGGAGGAGGCTTTAGCCTTCCTCTGAGCAGTGGGGATTTAGCTTCTATACTCACAACACCTAATACAGATCAACACACTAATGTAGCATTTTGTGTTATGCAGGTTGGAAATCCACGGGTTGAGCTCACTCTTTCTGAACTTCAAGATATGGCTGCCCGACAGCAGCAGCAGATTGAAAATCAACAGCAAATGTTGGTTGCTAAGGTAATAATTATATACAGATCATAATAAATACAAATTCTCTTCAAACACACACAAGCATAAATTTCATGGATACAGAAAAACACACTAATTTGTTCTAGATAAGCTCAAGAAAGAGCTTGAGAAATCCATTGCTTTACCAGTTTCATCTTAGCCTAGGCAATATAAAACGTTTCAATGTAAATGATACTCTTAACAACCTATGTCAAGCGAAGTCATCTGTCTTTATAAATAAACATGGCTACATTTTATTTGTCTCTTTTGTGAGGCCCACTTTATGATCTGTGATAGACCAGGCGTGACTCTGTGCTCATCTTCGGTAGCTCATTTACTCCAGTATAGTAATAGTGGTGTGAGATGATAATATGCCCACTTCATATATATTCGTGTATTGCATTTCCAAAGTCTCCGAAATGCAAGAATCTTAAGTATGTTTTCAGTGTGGGGAGTGGGTTTAATGTTTTTTGACGTTGTTGTAGGTGTTACAATATACGTTATGCATTGAATGCTTGGAGTAGCTAGGAATCAACTTACCAGTTCTGTTGTTCTTTCTTGATGGAAATAATGTAGAAAACCAAACATTTTCCTTGTGTGCCCAGCAGAGGGACTGTTATTTAGAAATGCAACATTACCTTACAGTAGGTCAACTTGTTTAAAATGGTCTGTTGGACGTATTTTTTTGTCTTTTTTGGGAAGCTGGGTAACAGCATTGGAAGTTCATTTTGCAACATCAGGAAAAGTGTTAATAGTGTCAGAAAACAAATGCCAGAGGAAGATTCATGGATGTGTTTGAATGAGTATTCAGGCTAGGGTTGTGTTTGCACACATACGTAAATCTGATATTTGGTCTAAAATTTTTTTGAATCTCTGCTCTAAACCAGATTTGTTAATGTTAAGAATCTTTCTAGGAAGACTGATACATTTTTATTTTTTTAACTAAAGACTAACTTTTCTAGTTTCTGGAAATAAAAAACCCCACTGATCCATGACGGGCTATTCTAAGTTAACTTTTTGTCTAAAAAAGTACCTCTTGTCTAAAACCTCATTTTGTCAGGAACAACGTTTGCGTTATCTGAAGCAGCAAGAACGTCGTCAGCAGCAGTCTGTTTCTGAGAGTGAAAAGCTTCAAAAACTTAAAGAACGTGTTGAAACCCAAGAGACAAAGCTGAAAAAAATCCGTGCCATGAGGGGGCAAGTGGATTACAGCAAGATCATGAATGGCAACCTGTGTATGTGGAATTTTTAAATAATTTAATTTAATTTACTATTCACTGCGTGACTAGCAAATAATACTATGCTACTAGTCAATATAGCATTGAAGCAGGATTTCAGAATGTTTTTTGTTTTACAGAGGGTGCCGTGTTTCTATGATATTCATATATGATGTCACTTTTTGTTTTATTTAGTCAGGCATAGGGTCAGAATAAGTCTGTGCTCTAACTCTATTAGGAAATATTATTACTTAGCAAATTCCCAATACATAAATATTTTATATGTGCATGCATGTACTAGATTTAAAACAATTGTGTTGTATTTATCAATACCTGTAGAATTAAAAAGTTAACAACTTCGGCTTTACTAAACTCTGTTTTGTTATTTTTTATCTTGTTAATTTTAGCAACAGAAATTGAGCATATAAGTGCCATGTTCCAGGAAAAGCAGCAGGAGCTACAGGCTGCAGTGTTAAAGGTGGATCAGCTTACTCAGCAACTGGAGGATTTAAGGAAAGGGAAACTGAATGGGTTTCAGTCTTACAATGGACAAATGACAGGACCTGCAGCAGTAGAACTAAAAAAGTTGTATCAAGAGCTACAGGTAAGTAACGGAGAGATGCTATTTGGATGATAGCTGTAGATTTTATAAAAGCTGAATTACTGCTGTTACAGGTGGCCATTTGGTTCTGTGATATCTCATAAAAGTAATGTATTGGAATGATGTTGATGTGTGAGTTTGTAGTTAGCATATAACCTCTTTTAAACAGAATGTCATTAGCTTTGAAAACTATTTTTGTTGTTGCTCACACACATAACTATACAAAGTATGCAAGTGTTCTGAAGGGCATTTCTCAGCCTCTAATACTGCAATATTGAATGTTGACATCTAGTATTTGTTTTAATCTCTTAAAATTTTTTTTTTTCATTTTGGTCCTTTCTATTTTGCGGAGAACTACGTGTAGCAGGCTCAGTTAAATATCATCTTAACTTGGAGACGTGACTGTCCAGTAAATAAAACCAAATTTAAAGTATGTTGTGAAAATACAGCTATAATGTTTGCAGTAAATAAACAATATTTAACAATTTTAATAAACAATATATAAATTCCATAAGAATTAAATAACACATTGTAACAGAATCGTCAAAAATATGTGCTGCACTGTATTCACTGCACCATATAGTGCACTGTAGCTGCAGTATATTCACACAGTATTCCCTGTATCACTATCATAGGTCTTCCTCCAAGAAGATAATTACATCTGAAGTGTAGCTCTCACATGAGCAATTAAATACTCAATTGACATTGAAATTTTCTCCAGTTTTTATGTTTGAAAGTTAAGGAATACTTAATTGTGTGCCAAGGTATCGGGATCTGAAGACATTTTTATTTACTCATGTACTTTATTGTGATCAAGAAAACAACTCTAATATATATTTTAAATTAGTTCTGCTCATTTCTTTAGATGAGCAAATACAACATACAAATTAATCCATCACATTTTCATTAATTGGGAATAAAGAACCTTTTTCCCCTTTCCCCATTTTTACAAGGCATATCTGCCTTTTGAGTATTTCTAAGTGCAAAGATGCTCAGAAGATAAAAATTTCTCTTGTGCTTCATAATGATCCCATGCAGGTTTTTTTTCGCATGTAACATTACCATGAAAATTGGAACACTGAGACAATACTGTCAGACTTATTGAAGGTATGAAAACATGCCAATGGGAAAGCAAGAGAAATAATTATACAGACTGTCATGGTTGATTTAAACCTTAAAGGTAATCCATCCCCTAATCTACTGCAAACCTGCTGTGAAGGTTTCAGTTTAATCCCCATATAGAAAGGAAAATCTGTGCCTAGTCCCTGTACTAGTAGTTCAGTTAACCTCCCATCCAGATACAAAGAAGTTTCATGTGGAAATGGAAACAGCATCAATAGCATGATTTCTGTTACAATTTTTATATCATTTAGTTTTCATGATAGACAAACCATCTTGGTTAAACATAACTTTTAACAAACTATTTCGGACTTAATTTTTCATGGTGGAATTCAGTTTTGAAATGTTGTTATGCCTAATTCTTCAATCCATTTGCTATAAATGGGATGCAGTCTACATGTATTTAATAGGTATTCACTAGTGTATTAGGACATTCTTTCACTATTTTAAGAGTTTTTCATGGTTACAAATGCTAATTTGACAGCCTTTATGGAAACATACATTAGAGATGTTAGAACAAGTTGCTGATCCAAGTTGCTTTGGGTTAACATGGGGTTTTTTTCTTTTTTTCTTTTTTCTTTTTTCTCTTTTTTTTCTTTTTTTTTTTTCTTTTTTTAAGATTCGTAACAGGCTTAACCAGGAGCAGAACTCCAAGCTTCAGCAGCAGAAAGAACTCTTAAACAAACGCAATATGGAGGTGGCTATGATGGACAAGCGAATCAATGAGCTGCGTGAACGACTATACAAGAAAAAAGTTGAGGCACGTCAAAAAGAAAACATCCCTGTAAGATAAACTGTTAAAAGGGCCACGCTTTAGTTTATCAAGAACATAAAAAACCTGCAAAAGTGAATCTCACTTTTTCCCAGTAGAGTAATACAATTACATCTAAAGAACCTCTTTTAAAAGTAGCAAGCTTCTTAAAACTATTTTAAGGTTTTTCATAGATATCAGAAAAACTGTTAGACAGAATGTGGTTTTTTTATTTTTCTTTATGGCACAGACCATACTATATTAAAAACTATGGTAGCTTATATTTCTAAGAAGGAAAGTGTGATTATGGCCTGTGTTTCAAAGCATGAAAGCATAAAAATTGGTTTTTATAAAATTGATCTTCCAGTATGGACAGTTAATAAAAATATAAGTGGTCTGATAATGTTAGTCTTAATAGTTGTTTGGAACTTTGAAAAGAAATCAGATGCTCAGTAGGCCATTTAGCTAAGGACTAGAGACATCAATTCTCAATTTCCATATGTATTCCTAGCTGGAGGTATTGCTTTTAAAAAAAAATCCCATACATATTTGATCACTTAGGAACTTATTTTAGTCCAATTGTCTAAGAAAGGCACAATGAAAGAGACATTACACAGGTCTCTACAATAAACGTATGTGCTGTGGCTGAGAAATTCAATTTTTGAGGTGTTGATTGTAGGTAATAAAATTTGTACCTTCTACCTTTTTTTTTTTTTTTTGGTAGAAGCATGGAGTATGATAACTTAATTATTAACCTGTTTTAGCTACAGTGCATGGTTCTAGATAATTAAATGTAGACCACCTGTTCATGCACAAATGCCTAGATTAAATGGAAGTTCACGTTTCAATTTGTCTGATTTTTTTAGTTGAATCGTATTAATGGAACTTCATCACCCCAGTCATCCTTGAGTGCTTCAGGAAGGGTGGCGGCAGTAGGACCTTACATCCAAGTTCCAAGTGCTGGCACTTATGCTGTACCAGTAGATCCAGTTAAACCACAGTCTCTCACCATTGCTTCTAGCTCAACACATGGAAGATCAAAATCTGGTAAGTACTTAAGTGTGGTGTTTATTAGTACACATTGTTTGGAAAGGAGTAATAAAGAAAAGGAGTAATCTTAGGAGACCTGCTGTTGGCATAATCTCTGAGTGGGAGAGGCAAGTTTTAGATGTCTTGATACTGTTCCGTGAGATGGACATTAGTCATTTGATGTGAGCCATTTTTACCTCTTTCCATGAATTTTTCTTAGGAGACTGAGTGTTTTCTTAAAAATTTTACTAGCTGGTATACCGCTAAAAGGGGCACATGTTCCTTCACAGATTCTATGTTCTGTCTTTAATAGCTTTTAAATTCATTTGTGTGTTTGAATATAATAATTAAATCAACTTTGTGGCAAACTATATTATAAACAACTATTTACAGTATGTTGCTTTTTGTCAAGTAAAAGAAAGCTTGTGAACAAGTGAAAATAGTATCGCTTCTGAGAAGCAGATTAAATAGGAAAATAGAATAAAACTGTGGGAGGTTTTTGCTCTGAGATGGAAGAATTTGAGGTGCTTGAAGCCTTTCTGAAAAGGAGTAACCTTAACATTGATGCTGTTCACTTGTTTCTGCCTTCATTAGTGAAGGATCTGCCCCTCCAGAGTACTCCCCTGAACCTGAAGTCCAAAACTGTCCCACATCTCCCATAATTAATAATTCAGTCTACATTATAAAATAGAATTTCTTCTTTTTTTTTTTATTTATTTGTTGATGACTGAAGGAAGCAGGTCATGACATTTGTACCTTAAGTTCTCATTCTGGCAAAGCACACCTCTGGGCTCACATCTTAGCAAAATCAGAATTCGTAAGAAATGGTTAGCACAGAAAACATACAAAATACAAATTGAAATGCACAATCCTATTGGTCTAACCACAGGACTTAGTGTGCCTGGTCTCTCCTAGGAGATATCTAAAAATGAGATAAGAAGTGACCACTAGAGCAAAGCTGCTGCAATATTCACATACGTTCCAGTACTTAAAGCCGAATACTCAAACAAAGCTTGCAGCATGCTTCCAGGTGGGAGGAAGAGGTGGAGGGAAGACAATCTGAACTTCTTTGTAGGGAAAGAATGACAGAAACGCCCTCCCAAAATTCCCAAACTCAGGAAGTGAAACTATCCTAACAAACAAACCCCATTCTTTTCCATTGATACTAGTGATTTAACAGTACCTGTAGTTTAATTCGAAGGCTGTACAAACCACATCACTGTGGATTTATGGAGAGGTCTTAAGAATATGGAATGACTTAATTGGTGAAGTGACATACTTGCAAGTTTTGTTTTCAGACATGTGGATTTCTCTTCCATATATGGGAAAGGCCAGTTCTTAACTATAACGTTCACCAATGAAAAAGGATTCACTGTTTTGTAAATATCAACCTCAGAAGAGACACATACCCACTTGTAGACCTGCCTCAGGAGGTTAAAAGATGTCTGAATGATAACTTTTTTTTTTATAAAAGTAATTATTCTGCCTTAGGACTGACTTTGTGTTTATTACTCTGAAGGTACTTGAATAAATTGCATTAAGATAGATTTATGTAAGAAGCTTATATGCTTCCAGGAAGGAGAGAAACTGAGAATTTTTGTCAACTGTCATGCTTTTCTCATTATCTGAGTGTTCCTGTTCTGATTTCTCCATTGTCATTGTTATAATTTTCCCACCACTTTTTTTTCTTTCTTTTTCTGTGTAACTGGATCTGCCTTGGTGTGTCCGGTAGAGACAGACTGTGGGTGTGTGAAAAAATCTCCAGACACCTGGAAGGTTTCTGATTTAGACATAATAGTGGATCCTATTCTGTCACCTCCCACTTCTCTTCAGTCTGCTGTTCACAATGTCATCCGCCTGGCACCTACTCTCTTTGACACCCAGCACTGTGAGTCCATAGAAGATCTCTGGGTAGCTAAGAACTCAGGTTTTAATATGGTCATCTGAGCTCTTGCATACAGATGCATATTAAACAGCATCTTTAGAACTTGTGTTGTAGTCTAGCATGTGGAAGATGCTGCTGAGATGTAAAATTGTTGAGAAGTTGCTTTTCATCTTTGAAGGAAACAGATTTGCAGCAAATCCATTCCTGGAGTCCTGGAGTAGTGTACTAGGGTTGAGTTTTCTTCACTGGAAAACCTTGAAATTTTCTAATTGTTGTTAGAAAATTTGTGGTAATCACCAAAGCATGTTTTAGTATATCTCCGATTAGATGAATGTGTTACATATGGGTTTTGCTTGATTTATTTTGTGGGAAGCTTTCAGTTTCCATGTTGCACTGGCCCGAGAGTTGGGATGAAAGCTCGCTCAGTCCAAGTCAATAGCAAGAATCTTGTTAACTTCCATTGGACAAAAACGTTATACTTTGCACTTCAGTTGCTATAGTAAGCATACTGGGTCCAGACCTGCAAAAAATGTTAGGTGCAGTCAGAGCAAGTGCACAAAATGTGTCTGCATGTCACTATCTTATCTATGTAAATGTAAAATAGACCAGTGAGAGTCTTACAAGCAGTGTAGACAAGAAGGTACGTTTGGAGGGGAAAAGGAAGCCAGATGGCTAAAATGCCTATGGGATGGCTGAGAGCAGGAGCTAGTGAGGGCACGTCAGAAGGGCGTTGCCATCAAGTGGGTAAGCGTCAGGGACCTGTTCAGTCTAACCAAAGATAGCAGCAGGCAAGATTTTGTTTGGTTGCCTCCATTTAGCTCCTGTCATGCAGCGTCTGGCGTCATACGCTGCGGTTGCAGATTGCAACAGCTTAGTTAAGTGCCTGAGATTCAGCTTGCGTTGTTGGGAGTATGTGAGAGAGGCACTCATAAAAAATACATGGCAGTTGACAAGTCTGCCAGATTGTAATGTGAAGGACGTGAAAGTGGGAACAGTTGCCTTCTGATGTTTATATAAGTACAACAAAACAGAGAAGTTAGAGAGAGGAGGGAGTCTAAATTTACTTCCAGTCTGTTACCTCAGAATCTGGGGATGAACATGCTAATATTTGAAATTCCAAGGATTACAAAAGGTTCTTGTATCACTGTCTTTCTAATAGAAGAGTGTGGGCTTGTATTTGCAGGTAAGAGAATTAATTAAATTCTTTTGGACTTTTGCTGTTGTTTCTGTAAGTGCTTTCTGAATAGCTAAACTTACAGCTAAAGATGCTTTTATGTTTAACCATAACCTTGCTGGAGTTATGGAATGTCCTATGTGTATTGTACAACAAATATTAATTCAGTGCATAGTTGTAAAATTTGCCATTTAGGGTCAAAGTGTTTAGATGGCCATCTTTTTGGGTCTTGCTCTTGATACCAGATGATTAAAACCAATAACAAACAAACAAAAAACCCAACATGTCCAGTTCTTGGATGTTGCCACTACTAAAGCTTAGCATCGTTACTTTACATCCTGGCAGTCTGCAAGTGTGAAGAGTGATTTCTGGACTATATACAATATGCTCAGTGTAAAAAAAAAAAAAAAAACAAACAAACCAAAAAACATGCAAGTGTTAAACCTATTTTAATGACCAAACACAAAAATATTCTTGCTCCAGAGTAATTAACTCTCCAAATTCAAACACAGTTGAGCTTGATTTGAAAGTTTAATACAATATAGTGTATGTAATATTAAGGAATAATCTACATGTATAATTACAAAATAATTAGTATGGTAGCTTAAATGCAAGAAGTATAACTATCTTCTGCTCGCTTAAAAAATGGTGTGATTTTAACAAACTTATAAATAGGTTTATGAGCTAACAGAGTGAATTTGCCGTCATAGTGAAAACATTGGGTGGCAATTATTAAGAAATTTTCAGTTTGTCATTTGGGGGGGCAGGCAGAGGGGAGAAAAGGAATACTCAATAGAGGGGTAAGTCTCATGAATAGAAAGTACAAGTGGTGATGTTAAATTTACTGTAATTAGAATGTTCCCATGCAGCTTATTCTTAGACTATCTACTATACCAGACAGAAGATGGCAAAGAATTCCATAAATAGTATTGCTGGTTCTGTTTTCTAGGAACTTAAACTGAAATGGGAAACTTTGTTGTTATATACCTGATTTTCATTTGATGTTGTCTCTCTATAGAGTTCAGAAATCTCAGTAAATCTACACACACACAAATTCCCTTCCATTTTAGTTGTTACCCCCTAGTAAAGTTGGTTACATGTTACATGTCACCTTTACTGATCTGTACTGCTCCCCAAAGATAATTACAGGCAGTAAGGAAGGAGAAGTGATCTCTGGTCTCCTTCGAGTAAGAGAAACCTATAGTTTAATCTTTTAAAGGCAAATCAAAGCTTTGGATCTAACCAGGGACCTATTTAGTTACTATAAAACAGATCTAATTATCAGGCTATTTAAAATCTGTTGCTTACTTAGATAACAAACTAAATAGTCTCACGCAGTTAATAAAGTAACATATCAATGCATCTAGGACTTCATTAAGGATTTGTTGCCTCAGTTTATGTGCAGCTATGCATGATTTCTTGCATATTATGAAAATAAAAGCCCATGACTTGTATCTTGATGCTGTGAGTTGAAGCTGTCAGCTGACTTTATAAAATTCTTTAAAAGTAAATCTCTGGGGCTATTCTTATCAGGTGAGTATGTTGAAGGAAAACAAAAGGTAAGTTAACTTCCATTTCCAGCAAAGGAATTTATGCTTTTGTTCCACCCCGTTGTTGAATGGAGTTTTTTACATCCTGTTATGAGTGAATGAATCTAGTAACCATAGTTTAAATCTGGAGTAAGTCCACTCAGAGCTTACGTAGCTTCAACATATAGTGTCTCTGGATAGTATCAAATATGTTGGTGAAGTGTTTCTGTAAGGACTTTTGTTCTGAATTTGTTTGCTGTCAAATAGCAGAATATGCAATGCTCAAACCAAAATTTCAACCATATCTTTTTTTCTATAGAAATTTTCAATACAATTTGAATGTCAAAGGGTAATGAGAAGTGATTGGGCAATCAGTATCAGTTTCTGAATCAAACATTAATAGTGACTTATCTCATTTCTGCAATCAAATTAATCCTGTTGTAATCCAAGCTATTGTGTTTCACGTTTTGCTTATTTACAGTGGTGGTGTGGATTATCTTAAATACAGTATTTTTGTCTGTTTTCAAGCTAATGATGGCAACTGGCCAATACTTAAACAGAGCTCAACGCCTGTGGTCAAACCCCCTCAGATCTCCAACACAGACTGGAAAGAATCAAGCATGGATACTGCTTTAAAACAAGGAACTATATCCAGCCAGCCTTTGCCAACTTCAGTATTAGGAAGTACTGATAAGCTGGTGGGTTTCATCTGTGATATATTTATAGATCTGTTTTGCTGACATGAACTTTTGGCTTCCATACCTGAACTCACTTCAGTTGCATACAGAACTAGTTTCCCTGCTGCTGCTGACTTAAATAGTCACAAAGAAAATTACCTTTGTATTCCTTCTATTCCTTTCTGTTCTTATCACATGACAGTATTTATTTTTTCCAACTTCAGTAGTTTGTATTCCTTTCTGTTCTTCTACATACCTGGTCCCCCCTTTTCTCTCCCTTTGCTTCTCCTAATCATCTCCCCCACCTTTCTGTTTTTCTAATTCAAATCTTTGTTAGTCTTTTTTCTTGGTGTAATTATGATTTTTTTCAATGCAGTCTTCTTTTTTTTGTCTCACAAAAGAAGTCATTAAATCCATCCTTGAGTGAGTCCACTGGTGGTGGTTTTTTGCAGTGTTGTTCTAGTACTTTATGAATTCTTTAAGACTCTGATCTTGAAAGAATAAGGACGTTGTCTTTACATAGTTTTGGTAAATTGCTACCACACTGTATATTATCAAATACATTATCAACTAGATACTGAGACCCAGAACCTAGAACAGGTTATTCAGGCTTTGAAAGTATGCAGGTGGTTTTGGATTCATAGAAATGTATTACAGCTGAGGATGCCTTTAAACAGCAGCCTCTGCGTGATGTACAGTGAGGTCTTGTGATAAATTCAGGTAGAATCTTACCTAGTGATTAAAGAACACAAATTGTTATATTTACTGCTTTGCTGTCACACGACATTATTAGTATGTTTTGTTGACTGAGGAATATTCTCGCTCACAAATACTTTATTTAATTAAACGGTATATACTAATTACTGTTCTTCCATAGGGTCTTGACCTGGGGAAGGTGCCACCGACAGTTCCTGGCGTAAGCAAGCAGTTGCCTCAAAACTATGGGACCTATCCAAGTCCAGTTCCCTTAGGAACAGGTTCTACAAATTCTCTAGAAAGAAGGAAGGATGGCAGCCTGCCCAGACCTGGCACTAGTATAACAAATCGGCAAAGACCTGTTCCGCTTCCGCCACCAAGCAATGCACATCAGCCCAGCTCTTCACAGCAGATTCAACAGAGAATTTCTGTACCTCCCAGCCCTACGTATCAACCTTCCGGTCCCCCCTTGTTTCCAGGAGGAGATGGCAGGCCAGAACTCCCTTTAACTGTGGCAATCAGACCTTTTCTAGCTGATAAAGGATCAAGACCTCAGTCTCCTCGAAAAGGGCCACAGACAGTGAACTCCAGTTCCATCTACTCAATGTATCTCCAGCAAGCAACACCACCAAAGAATTATCAACAAGCTGTATACAATACTTTAAACAAGTCAGTAAAAGCAGGTAGAATATTTTTTATTTTTTTTTGCTTTGAAGTAGACTGTTGAGATCTCCTTACTGGGCTTAGTTTACTTTCCATATTAGTTTGAAAAACTTGTCTAAATCTGTGAGAAGAGGAAAGGTATTTTTATGTGCACAGTGTGGCAGAAAAATGATCCCATGTATTTTGGGGGTGATAAGTATACACTCAGCTAACTTTTCTTTAGAACAGGATGCAATTAGAACAATATAGTCTGGTTACTCTACCAATACTTTCATAAACAAGTTGAAAAAACAGTGTCTAGAGAGGAGAGTTTTTCTTCTTTTACTGTTTCCTCAGGAAAGAGGAAAAACATTCCAGGTGTTACTTGTAGCTTGTAATGGTAAGAAGCATCACCATCACCAACAGGTGAGTATTTATTTCTGTCTTGACAGGCTCTGATACAATTAATTTGATGTTTTTTCTTTCTGCATTAGTGTCAAACAAGTAGCAACAGAGACATGCAATTTATTTGCAAATATTTTATTACTTAATTTGAGAACAGTTCTTCACTGTTTTCTCTCTTTCTTTTCTTCAGTTTACGGAAAACCTGTATTACAATCTGGTTCAACTTCTCCCTCACCCTTGCCATTCCTTCATGGTTCTTTGCCTGCGCAGACTTCCTCACAGCCACAGTCACAGCCTCAGACTGAGGTATCTGAAAAAGATCAAGAGCTGGAAAATGCTCCGCCATCCAGTGAAAACAGCAATGTGGAAAACATTCCTCGTCCTCTCAGTCCTACTAAGCTTACACCTATTGTGCACTCACCCCTACGCTATCAAAGCGATGCTGACCTTGAAGCTCTAAGAAGAAAACTGGCCAATGCCCCTAGGCCATTAAAGAAGCGTAGTTCTATCACTGAACCAGAAGGCCCAAGTGGACCAAATATACAAAAATTGTTGTATCAGCGCTTTAATACTCTGGCTGGAGGAATAGAAAGTGCTCCTTTTTATCAGCCAAGCAATCCACAGGACTTCATAGGCATCTTAGCTGATGTTGATAATGGTAACACTAGTACCAATGGCAATATTGAAGAACCGATTTCCATACAGCCTACAGTTCCTCTCCCTGATGAGCCACCCCCTTCGTCAGATGCCAACGATAATGAATTACCTTCCCCTGCTACCGAGGAACTGATAAGCACTGAAACCACAAATCAAACCTCTGAGACAACTGAAGATAACAACAATAATCCTGCTATAGTTCCTTCTACTGAAGAGTCATCCAGTCCCACACCCGAGGTCAGTTCACCAGTAGAAGATGAAGCTCCTTTGCCACCTGCTGTTCCTCCTCCACTTCCTCCAGTAAGTAACAAAGCAAAAAGACAGTTTTTTGAACTATGGAATTAGCTGTGTGTTTAAGTGCAACTGGAAGATGGTAGGATGCTACGCAGTATGTTTGCACTTCACGTTTCATATTAAAAGAAGAGAAAACCAGGGGAGCTCCAAGGAGTATTCTGGTGGATTAGTTATACTACTGTAGCTGTTTAATAATAAAGCTGTTAATGGAGGTAACAGGAGATTGTGTGTGTACTTTAGGTTGTAGAACTTTTTTAGGGATATACTTTTGTAGAACTAATTCTGGAATCTGAGATTCCATTAAAAATACTCATTTCCCTGGGCCTACAAAACAATTTGTTTGCAACTAAGGGTAAGCTGTGTCAGTGGGAAGCTTTTTAATTTGCAGGCAAGCCAAAATAACTGTTCTGGGAGAAGTGTGCTCCTTTTCCCCTCTCAGCAGAGTTGTGAGACCATGGCCAACACTAACAGCAACACAGCTGACTTGTTTTAGCAGAAATGTTTTTTCTAATGGGCTTGTCACATAATTTGAATCGCTTTCAAAGGCCCTCCTCCAGCTGCACCAAAATCTTTTAAATACTTGTCATTACCAAAATCTACAGCATATGGAGAATTGGAAATAGGGAGAAAACTGAATTTTATTTGTAGTTGTTGATGTATGACGCACTTTAACATTAGTTTCAAAGAACATCTCCACTTTCTGGTTCATCTGGGGAACTTGCATTCCTCTGACAATTGGACTGCAGTGTGCACAGAGCCCTGAATGCATTTTCCATGAGCACAAGCGGGCCAGGATACTTCTGGGAGAATGGAACATGCTGGCAACAGATACTATTCGTACTGTGAGAGGCTTATTTTCCAAACTGAAATAGCCACACTAAATAGGAGCATGAATGAAAATGGATCTTATACAGTGTTAGACACTAAAAGCATTCTATAAAAGCTGTAGTTAATAATGTTTTTTTTCTGGAAGGTGGCAAGAACGCATGTGAATGATTCAAAATATTCTCAAAGCACATTTCAGTGTTTCAGATCTTGAGAATGCTTCCTCCGATAACACCAGCTAGAACGTCATGTAAAACAGCTTCATGTTCTGTACTTCTCTTTCCCACAGCAAAACTCTTTGTCGGTACTGACCTACAGCAGGTACTTTTGCTATTTCAAGGCAAAGATTACTCCGAGTAGAGAATGATACTCGGGCTTAATTGTGTCATGCTTTCTAGTCTAAGCAAAAGTTTTGACAGTGTCTGAGACAATCCACCAGAAACACATTCAGCTTGTATTAGATACAATTAAGATAGTGGTGCTCAAAAATCATTTACTTAAGTACTTCATTTCTTGTACTCGCTACTGTTAATTAGAAGCTTCTAAATTATATTGGTGTGTGTTTTCATTTTTTGACTGGATAAGACGTAGTGAGATATTGAGCCTTTTATTTAGAGACTTTGACAGAAATGTTTGCATAGTTAGCTAATTCCCATTCAAGAAGGATGGGATTCTTCATCGAGTTAAAAAGTAACTGAATCAGTATGTACTACTTACGGGAGCTGAAATGATGCCTTCCAACCTTCATCTCCACTCAGACAAAACGTACCAACTTGAAGAAACCTAACTCTGAAAGAACAGGCCACGGTTTGAGAGTGAAGTTCAATCCGTTAGCCCTCCTCCTAGATGCTTCTTTGGAGGGAGAATTTGATCTTGTACAACGAATCATATATGAGGTGAGATTCTAGACAATGGCAACCTCTTTAGATATTTAGAAGAAGAAAAAAAATTGCTGAAC
The DNA here is from genome assembly GCF_017639655.2 of Falco naumanni. NCBI lineage: Eukaryota > Metazoa > Chordata > Aves > Falconiformes > Falconidae > Falco > Falco naumanni. The sequence continues at coordinate 35,612,868 of NC_054060.1, forward strand.
TATTTTACGTTTTCAATAGGTTGATGATCCCAGTAAACCAAATGATGAAGGAATTACACCTTTGCATAACGCAGTGTGTGCTGGTCATCACCACATTGTGAAGTTCCTGCTTGATTTTGGTGTAAATGTAAATGCAGCAGATAGTGACGGGTGGTAAGTGTCAAGATTTTTAACTTGGCATCTGGGAGAAATGCCATTTTGATGCACACTCAAGATTTAGTCGAGACCTGTTTTGGGAACCATTTCCTTCCCTTTTACACCTAGGAAGTGAGCACATTCTGATCTGTGTTCAACTCCTGTGCAAGCACACTTAAATCATAAAGTACATTACTTTTTAGTTTTCCTTAGGGGTATAGTTGCCTTTCTTGCTCAGATGCTGAAATAATTAAACTGTAAATAAAACATGACAAAAGTTAATTTGGTTAAGTTTCACCTTCATATTACTCGCCACAGATTTTGGTGTCCTTGAAGAATCTAGCCTTACAGGTAGGTGTAGCACTTTAGAGGTGTTTGGAGGGGATGTGAAGCCTTGCTGTGCTGATCTGTTTCACTCACCTTTGTTCTGCCTTTCAAATTTTCTCATATTGGAAAATACCTTTTTATACCCAGCAGCTTTCTAAGCTATGAAAACAGACATTTTTGCTAACATCTGTTTTATAATGTGCGGCTGTACTTGGAGTCAGGTAAATCCTGGAGTGCACTCCAGTTGCTTAGCAGGTTTTGAACAATGTATACATAGGCTATAATCATAAAGAACAATTTTCTTTAAAACTGACAGGCTAAACTCTATTGCAAAAGCTAGGATTCATGGAAGTTGTTTTTTTTTTCATGTATACACTTTTGCTTTATTTCAGGACACCCTTGCATTGTGCTGCTTCTTGCAATAGTGTTCATCTCTGTAAACTACTGGTTGAATCTGGGGCAGCTATTTTCGCTTCAACTATAAGTGATATAGAAACTGCTGCAGACAAGTGTGAAGAGATGGAAGAAGGCTATATTCAGTGTTCCCAGTTCTTGTATGGTAAGCTGTGATACTACTTCAGAAACTTTTAGCTTCTCTTTTTTTTTTTTTTTTTTCCTCTCTCTGATATGCATGAAACATCTGCCTAGGCCTCAGATTTGACAATACTGCCCATCAACCACCTGTTCTTTCAAAATAGTAAAAGCAGAGTAGTCTTTTCATTATTGCATTGCTCATAGCCCTTCTGTTCTTAGAAGGACCCTGCGAAGTAACTCAAATGTTAGATTTCTAAAGTTTAATTTGGCTTAATTTCAAGGAAATGCTTCCATGGGGAGGTTTTGACAGCAACAGTGAGTCGTCAAGTTATCTTGACAGAGATATTCCCAACTTCCAGGTGCACAAATTTCTAGATCACATGAATACATACATATACTTTATGAATAATTAATGAAGGGATGTATTTGGAGAGAGAGAGAGAGTGTGTGTATATATAAATAAAATGTGTATTTTGCAAGAAAAGTACCTGGATGTAACAGACAAGTTTTTAATTTCCATCAGAAGCTCTAAGTTTCATTAAGGCTCTATACACTTGACATTGCTGGTTTTCAAAAGCTTCCAAGTGCTACTGTGTAAGGCAGCCCTGTGAGAAACATACAGCAGTTACAGAAAGCTGCTTTGCTCAAACATTTGTAAAACTACTTTTATTCTCATTTGAATGTAAGATTGTAAAGTTTCTATTGTGTATATAATAAGAGGAAAATGTTATGCTCTAAATTGGTTTAAAACATTCTGTAAAACTTGGTTTTATCACAGTTAAACTTCTGAAAGTATTTCGTCATGCAAGTGCAGAATATCGTTCATGAAACTTTTATAAATAACAGACTAATATTTGAGCCACAGTGTCCATACTAAAAAAACTCAGGGAGAAACCCAAGGTATTTTACTGTCTAGTGCGTTCTCCAATCTGTTGTTAACAGGAGTGCAGGAGAAGTTGGGAGTGATGAATAAAGGAGTGGTGTACGCTCTGTGGGATTATGAAGCCCAGAATAATGATGAGTTGTCATTTCACGAGGGTGATGCCATTACTATTCTAAGACGTAAGGACGACAATGAAACAGAGTGGTGGTGGGCCCGCCTCAATGACAAAGAAGGCTATGTGCCTAAAAACCTTCTTGGGGTAAGTTCTTTTTATCTTTTACTTCCTCGTGAAGCAGGAAGGCCAGATGGATCTTTGGTCAGAATCCCTCTGTGCATGAAGTGGCACAAAGCAGATTATCTTTATTCTTTCTGGCCTCTGTGTCATTACAAACAAAAAAGGAGAGGCTATGTTTAGGAGATTAGTGCTGTTTTTCATTTGGCAAGTTAATACGTTTAATGTAGTTTATGCTTTAATCTTTAACCAGCCTTTTTTTTCCCCCCTTGGCTAAAATATAGGGCCCCTACGTAAAGTGCAGTGGCTCTATTTAGGCAGCTTGAAGCTTTGGCCCAGGAAGTTCTGTAGGAAGGGTTTTAATACCTGGCATGAGCTAAGCAACATACAGATATGTAGAAATTTAGAACTTTCAGGAAGGAGTCTTGAAGATGACAACTGTAGGCAAGTTGTTTATGCTGCTGTCAGTCAAATGGAACACTGCTACCATGGGAGACGGGGAACATACGGCTACTAAGTAGAGAGATACAGGGGACAAAACACGTAAGGAAACCGTACGGAGCAGGAAGGAAGCCCTCTGGGGCTCAACAGGGAATTCTTGTACTTACGTCAAAGCGTCCGTCCTTTGGTCTTGTCTGGGATCTTGGAGCTAAATGAATGAAGTCGCCCTCACAGCAGCAATTTTGCTGCTGTTGCCAGGAGTAAGTCAGCCCTTGGCATCCTGCTGTTTCTGTGTAGTTTTTCAGAGGTTACCTAAGCACATGCTGTAGCTTACCAAAACCTCCTCCCCCCACCCCCCAAACACTTCATCTCCCAGTTCTTGTTAGCAAGTACCCCTTGGTTATAACTGAACTGATTTATATTTAACTTGGTATCAAGCACGCAAAGCCTAATACTTTTATTCTGTTTTTACAGTTATATCCACGAATAAAACCTAGACAGCGAACCCTTGCTTGAAATCAGTTGTACAACAGTGCAATACCGTGCTGGTAACTGGAAACTTAAAACATACACTGGAGCCATCATTTTTGATCATTTCACACAGAGAAATAAAACTATGACATTTAGTTTTAATGGTGCTTTCTCTTGTTAAATGGACAGCATCCATGATTTTCAAGATCTGCAGTTTGTAAATGAGGATCGTTTTTATGTGACCCACCACTGATGAGGACAGTGATACCTCCACTACCTACAGTGTTGCGCCAACTATCATCTAAAGCAGTGTTTTAAGTTAAAGTTCCATGGTAGGAGCTTTCTTGTGTTAAATGTTCAGAGGTGTCATTTGCGGAGTGCAGATACGCTGTCCAGTTTGCTCCAACCCCACAGTAACTGTCCCATGTCAGGACTTTGGACATTTTGTTCGATACCAGTGAATGTTGAGTTCTTATTACTGATCAACTTTTTGGGTTCTAGGACACAAGATCTTCACCTATTACATGTGTAACTTAAGTAGTCACCAAAGCTTGATGAAGGCTAGGATTTTAAGTGTTAACATGCTCTACACTTCAATCCTGGCCTAGACAACCCTGACAAAAGCTTTTACATAGTCTGGCATCTAGTATTTGCATTTAGAATCAAGCTAGAGAACTAACAAAGTAACAGTATTTGTACACATCTCAAAATCCCTACACAGTATTTCACTTGGTGTTTTCTTTTCTGATTATTCAGCCTACAGCACCAGTGTTACCTCTGCTAATGTAAAGGATCCCCTACTAACCACCCGAGCTTGTCCGTCCTGGACACAACAGTTAGTACCGAACTTGCAGCAGCTTAAGGGATTTGTATGTCTGCATGGATGAAAGTGCAATAGTTGAAAAGGGTAAGAGTCCGGGTAAGGGTTATACTGTGTCATTTGAAGTCTGCCTGAGTCAGTCTAGAAGAAAATATGAAGGATGGGATAGAAGTAGAAAGAGGGTAGTGTAGATGCTAAGTCAAGGAGAAGAAAGAAACAAAGTTTAGAGAAGGATTTAAGAAAGGCAATAGCTTACTTGAGGACAGTTTCTGTGGTTCTTGGCAGCCTAAATCTGTTGCCAAGGCAAGTTATGCAATAACCTATTCCACTACGTTGTAGTTTCACGCAACAAAAAAAAAAAGGCAAAAAAAAAAAGGCACTTCACTGGAATTTTAATTGTACATGATTTTATATACCAAAAGTATATTTTGAATTTCCCATTATAAGTTTTAGCCATATTTCTTGTAATTTTCTCCCATTTAACAGTATGCAATTTGATTAATTCTTCATGTACAAGTTCTGTGTATAATTTATATATCCATTTCTGCAGTGCTGTAACTTGCTTTTACCACAGGTTAGCATTAACTGTATATATTGTGGTGAAAAGTGAAAGGGTATTATTGTTGAAGAATTTGCTACATGAATGTGATGATTTCAAGAGCCTATGATACACTAATTCAGAGAACATGTAAATGTGCACAATAAAGTACTGCTAAGGCATGGCTGCATTCTCCAGTATTTTTATACAGGGAGCAAGGATAGACAGGCCTTTGGTCACAGCCGACACAAAAAGGTTAGTTCTAGCTTGCGGTGTTCTATCTGCTAACTCATGCTTCCTCACGGCTTTACCAGCTGCACAAAAAATGACTTGCCCAGCAGCTTTGGAACCTCCTCACACTAGTTCTCCAGTATTCCAGCTGTGCCAAATTAATGCTTGTCTAGAACAGCCTTCAACAGTCCTTTAGACACAAGCTGTGTTCACGTACGCAATTTTTACCAGGGTAAGATGACTGAGGGCAGAACCTGGCACAGCACATGTAGCCAAGGATTCATCCCAATAGCTGAACCAATTAGGAGCACTCCAAACTAAAAGAAGGGTGCTGTTTATAACAAGTCAGAAGTTTCAGAGTAGAGACCATGGTACCCGTCGTTAAAGAAGCTATATATTGTAAAATTAAGTATCACCTTTTTTTTAAATAAGTGAATTAATTTATTCATATTTGTACATTAAATTGTATACAATTTCAGATAGCATTACAGTTAGATTAACAAAAGCTAGTTACCAAAAGAAAATACAAAACTAAGAATTATTCTGGAGGTTTACTTATTACAGAAATTAAGTTCCAAGGTCACGTTCGTGTAAGTCCATTTGGTGGTATTTGGTGAAATACTTAGATATTTAAAATGAAATGCTTAAAAAAAACAAACAAACCCCAAGTGAGTTCTATAAAATCATATCTAAGGCAGATTTTATTGTACATTTGATTTTAAACATTTGGATAGAGGGAAAAACCTGAGATCTATACCCAAAAGCTATTCTCTGCAGAAGAGACATACACATTTGTTTGCCTTCTGTAGCAAACAGTATATATAAGTGTTACTATAAAAGTTGTGCTGTACATTAGCTGTAGTGCAGGTCACTTACGTATTAAGTGCCAATAAAGGCTTAACAAAATATACAGAGTCTTAAAAGGTGAGGCTGTTTAAAGCATTAATTGTATACATATTGCACACTATAGTGAATACTTATGGTTCAAAAAAATTTCTCGTGTTTGCCAATTCTTACATCATGAACCACACTGGAATGGGAAAGGGTCAAGAACAGCAAGTGTTACCAGCTGTCCAATTAGCAAAAAGTGAGAGGGCGGGTCCGTGGAGGCTGGTGTCTTCCTTCAAGCGGCCACCAGTTCGCTGCCCTTACTGGTCCCGGGACTCATAAAGAAGTTTTGTTGCCTGACGTGAAGGCAAAAGGTCACTGTGTTAACTGAAGTTTCACTTGCAGCCCCCTCATCTCCTTCCTACCCCTCCAAAAACTTCCTTTCAACCCAAGGCTTTAAATTCTTCTTCTACTTTCCTTAGTCTAAGGCCTTTAACACCAATGCGATAGGCACTAGAGTAAACTTTCAAGACTATTCAGGGTTACTTAAGTGCAGAATCTAGGTCACTGAAGATTTTAGACCAACTTAATTTGTTTCTTCTTGGTCAGAAATGAAGAGACTAGTAATAGTATTTCAGAGGTCATGGTAATCTCTCTAAACATAGGCAGTAAACAATGTTATTCTGGTCTATATTCCCTGTACCCCTTCTGCCTCTTCCCTGCACAGTTCTGGCGAGGTGTTCATGTGCCTCAAACAACAGTTTTGACCTGCCCCCTGCCATGGGAAGAGATGTGCGTTCTCTAGCTGCAAGTCCTTTTACGTACTGTTAGCTAGGCCCTCTGGAAGTCTCACAGCACTGATTGTTACTCAAAACCGAGCTTAACTCCTGTGAAGAGTTTAAAGGAGACAAATCAGTGTGGGAAGGGTGTTCAGTTTATCCATAAAATACCGGTTCTCACTGCATCTGCAGGAGTTGCATCACTTGTGAAAGGTGAATTAAAACAGGTATTAAGGAAGTGCTACACTGCACTTGCGTGGCAATGCAAAGTTCTCTGCTCAACGCAGAGTTCAATACGAGGGTTGGGGGTGGCTGGGGAACCTAACAACAGGGATAAAGAAGCAAACAGCCACGCACCTGCATTTGCAGACAGCTTATAAATTACAGTTTGGATTATCAATTGGTCAAATGAACAAAGTTCCAGAACTAGGGGTGCGTTTGGTTTTTCCTTCCCATAACTGTCAGTTTCATTAGCCACAGAGAGCCTAGCAACAAAAGGTGGAACAGTCTTCCACAGGGTCCTGCCCCCATTTTCAAAAATCAACTTCTTTGAACCTTCATGAAGTAGCAAAAACAATTAGCTGAATTTAGGTTCAGAAGAGTATTTCATGATGCACATTCTTCAGTGAGTAACAAAAACCTAAGAAACTTGAAAGTCTTAATTCCTACTTCTTTTCACCTAATGACATACATAAGATGTTAGGAAACAGTTTGTAGTGCCCATTTTTGTCAGGTACCTGAGCATAAAGCTAAAGTCATGTTTGTAACAACGATCCATAGCTTCTGTTTTCTTAGTGACAAGGCCCTAAAGTCCTTAAATAAAAAATAATGGTAAAAAAGACTCCTAAGGCTGCAGACTCTCTTCAGTGCTACTGAGCACCCCCACATGAAGATTTTCTTCAGCCTTCTCTGAGCTTTCCCTCCTTTGCTTACCTTATGCATAGCTGCCAGCCAGCTTGCTGACAGCTTCTTGTTACAGCTGAAATCTTCACTGGCTGTAAATTTCATCTGTGTTACCTCCTCTGATCCTGGTACCTTATACTGCAGAATCATACCTATGGCACGAGTATTACCTCCTGAAAAAAGAAGTAAAGTCTTGAACAGCAACAGGTTTTACCAACCAAGTAACACAACTTCTTCTTAGCTAACAGGCACGTTTGAAGAAAACTAGCTTATCACTTAATTCAAAGCACTACTAACTGCCAGTGCACTACCAACTGCCACATCAGAGGAGGTGGTGACTGCAGGAGCTTGTGCCAGGCAACAGAACGTGCAGACTCAATGTTGTGTAATTCTCTCTGGCAATGGCTGAGGCAGCACTTGTGTAAGCCGTCAGGTAAAGCTACTAGCTACCCACACTAAGAATACCCTCACGTTTTACTGTTACCACATCTTCTCTGGAGTAGACACCATAGTTTCATACTGTAGCCTGCAGTTTGTAAACTGATTTACTAGTGTCCAGTTAGACTGATACCAAAGAGGGACCCCTGCTTGGTGAGAAGCCTGGCATAGCAGTCAAAAGTCCCTTCAAACCTGACAAGAGTTGGGAGAGATGCTTACGCAAGACTAGAAAACAACTGGCAACATCATTTACTTCCTGAAGGAAATCCGCTACGAAAGTCATTGCTCTGACAACAGTGTGATAGCAAGATGTTTGTATCTTAATCTCTATGCAGCTAGAGTAAAAGAGATAAACCAAAGCACAAATACAGATGTGAAACAAAAGCTTTGTTTAAAATACCACATCTGATTGGCATTATTTCCTGGAGTAGTAAAGCACAAACTAAGCCCCGGGAACAGCACCACAATATACAGAAGGATGCTTTTTGTGGAGTTCTTTTTAAAAATGTCTGCACAAGAGGGCTCCTGGAGGTCAAGAAACCAAACAAAGACAATCTCAATCTAAGCAACCTGATCAAAAGCTGGCAGGCAGTGTCTGCACAAGTCACTGTGTGCCCCCCATTCTAGGATAAACTGGAATCCAACTTCATCACTCCCACTCCTGCATCTACCTGGTCAGAATAACAGATTAAGGCACTACTTAGATCAGTGGAAATCAAGCACCAGAATTAACCAGTTTGCCCAAGTCTGGCATTCCAGGACATTACCGAGTTGGGCAGTAACCTTACGTAACAAGAGGTCTTACTTCTTTTAAAGATGTGGAAAAGCAAGACGTTAATTAACAGTTCATTTATTCAGTGCAAAGCCTTACTGGACAGTACACAAAAAGTACATTGTTCATTTCTGGCATATACCTCTGCTGAAGTAGGTGATGTGTAATACTGTGCACCACCAAAGATACTATTTCTCATCTTCCCTTCTCTCTTCTAGCACAGATAATAATAGCACGCTTGGTCTAAAGAAGGCCTTGAGTGTTTTAGTTCTCTGAAAAGTTACACAACATTCATTCCCAGTTTATTAAACAGACAGGAAGGAACAGATACATGTCAGATTTGAACATAACTTATCTTTAAGTTGAACAGCTACAGATCAAGCGAAAAACCAGCACCACAAAGAAAGACGGGAGGGGGGTCATGACAGCATGCTTAGGTGAGTCATGCTCAAAGGTACCGGTGATACCTTCAGTAATATGCTGGCTCTCCAGAAGGCTGGTGTAAGTGTGAATATCTTTTTCTACCATCAGGTAGGCAGGCAGGCAGGCAAAAAGACAAAGCAGTCAGAAGAGTAGTGAACAAGGAATTATAGGAGCATTAAGTAACTCAGCAACATGTCTGGTTGATTTGAATACCAAGATAAGTTTGTTAAAGTTAACATGCTGTACTGACTGAACATTGCACAGATAGGCTGTCCAATTAGAAAAATCCAGCAGTGGCAGAGGTGTTGCTAAAGAACAATTATTAAAATTCCTGACCTTGTTTGCTCTCATTTCAGTGAAATCATATTCAAGTTCATCCTGAAATACTCTAAAATCTGATAAGAGATGAGGCAGTAAGTAGCTGCCCTCTGATTCAGATGTTACCAGTTTCATTTGGCCACCCCTTCATGTTGAATGAAGTTATGAAAACATAGTTTAATTACTTCCCCCCACACACACAGTTTCTCTCTCTCTTTCTCTCTCTCCTCACAACTCTACCCATAGAAGAGAAATCCCAGCTGGATTCTGAGATGGAAGCTACAAAAGACTTAACAGTTCCCTCCTACGAGCTTTTGAATCAATAGGGGTTTATATTTAGCCAAGAGAAAGGCCCAAAACAGATGATGATCACCTTTACTCAGGTTTGTCAAGAAGCTCTCCCATAGTATAGCTGGAAGGCAATTTCTCAATTTTTAGGTTTTCCCAAAAATCCCAGCAGCCACATGGACAGGCTTTCACACACTGCGCTCTATTCTGAAAGCAGCTGTAACTAACATAGTTACACCTAAGTTACCAATAACCTAGAAATGCACTCTCTAGCTTAAACAATAATTACAACTTCACGTAATTTTTTCCTTAACAGTTAATTTGTACTCAATGAAAATATTACCTCCAGGAGTGAATCCCTCTGTAAGTATCTGAACAGTTGAAATCTGTATAATTTCAATTTCATAGTGGCTGTCTCCATCCAAAACCAGATACCTACGTAACAGAAGAAAACCTTTTTTAAAAAAAGCATAATTTCCCCTACAATATCAAGTCCAAATCAAAGGAGAAAGATAATCTCTCAGTGACTAGCTATTTTTGTGTTCTTTGGGGTGGACAGGGAGAAAAATCAAGCAAGAAAAATTACTTTTCATTGAAGTTCTTCACTTAAAGGAAAAAAAAACCCAACAAACCACAAAACCTATAGTTCAGTTTGCCAGAAGACCCTTTCAAAGTTTTAAAAGCATTCTACCAAAGTTGTAGCAGAAAAAGAGAACACAGAATCTAAAGTTTTCTAGCCAACCAAATTATAGGGATGACCAAAGCAATGCTTTGGGATGCAACGATAAACAATGTAGTGCAGTGTTAGAATCACTCTGAAACCAGCTTTTATCAGGGGCTACAGATTTTTCCCTGCCCCCACTTCTGTGACCCCCTGTTAGCTGGCAAACACCACTGTACTCCAGTGGCACTGAGAGGCATTATCAGCGAGTGGAGCTCCATCATTCCAAGGCATTCTGATGCACACTGCTAGTAAATTCAAACCAACTTACTCCAATAAAGTTGTATCTATACTCTCTCTGATATCCTCACGGCCTGTTGTTGTTATATTTTGTTCAGGTTATAAGATAATAACGTAGCTGTAAGTGCAACAATAATGTAGTTTACAAGTGTAATTTCTATCAATCTTTCTCACCTCTGATTGTTGGAAAGTCGACAAACCATGAGCTCAGATTTATCTGACGTTCCCAGAGTTACAAAGAATGTAGCACCTGGAAAGAAATGTTTTAGTATTCTAATGCTGGTTTGGAAGGAAGATTCAAGTATCAAAAAGAATAATTAATTTTTAATTACTGCACCTAATACACTGAATTGGGTAAACAGACCAATTGAAATGTTAAACTGATTAACATCAGCAGAACACTGAAGTATAAAAAGCTGATCTTTAATTATCATGTTTTGACTCACAGGACCTTTCACAATTGCTCTGTAATTTCTCCCACATGTAGTGGAAATACAGATGATATCCAAGATGAATCTTTTAAAAATGAGAACAGATTTGGAAATGGCAAGAATTAAAGACCCCACCTTGTCACCGTAATACAAACTATTGGTTTGGTATTAAAAAAAATAATCTAACAGCAGGATGGGACCTTCAGCTCTACACTTAATAAATAGTAAAGACAACCTCTCTTTCACCATTGAAGGCTAGCTAAGTCTTACTTTGAGGTCAATAAACCTCAGCCTTCACGTTACGTTTCCTCCTGCTCAAAACAGCTTCTCTGACATCGGAAAAGTCATCTTGGCTACACTAGTGAAGTGATGCATAACTTAAAATAAAACAGACTACACACCTAACCACTTTATTTCCTCCATGCCTTATGCTCCCTGTATTACCTAATCCCAATACTGCTGGTCTGGGAGATGAAAAAAACCCCAACATACAGCCCTGCCAAATGGCCCGCAGTCCATCTCCATAACGTGAACCATGCAGCCTCAACGGGCTTCACCTCGCTGTATTTCAGCTATTTCACACAGTCTCACTGACCCCTCATCATGGACCCCAGGCTGCTGCTGAAGCAAGACAGACAACAGCAGCAAAACGGCAAAGGACATCACAACCACCACCTCTCTCAGACCACTGGCTCTACAGTAAGTCAGGCACAACTTCAGACTTTCATTGCCTAACACAAATGCAAGCAGGACAAGGTTTAAAACAGGTCTTGAGGTTAAAATGCATTATTCAAACACTCACCTACACCCTCATCTGCAAAGCAGAATTAAGAATCGCTGTGTGTTACAGGGATGAACATACTCCTTCCTGAACACAGAATCTCCCTAGGAACATTCGTGCTAATCAGACATGTGGCTTAGCTTACCGATCATACACCCTGGCATCGGGCTGAGAGACCATCCACAGGCACTGAACAATCACAGAACGTTTAAAAACTGAAGACTCAGCTTTCTTAATGTAACTGGAACATGAATTACTGTATCACATGTAGTTTTAATACTATACAAAATGGACTACTCAGGATGATTTGCCATCAACCATAGCTGTAAGCCATGGACAAGATCAAAGCTCACAAATTAAGCTTGAAACAAGCACTGTATCTTGTTTAAAAAGTATTAAAATATTCTCTATTGTCAAGTATTTTTCATCCTTATTTAATGTAACAGGATATGGCTAAAAGATGCATTTTAAGAAAAATGTCAACTGCACACACATCTGTTCTCAGAGGCATTAAAAATTCCTGTCTTTTTAATTAAATCACTCTTTGTAAACATTGACTAAAAAGTGTAAACTTCTCTCTAAGTCAATTACACAGAATTATTAACTGACAAACAAGCATAACAACAAAACAGTCTTTAAAGGAGGCAAAAATGCAGCTTGTTTGACAAGGGGCGTTACTCTTACTGTTTATCAGATTTGTTTAACACAATTTGAATAAATACAGATGAGATCAAAACAGCATATATATGCGTTCAGTCCTTACCATTCATGAGTACTTTAAGCTGTTTGTCATAGAACTCTGTTTCTTTCTGAGAGATGAGGGCACATTCAGCACACTGGCGCACAGGGTCCACAAAGCACATGCGAGGCAGAGGCACTTTTTTACTGCAGCACTTGTCACAGAAACATTTTCCACATCTTCGACAGTGATGCTAAGCATGAAAGAATATTGTTGGAAGAAGGGTTCACCGGAGTCAAGAAGACGCTCAATATGAGTTATGCATCTTGCTCAACTTTATTAGTTTCTAACACTACTTATATAGAACCAATAACATGCATATTCGTAAAGCAGAAATACAATTGGTTAGTAGTCTCTAAACGCGCGTGGTTCTCACACCCCTAATTATCATGACTAAAATAAGCATTCTATCCATGTAGCTAATTGTGTTGCTGTGCTTCAGCCTTGTAGTTTGTTACTCCCTAATTTCCCATACCGGTCCCTATCTTTCTTGGCCCTGCACCTGCTTTCCCAGCAGCTGTATCTTGCTACAGCCACAGCCTGTTGGCACAACAGAGTATTTTATTTATTTACAAAGGAAACTATTAGGGAATAATTTGAGAAAGTTACTACATTAAATACACTCATCCCCCAAGAAACAGAACAGTTTCTCAGATGTGAAACATGCAAGCTGAGGGATAGGTAAGGGAAATGTAACTGCTAGGGTGGTAGAAAGAAATCTCTGATGACTGAATACAAAGGACTGAATATAGTATGAACAGCAGCACTATAAGCCTGTTGGCACTCTGTAAACATGCTTCCAAAGCAGACCAGACAAGACACTGACAGGGCTTCTCCAGCGTACAGTAAATCCTTCGCCTTACTGTCAATAAATACACAAGAGAAGAGTGGTTTCTAGGTCCCTTCCCAGCTGCAAGCAAAAGCATAAGGGAACTTCAACTGCAGATCCTATGCTTCTCCTTTAAAACTTACTCTCAAGATTTTCCCGTGGAAAAAAGATAAAAGTCTTCATACTTAAAACCTAAAGCTATTCCTCCATCAGAAATACGAGGTGGCACAGTACAAATCCAATGAAGTTGCAAAACCACAACTAGTACTGCACTGTGTTTCTCAGCTACTAAATCTGCAACCAGTGACTTGTGCTCCACATCACTGTTGGGGTGTGACAGTCCCAGCAGGTCTTCCTGATGCAAGTTCTCATGTGAGAACCAGTATTCCCAGGCAAGCAGGAACTCATTTGTGGCTCAAAGCAAGTTTGAACAGTTTGATACGAGGAACTGATACACTGCAGTTTTGGTCAGTTTTAGGCTTTCCTTCCAAACATTAGGCAAAATTCTCTGGAGTACCTGTTTGCCAGGGCTACCTGCATTTACTTCCCAAAGCTAACACAAGTAAAACGCAGCAGCCTAATGAATTAGTACTTCTCAGCCCAAACACTCCAACCAAACACTATGCTCGTAACTCATCCAGCTAAAAGGTAAAACAGGAACTAGGAGAAAGTGCACTCCCATGATTGAGGGGAAGTGGAGAGGGAGGTGCTGATCTCTTCTCCCTGGGATCCAGTGATGGGACATGTAGGAACAGTTCAAAGCTGTGCCAGGGGAGGTTCAGACTGGACATCAGGAAGCATTTCTTTATCGAGAGGGTGGTCAGACACTGGAACAGCCTCCCTAGAGAGGTGGTTGATGCCCCAAGCCTGTCGGTGTTTAAGAGGCATTTGGACAACGCCATTAACAACATGCTTTAACTTAGTCAGCCCTGCACTGGTCAGGCAGTTGGACTGAAATAGTTGTTGTAGGTCCCTTCCAACTGAAATGGTCTAGTCTAGTCTATTACTAGGATTACTAACTGACATCCTAATGCTTTTCAGGCCTCCTGAAAACTTACACCTACCTGGTTAACATATTGGTATGTCTGGTTTACAATATTTCCTTCCCTCTCCCTCCAAACAATAAATTAAAAAACATCAATTATGTCAGTACGCTCTAAGTCACACTTCCACAAGCACGTGCTGACAGTGTCAATGTAGTTATACAAAGGAATTATATTCCCTGCTAAAAATCATTGTTGGACTTTTTTATTTGGGAGGGTGATGGGGTGGGGAGCCAGGCTGCTTTCCTTCTCCATGCACAAACCCCAATATTAGCAGAATGTCTTCTGATAGTAGTATTCCGCACACCAGCGTGCAGTCCACAGTGACCTGCTTACTCTTATGCAATGAACATAACTTAACTCTAATGTTAGTGTTTTCTCTTCATACAGTGAGCCTAATTATGGCTCACAGCAATCAAGACGGTTTACACTTTCTATTTTAATCAGGAATTCCCTTTTCCCAACCTGAGATAAATCTTGGTTTACTTTTAGAACAGAAGAATCTGAGTTTTGGTTATCTGCTTTTTAACAATACAGTTCCTAAGTGTAAGACTATAAGTCATTACTCCTGAAAACATGTTTGCTTACATTTCCACAACTAATTTTATCTCCCAAAACAGAACGCAATTAGTTGATTTGGTTTCTGTGTCAGTACTGGTGTTAGCAGGCCACTTCCACACGAGCTGCTCTAACCCTTCCTTTGAATATAAATCCCATGGGTACCCAGTAATTTGGAAGAACCCTAACTGTGTAGTACACATTCAGCAACAAGAAGAATTTCAAAGCAGAATTAAAACAAAAATGATGTGTACTCAGAAAAGGCAGAACAGAAAGAAAAACTACTTCCAAGTTACGTCTGATCTTGCATGCTATTCTACTGAAATCGTCTACATTTTACATCAAAGTAAGTCCATAATAGTATTTTGCAACAGTTAATGCTTTACACTTCACTGTTTTCTCTTACCTTTCTAGTTATGAAGTCAAACTTTGCATCACACTGCATACATCTTGGGCACTAGAAAACAGTACAAATTAAGATTAACCTACAAGATTTCTAAACCTTTAAACCTATTACCACATACAAGGACTGAGCTTTATATTATGCCCTAAAAAGAAACCCCTCCAACAAATTTCCATCCTTCATCTTTTCACTATGGATGGCTTTCATTTCATATTGATGTAGCAAAATAACATCATCCCCATTTCTAAGACTGAAAATGCTGCCAAACCCATTTGCCCTAAGGAATACTGCATCTTGCCAGCAGTCAAAACCACATTTCAGAAGTATTATGCTTAATTATGTTTGGCTATCCAGACAGTCATATATTCCAGAGTCGACTGATTTGTGTAAGTTGTCATCCTCACTGCATTATACTGTGATGCTCTGTTGACTCTCTAAAACATTGTTTATATTTTAATGCTCTCAATAGTTACACATTTCTGAAAAATGCTAGGAGATACTTGGTTTTCTTCCAAGCCACTAAGAATTTTTATTCCAGCTACAAATGTCACTTCCTGAAATATCTCTTTCCTAAAAGAAGCATACACCCACACTCCTCCCAAAAGAAAAGCCAGAAAAAAAATTGAAGACTTTTTTTTCCTCTCACAACTAAGTAGAGTTTAGGGGGTGACAGTTTTAATTTTCTAAACTACCAGAAGTGATTAGTGATTGTTATACAAGTAAAGTTTTCTGTATAGAAAGTCACCTACCAAAAGGCTGATACTCTGCCATTAGATCACTGGATTTTCACGAAGATTTTATGTATTTTTTTCTACCATACCAAAACCCACTCTCCAAGGCTTATAATACAAATATCGCTAGATTTATTTGCAAATATTAATGCAAAATTAGGCTGACATCTGAATCAGGAGAACATGGTTAGATCCTGTAGTAAGTTTTATAACTCTAGAAACCAAAACTCCTCAAACCAAACTATCTCAGACTACAGCAAAATGTCATCTCAAAAACATGCCGTAAGCTGAGCAGGTGCTATTTGCTAAGCATACATTAATCACCATTTGCCTTTAATTAATGTATTTCAATACTTAATCCTTTATCTTCTATAAATTCCTTCAGGTTACAACAGCTTTTGTTGTCCATTTCAGGGACTTTTGCTTCAGCAGATACCCAATCACTGAGACAAGCTCAGTAACTATAGCCAAGAAAAATGTTACAGCAGCTAAATTAAAAATTCCCAAGAAACTTCTCACATTCTTTTAAAGTAGAAGTTTGTTGATAATTCGCAATAGTTTATATGAAGTGTTCTATGTCTAAACAGAAGTTTAACACATTAGAGCGTAACTGCAGTCACCGTAATGAAACATAAATACTACTTGCAGTATTTGTTACAGTAGGCTATCTGTTTCTAAATGCCACATAAAAGAGAACCAGAAATGTTCCTGTATTGTTTCAAATACTGTACTGAATTAAGGCAGCCAACCACCTCTTTTCACAATAGCTGCAGAAAAGCTTATTCTAACATTCACTGATGAATAACCTTCAGCATAAAGCAACTTCAGCATACCCCAGGCTTCAGCTCTGAAACAAGTAATACTCTACTGCTAATACCACATTTTACTCTATGTTGATCTTGATTTGGT
The DNA here is from genome assembly GCF_017639655.2 of Falco naumanni. NCBI lineage: Eukaryota > Metazoa > Chordata > Aves > Falconiformes > Falconidae > Falco > Falco naumanni. Next base: position 35,629,614 of record NC_054060.1, read on the forward strand.
GTTTTAAATTTTGACATGTGTAGCTTAAGAGCTTCTCTGGGAGCTGAACCTGGCAAGAATTCTGGTACATTTTGAAATTTACCAGAAGTCTAACTCATTTTCTTAATGACAACATATTGTTTGGGGTGTTTTTTGGTCAGAAATTAGAAAGTGCAAGCCACAAAGTAGAGGGGAAAAAACACTTTTCTAAATACTATCCTAAATAGATTTCATATACAATGTTATGTTAAACGTACAAGTTGCTTTTCAGGAAGGAACAAAGTTATCCATCCTCTTACTTAACACAAACTCTACAGAAAAGCATTTCTGAATTCCAGACCTATCATGATAGTACTGCCTGATATATAGAACAGTCATAAATAAACCACAAGTCAAATGACATTTGGTAGCAGGCATCACAGAACGGGATTCTCCTACAAAAATATTCCAACACAGGTAGGCTCAATACACTGTTCCTTCAAGGCACTTTGCTTTAAGTAAACAGAACCAAGTGAATCCATTTGTATAATAGCAACTTCTACTTTGCCTGGGAAGAGATCTCTATCAAAGAACACCTTGAAAGGTGAATTCTTCCTATTCATCCATATGCTTACATAATTAGAGAGTACATGAGTATTGAATTAAGCTTTATTGCTTGAAGGGTTTTTTTATCACACTTACAGAGGAGGAAGCATGATGTTTGAGTTATTTCCAGGTCTTCAAGATACAGGCTTTTTAAAACTAGTGCAAATTAAATTTTTTGTCAAGTAGAAACAAAAAAATATGAAGTAAGAAATAAAAATGCATGTCACCAGTATATTCATGTCACATACAATCAATATAAAACTAATACTGGTATCAGATTACTTCATACAGCAAGAGGAAAATGGAAAAACATCCAACAGCTGCTGGATCCTGGTATTAATTTAAAAATACTGAGAGCTAGTTTATTACAAATACAGTAGAACTTCTCATAGATTTGCTGAAGTGTGATAACAAATTTGCATAATACTTTGGATTCAGCCAGAGGTGAGAATACTGTAGATGCACAGGAAGCTATAGTTACGCTTCATATGCTTTATTTGCATATACAATAACAAAGAGATTCAGAAAGTCACACAAGATAACACCTGACTGAGCTCCTAACAGAGTGAACTTCTGCAAATGCAAAAGTTCACAAGCTCATCAAATGACACCTTGCAACACACCTGACCAAAAAACCAGCTGATGCCAGAGTGGAAAATGATACAACGCAAACATGTGGCAGATCTGGCTTACAATGCTTTCTGGTATTACAGCTGTACAGGGCCAAATCATTGCCTGAGCTATACAAGTTTGCAGCAGTCCAAGCACAGCTGTCACACGGCTAGTGCCAACTCCAAGCATCTGAACCAACCGAGGACCCAGCCATGCAAAGCCCAGCTCCCTCCTGCAGTGATTGAGGCGCTCTAGGGAATCAATTTCACCACATCTGTAAGCTCCCCTCACACATCCCAGCTCCGAGGCACATAGTGTTCCTCAGCCACAAAGATCTGGTACACAGCTGGATGTCACAAGGTTTGGCCACCTCTGCATTCAAACACACAAATTTTGCTCAATTTCTAGTCCAAGATTTCCTTAATAAGAACATGATCAGTTGAGCCCTGCTGGCGATTAACAAAGAAATTCCAGGTTAGACAAGGCACATGCAGTGACAAGCATTTTAAGCTATGTTTCAAGTTCAATGATGTTCAGCATGAATTTTCTTAATACTATCCACCTTGACACATTATTAGAAGACTACCAAAAAGAAAGTTTTCTGTAGTTCTGCTTCAGCCTTACACTTCAAACTCTTCAAAGTAACTGGTATTTTAAAACTGTATAATCTTGTGACATAAAATTTAAGAATTGCAATATATTTCAGTGTTATGTAATTTTTGCAAAACTACTAACTACCATAATTTTTAGGTGCCTTTACTTTTTTAAAATAAGCCAGTAGCCTCTTCCTGCATAAGAAAAATAAAGCTACTGAAGTTGTGTTACTGGGTGCACAGCAGAAGCCAGTGTATTTGAAAAGATAGATCAACATTTGCTAATACCACTCTCTTGTCTTGGATAAAGAACACTTTTTTTTTTTTTTTTATTACATCTGACAAGGTAACAAGAGCAAGTGTTCTTGCTGAATTAACTAATTAGATAACATTTTCTTTAAATTCTGTTTTATTAATAAAAACATGTTTTTTATAAGCTTTCCGGTATATCATGTACCTGCTTTATTTAAGGAAAAAGTCTAACAAATTTGGTAATCATTAACCAAAGGGATGTCAGAACTTCAATACACTTTAAGAAATCTAGTAAAACAACTTTCTACAAAATAACAATAATGCAAGATTAAGAATATGCATTAACAAATACACTTAAAACATTTGCCTATAATACACTTCCCCTCAATAGCAAATATCAGAGACTGATGCAAAGGCAACATTCAGTCACAAACCAACACTATCAGCCTACGGACCAACAGGCTACAGGGGAAAAGTTGAATTTTAAGGAACATGAATACTTGCAGTACAACTGCAACATAAAATTCAAACTAACCATACACGTCAGATGGATGTATCTAAAATATACAGACTTAATTCTAAAATCTATCTAACTAGTTTAAATAAATCCTACCGCAATCCTCAAACAGCCTTTAGTTGAATTAAGATGGTACTATCTATTAGAGTACTCATATATATATGAGTTCAAGTACCTTGGAGGTTTGTTTTTTTTAAATGAGAGTAGCCTGCTATAATCAATGACTACTGAAATATAAAATACATTTCAGAAGGTCAGGGAGAAAACTAATTTCAATTCAACCGTTACACAAATCATATCCACTGATGGTGATGAGGATGTCAGGAATCGGGTTCCCAGGTGGCCTAAGTGAGTGCACACAGGGCACACCAAGTTATCTACGCAGCAAAAGCAGACTCCACGCAACGCAAAGGGAAACCGCTTGCACAATAACTGCTGAGACTTTGCCACAAGCTCACTGATAAATGCACACTCCGTCTGCAACACACCCAGTACACCACACCACTATGGCGCCAGCTGGGTGGCAACCCAGAGAGCCGAGCACCCAGACCTTCAAATGACACTCAGCTGTGGTCAGTGAAAATTCCGTCTTACCTACAGCCCCTGTAAGACCGATAACTAGTTTCTACAGATAACAAGGAGAATTATTGATTTTTTTATTGACTAAGTATGGAAGAGGATAAATTGAGAAAACTCCCACAACATGTTTTAGCAGACCCCTTGTTTAAAATACGTTGGAAAAGTTAGTTTTCAAAAAACGGTGGTTATTTTGGACAAAACCAACATCACAGACCTTATGACAGTAAAAGTTAGCCTGAGCTGCAGAAGCTGTGCTGGCAGAGAATCTCCAGAATTACTACTCTTACACAGAGCTCTTTGCCTCAAGAGATACAAGGTAGGGACAAAATTTTCTTCCTCATTCCTCACCAAGGAGGACATAGTGTTCCCATACAAAACAGACCAACCACGTCAGTATGTGGCAAAGAACAGCTCTGTTTACAGACTCCCTGCTTAAATTCATATTGGCTCATCTAAAATAAATCTTAATTCCAGCCACATTTAAAGACACTGGCATGCATCCACACCACAGAACGCTGGCAATAAGTAAACAAACAACTGATTGTTAAGTTATTTTAGCATCTAGCTGTAGGGAGAGGTAACAAATAATGCACGTTACATTAAATTTAATGTAATGATCACGTAGGTTATTTGAAAAGAATGTAAAAGCAAAGCTGACTGAAGCAGTTTAAGTTATTCAATACTTGTTTGACACTATGAACACTTAAATCGGGAGCCAGAAGAGCTGTTCTAAGTTAGTCTTAGTGCCTTAATACTTTGCTTTTTTTTTTTTTTTAAATTAACACGGTCTTCAGAATTACCTTTATAAGCATTTAAAGAGGCTGCTTCCCTAAACATTAACGCTGTTACCTCGTTAAGTTCTTCACTAACGTTTGTGACAGGGCCGCCCACCCCTGAGGAACGAGCGGCAGCCCCCTTCCTCCTGTGCGTTAACCCAGGGGAACAAAATCCCGGGGTTGGGAAATCAACAACCGCACCCGGGTGGGGCTGGCGAGGGGAGGCGAGCCCAGCCCGCCTGGCACTCGCCCCTCAGCAGCCGGGCGACCCCCGCGGGCCAACGCGCACCCCCGGGGCCGGCAACCTCCCCCCCGCCGCCCCGGGGCCAGGAAACCCACTCCCCGGCGCTCCGACCAGCGCCGTGCCGCGGCAGGCAGCGACGGCAGCGGGGGGGAAGGAGGCGCCGGGAACCGCGGCGGCGCAGGGAAGGGGAAGCAGCGCGACCTCGACCCGCGGTTCCCGCCCGGGCGTTCCGCCGCGGCTGCCCGCGGGCATTGGCCCCTGAGGCGGCGCGAGCGGGCGCTGTCCTCGCGCAGGGAGCCCCCCCGCCCCGCCTGGGAAGGGAAGAGCGGCAGCGCCCGCCCACCGATACCTCCTTATCAGGCACCCAGGGCGGCTCGTCCAGGCCGAAGGGGCTGCGGGCAGAGCGGTGCTCGGGCACCATGCGCAGCCCGCTGGGCGAGCGCACCAGCTTCTTGGCGTCGCGGGCCTCGCAGCCCGACATCTTCCCCCCTCAAACTCCGCCACCGCTACTCTCCCTCTCGGGAGTGGCACTGCCACCACCCAATGGCCGCCCAGGTCCTTCGCAACGGGCACGGCGCAAGGCCAATGCAAAGCGGCGAGCCGCCCGGCCCCGCCCACATACTCCAGACGCCCAATAGAACACTGGCTCCAGACTTCTCAGCCAATCCTGTACCGCGTGGGCTTTCAGGCCGGTATATCATTCCCTCCCCACGCCTTTGGCCGCTCGAGGCGCATGCGCATTGGGAATTGCCTGCCCCGCAACCCGGAAACGAAGGGAGCGCGAGCCTCACCCCCGCTTTCCGCGTTCGGGGAAGCGCGATAGCCAGTTAGCGAGCAGGGCCGCCCGCGGGCGGGCTCCGCCGGCCGCGGCCTTGAGGAGCGGTTCGGTGGTGGCTCCGCCATTGGTAGTGGGCAGCGCCCGCCCCAAGGCCCTCGCGTCACCGCTGGCAGTAGCGAACGCTCCTCTCCGCCGCCGCTCCCCGCCCAGCCCCGCGGAAGAGCCCATACCAGAGCGTCCCGCTCGCTCGTTGAGCAGCGCCCTGCCATTGGTTGTCCTGCCGCGGAGATCCCTTTGAGGAATTTTGATTGGCCTGTGGCCGGTGACGTCGCAGGCAGGTTGCTCGCCGATTGGCTACGGCCGTTGGCGGGGGGCTCGTAGCGAGGGCGAGGGCAGTGTTGCGGCCCTGTGTGTGGGTGCTCTGAGGCGAGGTCCTGCCGGCCGCGGGCAAGGCCTCCGCGGGGGCGCCGGCAGTGCTGGGGCCGCTCCCGGCAGTGCTGGGGGGCTGCTAGGCCGCGGGCGGGGCGGGCCCGGCTGTCCCGCTCCCCCTCAACCGTTTCTCACGGCGGTGCTGCCGCTCGGCGCCCCGTGCCCAGGGCAGCCGCGGTAGGCCCTGGCGGCGCCCTGCCCGTGGGACACGCCTGGCTTCCCGCTGGCTCCCCGCCGGTGATTTCCCTCTTTTCCCAGTGCCTCGCACAGTGGCTGCGGTGGAGTGGCTTCGTGGGAGGGGAGTATACGGAATGGTCTGAGGTCCCTCCAGTCAAAGGTCCTTATAGTCATGGTTCATTTCAGTAAGTTCGACTTAAAACTCTTGTCAGAGTGTTGCTTTAAATAAATGCTGCTCGAAAAGAACCTTCTTCTGCATTTGTTCTGTCGTCAGAATCCTCCCCTCTGTCGTCAGCCTCTCCTCCCCCGTGTTAACAGAGGGACCCTCCGTGATTCCTGTGTTCTTGTGTAACCCTCAACGCACCCGCCGCAGCCCTGCCTGACTGGGAGCTGATAACAGTGACAGAGCCCAGGTACTCTTCTAGGCAGCTGTAGTGTTGAACCGTGAACTGTTGCCTTTTGTATCAAAAAGAATGTTTAATGTTGTTACAAGAAACTGGTTTGAATACTAAATTTTGCTTTTAGCTGATCAAAATGTATTTGGCTGTCCAGTGTATGAATAGACCTGGATCATCCCAAATTGTACATGCATGGGATCTTATTTTCTGTTGGGAAATGAAAAGTTAGTGTAAAGTGTGGCAGGGTAGAAATGACTATCCAACATCACAAGCTTCAACCCAGAGCAAAAGTACTATGCAGGATCACAAGCAATTAAAATTACTAGTAGTTCTTAACTGCAGTATTATTAGCTGAACTCTTAACAATATATTTAAACAGCCATCTGAGAAGACTTTTACCAGTGTGCCGAATCGCTGTTACTTTTCTAAGACAATTGATAAATACATTGTTAATACATGAAGAAAATCCTACAAACTTTTGACACTGAATGATGCTTTTTTGTTGTTGTTGCATTTATGTCAAAAAGCCGCTTTAAAATTACCTGATGTGCTGTTCGACCCGGTGCTGTAATCAGGAAATGAATTGGGAGCAGTTTGACTTGAACCCTAAAGTAGTTGCTGCCCTTAAGAAAGGTAACTTACTTTGCCAGTGTCTTACTAATAGATCTGTCGCCATAGTGTCTTCCTTTATGTAATTGTGTGTTTATGCATATAAGTATATAGATGTATATTAATATTTTAGAACTAATTAAAGTATTTGATAAGCAAGTTTTTTGAGTAATTAGAATGGATAGCTTTTGCCCATGCTGCAATAATCATTTTCCGAACAATTTTATAGCATTTGTTGGTACAAAGTAGTAGTTGCCTGCTCAGCTTACAATAATGCAGGGTAGATAAACTTCAAGTAAATGAACAGTAGAAAGTGGAAAAAGTTTTACTGTTGTGTATAACACTGTAATCCAGCCAAAAGTATTTGTAAAAGTTCTTCTAATTTCAGCTGACATAAAATCAGTAAAAGAGATTTTAAATCTTTCTGGAGCGGACTTGCAAAGATTGATGAAACTATCTAGTGCAGATATACAGTGCTTACTGAAAACAGTCTCTCATGCGCTGAGGAGAAACAGTATGCTTACAGGTAATCTGGTCAATACAAAAAAAAAGTTTTATTTAAGTCTTAAAATAATGTCACTGGGAGAAAATATGTTTTTGGCTCCTCGTTGACACAGTAACATGGCTTTTGAAAATGAAATGGCAAGTGTTTTTATTAAACTATCCTAAGGACAGTTCCTCTGAGACCTTGAAAAGAAATGGAGGTGGGTGGGTGTCCTTCTTCAGGATCAAGCCTGCTTGAAATAGGACAAAATGATTCTCCAGTCTGAAAAACTTGATTAGAGGAACAGAATCTTTCCTTTTTCTTTCTCTCTCTCACTATTTTCCTTTTGGACTAAGACTTGTTGAAAAACTTAAAAACTATATAAACTGATTCACTATAAACACCTTATTCCAAAATAAGCAGAAACTAATAGATCCTCCTGTACAAATGCTTCGTGGCAGCTCTGTACTTCAAAGTTATTTTCTTGTGATTTGCCTATTTCGTCAGGCCTTAGCGAGATGCCTGCTATGCTGTTTCATAGTCTGCTATAGCTTTACATTTCTGCAATTGCTGTGCTTGAACCTTGCTGGCAATATTTTCCCAGAGCATAGCTTTCCATAGAGACTCCTTAGAGGCAGAGAAAGGAAAAAAGTTTGAGAGGAAGAAAGGGCTCAGAGTAAACTATCAAGTATGGAACAGGCATTTAGTTAGTAGGCCCTGTGAGGGTGAGGAAAAGATGTGGGGAAGACCAGGCTGAATCAGAAAAATTTTCCATCAGCAAAGAAAGCATCCCTTGTAGATATAAAGCTGGTATACAGCCTCTATTTTGTATCCTTGTGTGTCAGAAAGATACTGAATAAAACTTTTTTTTTTTTCCACCCCCCCCCCACCCCCACCCCCCATGTTAAAAAAATCCCAAACCCTGCAGCTCTTCAGCTCTACCAAGATCATCTCACCTCCCAACACCAGAAGCTAAGCCTTGGATGTTCAGTACTAGATAACTTGCTAAAAGGTGGCATTCCTTTAGAGGGAATCACAGAACTTGCCGGGGAAAGTTCTGCTGGGAAGACTCAGATTAGCTTACAACTGTGCCTTTGTGTGCAGTATCCTTACAAGTACGGAGGATTAGAGTCTGGTAAGTACTGAAATGTAAATACTGATTAATTTGCCACTTGGAGGAATATATTGTCTTTGTAGACGCACATGTTCAGTGCATGTCTTGCCCTTCTGCAATAGCTTTAGTAGTAAGCTAGTTTAGTAATGATACTTTAGTACGCCTTGAAACAGACAAAAGCATGCTGTGCACATGCCTTGCATCACAGCATAATACAATACAAAATTTGTGTTACATTATGCTGTTGTTTACCTGCCTGCCACTGTGGGTTAAACTAGACATATGCAAACCATATATGAAAAACACTGCTGTCCTAAGTAGCTCCTGACTCCTCAGGTAACAACCACAGCACAACAGCTTGTCAGATAATTTTCCATAAACATCTTGGGATATATGGTATATATTCTTAGTTGGAGGTTTCAAATTTCAAAGAATGTTTGATGACAAGAATTATAGTGATTCACAGAGTAAAATTGATGGAAATATAATTGAACAAAGTTAACATTTTTTTGTACCTGCAATTTTCCTGGCCTTACCACAGTATACAGATTTGTTCTTTTATTTGAGTACGGGGTTTTTAACCTACCACATTTCTCTAACTCCTGATTTTTTTTTATTTTATTTTTAGTATTTTATGCAGCCTAAGCAAGGGAGGAAACTTGTGTCACTTCTCAGGATTTGGTGTCCTGGTAGTCTGCCTTAGGTGTGTGTTGGCTGTGATCTTCCTCTTCTTCTGTGCAGCCCTGGGTTTAATTTGGCAGCTCAGTGGTTTGTTGTGGGGGAACTCAATTATTTCTTGTACTATATCCACCCATGTCGAAAAGTCATGGAATGTCCAAATGAAGATCTTGCTTAAAGGGCCTTAATTAGCCTGTGGCTTTTATCACTTTGTTTTAAGTTACATCATTAGTCAGGGCAGAAGCAAACAGATTTTGTTCAATTCCTTTGTATGTTGCTGCTAGCTACTGCAGATAGTTTGCAAATACATTTTTATTCATGCCCCAACACTTCTCCCTATTTATACCAGACTACAGTCTTCCTTGTAGGGCTACAAAATGGCAAAGTGATTTCATTATTTGTGTTTGAATACGATTCTTGTTTCCTATGCACCTAGCACTTGGTGCTATTGCGATCGCTGTGTCGTGTCAGTGTTCTCCCATCTACCTGCTCCTAAGAGTTTCATGAAAGACGGGATAGAATGCCAATCATATCGATGATCCTGTGAGAGGATCAGAGTGTTTTGGAAGGGCTGAGAGGGCAGAAGTTCTGACAATCTAGAAGGTAGAGAAGGGAGAATTATCCAGCTGCTGGAATTGGAGAGCAAAGGGAGTAGTGGAATCCTAATTCTTGCAGTTCTTTACTCTCAGGGTGGTATTTTGCCATATGTTAGACTGCATAGAGTCATAGCAGCAGATTCTGTTTGCATAGCATTTAGAAAACGAAACTTGGTTTCTCTGCAGTCAATAATTAAGGGTTGCCTAAAGAATAGTAAAGGTTGTGTTGAGTTACGAGAAATACAGGAATTAAAAGCTTATGTTAAGTATGAGGAGTTTTAGTCTTTAGGCAACTTGATGAGAACAGCAATGCTTAGTAACTATCACAGAAGTCTAGCACTACCAATAGAAGATCGATCTCAGTGCTAAAACTTTGCTACTGATTTAAAGTTATGGTGGATTGGCGGGTTTTTTTGTGTGGTTGTTTTAGTGCTGGAAACTTCCTGTTCTTTTGATGGTGATGTTGAAATACATTTCTTTAGACAGTATAGATTTATTGTGTATTTACTTCATTTGATTTAGTGCTAATCTTGTTTACAATTCTCAGTGCTGGGAGGCTGGCAGCAAACAAAGAAATTAGGACATCCTTTGCCTGCAGGTTATCTGTCTACCATTCTAAGAGTGTCAGTTATGGCCAACCACAAGTTGGCTGAATTTATTTTATATGCACATACTCAAAAGTAATACATGCATATAGTGTGAATGCATTCATAGCCATATTAGAATTCTGAGCTAGAAAAAAAAAGGTTTTCTACTGAATCTTAGTAACAGGCTGGTATGATGCATGACAGTTTGTAGGAATCAAGATTTGTCCTTTGAGGGTGGGGGTTTTTAGTGTTTTGGTTTGGTTTTTAATTTTATTTGTTTGGCTTTGGGGTGGTTTTTGGTCAACAACCAGCATAGCACTTTTATCAGCTTAAATAAAAGTGAAGGACTGGGATTTGATGAAATAGCTGATTTCTGTTTGGGTTTTGTGGACCTGTGAGGAAAGATGCTTATATGATCACTGAAGACAACTGACTTCTTAAAAGAGTGTCTCTCCACTGTTTTCCCAAAAGTGGTAACTACCCTGACTCTTGACTTGTTAACAGCTTCCTAATAAACTACAAATAGCATGATGCTTGTACTAGTCTCCTCTTTTTATTTAGGTTATGACAATTCATTTATCTTTACAGATATGTGAATATTAAGTGTATTTGCCTCATAATTAGGTATTGGTCTTTAATACTGGGTTTAGTTGTTTGTCAGTCTCTTCTAGCCCTTGTCACTTGGCTATGAAGCAGCTCCTGTGTTTTTAGTGCATGGGTACATATTCTCCCTAATCAAAAGTTTTACTGTGGTTCAAACTGAAGAGCACAAACAAGAGCTGAAGAGGCTTGATGAAGGTCCGGTGGGAGAGAGTGCTGGTCTCATTGTACCATGAAACTCAAATTTTAAGTCAGGGCAAAGTTAATCTGATAAATTTTATATGGCTTAACTCTCTTAAAGTTCAAGATTAAAATTATTCACAATTGTTTTGTGAAATGAGCAGAACTCAAAGGGGAAAAAAATCCACAAACTTGTGCCACTTTGTATTTTTGAGAAATCACAAATGGACCAGTTAGGTACTCAGAGTACAATATCTGCTGTAGTCAATTTATCTGGTGTCGAAAAAGCATTACAGCAGAGCAGAAAACAGGCAGGTGACTGCTGATATTTACAAAACTAACTGGGGCAGAAATAGCCAGTCTATGAAGTAGAACTGTGCTTAAGAAGGAATTAATCTTCAATTTATTATTTTTTTTCCAGTTTTTCACTGTTCTTATTACTGTACTGAAATATCCTGCAAAAAAAAAAAATCTTTAGAATTCTGCAGTTCTTTTTCTCCAGATAAGTTAATTTTGGAAAAAAGCATTTTTTTCAGTAGGTTTTCTGTTTTGAAATGTCTTGAATGTTACAATATCTCAGGATCAAAATACATTCCTCGATCTATCTAATGTAAATCTGCATTCAGAGAAAAGAAAAAAAAAAACAAACCACCAACCATGAAGTCTAAAGTAATGGACATTCCATCCTTTTTAAGTAAACCAAGGAGAAGACAAGGGACATACTGCTTAAGGCAGGTTGGATTTTTGGAAAGCGGATGATTCTCTGCAAGCCAGTATTCATGGTAAAGAAAACTTTGTCTTTCAGAATTAGGCAATATTGTGTAGAAGACAATCGGCTGTGAATAAGAATGGTAGGTGAGAAGTCCAGAATGTTTTGCTTCAGGAACTATTAACACAAGTTGGCATAGCTTTTGTTACTATGAAATTCAAAAACCACGCGGGCTTAAGGAAGCTGCATATCTTGGTGGGTTTTCTTTATTTCTTTGTTTGTTTACTTGGTTTTGAATTTGCACCATTATGACTTTCAGTGTTGTGGTATAAGTGTTGCAAGGCATAATTGGTTTGTCTGAGTGAATACTGGTATTAGTTGTACGTAATGTCAAATCTGTGATTAGAAATTTTTCTTGACTTACTGTCTCTGTAGAAATCATGAAACTGAAAATCTGATTAGGAATGCATGAACTGCCCTTAGTAAAAATACTCACCTGCCTATTTGATACTCAGTCATTGTCAAGTTGGAGAGTGAGGTGAAAATTAGTGCAATTAGGAGAAATTAACCTAGGGAAATAGTCAAGAAAGTTAAGGTTCACCTAATTAACTGTTTCATAATTAGCTATTTAAAAAGTCTTCAGCAGTTAAGTGATATAATTAATAGTTTACTGTTTTCCTCACTTGAGCTTCATACAAATTCAGATAGTATTCAACAGGCTACTGGTGTCACTGTAAACTTAATGGATACAAGTAACTGTGGACTCTGTTTTTTCTTCTTTTATTTTCCTTCTTTGCTGATGAACATTTGTGTATGTGTTCATTTGTGTCTACTGGTATTGTGTATGACTTCAGTAATTGTAATTACCGAAGACAGCATTTATACCCACAGTTTAAAATTCAGAATTCTATCTACTCAAACGCTAGGAAAAAAGTGGAAGTACAGAAAATATTCGTGGTTCAGCTTCTTAGGTTTTTTGTGTGTTGTAGTTCAGGGATCATGATCAGATCATGACTGCTCTGATCACTGATGCTTTATTGTAGCCCTTATTTACTGTCAAATATTGTAAACTGCTAACAACCCTCATTCCGTCTGACATAAATATATATGTAACGGAACTGGGGAATTAAGAATGGAGAATGAATCTTCTCGTAATAAATGCTATTGGCTGCCAGGGCCAAGGGGAGTTAAAAGAAGCCAAAGTATAATTTGAACCTGTTAATTAGGTAGAATGGAAATAGAAATTGCAGGAACGTTTCAGTATCTCCTATGGAAGGCATAGATGATGCTGAAGTATTTTTCCAGGTGTTAATAATTAAGGAAGGTCTTTAATTCCCACCTGTCAAAGACAATTATTTTAATTAGTGGGCATGGGTAAATTGTTTTGCTTTACCTGATAGCTTTTTGGTATTCAAAAATAAGACTGTATATCGGATAAATATTTTTTTGTTGTTAAATGAAGTAGGGTGATTTATATAAGAATCTATAGTCAGGCTGGGGAGAATTAAACTAAAGATGCAAGCCTAGGCCTGAAGAAAATCAGGCCTAGGCTCAGGCTCATCTTTGCCTTGTATAGAAGATTATCAGAATTCAGAACCCTGTGTTCTACAAGTGTCCATCAGCAGAATATTTTTATTGATAAACTAACCATGAATTGTACTTGATCCGCTCCTGAGATCTTTCAGTTTATGCTATTGGATATAGTTTCATTTTTTTTTCCCGTGGAATATACTTGGATTGGATTTGGAAGTTGCATCTGGAAATGGGACTTCCCGCTCCCTGGACAGCTGGCATAGGGGTAGACCAGTGGGGTGGAAATGTTCAGGATGTCTCATATTGCCAAGCACATTGGCTGCCAAGCTGCGTTAGCAGCTTCAACCACTTTAGTGAGTGGACTTAATCCTTAGATGTAACCCTATAAGTATTAGCTGCTAATTCTGTCTAGTTCTGCAATAACTAACAATTTTTATTAAAGGAAATACTGTGCATATTTTCTTTCCCAGCATCTTTGATGTGTATGGTTAATTTTGTCTGCAATAATGCATACTTACTAACCAGAAACCGCAGTAAAAATATATAGACATCACTCACAGTAATGTGATTGAAGTATAATACTTTCTATCTAATATACTATTTTCAGGAAGAGTTAATTGGACTGAGATTGGATGAGTGATCCTTTTTAAACTGGCTTACAAAATTGTGGCAATGAGTACCCTCCATATGTAAATTTAAACCCAAGAAATTTGAAAACAGTGAGTGAAATTAATCAAAATACTAATTGTATGGTTTGGGCTGGGATAGTTCATTTTCTTCACAGTATAGTGCTTTGTTTTGGATTTCCAACCAAAACAAGCAAACTGTGCAGTATCACTGTTAGTGGGTTGGATAAATTACAATACTCACAATCATCCAGGTTAGGTGGTCAGGTGGCTCTGCAGCTGTGCAAAATGTGTCAGCTAATAGAGAGTACAAAAATCCAATTGTGTCAACAGGCGAAAAAAAAAGGACCTGCCACTACAGGAAAGTCATAGGAGTGGCTTTTTGTTGCTCATCATTGATTCAATATGGCTGCAAAAAAGTAGCATGAATTTCCAGGTGCATATGTCTAGCTTTTGAGTGCATAATGTGTTGTTTTATTTTTGTGCTGATAGGAAGATTTTGCATGTGATAGCCCTATTGTAATAACGGAATTGGTTTCCTTGACTATAGGAGCTGTCTACATTTGTACAGAAGATATATTCCCAAGTAAGCGTTTGCAACAACTTATAGAACAACAACGTAAGATGCGTACGGATGTTCCAGCTGAAATCATACAAAAGATCAAATTTGGAAACAGTATTTTTGTTGAGCATGCAGCAGACCTAGTAAGTATTAGCACAAATTAAAAATGCATAGTCGTTACACTATTAATCCAGTAACCGTAGGCTTTTTCTGATACAAGAGACCTTTCAAAAAGCTAAGAGTCAACTAAGATCTGTTACAAATACTACTTAACCTCTGCAATTTGCTGTTAAAGAACTGTTGATTATAGGGGTTTATTATGAAATATATTAAAAGATAAATATGAATTTTTTTTAGAATGAATTGTGGTGGATTTTTGTAGGTCATTATATTTATTAAAATGTAGTAGAATTATTGCTACTAGTTTTACTGCAGCTTCTAGGGAGATCTTCATTGAATTTGGAGACAGGTTATAAATATATACGCAGAAGCTGGTGTGTATCCTGACTAACTTGCAACACCAAAGTTGTTAAAGACTCTTGATCAATATGGACTTGATGTAGCAGGTATGTATTTTGCTGTTAATATGTCATTAATGGAACAGCAGCATAGACTTCTGGCTTGAATATTCAATGCTGGTGTCGACCTCTCAGTGTTTCAGTGAGAACCATTCCTGCAATGTGGGAGCGGTTTAGGATCACAGTATTGCATTCTTGAGATTTCAAAATGTTGGTAAATAACTGATTTAAGTCAGAGTTGCAGATAACTGTACACTGCAGTTCGGACTCTTTATTTTTATTTCAGGTAAAACCACAAGACATTTGCAAAAAATGCTTACTAGTGAGACTTAAAGACACAAACTCACGATTAGAAACTCTCAGCTTGTTTCAGCAGTGCTATCTGTAGTTACTATCTTTGATTTTTACAGATTACTCTGAACTGTTTTAATGCTGGCTGTTTGTATTTTGTGGTAGGATACCTTTCACAACTGCATTACTAAAAGGATTTCCCTCCTGCTCACAAGAGGCATGGTGCGGCTGGTGATCATAGACTCTCTTGCTGCTTTGTTTCGATGTGAATTTGGAGCTTCAGATTCTGTTACGAAGGCTCGGTATTTGCAGACATTTGGAGCACAGCTTCACAGTTTAAGCACTAGATTCAGGACTCCAATACTGTGCATTAATCAGGTAGGACATCCAAATTGCCCCTCATTTTATAGGGACTATTTAATAAATGGCTGGAGTGGGGGAGGGAAATCTGTGTATGCAGATTTCTTAGTGTTGCATTTAACACTGTTAACTGAGTATCAATGACTGATGGAAACTGAAGCTTCCTTAAACTGATGTACTTTAGTAAATTTAACTTCTCTAAACTTTGCGAATATCATTTAGGCTTTTATAGACTGTTAATATTCTCAAAGGTTGTCCATTAAAGCTAATGAAAATAGGTACCTACAGCAACTGCACAAAGCATCAAACTAAAATAACAGAGTTCTTTCTTAACACTAGCTTCAAATGCCATTGCCAGCCCAATTGCGCTGGGAACTCTGCATGCACACTGATACTCCACATATACAGGAGGCCATGAATGACCCGGGACTTTGCATTTTTGTGAAGCTCAGCATTTTTGCCTTACTGCTGAAATTACTAAAGCATTAGAATGCATGCAGGCTGACTTGAGCTCAACCAAAAAAAGGCCAGAAATGATACTAGTCAAAAAGAATATTCTTTTGAGAAAACTAAACAAGACCCTACTTCCATCCTGTAGAAGTGGCATGCCACTGCTCTTGGTCTAATCACAAAAGGGGTGAGTAAATGCACAGGCAGGCCACTGTCAGAAAACTTCCTTTCCAGAAGACACTTCAATCAACTAAGTAAGTACTCAGCCTGGAGCTTTCCTTCTCAAAGCAGAAGAAAAGGAGTAGGGAGAAAAGTTAATTTGAGTCACAAACAAGAAGGGGTTTATGTCGGGAAGAAAGAGGTTCTAGAAACATCAAGTCAGCTGTTACTTGTTTGATTTCTGTTCCCTGGGAGGAGTTCTGGGACTACAGAATGGGCAGTGTGTAAAGCCTTACACTTACTACCAGCACTGGAAGGGAGTGTATTGGAATTCACACGTAGCAGTAATATGAACAGCTTTCAGGCGTTCAGTGTTTTACTTTCACTAAGATTCCCATTAAGATTCAGTAGAATTTAAACTTCAGCCTTGAATTACTCCTGATTTCTTAACCAACTTTTTCTTACGTAGTCTTTCATAGGGTCAGCTAGCTTTTAAGGAAGACTGACAGTTCCTTTAACTGCTTTCTGAATTTTGGTATTAGAGCAAATTTGTTCTCCCTGGGAAGCATGGTTTGGATTTTACTCTTTGAGCCAAGGTTTGTGTGTTTCAGCATTTACACTGTCAAGCCAACCACTGGATTCAGGTTCCTTGGATTCAAGTTTCTGGGATACTCCAAGTACGGGCATTTGGAAAAGGTTATCTGCCTTTTTCCTAGGGGTTCTGAGGACCCATCTAGCCAACAAAAGATCAGATTTAAGGGTAAGACATGTCTAGACGTACCCAGCCTCTGCCTTGGAATGGGTCAGCACCAGAGGGAAAAAAGTAATTTAAGGGAGCTTCTTAAATCTGCCTTCCCATGATGAGGGTCTTACGTTGGTGCTGGCTCACAGATGCAGTCAGTGCTGGACATGGAATGACAACAGTCTGACCATGTGCTGACAGAGGGTCCTTCAAGACTGTATCCTAATGGAAGGAGACTCAGTACATCAAGTCTGTAGTTACAGAAATAAACTGTGGATATAACAACACTAAGAAAGCTTATGGCTGTAAATTAATCCATTATGTACATTCTATGTAGAGAAGTACCTAGAACTTAATTTGTTGTACTTTGTGAAGAACTTGTGTGGAAGAATTATGACATTAAAAGACAACAGAGGGAGTGGAGAGGTGTGGGTTTTTCTGGGCTGTAGTCAAACTGCTCCATTAAGCAGGCCTTCGAAGGGGGTGAAATCATTGAGGACACCTTTTGGAGATTTGGAGGTCAGTACCTTTTATGTATAGCTACAGCACTGGAAGAGTTTTGTGTGGTTCTGGCTTTTTTGTTTGGTGGTGGTTTTTTTAAACAAATCAAGTATCTACTAGTAGTTAAATTCATATAAGCTGTAGCTAGCTAAATAGGTGTAGCGCTGTGGAATAAGGTTATAATTCACAACTCCCTTCTCACTTGCCTTGAAAGAGTACATGTTTTCTAACTTGGCTTAGTATGTGATCCAATAAATTGGATTTTCTATAGGCTTTGTTCCCTTCCCTGCCCTTCTGCTTGCTAAAAACAAATGCAGGGCTGCAGATCAACTTCAAACATTGTTGTTCTGCTTTAGGTGACCGATGCAGTGAGCGAGTTGGAAGCTGCTCAGGGCAGTTGCAGGTAAGTCATCCACAACAGAACTGTCACGATGTCATACACAGCAGCATTTAACTGTTTTTTTTCTCTTTTTAACTCCAGTATAAACTACCAGAGTGTGTTAGGAGCACTAGCGCATTTAGCCAGCAATGTTGTATTTGCTGATATTGGCAATAACTGATGTGCATGAAGTGGAAGAAACTGTCATATACACTTACACGATAATCCCTAATCAGCAAGTTAGGGGGAAGATTACCTGGAGTTAATGGCTGGCACTTGCTTACTTACACAAGAGTATTTTTGCATCTCTTCTTGCCTCTTGATATAACTGAGTGCATTTTCTGCCCGATTAAAAAAATACAGTAACCAAACCTTATCAGTTGGTTTTGTTAGTTGCTGAAGAAAAATACCTTCTGACACCAAGGTATTAACAGGATCGAAACATACTTATTTGTCATTTGAATCTCAGTTTACTAGATAAGCTAGGCGCTACATAAATTGTTTTTTTGTGAGAAGTTAGTTACATCTTCCAGATACAGAAACTGACATGGAACAAGGATAAGGTTCGGTTTTTATTCCCCCCTTGTTATCTTGTAATTCTTTTGCTGGAAAGATGGCACTTTTTCCAGGAAGAAAAATGGGTTTAAATTTAATGTTTAAAGTAATACATATGCAGTATTATATCTAGCCAACGTTTCTAAATATACCTTTGAGTGGAATCCAGGGCCAGCAGTTACACACTTCAAATACTTGAAGTTCAACCATCTTTCTGTTGTTACTGTCCTGTCACAAGAGTGGGCCCACCAAGGCAGAGGCAGGTATTCACCATGGTTGTAGTTGGAAGAATGAATGAATTGTTCTGTGTAGAAGCACTTTGCTATAGAGAGAACCTAGAGTATAGTTTTGTGCGTACACCCTGTAATCTCTGTCTTGAAAGACACAGTTTTAAATACAGCAAACAACATTAAATATAAAGAGCAGATAATTTCTTTCAGTGTAATCTTGTTACAACAGAAGTGAAGATATTTCATATTAAACTCACACATGCAGAAATTTGTAATGTTTTCTTTATAGTGTAGCGGATAACAAAGTCTATCCCGCACTTGGAATAACCTGGGCAAATCAGTTGCTAATGAGACTGATGGTCAGCCGAGTACCACAGCCTGAGCGATCACCTGGAGCGGCATCACACCACAGTGGAAGTGTGAGGACTCTAAGAGTAGTTTTTGCTCCTCATCTCCCTCCATCCTTTCGCTACTATACAGTAAAATTGGAAGGTGTAAAAGGAATAAAATAAATCCTTTGCATAGTAAAGTATCCTGCTCCAAAAAAAAATTATCAACACTACTTTTGTTTCAGGAAGAATTACTAGTAAAATGAAATTCTTCCTAGAGGAGAGAAACGCATCCTGAAATGCACAGACAGTGATACAACTACAGTAAGCCTTGCTTACGCTGTGAAAGATGATTTTTTTTTTAATACTTGGATATATGTTTATCAGCTTTTCCTTGTGAGAAAAGTATTCTGAAGGAGGAGACTGCAGCTGTGTACCCACTCTGTTTCCAGACACAAAGGGACCTAAACTCAACCAGTTAACATTGCTTGCTGGTGTTTCTGGGCCTCATGCTGCCATTAAGTATAGCCCTTCTTCTATCTGTAGGGCCTCAGAAATAACACAAAGCAGCTATCCCATTTTTTTAAACTACTTATTATTGGGATTAAAAAAAACTCCAGAAAGATACTTGATTTTAACATCTTACTGTAAAGAGTTAAAATTGTACTGGTTTCTGTACTACACAGGCATATCTAGCTTCATAGAACTTCTACAGATTTTTTAAAAAGATTTTTTTTCTGGTCTTTTCCACTCTTTTTCTGCTTGCCAGTCCCCTCCCCTTATAGCAGAAGCCTCTTCAGCATCTTCCACTTAAAAAATAACAAACCACATACCTCCATCCCCTTGTTTGCTAATTGCTGAAGCGGTGTAACCAGGTCCTTTCAGAACAAGGGCCCCGTTCTTGTTCTTCCTGGTACTCGGCCCTGCTCTGTTTTTACTGGACCTGGACAGCATTCTCCATCAGCTTCTGGATCGCTGCCTCTAGTACCTTGTCCTTGCTGCTGGGCTTTTAACGGAATTAGGCTTCTGAAGGGCACCTTGAGCTGTTTTCATCCAGCCATAGAGCTGTTACTCTCCTCAGGTTTTTGTTGTTGACACTTTTTTCTTCCCATCTTTACACTATTTCTCATGTTTTTCTGTTGGCCTCAGGCTACTGCTGTGACTTCTGCTTTTTCTAGTCATTGCTGAACTCAATGTGAAAGCAAGATTTAGGTGCATTTTCTAAAGGACTTAGACCTTATTGGGCCTAGGCTATGTAGATGCTGCTCTTACCCGTGTACGCTGCTCACTTGTATCACGTACTTGTTACACTTTCAGATTTCCCCCTTCCGCTTGCCTCCCCAGATTGCCCAAAGCAGCAGCCTACCTACCGGGTCTCACATTTGTCTGTGCAGTTACATCGCTCAGTTCTGTCTTTTGGCAAATAAGAACCTTTTGTTCTCTGTAGTTTAAAACAATACAATCTCTTCCATAAATACAAGTTCAGAGGAATGACTGTCACTTGGCCAAAGGCAAGTCCAGAGACATTCCTTTTGTGTTCTTCAGGTACACTATGTAAGGGAAATAGCCACCTCTGCCTTTCCCCAGTCATACCTGTTTAGGGGTGCAGCAGCCATCTCCACGTGGAAGCGTGCAGCTGGGTAGCAGAAAGGAAAAGTGTGTAGCATACATGGGGTCAGGTGGAACTCTCTGGCAGCAGGAAGAGTTCTCTGAGCACAACAGAGCATATGACACAAGGAAGAGACCCAGGAAGACAGGGACTCCGTGACTGCCACCGGGAGGTTCTGGATGAGAACAGGCACAGTCGTGGCTTGAAGCTGAAGGAAGGAAACGCTAAGCAAGCAGAAAGAAGGATGAGTTTATTTCAGCGCGTTCTGCAATCCCTTCAGTCATCTACAGGGACTTGTGCAAACAGCATAAATTGTCTCCAAATCTCTTTCCTAAATTGTCTTAATTCCCTGTATTTGAAAATGACTGTTCTCTGGTATTTTTTAGTAAAATCCAACCATGAAGCTTAGAAATCTTTGTGTACTCTGGCCAAGGAAAAAGTGAGTGCTACAGCTCAGAGGCATGGTTACCTCAGTCCTCAAATCCTTCTGTTCCATGCCTCTTTCCTAACTATTTTACTGGCCATAGATTAATACAGCACAAGTAACATTCAAGTTACTCTCTTCCATTCTTGGCCTGTGTATCTGGGACAAGAACTTTAGCCAGTATATTGCTCATCCTATTGCGCGAATTTGATTTAGAAAAAAAAAAAAAGTCACAGACAGATGTAACTGATTAACAGGCATCAGTCAGCCTCTACCTGGACATGCATTTACCGAGGAGCCTCACAGGAGCCCAGGCTCCAGCCCCAGGAACTGGCCTCTCTGTGCACCACGTTCATGGATACGCGGCTCGAGGCTCAGTTGTGTAGTATTTTGATGAACATCTCTTCTTGCAACCTGACCGCCTGCAGGAATGAGACAGACATGTTAAACGTCACAGATGGGTCTGTAACCAAAGCCCTGGGTTACCTGGTAAAGAACACTTTTACCACCAAATTTAAGTAACATCTAAATAAGTCCTGTCATCACTCACGTTGGTAACTTACTTAACTTTCCAGCTGGAGGTTTAAAGCTGAGTGAGAACACATTACAGTGTGCTTCCTGGCGCATCATCACACGCGCAAACCTTTAACCTCCAAAATACAACTGAGCCCAGGCTTACGTCAGTCACTCGCAGCAGCTGAACGGCCCTCTGCAGTTTCTACCACTTTCTCCAGTTACTTACACCCCCAGTCAGAAATCTGTAGGGCAGCTCTGGGGCTGCAAACCCTCACAAAGACTGAACAAAGCATCTGCCATCTGCAAAGCCTTGTGTCAAAAGCGTTGAAACATGCTTAAGTTTAATAAATGCAATTTAAGAACCTTCCCTTTATACAGCTTTATTCGTCTTTGGATTTCACAACTGAGAGTTGTTTCTATACAGGAAAAAAATGGAAGTAATTTTTACAAAGAAAATTTACATTCTAGAATGTATTAAGTATATCACCTTTACCTTGTAAGATTATGTTTAAATATTTTTCTACACTTTGAAAAGAAACATTAAATGACACTTGAGAAACTTTTAAACAGTTTCAAATTAATCTACAGATCTGTGATGTATTTAGAGAGGCCTTTTTCAGCAGAAGGATCGTGTAGGGTTCTGGAAATGCTGCTATGGAAAAGTTGAACCAAATTACCAAATTAATTTGTGCTTGGTAAAGATAAAAATTTACATGACTGACCTATTAACAAAACAGATGTAGCAAAACACATTAAAAAATTCTCATTACAAGTTTCTTGATGAAAACAAGTGAATTACCACTATTTGTTACAAACAACATTTGTGGAAGTTTATTTTCAACAAAGTTTTATGGGGCAAGAAAACCAGGCAAACTCTGAATGGGGTTTTGTCCATAGCTGTGACCAGCAGTAACTACACATGGAGAGCAAAACGCAGCATTTTAAATCTGATCTTGGAAGGTTTATTAGTTTTTTAAAATCAAACATGAAATCCACGGATCAGAGGGGGGCAGTGGTTTTCTGTTTTGCTGTTACTGGGTTTGGGGTTTGTTTTGTTAAACCAGGTCCTAGAAAGGAGAAAATACCATTCCCAATCGGAAGGAACTCATCTGGCTTAATTATATACTGTAGCCTCCCACCACTGCTATGTAATGCTTCTACTGCAGAATTTAAAACTAAAGACTCAAAAACCTTCCATGCTTGAATGGAGACTAAATACAGGGAGCCTACCGATCGATCTGCTTTTTAGAACTACTTGGCTATGCTTGTTCCATGCTGTATACAATTTCTAGTCTCTCTTGTGTGCCAGCACAACTACTACAGCAGCTTTGAGCTTCCTGATGTAGCTGGAGCATTAAATGAACTTCCAACTAGGGTTCTCTATAATCTTTCATATTTAAAAGTAGCCATAGCTAAAGAACAGTTTCACAATTTCACTATGAGCATAAGCATCTTCCCAACCTGACCTCTGTCAGATGGTGGCACTGTGTTTTGCTTCTTGTTTTGTCATTTCAGGCTTTTTTTAAAAAGCTACTGACCTTGACTGTTCAGTGTACTGAGACGACTGCAAATGGTTTGGGAGAAAAAAAACCAATCAAATTTAGATATTCAAGATTTCCCTCAATTCTGAACTATTCTAAAAAAAAAAAAAAATAACCAAAACAGAACACAAAACCAAAAGCCATCGTTTACACCAATAGTTCAATAACTCTGTGACAATGTAAAGTTGCTATAATAAAACTGTAAGCTTCACAGCATCACATCTTTTAACATTTATTCTCTCAGCACAGGCTAACATTACCAAAAATGCAATTCTTTTAGCAGCTTTCAGACAAAATACATGACCTGCATAACAAAAACTAAAGTAACTTGAACTCATCAAGTATTGTAAACACACTTTCAACAAAGCACCGCACACCCCTTTTTCTATGTATTTACAACAGAACCACACCGTTTTCAAAATTACTGGTTTCAAATGGTACAATTTCAGCACACATACTTCTCAAAACTACTTTAATTTACTACCATTCAGGAGGGCTTGGGGGGATGGGGGGAGCTGTTTTAAAAAAAAGGTACAAACTAGGTAACACGTCCAGTTGTTTTTCCATTGTTTAAGTGCTATGTCCTGTCACTGCAGTACTGCAAGCACAAACATCACAGCAATAGTTCAGTTATTCCTCTAAGAGAGGAACAAATCATGAAACAGTTCCATCTTACAATCGTATTTAACAAGATCTAAACTCAAGACCAAATATTGCCAATATTCCTAAAGACTAGCACACAACCAGGCAAGACGGAAGGGCAACGGGCACCTTTCTAGCAGTAATGATTCCATGTCTGATTCATCCTACATCCTACTGCGTACCCCAGAACTAGCCACTGTTCACAGGAGAATCTAGAGGAACTGGCCTAAACTGGAGTCCTCGTTATGTTTTTAATGAAGTTCACCCTTACAGTTCTGGGCAAGGACAACAACAGTAGATTAAAAACAAAACAGCACTACCAAGGTTGCAGTTTTTCTAACAAGATGTCTGTCAGTTTTGAAGGTCTTTTCTCATTTTCTGTTTTGTCAGAGCTGTTGATCTAGTTTGGTATTGAAGACATCCAAGAATTACGCAATTGGGTATTCTGGTTTTATACGTCATGCAGACTGTTAGCTACAACCGGAACTGAGGAAATCTAGAAAGAAAATCTTACGTAAAAGCAAACTGAGAGACCCACCCAAAACTGAAATGTATACAGACATGTCCTGACAGTAATTCATTCATGATTCACACACAAGTAATGTTGACCTTAACTTGGTTTTTATACAAGTGCTTCGCAAACTGCAAACCAGCCCATTGGCTCATTCTCGGGGATTTATGGATTAGAGAAGTCTCGAAGTTTCTTCTCTGAAAAAAATGAACCTTGTAAATGTAAGAATTGTTTAATAAGCAGTAGCTCAACAACTTAATCTTCCAACACACTTTAAAATATATAAAAGTTTAACACATTTAAAAGCACAGTACTAGTAATGCCACCAACTGTAAGATACCGAACGAGAAAGCTCCCTCACTGTCACCATCAACATACCATGGTCTTGCATTTTAAAACTTAATGTACATTGTAATTTGGCATGGTTAAATATTGTATTGCTATTTACACAAGTTCTCTCTCTTACCCCCCCCCCCTTTTTTTTTTGAGAGAGAGAAAGGCTGCAAAAATAATTTTCCTTTGAAGTTGAAAGATGAAATGTAGAAACCACATTCTTCAATGTCTTTTAAGTATGTCCTTATTAACAAGATCAGTTCTGGGTCTAAATAGTTTTGTGGATTTTTCTGGAAGCCAGACTTTTACAACAGTCTCTTCAGTGAAGCACTGAGCTCTGCAGAACTGCGTGCTGCAAGGTCCGCTGAGCCACCCCCGCAGCATGCTGGTGTGGAACAGGGTGACAGCAAGGGGTGTCTGCAGCAAGAGCTCCTCAGCCAGGGCTCTCCTGCCCTTCCCCCAGCCTGCCCGGCACCGGCACCCACCCTGGGTGCGCAGCCCGGGTGCAGAGCCAGCTCGCTCTGGCTTTGCGCAGAGAATTGAATTCACCAATGGGTGCACATAACATGTTTTGCTTTGGGGGCAGGGGGGAAGTATATATATTATGGTTTTTTGTAATATAAAAAGCTCTTAATAAAAAGATTAAAACTCAAGAGTCTACATTATATGAGTATATATTGTTAAGATAACTGAGCAACAATCTGTTCTTGCTCAAGTTCATTAATGAATTGCACTACTCTGTGCTAAAACTTCTACACATTAGCAGCATTGTATCTCACCGTTTCTAAACTGTCTTCATAGCAGGTATACCATATATGCAGCTTTCTTTAAAAAGATGCTAATAAGGTACCTCCTGGTAAACATAAGTTAAGTGCAATACACATACAACTTTTTGCATCGGTTACTGTAACCAACGTAAAACCAGATGCAAAACCAGTCAAATACTTCTACGAACTACTGATACTAATGACTCTTCGCAGCCTGTTCAAATACTAAAACTTGCTTACATTCCTGTGAGTTACCTCCAGTTGGCGCTAACCTTGAATGAATATTCCAGCCTTTCCCAAAGTTAATTTTGTTCGGCATTTTCCAACTCGCAACTATGACCACAAATACATTTGTATACACACTGGTTGCTTTTTTTTTTACTTTCTCATCCAGCTTCACGTGAAGAAAAATTTTTACAAAAGATGAACAAAATTACAAGCTTTACAGAAAAGCAAGAGGAAACACTAGTGTCTATAAAAAACTTAATAATACACACTTAGTTCCAGCAGCAGTCCCGTATACTGACAGCATATATATTAACCATAAGTAGATTTAACATGGATGTGTAGTCAAACAAGTTGCTTGCCGCTTACGGCCATCTAGCGCTTCCGTTGGGGCCCTTTGGATTTGAGTGGTCCTCTGCACAGCAGCTACTCCCCAGCGTAACAGCCTAGTGTGTAGCTGCCCGCTTCTGCTGTCATCAGCTATTATGGAGAAAGGCAGGATTTGGAATCAGCATAAGGAAATGCTGGGGCACTCTCAGAAAACAGCGAATGGGATTGTGAATTCCAGCGGACAAGCAAGAAAGTCAACCTGAGGCTCGATGTTTCCCTAAGAGCAACAGCAGCTGCTCTGGGACAGCTGCAGTCCAACACGTCAGTGTTCTTCAACCATACAAAGTCAAGGTCAAAACGTTTCCCATTTCTCCTGAACCATCCTACCTCCACTGATTACTGTGCCCTAAGACTTACATCAACAAGTATCAAAGTTACGGTCACAGGTATTGCTATTCGTGCTATCTCTATGTAATGTAACCCCAACCCTCTCTTCCGTAACATTTAATAGCTCAATCTAGTGGTTAAGTAAGCCGTGTCTCAAGTGCTGTTTCGCCAGCTAAGGTTTCTAACATTACAACAGTAAGTGGTGCAAAGGAAAGCCCCACCAATACAGTATGCTCAATTTCAATTTATACAGTAATGCACATTAATTTTATCCTTTTCTCATTCCAGCACTGTGTGTGTTTACTGCAACACATTTAATTTTGCCTGCATTTTCAAACATCATTGCATTTTGGTATGCTTTAAATATGTTTCTATTTTTACATTTTTTTGGCTGCTGTAATACTTGGATCTATTGAAGAAATCAATGTAACCATGTAATGGGAGCAGTGCAATGAGCAATATATATCTATATAGTTTTCCTTTAGAAGAAAATATCCACTAATGCCGTGTTTGAAATTGTCCCTATTTTGAAAAGTAAAACCAGCAGTCCATTGGAAAAAAAACCAACAAAAATCTACAGACTAGGTGTTCCTATACATAATGATGAGGAACCAAAGCTTTGAAGGTCTCAGTGCTTCTTTATTCACAAAGGAATATTAGCTAGCTTCTCTCCAAGAATCTCAATGCGCCAAATCAGTATGACTGACACTCAGAGCTCTTGAGTCTGTCAGACAATTATTTCGTTCCTGTGTGAAGGGGAAAAAAAAAAAAACAAACAAATAAATTAAGCAGATGTCCAGGTAGTTCAGCAAATAAACAAAATTACTAGTTTTAAAAAACAGGAACAAACGGGTACCAGGAACTACAGAGAACTGGCCTTGTTCATGGTGAGTAGGGGAGTACTTTCCCATACTCGAATAAACCTCTTTTCCCCCAGCCAGCAATACTGAAAAGATCTGTTGATACGTATACACACCCTTCACAATCCTGACCCAAGTCTTACCAGAAATGCAAGAGCCCATCTATGGGAATTGCCGTGAGTGTATACAGTTGGGAAACCACCGAAGTTCACAAAAAGTGAGAACTAATTTTGGTATCACAATGTGCACAGAAATTACTCTTCTGGAAGTCACATCAATTATATACTAAGGATCCACTTTAGGGGCACTTAAGGCAGGGCATTTTGAAACCTTGGCATGGTTTCTGCAAAGAATTATGCTTTACTCTGGTTTGCGGGTTTTTTTCCCCCCTGAAGTTCAGCCTAAATTAAGTTTTGCATACATTTCACACCACAGAAAACTCTGCAGTACATTCATTAGAGATCATATACTTAAGCCTCCTTTATGCCACTCAATGGTAAAATGAGAGCCATACAGTTTGGGCTTCCCTGATACTTTAGGACAAACAGCAATGAAGATCCTCACGTACAGATTTGTTAGTACAGAAGCAGTTTTATCTTCCTAAAATTAGTTGCAGTTACTGTGTCAGTAAAATGCACACGTGTTTAGAGCGCAGAACATTGCTAGCTTATCTGACAATATAAGAAGCAGTGATTTATTAGGTAAAAACAGGAAATGGGAAGTAGCTATCGGGCACACCATATACAAGTAAGCAAAATACGGGTTTATATTAGCAGAAGCGTAACATAGATCAGACAAACTTTTAGACACTGCTCCTGTACGACCTCAGAAACAACTGAAGTCACATTTAAGGGACTCTGAAAATACAGCAATTAAGATGACTGGGCCCTTTACAATAAAGGGGCTGAAGTAAAGAAATACTTAACTGGACTTTGAAAGTTCTTGTATTTTTAAAGTAGCGTTTACAAGAACTTAAGAGTCCAAGCCAGAGGCTGCTTGCTATCATAAAAGCCAATGATCTTTACTGGTCAACTTAAGCACTTGCTTAAAATTAAGTGTAATACTCAAAAGCGTTACAGAATGATTCCTCAAGCATACGCTTTAAACATCTTGCCGAAGTAGGATCTTGCCAATCACTGGGAGTTTGTTGTTATATTATTTATCACGTAATTTTTATCCCAAACCCTACTACTGATATCTATTTTTGTAAGAGTATTGTAGGGCTTCTTACTTGAAAATGATCTTCAGTAGCCTTGCCACCCATGTTAAGAACATTCAGAGAACTGGCACGCTTCATGCTGCAACCAGGACAGTGAACATGCAAGGATAAACCGATCAGAAAAGCTGAAAACTAACAGCTCTAAAAACACAATTAACAACGAGCAATGCACAGTTAAGGGAGTTTGAACAATGCCCCCAAACTGATCTGAGGGATACCCTTTAAGGTAACTACATAGCTTAGCATATGGTTGTATCTGGTTCTAAATGACATGTAAAACCAAAAAAAAATTGCTAGCTCCTCTAAGCTTAAACATTTCAGGCAAGTGATTTAATTTCAACTCAAAATCTCAATTTTTAAAGCATATCAAATTAATACACTGACTTAGCACTGACTTTTAATTAATTCTCAGTTTCGATTTTAGGCAGCTTCTTACAAAAGCATCAAAACAGACAGTTTAGGAAAGAAAATGTGAAACACGAGTAAGTTTGTCACACAGGCAGCATTTAACTTGGAAAAGCTACAACATGAGTATTTTCTGCCTCATCTAGGTAAGTCTTCAGCATCAATTTCAAAAAGCATTTTAAAAATCCTTTAAACATTTCAAAGCGAAGGGAAGCAAGATGGTTGCTGCTATTAACTTTGATTATGCTTTTGGCTTTACAATGCTCTGAGCAGTGGTAACAACAACCCTGCAATACTGTATTGAAAGCAACAGATGAGGAAAAAAAAATGAATCACCTACACAGGACCTACTGACAGTCAAAACATCACTGCATTAATTGTAATATCTAGTGCTGTTTGAGATGAGTATTTATTAATTTACCTACATCTCAAACATATACAAAATCTAACAAAAATATTTTACGGTGTACATTACTCAGAATGTTCTATGTTTGCTTTGGGTTTTCACTAGCTCTTCAACTATTTGGAACTACTAAACGAGGGCTCTTTAATAGACATTTGATGAACTATGCACAAGACAATGAGGGCCTAATCCTGCAGTGAAACAGCTGGCTGATGCAAAGTTTCCAATGCCTTCCAGTAACATGGAAAGGTTTATCCATACAGATCACATTAGATATTAACCAGTTTTTCTTTCTACTAAAGCAAGACTACTAACAGTCAAAGTCAAGCACGAGTTTTAAATGCTTTCATAAAGCAAAGGCTTAGCAGAATAATAAGCCAGAACACTAACGCACGCAGGCAGCAGCTGCCACATAACATAGGCTTACTGTTTCTTCCTAGCATTAAATCAGAATGTTTCAAAAGCTAGATTGCACGCAATTTAAGATACTTGACATGAGTGTTAGCAACAACAAAGCAAGGACTCATGCATGGTATACACCTCTCATTTATTCAGGGAAACATGTACAACAGAGGTTATATACGGAAGTCAAAGTAAGTTAATCTGTAAAACACAAAACATTACATAAAATCTCCAAAAGAGCACAAAGGTTTATGGAAAACATTCCAGGGAAATGCAAAATCCACTAGTAAAAATTTACACATGTATTTTTAGTGCCAATTAAAAAAAAAATATTTTTTTTTTTATGACACATGTGATACTGGTTTGTTTGTGGGGTTGGGTTTTTGTATGTTTTTACATCAACATACTTAGGAACTTTAGCCTGGCAAATGCACTTTTAATTCCCTCCATGTTAGGAACACGATTGCACAAAGAGCATGAAGTTGTTTTTCTGGTACATAAGCAACAGCAATAACAATAGTTTGGTCTCTTTTTTTCCTCTTTCTTTGAAATTATAAATCTTAATTGTTCCATTGTATGATCAAAATTTTTTGAAGTGAAACAATCAAACCTAACACTAATTAAGCAAAGTTGAACTATTACATAACTGAATTCTGAAACAGAATAAAGAACTGATACCATACTTCAAGTACTGTATGTTTCAAAGAACAGTTAAGAGACTTGTTCGTTGTCAAAAAGGCTTTTGCATGACTTCAAGAGTTTCCCTGATGAGTTTTCCACTCATGTATCAAACATATCAAACAACATGAAAACTAAGCATTTCTTTCATGCTGTGATACTAATGTACTTCTACTTGAAAATTTCTCATTCAGAATCATACCAGCACCGTCAATTACTATTTACAGCAGCACATTATAAGCAACAGGCAGAAATAAATTTCAGAATAAAGCCTTCATAGAGACATAGGCAGGGAATGCAGAGGTGTACTAGTAAGGAGGGAGGCACATACATCTTTTACCTAGAGTGGCTGACTTCACAGCAAAAATGATGTATATGTATGCTATATTAGCACTGTAGTATTCAGTGATCAGAACCCACTAAAAACCAAAGGTCTGCATAATAAAAACTGAATATCCCTTCTATTAAATTCAGAAGCAGAAAAAAAAACAAAAAAAAAAAACCAAACCCCCCACCAAACCAAAATCCCCACAACTCTAGTTTACTAAAGTTTCTTTAGAAAATGAAATCAAACTGGCTTCTTGGAATATCAATATATACAGCTATGCTTCATGATCTACAAAGCTGGTGTTTAATACCAAGAATCTTTGCATTATTTAGTAAAACCAGCTAATATAAATTAGATTTTAAAAAGTCTATATTTTACAAGAAAAGAAATTGCAATATTTGTTGTCTTATAGACTAAATGTGCGTATCTACAAAAAGCCTGTCAATGCAATACACTTATTCCAAGTTTTAAGAATAAATTATTCTTTGAGAACTACGGTGACATCTAAAAACCAAGAACACTTTGTCAAAAAAAGGAAAGCAAGAAAGATATTGCTTTGTTTTAAAATTTGTTTCACATTAATGTCTTTATTTGAGGAAATCTTATCTGGTGATACAGACCCCACAGTGTAATTAACGTTAATGTCGGTAGATTACTTCTACTTTGGTCAAATAACACTACTGAAGTGCAGACCATAAAAAGTAGGATTAAAATAAATAACATAAAACTCTTACAGAGACACTGTAAAGCCAAATGTCTTCAGTTATATGTAAGTATAGTTTTCTACATCTATAATCACAGAGTTACTCTACCTGCAGAAGTTAGCTCAATTTACTACAGAGAACAAGGAATAAAACTGACTTTTAAGAAACCGAAAAAAAATTTGTCATGTCTCAAAAATTAGGAGAAAAATGCAAAATTAGCTATAAATATATGCATCTATCTATACAGGAATGTCCCTGAACTATGATGTATGAACTCTAGACAGAACTGAATAGAAACAGAAAAAGAGTGTATAAGAATTCTAATACTGAAGACAAAGAGGGAAATCTCTTTTGTTCTATTTTGGCTTACATTTGCTTGTTTTCCCTAAAGCATTTTACATTTACATATTTCCCTCTTCTAATCACATGCCTCTCACAGTTTTTCCCAATCTATCACCTCAGAGGCAGTTCTTAAAGATGTTATCAATAAATGCAAAGGGATTTTTGACCTTGATATTAATTCAGTGCTTCAACATCAAGTCTCTGGCAGCTTTAATTAACAATTCTAATAATCACATCAGGCTGAATTTGAAAGAGATATGTGAGGAAGCAAATTCTAGATGTATTACAGCTGTACACAATGTTTACAGCCGCATAAAAACAGTAAGGCAATGCTTCACTGGAGCACTTACAAAAACACATTGAGCCCCTGCCTCGGGTATTACCATCATCGTCATCTACTATGTTACTAATATAGGTCCAGTTGCTCCATCAAAAGTTACTCCAGGTTCTCCAATTTAACTGTTTTAAAACCTAAGTTCAAATTCACATTGTCATACAGTTCCCTGCCAACTAAATGAGTTTCAGTTTTCCGCAGAAAGGGGAAGAAAGAAACCCTGCAAAACTGACTGCCATTATGTTGGGGGTGAGGTGGAACACCCACGAGGGCTACCATGAAAACCAGTAGTACATTTCAACATTTAAACTTCTCTGCAGCAACCAATACATGATGAATGTTTTTATGCATTTATTAGAAATATTATGTACATGCAAATCCATATCATATGGTAAATAGGAAAGAGTGAGAAGTCCAATTCATTAACATTTGAATTTTGACTTCGCTGAGGCCAAAACGTTATTGAGATGTACAACTAGGTTAAAGTTTTTCCAGCATTTTCCTCTGCTGTCTGAAATCTGGGGGTTCCAAAATTAGAAACTGAGAAGGGCTCAAGTCAGTACTTCTCTCTATACCCACAATATATAAAGCTGTATCAAGAATATATCAAGATATTATGCACTATCAAGAACATTAGCTGTGGGTTGGGTTTACCGTATTCAGGCTTTGACAATAGAAGTCAGTAACATTTATTATTCTTCCCTGCTGCATGAAAAGGAGAATTTTGCAGGTAACTAAATTTATCAGTAATTCTATGAGACTTTTCTATTCAAGTGGCTAACAGTAAATAGGGAAAAAAAACACTTTTAAAAATTAGTTGACTCTTAAAAGCAAATACTCCTCAGATGTTACAGAACTTTCATATATATTTGTAAGGAATTATTTCCTGTTTTATTTTTCTTTTAGACATAAATCTACATTGTACGCAGTTAGCTGAGCAAAGAAGAAAACACTGCCCTAGGCACTACACTAGGCTACAGCGGGGGCACAGAACGAGGGCACACCAGCACAGCTATGAACAGATAATTACCCTGGATTCTTTGGTTCACTGTCCCGTGAACTTCCTCCCTTCAGCTTTCTAACCAGCTTCTCACTGCTGCGTCTAATGGAAGCACGAAGTTTGCTAAAGGAACCACTGCGTTTTAAAGATCCAGTGCCATCCTGAAAAAAATTGAAGAAATGTGAAACTGCACGAGTTCGTTGCCCTCCCCCAAAGCTGGCTCAAAAGCATGTCGTCGATGAATTATTTTTTTTATTGCTGTTAATATATACTTGGTAATTACCTAACCACATTAATACCGTATAGCTACAACTTCACCAGAACAAAAGGGTTCCTTCCAAAGATCTCTAAAATGTGAAGACATGCTCAAGCCATGATTCATAATAATAAAAACCCACCACAGCAGCTGAGCAATTCACCATCACCATGTTACCATTTCACATGAGCACACTGTGGTTAACAGAGTATAAGCCCCAAGCAAAAACATTCCAGCAGTCTAAGAAAAACACCTGTTGCATTCTGTCTAAACATCCCCGTTACCCGCAAACATGTTTGTTTAATTCTGAAATCCTTAAACAAAAATAGTTCTGATCAGAAACATGTATGGTTAAATTCCTGTGCTTCCATTTTCACTTTCACCAAAGAAAGTGTAAAACATGATGAAATGAATTTTTCATACATTGCATTCACATTTTACACTGCCATGCTGATCCAAAGAAACTTCCAACTGACCACGAGTCTATTTTTAAATGTTTTACTCTTAAGAACACCCAACAGTTTAGTAAGATTAGAAGTGACTGCTTCCTACTTCACAGAAATCCTATGTGATTATGAAAGAATAATTGTGAAAGAAGAAAGTAAAGTACTACTAAGCAGACAAAGACAGACACCTGAGTTGGAGTGAATTTATTAGAAGTTAGAAAGACAAATACACAAATCACTGAACACCAAGATTAGTAGAGAAAAGCATAATTGCCAAAATCTCACACAAAGACTAAACAGCAATGCTACTTTAGAATAATCATAAGTGAAGACATTCAGAGTTCCATATTGATGTTAACCACGTAATAGGTCTCTAAATACATTTTAAAGCACTTGGAGAACATGCCTTACTTTTACGGGTTTGGTTTTGTTTTTCTCCTGTAAAGATCACCATCATGCCATTTCAATAACACCTTGTGTGATACTTTTAACTACCTTTTTTCCATAGTGAACAGCTACTTATAAAGTTCATTGTTACTTTTTTTTCTTTTTTTTACTAATGTATTACACAGCAAATGGTTGTATAACATTTTGTATGACTAGATACATATCTGGCAAAGCTACACATGTACAGAAATAGAAAACCAAAAAAGGACACCAGCACTGAAGGAATGGCCAGTTTACAGGGAGGTGTAGCTCTGACAAGAATCTTAAGGGGGTTGCTAAAACACAGCAGTCAGTACTGAAGAGAGAAGTTAAAGCCTGAAGGTGGTGCACGCCCGTCATGCAGGAGACAGTATAAGAATCACAAAAGGCATCTAGGCCTGTCAGAAATGGAGAGAGAAAAACCGAATGAAACTGTTGGGAAAAATTCAACAGTTTTCAATTTTGAACAGTTATTTTTTACAGTATTTCTAGGTCACATTCAAAACTATTTTTTCCTGAGTAAGTATCTGGACCGCCCTTAAGTACAAAGTGCAGGCCCTTGCAATTACCAGGATACATATCTTTCTATAGTTTCTCCTATATCACTAATACATGACTTACAAATGAGCATGACTTACATGAGCAATGCTGTGCATTCTTTAAGTTAGAATTTGTATAAAATACTAAACACCTTTATGAAGTGATAGCTTTAGTATTACATTTTGTAAACAGAGAAAGGATTTTTTTTTCAGCTGACATTAACACAAAAATAAAAATAAAGAAAAAAAACAAACAGAAGAAAGGAACAGAGCAAGGTGCATTCATTTCAGCTTTAACTTCTGTCAGGAATTTTCCTCAAAACAAAACAGCAAGAAGAAAGAGGTCCTCCCCTAACCTCCAGACAAAATTCTGTTTATTACTTTAAGGAACCTGAATCCAACTGACCTGAGTCAATTCAGTTTCACAAATATTTTTTAGAACGTACTTCTGTGTGTGTGTGCATATATATTTTTTTTTTTTTAAATAGAATTCAAGTGGAAACTTCTCTACTTGCCCTAATGCAGCAAGGCAGCTGAAAGAATCCACCTTTAAAAATAAGCTGTGGTTCAATTTACACATTTTCTATTCTTGCTGTAAGTACAGAGACTATTACTGATAGTCTTAAGATAACTGCTTTGAAAGCCTTTATCTATAGCAACTGGAATGAACAGTAATTAAAGTTATTCCTGGAAACGGCAAGATGCCTTGCTACCAAGTAACTAGAAGATCAAAACCCGAGTTAGTTATCTCGCAAATTAAATTGCATATATTGTTCACACTTTTAAAAACAGACTTCGGCTTTTCAGGATTGAATAAACTGAAATCTATAAATTCCAATTAGAAATATTAGATCAGTGAAAAGGCTAATTATTCTTATGGTCTTAAACCAACAACACTGTAGTAGTGAAAGTGATCCAAAGAACAAAGGCAAGACAAATTCGATAGGTATGGAGCGTAACTTCTATTATGCTAACCAGCACACTAGGAATAATCAGACAAGCTTTTGGGTACTTGAAATCCGAAATAAAAACATCAAACCCTGAACTTAAACACTGACTGCATGATTATCAAGATGCCTTTAAAACATGAGTTTAGGATTTTAAAAAAATATCCTAAATGCACTATGAACAAACAAGAAAATCACAAGAGCTATCAATTTCTATGGCAAAGTTTAATTGCCTATGTTTACATCATTCAGAATGAGAATCACCTTATTACTTTAGCTTACACCTGCCCACCATCATCATCTTCTGTACTTGTAGCTGTCTGCCACAATGCCCATCTGACTGTCAGACACTTCTTATTAAAACAAGAGCAACTCTGACCAACTAGTCTATAGTAGTAAAATACAATTTCATTTCACACCTGAAAGCGGATTTCTGTGCCCAGAAGCTTGTCTTCCTGAAGTATATGGGTTAGAGTAAGAAAAGGTACTTCCCCACGCTAAGAACGTTACCTTAAATTAAGCACTATCATACACAAAGGTTTTG
The DNA here is from genome assembly GCF_017639655.2 of Falco naumanni. Taxonomy (NCBI): domain Eukaryota; kingdom Metazoa; phylum Chordata; class Aves; order Falconiformes; family Falconidae; genus Falco; species Falco naumanni. The sequence continues at coordinate 35,665,443 of NC_054060.1, forward strand.
TCTGTCCTGCAACTGGCTGCAAGATCAATTTACAAAAATGCCGATTACAGATACCTGCTGACATTTTTTGTATACGAATATAATAAGGGATACAAATCTTGGTATTTCTGTGTTGAATTTTTAAGACCAAGTATTTCTATGCATCTTCAAGTATCTTCTGTTAACTTTAAGGGATGAACTTTAGAAGACATAGGCACTATACATGCACTATACAACCTCACTTAACATGTCTGTTTTAATAGTCAACGGAAGATTTACTTCAAAAGGTACTTCAGGTTTTTTTATAAGAGTGTAACACACTACATCAAAGCATATAATGCTTAATATGGATTACATTACATATGAAATTCACTTAATCACAATAAACCTTCCAACAAAAATTTTCCATTTAAGTTTGCCACTTTATACACTACATATTCTCTCTGATAGCCAAGAACATGAGTCAGCTTGACCACTTCAGAAGAATTTAAATGGAAAAGGCAGGCCTCTCTTCAGGCTCTGCACACAGAAGTAAAGAATTCTACTATACTTTATGAGCCAGAATATTTTGTCTGGAGGAACACATGAGGGTAAAAAAAAAACCACCACAAAAAAAAACCACAAACCCCCAACTATACAATATAAATTAGATGGAAGAACAGCACTGAGATAGAAACACTAGCAGGGTAAAGGGAGAGAGAGTTGCCCACTTTATGTAAAACATGTAACACAAAATACCTTCTCTTAAAAGGAGAAAAAAAGAGCAAAGATGAGAATGAAGCAATGCCACTTCAGCACACCAAAAATGAAAAGTCTGCCCTAAGAAGTCAAAATTAAATTTTTCAGAAATTTTATCACTGAGTTTGATTCAAATACTGACCTAGAAATACTGTCTATTGCTTTTCCACAGAAGGCCCTTTCAATCCAAAACCTGCATGCTTGTTTAATGTCAATAACAGAAAAAATGTTTAATCCATTTAGAACATATAGTCATGCAAAGTACAGCGAAATTAAGGGAAGAGTACAGTACACAGTTCTAATGCTGAATGGGCAAAATGAGAATTAAAAAAAAAGTGTTATCCAACCTTACTTTGGCTTTATTAATGATGCAGTATTATTCACAATAGATGCTGATTGACTGTCTTGGCACTGAGAACACCAATGCCAAGAAAACAATAATAAAGAGACAAAAGCAAAGATGGAAATAACGTTCTCCTTTAAAACTAAAGCAGTATGTGTTTTCTCAAGGTTTCTTTGGAATGCTAAACTGTCTCATGTGCCTAACAAAAAGAAGAAGAAAAAAGATTGCTATTGTAAAAGAAATGAAACTTCAGAATGCTCAATATTGCAAAGTAGGCTACTTCCCCTCCCATACAGCAAAAGCAGGCAACACCACTTTAATCATCTAACAGAATATTTTCAGCAGAACTGCGGATGGGAGTTAGTTCTAACAGTGCAATATATATCCCATTGCCAACAATGGGATAAAGCATGGGTAAGCTGGTGACAGAAGCAAAGACCATAAGCCAGATCAATAACCGAAAGCTTGCACCGTCTTTCAAATTAAAGGAAAACAAGTTAGAAAAATGCATATGTAATTACATCACAAATATGTTTTTACTTCATGACAATCAGTGTTACACAGTGAAGCCAATATATGGGAAACAAATAGAACAAGGTCTGACTCCAGTCAAATTCTAATATGAGAAAAGGGATATTAATTTCACTTAAGAAATATGAAGTTACTATCACGTTATGTAATGGCACTGCTTCTTAGAATGGATTGTACAGCAGCCTGAAAAGTTACGTTCTTTCCTCTAACAAGCTGAGTAAGGAGGAAGATTGGAATTATTTTAGTGTTAGACTGATCACACTAATAAAACTGCTAATACTTAATATATCTCCATAGCAAATGTTCTTTGTGATTCCAACAACTTCGGTATTTTTTAAAAAAATATTTAAAACATAGGTAAATATGACATAAAAAAGACAACAGCAAAAGTAAGTTAATTGCCAGAGTATTTCTAACAGCAAAAAGAAACCACTGACAAGCAATTGTACACCAGACCATAACCAGGACACTCAATCAGCATTGGTTAAATACAACTGCTTGGGATTCTTGAAGAAATTTCACCATTCAGGACAAAAGACATAATGTTTTAAATTTTAAAATATTACATTTTTTTACATTATGTTATGATAAATAAAATGTTATTCTTAATTTCTTAATTGATTCTGCAAAATTACAAAAGACGAGGTAGATCAACCAAGTAACTACTGAAAACACAATAGGCTGGTGAATGGACAACCATATTTGTTACGGTGATAATTTATCTAAGCTATTTTCTTAAACTGTGTACTGTACTTACCCCATTCCATTCTACGCTCATACTCACTTCCTCGCCTCCATCAGGACCACTCTCGTACTTTACCACATCAACATTGAGGCTTTCCCGGCTTCGCCTTTTTTCTATACTCTCAGGGTCATTCAGCACTTCAGCAACCCTCTGTTTATGAACATTGTCAAGACCCTGAGAATTAGATGAAATGTGAAAAGGTTTTATTTTATTACAAGCTGTATTAATCTACAACCTACACACAATAACCATACCAAGAAAGAAGTCCAACCAACTCCATCACCCTGATTCTGCTTTCGAAGGACGGTTAAGTTGTCCTTTTTACATGGCAGGAATCAACACAGCATGAAGTGGGCAGACAGTTTGTGGTCTAAGAATTTGGTGACTTGTCATTCTTTTCCTCCTTCCCTATCACTTGTCAAAGCCTCATGGTGTTCATGTCACTCACCTGAAGCCAGTTTAATATTTAAGCAATTTATAGATCAGGAACAGTCAATGCAATTTCAGTTTTCCACCTACCAAATGGTGCAGTATTCACCCATCTTTGGGAAGAACATCGCAGGTGTCTGAGTATCTAATACCTAAGACACAGGCTGTGTTATTTTAAAATACTGATATATGACACTTGACACAGTAGTATAATTTATCCTTCAGAAAGAAATCAAATGAAAAGTTTATAATAGAGCAGACTACGTATGTCGTCAGTAAAATACATTTACTCTGTGTTAAAGCATGCCCATCAGTTACCAAATAATCCTTTATATACCTTAAAAGCACTAAAATACCTTCTGTAAGGCAAACCTTTAACACAGAACCTAGAAAGTAACACAGCTCAAATTGTACTTATTCAGTTTTGTTTTCTTTTTAACAAACCTACTCCACATCATAAATGGTATCTGCTGACAGGAAGAGATCCCAAATGAATGCCTTACATGTAAGAAAATATTTTGCATCTTTCACTGTGCAGCACTAGTAGCAACTGCAGCAGGGAATCTGTACAATAAATCCATAAAGTTTATCACAATACAGGAAGTGAAAATCATGCCTAAATTATTCTTAAAAGGCAATTGCACGAGTAAGAAAGTTGTTTCAGTGACATTGAGAAATCATGTTCTTGGTTCCCATATAGCTGCCTTCCATCAACAGAAAAGCAGAACAGCCCTCCCTGATGGAACTCTACACACAGGGAAGCATGAAACCAACATACAATGATTATATATTTTCACTTCCACATGGCTGTATGGTGCAGAAAAGCAGCTACACCTCTCAGACAGTAGAGAAACACAGCCTCAAAATGGCTTTTCCACCAATCCCTTTAGCAGCACAGAACACAAAAAGCATAAAACTATCTAAATTCACCACTAAGAAGATGACGTATCCCATACAGACTAGGCTCTGTTCCAAAGCTATCATCTCTTATTTACCTCGTATGTTAAAAAAAAAAATAAATAAAAAAAATAAAGGGACAAGGGAAGTGCACTTTGCCAGTTTGATTCTGTCATGAAACACGAAGGACAAAGAACTTCACTAGCCTTCAAAAATCTAGCATATTTAACCCAGCAGCTAAAGCAAACAAAACATGCATGAAGGAGAACTGAGCTGTGGAGGATTGATGCTTTTCCACACCTGGGAACGAAAATACCTCCTTGATTTTGCTCAAAATGGGAAATGTATTAACCCTGTCCTCCTTTAATGACCTAGAATAGAAAGGCAGTGTTAAACACTGCTAGCAAGACAGCACTCTTTCCTACGTACCCAAATCTAGTACTGTGTGTAATGTGATGCATTATGGTATAGGTGGTATATGATGCACCAATAAAAATCTGAAGCATGCTTAATGGAGTAGCAGCAACAAGCTTCCAACAGACTCTATGGAAAATGGAGACAAGGAACAGTTTTTGCAGTGGGACTGGCAAGCCAGAAATGGGCTAATTAAACATGGACTCCAGAAGACACTCCTTCAATAACCAGATACACCCATCCTTAAATCCCAAATAAACAATTCCAAGCTTCACAGTAAAAATTTGAAGTTGAAAAGCTGGTGCACTGTTTTGGTGTTTAGATAAAAAGGAAACAAACGTAAGCACAAGCTGTTTTCTTCCAGTCTTCTTATTACTATTATTTTATGCCAATTTACCCTGGTTGCATCTGTCCACAGTGAAAAATTATCATGTCTAATGGCAACAGTAAAACTAAGAACCAAAGCAAATATGTTAAAGATGCATCACATGTTCATGTCTTATTTTCAAATCACATTTGAATGACACACACCAAAAATGAAACTTCAGTAAAACCATGTGAAAAATCATCCTCAGTGAAAGTACCCGTATCAACTATTTTGCCCCCACCCTTGAATTTTCCTTGCTGAAGAACTTTTGTCCCAGGTTTATACTTTCCTCTTACCAGTTTCATTCCATTTATTTGGCAAACACAAGTTTTCCATCATTTTTTGTAGAAGAGAGAACTTACGCCATCTTATATCAAAGGGAACTGTTGCGGAATTCACTAGAAGAGCATGAGGTTTGCCAGGAACTTTTTTGCTCTCTCCCTTTTCCTGAAATCTGCTTCTATACACATCAAACACTACACTATCATTATTGAAAATACAACTTCAAATCAGTATAACCAATAAGAAACAGTACATTATCAATAAAGATATGGTCCATCACCTAAGTCAGCTTACTTGAATTTAGAATTTGAGTTTAGAATTTTACATGGACATATAAGAGAAATAAAATAAAACCCCAAACACTTCTGAAAAAATACAAGTCTTATTTACTATTGCATAAAAACAAAACTGACCTTTACAAGCTTTTTTATTCACTTACATTTTCTTATCTTGCTTTCAATTTTAAGCCATGTTTGCTTGTCCAGTCTTACGTGTTTTTTTTATGAAAGACATTGTATCAAATATCCAAAGGGGAAAGGAAAAACAAAAAGCCAACAAAACCCTAACAAAAACAAACTCTCTCCCACCTTCTAAGACTGAGAAAGGGTTATCTGAACAGCACATCTGAGAGCACAGAGACAGCACTGAACTTCTCCACATTAGAAGTCCCCCCTTAAACTGTAATATCCATCCCATCGTTTTGCAAAAGTAACAGGAACAGTGACCGATAAAGTTATAAGGGTCTTCTAAAGGTCTGCACCAGTCAGTTGTATGCAGAACAGAACATTTTTAAGTTTGACAGCTCCTTATTAAAAACAGAAGAGCATTACTGGCAAAAAAGATTATCAACAGAAACTCTCCATTTAACCCTAGTATGGTCTCTCTCCCAGGAGACGTAACCGATTGAGGACTGCTGGCCAACACAGTGTTCTCTTCTCTTCCATTTTCCACGTAATTTCACTCCTAATTTGAATCATTACCCTGGCTACCTGGTGCCACTGCCCTAGCAATTAACCAGTTTGCAAGTGGTTAAGATGGTATCCAATTTATCACCAGTTCAGACTGGTCAGGCACCAGACTCTGAATAGTGAGAATTTTATATATATTGCTCGTATAAGGTACTGAAGTTGAAAATCTGCATGACCACAATGCAGCAGTATCATTAAGGTGAATTTTCATACTTGCCTGTTTACGAGATCTCATTGCCGCCTCTTCTAATGTTTCAGCAGCTTCGAATTTGCCCTGTCGTCTGTAAAGTGCCCCAAGGTTCTTTAAGGTAGTTGTTACTGTTGGACTATTTAAAAAAAAAAAAAGAAGTATATACACCACACACTAAACCCTTCTCAATTCACAAAATAATGAAAACTTAAATTAATATAGTATTTATTATATTTTTGTAATTATTTAGTAAGTTTCTCTTGAAATATACTATACTGTACTCCATGTACCTGGAAAAAACTGTTAACCCCTTTCAAGGTGCGTTAACAGCTGACACTATGAGTAGTCAATAGCCCTGGAACTAGAAGTTAGTAACTAGCCTCTAGGTCTACTCAAGAGAAAACTGGAGTACTATATCCTTGTGTTTCTCAGATGCACCTGGAGGTGAAAATTTATCCCAATCTGAGTGCGCTCACCTGAATAATTGCAAAGCTTCCAGAAAAATAGGCCTAACTCATGCATACAGTGACCATTAGTTAGTCACAAAACAAACTAACAGTTCCTTTCATCAGTTTTTACTTAATACTTATTTGCAGGTTCTATGCATTCAAACTACACTAGAACAAAGGAAAAAAATAAAAATCTTACATTCCATTAACAAGCCTCACTCTCAAAGAAGACATTTTTGTTTCACTGACACAATGAGAATTAGCTCAGTCACAGTATTGTTGCGTCAAGTTTTGCTCCAGTAACAGCAGAGAAAAGATTTCCTCATGCATTAGAATGAACTAGTACATGAAAAACAAACCAACAAAACATATTGCACCCAGAGTTCAGGATGGAGAAAAAAAGAGCAGATTTCAGCAGTACAAAGGTTCTGTTGCTTGTTAAATGCAAGAACTCAAACACTAAAGAAACAAGATACCCTCACCAAGCATTTTCAGTACTAGGTGAAGTTTTTTTCTTACACCTGCACATTTCAAAAAAGGCAGTTAGGGAATAAAATTAAAGCAAACAAAAAAAAAAATTCACCAAGTGTAATCCAAGCTGAAGTCCTTTTTTCTCTTCTTTCATTTTAAAGTTTTTTCTTTCACACAAAACTATATACATGCACCTCAAATACTGTGTTTGGTTTTGGGCCCCTCACTACATAGAGGTGCTGGAGCGTGTCCAGGGAAGGGCAACAAAGCTGGTGAAGGGTCTGGAGCACAAGACTTAAGAGGAGCCACTGAGGGAACTGGTGTTGTTTAGCCTGGAGAAAAGGAGGCTCAGGAGGAGCTTACTGCTCTCTACAACTGCCTGACAGGAGGCTGTAGTGAGGTCGGGGCCCATGTCTTCTCCCAAGTAAAAAGTGAGAGGACAAGAGGAAACGGCCTCAAGTTGCATCAGGGGAGGTTTAGATTGGATACTGGGAAAATTTCTTCACCGAAAGTGTGGCCAAGCACTGGCACTGGCTGCCCAGGGAGGTGGTGGAATCACCATCCCTGGAGGTGTTTAAAAAATGTGCAGATGAGACACTTAGCGATGGACTTGGCAGTGCTGGGTCAAGGGCTGGACTTGATGACCTCAAAGGTCTCTTCCAACCTAAGTGATTTCATGATTCTGTGATATTCTTCAAACTATAGAAACTGCCATAATGCTGAATTGTGGCAGTTTAACTTTGTTTTCTTGTGCCAACTAGAAAACTTAAGTCTCAGTTATTTGCAGTCTCCTTTTTGCTTCTGACACTCTTATCTACAGATCTTGCTGGGGGCAGGGAGAGCATGTATGCCAACCAACGGTATAAAAAGAAAGAAAGGTGACCTATGCTTCCATGTGAAGGATTGCTAAGAACACAAGTGGTGAATTTTTTATGTCACTTATTAGATCTAACCAGCCTACATTAAGAGATGCCTCAGGACTTGAAAACTGCTACTGTACTCCTGAAACCCAGTCCTGGGGCCTGAATTTTTAGTACTATAGTTTTTATAGTCCTAAGCAAGCAGATGGTTGTTTCATTTTTAAATACACTTTAATCTGACATTTCTGGATACTGGGAATTGCTGTGGTGTTTGTCCTTAAAGAAGTTACCCACCTGTCAACTTTGCAAGCTTTGTACCAGCCACCATATTCTCCAAAAGATGTGCCATCTTTTTGCTTTCCCTAAAACAAAAGTAACATTGAAGAAAACTAACCAATTTGTAACTTAAACAAGTAAAAGCTAAAAAAACCCACTTATGACAACGTCCTTACTTTGCATTCTTCCCTCTCTTCTGCATGCATCCAAATAGGCTTATTTTCATCTGATGAAACAGAAGAAAACGGTTAATAGAATTACAAAGCTACAAAGTATTTATTGATTTTCATCCTTCTGAAACGAAGTTGTGAATCAGGGAATTAAACTATTACCACCACAAAAAAGCTTACCGTCCATACTACAAGGAGACAAATAAACATGCACCTGCACCTCTTCTTTTCTAGTTCTACAGTCTGTCTTCTTTTCATATGTGAACTTAGAAACCCTTACCTCTGAGAACCTTTGAAGTCAGCATTTGCTGCCATCGATTTGTCATGTGCCCAGTTCTACGCTAGAAAACACGCATTTCTTTCTTTCATCATAACAACTGTTTTGACATCTACTAAGTGGTGCATATGCTACCATCATGGAATTCAATGAAAATTCTTCACTGTGACTTCTAATTAATAAAAGGCATTCAACTTCAATATACGGTGCAATTCTTAACTGAAAGGTATCTTCCCCATTCTTTAAAAGTATTAATGGAGGACTCACATTAACAATATATTTATTATATCATTAAATACCCTGCACTGACTTTCTCCTGTGACTGGAAAGTGTCATACATTTTTCTGCCACTGTAAAAATACAAAAATTGGTTTTGGTTTGGCATAAGATAAATTATGCCAGAAACACAAACCATAAAACACAAACCTACCAAGTCTACCTGTTGTAAGAAAAGCTCTCGCTTTCCATCAAACATTACTGCTGTATCTAAATACTTTCTTATGATGAATGTACTTCAACACATCTATAATCTCACTTTTTAAGTCTTCCTCAAGCAGACAATTTTCATCAGGATACAATTAACTTCCCACAGATTTTATTTCTCAACAACTAAAAACATGAAACATACATTCAAATCTAGGGACTCGGTTTCTTACCATCTACAGAGCCAAATTCCCGTTCATGAGCACGAGTAAGAATCTCTTTGTATAAAGTTTCCGCTTGCTTAAATTTGCCCTGTTTTAGATAGCAGGATGCCTAAAAACAAAATACACACACACCCCAAGAAGATATCAGCACACTGTTTTATTTAGCTTGATAAACAATAAATACAGTACATGTTGAATAAAAGTGCATTTTAATTAATCAGAAAATTTTACTTTCTTAGATTTACTTTATAACGGGCTTACCAGGTTATTCTTTGTTTTTGCAACATTTGGATCATCTGGTCCCAGCTTGGTTTGGTAAATTTCCAGTGCCCTCTGATAGTAGTATTCAACCTCCTCATATTTACCCTGGTTCTGGCATAGTAAAGCCAAGTTATTTAACTGTTTGGCAACATCAGGGTGATCTTTCCCCAGGACCTGAAAATTAAATACCTTATATTAAAATATGATCTAGTCATCATATCAGGGTTTAGAAATGCATAATTTAGAAATAACCTGTTAATTTTTATTGCTCATCAACTCAACGCAAGGATGACAAAAGTAAAATCTGCATTTGAAAGATATGAAAGTTACTCAGTTCTGTTACAAACCGAGAATGCTGCAGAACAGCTCATAAGAATAATGCAAGTAGTATAATAACATCATATGCAGCACATTATACAAAGCCTGAAGATGCAGGCATTCAGTCTCACAGACTGGAATAAATATCCATGTGGTCACAGAACAATCAACTTAAAAATGTTAATGTTGTTTCATTATAAATTCCAATGCTTTGTCAAATCAATGATTAACTATCAAAATGGACAGAAAAAGGTAAAGAAGGTTAATTACAAGATACAGAATTTAGAATACACCCAGAGTGTTCCAGCAGCTCCACAGGACTACTGGAATTTATGAGTGTTTTAAATTTCAGACACTGCTGACTACTTGGGCATTGCTAACTCTGTGGTTTATCTGGCAGATCTACCCAACCAAACATTAAAAAAAAAAACCAAAAAAAAACCGTAGTGTTCAAACTTTGCCCTCTCCCTCAAAAAAATCCACTAAAAGGTGCTGTATTCTCTTACTCATACCTTTTCTCTGATTTCCAGAGCTCGCTTACACAATGGTTCAGCTTCTTTGTACTTTCCTCGTTTACCATAAAGTACTGCAAGATTGTTTAGAGTTGCTGCCACCTGTCAACAGTAGAGATATATTAATTACACTGGAATTTGCTGATACAAATATCTGATAAATGAACACATCTGCAATGCATCGATGTTTTCAAATTTTCCATGCACAGGGTAGACCTCTTAAAATTTGCGAATGAAAGAATAATTATTATTGAATGCACACATACACAAATGAGGAAAGAAAAAAAAAATCAAGAGATTACTTTTGCTTCATTTGTGGAAATGTCATTTAGCGCATATAGTTTCTTCGTATTTTCTTCTCTTACAAAGCTACCTCTCACATCTAGAATCAGAGATGCCCTGCTTCACACAGGCTACATGAAGTGAGATACCACATTAATTTTAAGCACCAAGTACAAAAGTTTGATTTACACATTTCATTTAAAAGCAGCAGTAGAACAAATCAGAAGTACCCCTTCAATCTGAGATTAATAGTGTGATTTCAGTAAGAAATTTAAAATCTTTCCCCACAAATTAATTTCCCACAGAAAATCCATGCAATCCCAAATCAACTATATCATTTATGGTGAAACTGCATTGAATAGAATGCTCAAAAGATATGTTAAGTATTTACGAGAAAACGAAGAGTGTTACATTTTGGCCTCCTACCTGTACTGTTTAGAGATATGCCAGGTCTTAAAAACTTTCCTGTTGAGTTTAATATTAGAATGAGTTGAAAAAAATTCAGAGAAAAACACAACTAAACATATAATATTGCATATGTACAAACCGCTGGATGATCTTTGCCCAAAGTCTTTTCACGGATAGCCAAGGCATCATTCAGGAGATTTGCTGCATCTTTGTATTTGTTCTGGTCTCTAAATTTTAGAGAGTCATAATTAATACTGGCGATTCAGAAAAAGTCATAAAAATGAAGCTGACTTAAATAATGGCCTAAAGATGCTAGTACAAAATAAAAATAATTGATAATATATTCAGAAATCAAGAAGTAAAAACATGAAGCCTGTAACTGTAAAGTTGTTTGCTGGCTGAGGACTAGCATCTACTACTACTTTACACTGTACAATTTATACCTCTAGATTACCTGTAAGTGAGTAATCAAGACAAGTCCCCTCAATAGACACCAAAAAAAAAAAAAGTATCAATCCCAACTTCATTCCCAAAGCGAAGGCGCAGGCAACAATGCAGTAATGTGTTTGACCTTTAAGTACAGGGAGACATACAAATATTGCAGGACCCTCTTGAGAGTTTTAATAAAAATCAGGGAATGGACAATAAATGGAATGGAAAATAAAAACAGTCAAAAAATGTTAGTCTCAACATTTAACAGGTTGTAGCCAAATATTAACTATTTAACTGATATATATCTATGTCAGTATACAAACCTGTACACCAAAGCAAGTATGTTCAACATCGTGGCAACATCAGGATGATCATGACCTGAAGTCTTCTCCAGATCTTCAAGAGCTTGTTTACAGAGAGGTACAGCAACCTCATATCTACCTTGGGAAGCATACTGGATAACAAGATTATGAAGGGTCCTTAATCTTGCTGGAATTTCATAGCCACCTTGTTGGGCAGCAGCTGCTGCACTGCTATGCTGCTGTTGAACTGAAAGAAATTCACAAGATTAAATGTTTAAAAGATGACTGTAACTAAAACATCTAACATTACTCCTCAATGACACAAAATGAGACTCGCTTTTATTTCTTCAATACAAAGCAGTATTTTTAGACAAAATATTTCACAGCAGTCATGCTGTCATGAAAAGCAACAGTGAAAATATGACCATTTACTCTTCATATTCTGTCCAGTATTGTATTAATATTATTTTACACTCCTATTAGCTCAAAGGGCCAAATGTAATAAACCAATGAAGAAAGCAGGACACTATTTCAGCTCAGCAAATCATTAACAACTCTCAAGATCATATCATAACTTTGCACTTAGAAATATTGACATTTCCCTATGGAAAGGAACATTATCATAGACAAGCCAAATACCTGCAGAAAAGCTCAAATGATTTGTCCTTCCTCCTTTACTCTCCTTCTCTAAGCATACAAATTCTTTTTGTTTCCCTTTGTCTGCTATACCAAGGAGTACTTCAGGTTGGCACATAAAGGATTAAAACACCCTGGATGCCACAAATAACAATTTCAAGAGAAAAGACACTGAGTCAAAGTCAGTGTCAACAGTCAGGTCTTACTTAATAACCCTCAGGGCTTGGCCACTCATTTTCCAGTAGCTCCTAACCTTTGGCTGTTGCAACACCCACCTTCCCATCCCTCCCAAAAATCTGCTACCCCTTTTCTCTTCATTTGGGAGATTTCTGGGAAGAGTGAGAAAATTCCCTCTTACTCATTTTCATTAAATTCTAGACAACAGAGGATAAGGGCTCCCTCCAGCTGTGAGCCCGACTTTCTTCTCTGCTTTCTATTAAGCACAAAATGCTCTCACAGCAGCTGGGAGCCTTTCTATGTCAGTGGAACTACACAATTCCAAGCCTACACCCACAATCACTGCCTACCACAGCACTGAAGCATTTCAGTATTTTTCCTGAAGGTCAAGGAAATTACTGACATTATAAAGTGAAATAAGGTAAAGTGACTATGCAGGTAGATAGACAGCTTTGCCATTCAACTTTCCTGCTGCAAAATTCTAGGAAAGCAAGGATAAAACTCAGGCAAGAATTCACGGTCAACATTAACCTATTCTAAATTCTTCAAGTCCTCCTTCCATTGCTGGCTATGGATAGCATTACCATGCTATCAAGAATGTAGTGCATCTTGTGTATGTGCCCATAAAGGAAATTTGAAAATGCTGATTACAAACGTGGGACACTTCGGACATTTTTTGTGAAGTCATTTGTCTATTAAGAACCATTGTACTACTAGCATGCTCCATATACTATATAATGTATTGATATTGTGGTGTATCAGCTTTACACCCATATAACAGAACATGTCACTAAGCGAGGCTTATCTATTAATGGCTTCTTTCAATCACACCACCAAATCTCTACCTTAAACTTCACTGCATATTCATCAGTCCTTCTGACCTGATGACAGTACTTCTAGAATGAGTAGTAAAACTAAGGAAGACAACCTCAGCGAAGGACAAAAGATTATATGAGAAAGGCTTCATACTGAAACCTGCCTCAAAATGTTAAGTCAGATCATTAAAAAGGTCAGTAACAGAATTCACCACCTGGTCAGACCATCGAAGAACTTCAATGTTTCAGAATCCGCCTCAGTCACTTGGAACAAACCTTTTCCATTCTGAGGCCCACAGGAAAGAGACTGCGGGGCAAACCTGAACTGAAGCCAGTCCCAAGAACTTTGTAACAGCTAGTAAACACTCTTTAAAAACCTAAGCCCCAGTTCTATACACATCAATGTACAGAATGTGTATCAATGACTGGTTTCCTTATTCTAGCAGAAGCATTCACCACTGCTGCTGTGTCCCAGAGGACACTAAGCATGGATTCATTTTTGTAAAGAGCATCTTTATACTCTGCATTGCAGAAATACACTAACATTGTAATCTGAAGTGCACTTACTTCCTTGTCCTTGGTCATCTTCATCATTGGGAAATAAGTCATCCAAAGGCTCTTTGGTGGAATCCGTATCTTTATCCTCCTATAGAACAGCCCCAAACCCAAACAAATAGTTACGCTTAAATCTAAGGCATAAAGGGACAGTCCATTTAATCACGAAAAGGAAAACTCTACATCCAGAACTTAGTAATTGACAAGAATAACATTTCTCATATATGTTTTATGAAGGTCTTATGTTCAAATGTATTTACATACTCTGTCCCAAAACAATACAGGACACCTTCAGAAGAGCCAGGAATAGAAATCAGGTCTCCTAGATTTCAGTCTCAATTTAAGCACACAAGAACACATCTGCTACTCTCACAGAGGCATTATACCTTATGAAAGTACCCAGTGAAGAGTGAGCGCTACTGAACACAGAATTGTCCACCGTACTTTTTCAGTTCTAAACAAAGTTATAGATGGGCAAGGAGGAGGAATAAAGAGACTTCCATTTCTGAGTACTCAACTTCTGTACAAATAATAGGTTTTGCAGCTGTGATCTCTAAGGTTCAGAAAGGAAAAAAAACCTGCTTGGGAGTCATCTCCAATAGTCTCCATCCAGAATCATATTAATTTCTGCACAATCCATTAGTGTATACTGTTCTTAAACATCCAAAGATCATTCCAAATCCCACAATTATGTAAAATAAAGAAACAGATCATCCCTCAATCCTGTTTCTTAAATGTGAAATCTACACAGTATAAGCAGTTGAAGTTCTCAGAAACATTAATCTCAGTAAGGAGAAGACCCAGGAGCAGAACACATTCCTATTTTTCTGGCTCTTCATCCAACACCTTTTCCACAAATGAGCAGACAACTGCTGCTGCTGGCATTCAAGTTCAATGGTGGCAAAGTGGGTGTTCTGCAAAAACAGCAGATTGGTTGGACTAGATCTCAGATGGGAAGTTTGTAATTTTAAATGTGCCGATTCCACCCCCATACTGAGTATATACAATTGACTGTTTTCAACGGCTAACAACAGAGATTGTCCATATGTCCATAAAATGCTTTGCTTACTTTGAGCCTATTTACTAATTAAACTTCAAATAATGGTGCTATTTGGGCCATCTGCAGATTACAGTTCAACAGTTAGCACATCAAAATCCTAATATTCCCTCCTCCTACCCCTTTCCTAAACTGGCTTCACTGGAATTATTCAGCTACAAATAAACACCAATTCATGAAATAGCACTGAAAAGTTCCGCATGCAATTGACCAAAACAACTCTCACTACTCATAATACATTAGAAAGGATTTAGTTAAGCATGACTAACACACACGCATTTACAACCATTATGTTGCTAAAATAACTGGTTATGAAAACAGTTCTTTCCAAGACACAGCTGAGCAGGTCTGAACGCACAAAATGAGATCTTTCCCTATAGTGCTATCTAACTTAAGGAAACAAAAGAAAAGGATACCAAGAAGGGCAAATAATTCAGAAGTCTTTTTAAGTGATAAATTACTTCTGAAAATTAAAATCGTATCCATTTTCTCTCTGAATCTAAGAACATGTAACACAATGGGCTAGCTAAACACAACCGAAAACATGCGGATGATCACAAAGTCTGACAGAAGGTCCTGAAAGGGGGTTCAGTAACATCCTATCTTAGTATGAATTCTCAACAGATGTAACTAGACAAAACTTAACTATTTTTCTTGCTGTCAAAATAAGCCAAGTCCCTTATGTACTTAGGATCTCTAATATTTTACATTCCTCACTTATATGAACTGTTGAATTTACAAAAGGAATTTTTTTCTTTGGTTCAGGTTTCTTTTTTTTCAGCTAATATGATACTAAATATTTATGGATTTTGATTCTCATATGTATTTTACTATCTATACACAACAAAACATGTACTCTCTTAAAATAAAAATGAGCTGAACTCTCAGAATCTTCCTGCAAACTATGTGACACTGGTACAAGGTAAGCATTTTAATGACAAGTTTATGTGACAGACAAATAAAACTATTCTATCTGTCATTTCTTGGTAACTGGGCAGGTTACAACACATACGTAAACGTAAGGTGCTTTTCACTATACAGCTACTTACTGATGGTGAAATATCATCATCATATTTTTTTAATTGATTCATGAATTCTAGATGTTTCTTTTCTTCCTCCAGTTGGGCCACAGATTGCTCACTTTTCTGTAGTTTCTGTTGTGTATTGGCTAGTTCATCCCGTAGCCACTGATTTTCCTGGCATAGCCGGCGAACCTGAGCACGCAATTTCTGCTTCTCTGATTCCACTGCATTTAAGTGATTTGACAAGGCCATCATCACCTAAAAAGGAGAAGGTGTCACATGACATACTTTCTGTACAATGCAGTTCTGTATTTAACATAAGCTTTTTATTATTTAAAACCTATGTCAGCTGTGAAATCTGGTAAACATTCACACTTCTGTTTTTTATACAACTGGTTCTCACTTTTCCTCTAACATTTTTTACCATTTGTTCAGCCAGAATTAACCTAGAGGAATTCTTTACTAATGGTTGTTTTCCATGATGCTATCAGAAATCAAATTGTTTTAGAATTCCCTGAAGATTACATATAATCTTAAAATATATGAAAATTTTGAACTAGATTACTGAAACTGAAATCTTTGTTCCACTCCATGAAATGGAGCAGTGATACTTTTAACTTGAAGGAACACAAAAATAACTGAAGAACACAGAGCTCTAATTTAGCAGCTTTCAGACAAAAAAGGATTCATATACATGCTTACAGTTCATAAGG
Source organism: Falco naumanni (assembly GCF_017639655.2). Taxonomy (NCBI): domain Eukaryota; kingdom Metazoa; phylum Chordata; class Aves; order Falconiformes; family Falconidae; genus Falco; species Falco naumanni. Next base: position 35,681,966 of record NC_054060.1, read on the forward strand.
ATGAACACCTCAGCATAATGATAATACTTCAAAGGGACAATTATACTGCTGAGATCTAAATATGCAACTGAACACACAGTTTATGTAAGCACTTTATATATACATATCATAAGCTTGAGTGTGTAGACATTCACTGTATTTGAACAGTCACGTTACAGACAAAAAGTAGAACAGCCATAAAAGCAGCCTACTTGGATTGGGTTTTTTGCTAAACAAAGTTAAATGAAAAAGGAGCTTGTTAAGTGAAAGCCGAACAGTACATACAGAAGATATTCTCCCTTCTCTGTTTATACAACCTCCCACTGGTACACGTAGAACGGCTGACAGCAGTCCCTTTACAGGAAGCACACCTTGTAAGAATGGGCCACTGGTGATAATACAAATCTTTTAGATGAGTTCAATATCCTCAAGTTATTAGCATTTTACCACCTCAATTTCATGTTTCTTTAAAACAAAGTTACCTTGAAGTGTTTTTAAACTAAGTATTTCATGTTAAACTAGTGTCCTTAACTGAAATTTCAGCTTTCAAAAAATACATCAAGCCTTTAGAAACCACTTTTTCCTATAAAGGCATGAAAACCTCCAGGTATAATTTCCTAATACCAGTCCAAATCTCCGTACTTCAGCATCTACCTATTTACATATTCAAAATTGTTAATAATGTAAATTACTTGGACTAGTCAAACAGTGGCATTTGTAACATAAGAAAGTACACACAAAAGAAATCAGTGATAATAGGGTCAGTATTCAAACAACACTGTACAAGCAACAATGGCAAACTAAATCCCTTTGTAATCTTACTCTCAAGAATTAACTGAAATAAAAGTTTGATTAGTTCCTTCAGCAAAGTCAGTTTCATTTTCATGGAAATAACACTTATGTCATCAGACCTACATTCACGTCACAAAAACATCCATAAAATATTTCCATATCTTAATTTAAATACTGCAAATAAAAAAAAATTACATTGTTGCAACCCAAAATGTGCAGGAAAACTAGGCTTATCATGTCTGAGAGTAATAGTTTGAAGCATAATTGCTTTCCTAACAAAAGCAGCAGTTGCAAATTTCTTGGCTCCTCAGTGCCACCGTTCACAAAACACCATGTGGGGCAAACAAGGCACTAACATCCACAACTGCGGCTGATGAATCAGGTAAGAGTGAAGAAAAAGAACTAGCTTTTCAGAGTGCCAATACCATCTCAAAGTTCTGAGAGAGAAGTTACTCATTCACTCTTCTTCAAGCACCCATAAAAAGTAACTCAACTATTGCAATTGCATCCCATATATCTTCTGGTATTTTCTTCCAATACAAGGAACTGAAATTCATATAATATACTAAGGCCTGACAGTCTGTACCACAGTGTCCAGGGCTTCTACATTCCCATGTCTGGTAACCTGTATTTGTTCATCATTCTCTCAGGCCTCAGCTCACCATGAACCAATGCACACAACACAACTTCCAGATCACCAAACAATAATAGCTCGATCCAGATAAGATGACTGATCACAGTTATGCATCAATATAAAGCCTACTAATGTAAAGCTAACTCACTGGCGTTTTCAACTCATTTGCAAACACTCTGCCATTTTACACTTAACAACTGTGTCACATCACATTGTTTCAGGTTCTTGACCTAGTACAAAATACCCTAAAGTTGGACTGTAAATATAATCCTGACATCCTGACTAAATGCATCTTAACACTCTACTTCTGCAGACAGTATCTTCATCAACTAAGATAGTTCACAGAAATCAGCTCAGAGTCCTTTCTTTAACACAACCGTGAAAGTTGTTCAGATTCTGTACTCAATTCATAAGCTCTAAAATGCTTTTAGATTCAACTTTGATTTAGTAAAACGTTCAGTAAACAGTAGAGATGCTCAATCTCCAGAAGCATCATGAGCTACTATAAAGAATCTCATAATGGAATATAAACATGAATTTAAGGTTAGGCACAGCTCAAAGGTTGGGGCAAATTATTTGTCTGTGTGTGAGACCTCCCCATGCAATAATTTAGAGTTAAAATGCAAACGCTCAGATCTTGAGCTGCTCAAACACTGCCTACCTAATGCCATGGAAAAGGCTAAATACAAAATAGCAACTGTCTCACTGAAGCAGCGAGGAGCTCAGTTATGAGCTTCAGTGCTTTAACACTGAATGTGTAATTAGTTCTGCAACACAGCAAGACAGTATCTACCTCTTAGTCACAGCAGTCTTTTTCCTTAATATACAATAGCAACATAAATGTCCCAGCACATTTCTAATATTTAGTAAGGTAAATGGAAGACCTCAGAGTCTGAAACGCTTTATTTCTACTGCAATTTTACCTGTGCTTCACTAAGGCCAAGCTCCAGCATTTCCAGTGACTTTCGAATCATGTTTGATTTTTCTTCAACCAGATTAGTCTCATCATCTTTCTTCAAACATTTCAGTGTTTCAAGTAAGCTCTGTAAAATTGAATTGTGTTCATTCTTCAGTGCCTCTAGTCCATTAATCACTTGCTTAGTTTTGGCAATGATTTCATCTTGAGTAAGCTTCTCCAACTTCTCTTCCTTTAAATACACCATTGTGGACATGTTTTCATACATTCTGAAATGGAAGAGTACACTAGTTAATCCAAAAGTAAAAATAAAATAAGCTCAAGTTTTCCTTTAAGAAGTCATTACAACATATGAATCTGAAATGTATTTTCAGAATGTAATTGTATTTTTGCAAAAAATTTACAGTGTTTTAAGTCCTGGGTTTCAACAGTGTTTCAAATTTTCCAGTTTCTATTTCCAGATTTAGTATTAACAATAATTCATAAGCCAAACAGGAACAGAAAAAAAAATATATACTACAACACAGCAGAAGAATTTCTGATAAACACCGAAGAACAGGGCTGCATCTCCAAGATTCTAGTTTGTGCAAAAGCAAAGTAGCTGGTGTAAAAAGACATACTGGAATAAATACAGCTACGTGTAGATGCCACTGATATACACCTATCTTCATAAATATCCACAAAACAGAGATGAAGAATTTGAAGAAATACCATCCAACACTTTAAAAGCGTCCATCATAAGAAAAATTACCCTTTTCCAGTAAGAAGGGAACACCACCTTCATCCTTTTCCAAGGGCTAGAAAAGCTATTATCACTACGTATTTTGAAAATAACAACTACCCCCTAAGATTACATTACATTCGTTATTGTAACTCTACAGTTACATATAGACATTCAATTGCCTACAGGCCTAGATGCAGCTGTTCTGAAGAAGTTGCAACAGCTGTCTCATGCTGGGAAAAATGGCTTGTATAGCACAATTCTTGCAAGAAACACTCTACTGTGCTATTTTGTCCATACCTCACGCACTACATTAAGGCTAGCAAATTTCAGAATGTTTCTAAACACCTTTACCAAACGCAAATGAAGATCAACAAGAATTTAGCAATTCAGGTATCTGTACTATCACACATGCTATAACTGAACTGACAAACAAGTATAACAATGTAAAAAATACAAATAGAAGACACAGAAATCACTTGACCCTTTTTAAACTTCACCAGAAAAATGTTCTATAGCAAAAATAATTGAGGAATTGCTCCTTTATATTTAAAAGATTTATATCTTTGAGCAAACCAGGAAGTACATAAATTAGAATAAAGTAGGAAAGGTTTCTCAAAAGCAATAAATTAGCACATCTATATGAAGCGACTTGGGGAAAGGTCTGATTAACATTTAAAATGAATTAGCTAAACTGTATTAAAACTTTGTACAGAAACAAGTCTAGTTTTAGAAGAAAGCAAAAAAAAATTACCATCACTTACATCTTGAGTAAGAGTGCTATAAGGAACATGCATATATGCAACACTTCATGAGAAGAGCCAAAGAATGCTCTTACACTTTTGTATTACATTAAAAAAAAAAAGTTGCACTTTCTGTTTATATACACTCAAATTACCCTCTCTTTTATGATCTCCTGCAACACATCACCTAAAAGGCATACCTATTTGTCACAGAAGTGCTGTACACTATATTGGTTTATTTTTTAATAATCTATTGTCTGAAAACACAGATAATTTGGGGAAACAGTGGATTTGCCTTTACCACGGTTTAATACAAGAACTTTATATTCACAAATACATGTAACACAGAGCATATGCATCTGTATAAAATATCTAACCTATAATGGCATAAGAAATCAACTCACCAAAACCTGATGAGCAGAATGATATTTACATATTTCCCATTTATGACCTGAGAACTATTACCCACAATTTTAAAATAACATTTTTAAAGCACATACTCTCTAAAACTGTGTGAGTCAAATTTGTAAATAAATGCTTATAACACGTACAGTCATATAAGAAATTGTTACGGATTATGCTAAATTCAGCATACAACTCAACCCTAATTACCGTCAGCATGCTTTCATGCCTTCAACTAGCAATTTCCATCCTGAATGCAAAGAACTGAACCTTTGATCATAAGGAAATAAAACCAGCAGAAGACATCTAATGAATAGGGACTTCCATTTTGTATTAGAGAAGTTCTGAGAAATATGATTTTTAAATACCTAGAGTTTTTCTACAACATTCTAGGTTAAGTACATGATCATTTGTCTGTCTTACATGAACAGTAGTATCAATTCCTTCTGTGTGCTTTAGTCTTTTATTGTCATTCTACACCGAAGATTGAAGGCAGGTGTGTGCATGTATGTATGTAGCACATGTATAGATGCAGTTTAAAAAAAACGGCACATTTTAACCCCTTATTTAGTAGAAATTAAATGAATTCTAGGTGAATACAGATAAATTAGCAGCCATTCACTGTTACAAAAATAATACACAAAACCAAGAAAGTAACTACTAAAATCTACATTAGGCATTGCAATGGTCAAGCTCTCATGCAAAAAGAATAAAGGAGCCTGGAAAGTACCTATCCAACATGAAATCCAGCCAAAAGACACATCTGTGTGCACAGTTACATCTACGGTGTGATACTGACACTGATTTATTACTTTAAGGAAAAATGGTTGTCAGATCATAGACAGAATCAGGCACATAGCTCTGGTTGAACACACTAAGCGTGCACTTAAGGAAGGGAAAGCTGGCACAGAAGCTCTGGAAGAAAGGAAAAGCGGGTTTAAACCCAATGGGGCAAAAATATACTTAAACCCCACCAGAGCAGTAAACCTGCTTTACAAATACACACTTCTTGTCTCAATCTGGTGGGCCAGATTTTTAGCCACCTCATTCTAAACCAAAAGTAGCCGTAAGCTTTCACTGCCTCAGAGCTACCAGTACAAGCAACTGTACCAGAGCTGGTGTCCAGTGAAAAGGTTACAAGACAGACTGATCCGAAGGTCCACGCAGCCTGGGAGAGGGATTCTCAAGTCTCCTCCTGTGAAAATTGTTTAGCATCCTAATCTCTCCCACCAACAGGAAAGGAATGAATGTTTCTGCATAGGTTTTGTCTGTTTAAATGATCTCTGTGAAAAATGCTACAAAAAAATTGGACAATGTTGTTTGGAGTTTTATAGGTTGTGCTTGGGAGAATAATTTAGAAAGTGGGAGGACAGCATGATAAATTACGTGTTTGTTATCAGATCTGATTCTTTGAAGGAGTAAGATTAATAAATAAATGTCTAATGTCTTTTTAAGAGTAGTATGGAGGTGTGGTGCTGTTTCCATCTTTTTTTTACAAATGTTTTTACAAAAGGGTATTACCTACTCATCAAACAAGACCATATTTGAATACATAATCATACAACTAGTTTTCCATACCCTGAGGCAGCAAATCCCATACAGGAAGCAAAAAAGTTAAATTTGTATGCAGGAAGTAGGCATGCATGTATACAGAGGAAAAGAGACAAAACCTACCGTGCCTTTCTATTGTAGCTTTTCAAAAAAGTTAATTCTTTCTTCCTCTATCTTTTCCCCACAGAAAAAAAAAAAAGGGGCATAGTCAAAGGCTTCTTAAGCCTCCACTGCACTTCAAATTTTACCTGTTATAGAGCAGGAATTCTAGACTCAAATATTAATTTTTAATTCAGTGTACAATTGAAAACAAACAAAAAAAATTAAATGTACAAAGGCTTAGTTGGAAAACAGAATTCTGGATGAGAAGAAAAAAAAACCAAAATGCAATGCAGCCAGAGTTACAGACTAGCCATCTGGCTTAAGCAATTTACATATCGTATTAAATATGTGCCTGTGTAGATCTTGAGTATTTACCTTCCTGGTTTACTTACCACAACACAGACTATGCTAAAGTACTTTCCAACACTAAAAAAAAAAATAAAAAAAAATCAAGCAATTTTCTTCAAACATAAAAAAAAATTAATGAACTTGGACAGATCAACATAAAAAAGCCCTACAATGACAACAGCTAAAGAGAGTTTTGCAGAATTTTGTAACATGCACTCCAATCAAAGAAATGGATTGGGAATAGCAGGAATCTGAACTAAAGAAAGCATAAGGAACACAAAGCCAAGTCAAGTAACCTCTGGTATAATCTCATATACAAACAACTTAAGTGGCTGTATCTTTAGGTATTTTGTTATTCATAAAACTTTCAAACCAATTGCACTAGTAATGCTGACAAGCACAGTTTGTGCATAAATTCTCATATGGGCATAACACACATCACAGCTAGCTACTTAAGATCCTCAACTCATATATTTAAGGATCTCTCAAACATAAATAGCTTTTCCTACTCAGCTGCTTAAAAAAAAAAAAAAAGTGTCATTTCCCTGCAGATCACCTCAAAGAATTCTTCAACCAGAACACAAAACCGTATGAATCCTTTGCATAGGAACACTAATAAAGAAAGAACATTTTTCTAAGAAACCCAGAAGATATTTTTTTTTCCTCTTTACTAAAGATTAGCCCAGGTCCTAAACACAAATATAAAAACAAAAAAATAAAATGGTTCTAGTTTTTATTTTTATTTTCTTGCTATGTACCTCTAAGAATTCCCTTTCTCAGTATTGATGTTTTCATTACTTGTCAGCTTTCAAGTACTAAAACCTTGGAAGATAATCTTTTAGCATCTCTAGTGTCTGATCATTATAGTTTTAAAATACAATCTGTAATACAATAAAATAAAAGTTACAAAAATAAATCCCAAAGTCCGTAAACTGCTGTGACAAGCCAAATTCTTCCTAAACTCTTTCCTCTGAATATTAGTTAGCAGGTAGGATAGCTGAAAATTGCAGAATAACGTGTCTGCATGCAAGAAAGAGTAAATCATCTTCCTAACATAAAAGCTACTACAAGACTGGCCCAAGCCGTACCTACGGGCCCTGTCATCTACAAGTACAATACCAATTCCACAAAGATATAGCATGTACTCATTTGAGAGGTTTGTATCTCCAATATGTACCTATCAGTTCACTGTTTTGTAACAATAATCAATCTATTCAGACCTTTTAACCCTAATTTCACTCTTAGCTCCTCCTTAACGAAATGGCAAGGCTCAGCATCCTACATCTGGCATGCACCCGTTTCATTTTGTATTAGCTGCAAATTACAAGTCATTAATTCCGGGCTCAGACCAAGAACACATCTCATTACACACGGAACACACCATCTTGAAATACTACGAGCAGCTTTAACTGCTAATCTTCGTGATGTGGAAAACTACCTTCTCAAACAATCCATACAAGTCACAGGCCATCCAAGCACAAAAAGAAAACCACCAACAAAGGCAAAAGATGAAAAACTGTCTGCGAGGGACACCAGTAGTATGTCAGACACTGCCTTAACCGCACCCCTTCCTAACAAGGCAGCTCGGCGACACACTAGTCAGAAATGGCAAGGATGAATCACCCACTGATGTCTTTCATATACTTAGGTATTTGTAAACGGACTCACACAAGAAACACTCCAGTCTGAATGTATTGCTGTTACGGTTTACAGTCAGAAGTCTCCAAACCTGAAAGAACAATGGTTACTTACATGTTTTTTAAAATCTAAAATGTTAATTTCTCTTTCTCTGTGAGGCTATTTCTGCTATCACAATTCATATTGCCATACATATGACAATTTATAATCTTTCTCTTTTTGTTTGACTTGCTCTCCTTTTAAGTAATTAAAAGGATCCCTTACACTCAGGAATTTCATTCCACTGAGTACGTCTAGCTCCACAAAAGAAACAGAGTAGCTTTTCCTTCTTGACATATTCAGGACTATAGCTGAACTGCCAATGCTATCTATCACTCTTTTCATCAATCTATATTTGAATCCACATACGAGCCTCTACGGAATAAAAAATCTTGGACTCCACCTGCAAACAGTGTCCTGCTGGAGGTCAGACTTAAGGTACGCTCGCTGACCCAGTTCTATAAACAGAATACGGCTGCACTTCTGTACTGCCTCAGGTTTCCAAATACGTGATGTCAGAAAGACTCTTTACAATTCAGTGCCCATGGACACAATCTACCATAAAAATAACTCAGTGAGGACAATTAGCAGCACATACTGGAAGCTGTAGAAGTTTAGCATTTATAAAGGTAAATGCACTAATTTCTGAAGAAATGCACAACAAGCGTAGAACAGCTTGACTAAAATGTCTAAATACCAAAAAACTTGAATACTGGCAGAGATTTCCACTGGACTAACGTGGCTGTTGCTTTTCTGTTGAGAGTAGGTGCAGCCTACTCTCCGCACAGCATCAGTGGGAAGAGGCTGCACAACCACGTGTTCTACCCTGACATTACAACAGCATCCACCTCTGAAAACAACTGCATCAGACTCCAGAAAACTCCAGTGGCTATCAGTAACCCCACCCACTGCATTAAATTATGTTTAAGTGAAGAGGATTATGTACTTGTTTAGCTGAAGAACACAGCCACTGTACATTTGCCTTGATAAATGTTGGAATCTTTTAATGTCACGGCCTGCTATTAAAAAAAAAAAAAAGCACACCTTTCAGGGGAAAGCTTTAGATTCTTTGGAAAATTAAAAAATTAAGGAGAAAAGCGGGCTAACAAACTATTGTTTGCTAATAAAAGATATCACAGCAAAAATAACCCCTATAAAACCTGTAGCAAGGGTGAGGCTAACAATTCGCTTTGAGAAAGCACAAGCTAAGATCTGCACTGCTGAGAAAGCACAGGCTATGAAGATATGCACTGCTGTGGGGTCCTTTATTTAGATTTCTATAGCACACAGCATAACCACTAATGAAGCGCATACTGTTTCTCAGCAATCATATCTGCATGCTTCTAAGGAACAATCTTAACACTACTGTGAAACAGAAAGTTTTGCACATTTCAAGGATAACTGACAAGTGTTAAGAGTATTTTCAACCCTCCTTCTTTTGTAGCAAGTGAACTATTTTCATTAAAATTATGACTTCCTGATGAAACAGTCAATTCAGTAAAAAAACTCTACAGTATAGAAGTATTCAGTGGCTTAAAAACATCCTGTAACTATACAGATTATTTTTCCTCTTAAATAAAAGGCTATTATGGTGTCAATCCCTTGACAGTACTTGACTGAATAAACACTAGCTACCAGCTAGCATTTCAGTTATCATGATACAGTCAAATCTGTATCCTTTTAACTGCAGACAATCCAGATGACCTGCCAATCTAACAAATCTCTTTTTGATTCAATCATATCTGGAATTCCATAATGCTGCTGCAGACCACGGCCAAATTCCACCTTCCTCTTCCTGCTCACATAGTGCAGTAGACACAGAGACCCTCAGATGATATGGCTACCCCCCAGACACATTATTATGCCTGCTCCCATTATTTATGTAAAAGGAATCAAGGGAAATTATCCTCTTTCTGGCATACTTCACCCACTACATTCTACCTTTCTGAAGTCCTAAGAACAGATAGTGATTAAAACACAGAATAGCAACATATGCTAAGATCACTGTGGATTATTCCTCCTCTGAAAAGTGGCATCTGTTTAGATCCTACAATCAGTCTGCACGTATCATAAGCATGTTAAGAGAAAAATTTATTCTCTGTATACATTCCCAAGCTCTTCTAGCATCTTGGGTTTCAAATGAAGCTGGATGGAAATAAGATCCTTCTATGCATTTGTTAACACATCAAAGATTACTCTTTGTCAAAGCTGAAGCAAGTGCAAAAGAAATCTGACAGGCGTGTGTCTAAGGCAGTTTAGTAGACCCAGTCAAGATTTTAAAGGAACTACACTAAAAGCTGTACTTTCAAGAAGATATCTGTTTATTAAATCTTTGTTAATTGAGGTTACTATCATTATTACAGATTGGTAGTACGTACATACTTCCTTACTCTAAATCTAAACCAGTATACTTAGCAAATATCCTCAGACCTGTGGCAAGATCAAAACTGTGCTCTTTTCCAGAATAATAAAACTGAATACAAACCTCTGCTGCTGTTTGGTAGTCTTGGGCAAAGAGCTCTAATGCCAATCTGTTCATTTTAGTTATGTCGATGCAATTTCTGCAGACGGACAGACTGCAAATCGCAAAGTCTCCTGCCCCTTGGAGCAAGGGAGTTGTCTCTTCTGTACTACTGCTGTGTCAACAGCAAACAGCGTCTGTCAAAGCCAGCACTTTCTTTGTTTCCTGTCAGCACTAATAAACACTTCCAAGCAGCCAACGGACCCCAAGAAATCAGAGCATTTTGCCCGTTCACTAGAACCCTGACACAACATACCAGTCTGGGCTGCACAGGATTTGCCTAGTGCTTATGACCACAAAGCACACTTCACTGGATCATTTTAACAAAATAATCATGACTGTATTAAGAGTAGTTACATAAAGACAGATGAAACATATTTAAATGCATCAGAAGGCAGAAGTTGAAGTATTTAAAAAATCATTGTATTTACCCTCAGTTACCAAGAATGCTTGCCACAAAAAACAAAGATACATCAGGAAAAACGAAGGGTAATTTTATTCAAAAGAACTGTATTGTAGTTTAGTATTTTGTAGTTACGAAGATGTGCTTCATAAATTACCTGCTTTAAGTGGATTGAAAGGAAATTTTGACTGTGTTTTTAAAGAAATACTGTCAACAGTTTGAGTTACAAATCCATCATCATTATCAAACTCCACAGTTTTTACCCTCAATATTCCAAGAATCTACATTTATTTCCTCGTGGAAATGGCACTTAGCTCTTCATGGATTTGCCAACTTGAGTAGCCATGCCTTCAGTGAATCTTGAGTCTCGGTAAGACATTTTTAACAGACTAATTCTAGCTGTTGAGAGTCTCTCAGACTGGAATAGGAAGGTACAGTAACATCAAAGTTGTTTTCAAGGATACTTGTCTTGCAATTTTAAGCTGTCAATAATGTAGACAAAACACTTTTTGAGCTTGACTCTAGTGCTTTCATTTTGTATTGTTATTTTTGGACAAGAACTGCTTTATTGACTAATCAAAGTAAGCATCCATTTAAGTTATCTATTTATCTTAACTCTAAATAGCACTTAGGCAAAAGCACAGGAATGTTCCCATCAAATCAGACTTCTAGAATACATTAAAAACACCATCAGCTCCCACTTACTAACATCAGACCTATAATCTTAACCAAATCTACTTTTCATGGCCTATCTATAACCATTTAAAAAAATGCATGCAGGAAGGGCAGAGAAGGCCACATCTTGCTTGCCTCATATTATTGGATCTATGTGGGAAGCTTTGCTGACTACTGCGAGTACAGATTATGTTGCTCTTACATGCTTGAGGACATTGAAGAGAAGGGTTATTTGAACCAAAACAAGAAAACTAGCAATTTCTTCTGCAGACATAAAAGGAACATCCATTAGCACTGCTTCAGCACACACTAGCCTTAGGTTTAACAAGTCCTTAAATCTGATTCTGAAACTACCTAACAGTTTACATTAAAATGCACAAACTGTACGCAGTCTCCCTTCAAGTCTTGGGGAAAATAGCCTCCCCCTGCTTATTCTTCCATTAAAAAGTGAAACAGAATGACTACAGAAAAAGAGAGTTGCACAATTAAATTGTTCAGGCACTGTCCTTAATATTGACAAGGAATTAATTCTACCCCATTAAATATTACATCAAAATTGATACTTTCAATGGCAATTATCAGACTAACAGTTTTTTACACCTTACAAATTTCATTTCACAGAAAGCACACCAAATGATGCAATCATCTAGAAAAATAACCTTGTATCAGTCACTGTTTCTTACCTACTACAGCAGAGAGCTGATTTTTCTCTAATGTTGGAAATAATTTCCTTGTTCCCTATAATCTGTAGGGCTTACTCAGATGCTCTGAACTCTACTAGGCCAGGAGGTACAAAGCAGTACAGCAGGTACTATCCCAGCATTTGACAAAGGCATCTTAATGTTCTGTGCACTCACACCTGAGGATCAAACAATAGTTTTAGCCCTCTCTCCATGAACTTCCACATTCATGATTTATCTTAGTTACTGCTGGGGCACTGGGTGCTTGTTTGGGACTCCTGAAATACTGGCTGTGGTAACACTAGCATGACAGTTCTCACCGTCCTGCTGTGGTACATCACTCTTCTGGAGGACTGACACAGAACGAGAGCACACATTAACTGTAAAACAGACACATCAGTAGTAAAAAGTTATGTTTTTAATATTACTTTTTAAACCACTTCACTTGGATAAATCTGTTTTGATAGCATCCCCCTACTGAGCCTGGTAGAACATAACATGACATGCACAACCATGCCATCAAAAGCAACATACCACACACTTGCAAGTATTGCTCTGTGTGCAGCCAGACTACAGGCCAAGAGAAAAAAACGGAAAGAAGGCTGGGGGGGAGGGGAGAAGGAAAGAGGGTAAAAAAAAAAAAAAAAAAAAAAAAAAAAAAAAAAAAAAAAAAAAAAAGAGAGAGAGAGTCAGCAAGTATATTTCCAGACCATTTGTTAACAGAACAACTGGGTGGGGGATCAAGATTCAATGGCCACACAAACTCACAAACTACAAGCAGGCACTGTAATTCAAATGCCACTGACTAGCTGTCAAAAAATATACTGTGCATCTTTGCTCTCTATTTGCATTCTGCATGAACTCCAAACCTAGAAATTTTTACTAAGTTCATATATTCTATCAGTAATATTTTAAGTGTGCTCTAAAATCAACATGCAGCATATTTTAGCTTTAAAGTACTGTGAGAAACAAATGGATACTAGCTGTATGACAAAGACTTAATAGCGGAGTAACTGAATCATTTATCTGCCTTTATCTCTTTTCTGAACTAGGGAAAAGAGATGCAATTAAGTAACAGCAAATTACTGGGACACAGTCAAAGTCACCCTGTGGTGCCTCTTGTCTTTCCAAAAAGTATAGGATGGATAACAAGTCCTTGAAAAGTGAGGACATCTGGCTAAGACACCTATCAGTACCATACCAAAACATTAGCCGTCATCTCTGCACAGTTTCTTAAGCCCTCAGGAATGCCCACCAAGCACCAGCACTCTGTTCAGAATCCTACAGAGTGGTTTTACAACATCCTCTCTGTTAACATCCATTCTGCCTTACAGCAGGCATAGTGGTCACTTCTCAAAATGATCGTTACCTTCCCAAGGACTCATTCATTCATACCTCTACTAAGACCTCTAGGTTACTATCGTGTGTGCTAGCATACTGCCAAAGATCATCATGACCCCTGCACCCCTCTGTATTTCAATACAGTAATATTCATTGTACTGAATGCAAGCGGGTTACATCCAGGGAAATGGTGAATATAAACAATTGTGCATTCTTATATCTTCACACATTACTGCCTTCTATGTACAGAGGAATTTAAAGACAGACACGGCCACTGACTCACCTAGTCTGGCTTCCTCTAAACCAAGACCACGAGCATTCACTCACCAAGGCTATGTATAGTTAGAAATAATAACCTGGTAACGCACCTCCAGCCATACACTTCATTCGCATCCTCCACCACTCCAGCACAAGCACTCCTGTCCATAATAAATCATACCAAAGATACGCTCCTTTTACTGGATTGTTTTTCAGTCAGAGGTGAGGGGACAGAAAAGGAAAAGGTCCAGGACACAAACACAGCCAAAATACACCTATTTCCCCCGGCTGTCATGCAGAGAGCTGTGCTGACAGAATGAGGACACGGAACAAGCAGCAGGAGTGTGAAACTACATAAACCAGCACTGAGGCTGAAGAAAAGTTCAATTATAGCCTTAGAGATTGATCATCTATTCTGTCAGCAGAAATGTCAGCAGAAACATTTTAGGAGGTTGTTGTCCTCCTCCTATCTCAAATCTGCAACCTCCCCTATATCCTCACTGATTACCATCCCACTAGCTGCACTGATCCGATTAACTGCAGCCACCCTCTACACTGAGGCAGGGGTGGGGGTAGATATCCCACTTTTTTTAATCAACCTTTCTCCCTCTAAACTCCCCCTCAATATGGGGGGGTTGGGGGGTGGGAGTGGTGGGGGGAAGAGGCAGGGAGGAACATCCAGTTTAAGTATGTGAATAAATGAAATGTTAAAGGTGAGGGTGTAGTAAAATCCACTCCAGGCAAAGACAAGAGGGATGAAGGTGTAACAGCAGTCTCTGAAATGGAAGCTGCTCAAACTGGAAGAGAAAGATACAGCTGTGACTTTCCTACACTATTCAACATGACATTGTTTCATAAAGGAACACCCATAAAAGCACTCAGTCTTAAACACAATATTTTATTTGGGGGGTGGGGAAGCAAAAAAAACCAAAAAAAGCAGAACTTCCCCCCAACACAGAACCTTCCCTCCTCCCCTGCTAGTCTGTAATCTGTAAAACATGCTTTTCAAATCATTCAACTGCCATCAGCTGGAAGGAGCAAACTCAAGATATATTGCAGGAATGCAGTTACCGCAACCTCTTAAAAAGTTTGTGGAACAGCACACACACACAACTAATAGCACATTGCAAGTAATCTTAATTTTGTGTTAATGTTTAACTACTTGTGCCATCTCCTGACAAAGCACAATATTAGAACACTATAAAATATTAGTAGTAACACGCTGCCAAAAGGGGTAGCAGCACAGAATTTAAGAAAGTTTATGAATATAACATCAGTGTTTGTATGAATTGCAAATTACTAAGAATTAAGATATAGCATTATCTGATAATTCCCAAAAAAGTGCTGTCCTTTAAAAAGACTGATTTTTATATACACTTTTTTTTAAGTAGTACCAAAAATTTCAACTTTATGCCAGACATTTCTTGACCTTCTGAATGTTAATTAGCACAACATCAACTTTGTAAATGGTTTGCTGGTGTACATAACATAGTAAGATGACTGTAATTAGCCACCTCCTCAACCCTACTGGTATGTAAGGAAGCCAGTACTACCGACTAGACTGGTTACATCCCTTGCTCTATCCACTTTAAAATTTAATAGTCAGCTACAGTTCTAACATAATCCCAGAAAAACACAACCTTAATACGATGAATGGGGTTTATGGCAGATATTTACAAAAGAACCAAAATAGGAAACTGCTCACTTTTAAGCTTACCTGCAAGATATTTTGCTGCTTTTACCTGCAAGCAAGACTAAGATACTGAGAAACCATGTAAAAAATACTACATCTAAGTATGCAAAAATTTGGAATAGAAGATGATATGATTCCATGCTTCCTAATTTTAAGCAAGAAAGATAACCAACAATAATTATTTGACAAAACAAATTCAATTTAATTCTACGTACATGTCAAAACACAGCTTCTAGAGTAAAGATTGTTTCTGATTGCACTAAAAAGACCTAAGTAGCAGAGTCCATGGGAGATAAGCTGGATTCAAAGAAACAAGCAGTGATTAAATCAACACACAGATACTATTACTGGCATCTGTTTTCTTTGCTGACTGAATCTGAAGAAACTGCCAACCATCAGAGATTAATTTTCTTTATACATTGTAAGAAATTAGCATATCCAGTGTTAACTCTGCGTTAGTGTTCACCCTCTGAGATCAACTCCTTTGTTCACATTCCCAAATATATTATGGGCACTGGAAGTATACATCCTCAGTCCTCATGCCTGCCTATTCACTATGGCCTGTCCTTAAATATATTAATTATCTGGCACAAAACCCACCATGTACAGTGTCATCTTACGTCTGACACCTGCAAAGCACCTCACACAAAACCCTATGGAAGTAATTCCTCCATCACTGAAAGCATCTGTAATTCTGGCTCTGACCCTCTAACAAAGTGCCCAATTTAAATCCATAAGATGAAGGCAAAAAAAGCATCTCAGCAAATCTAAGCCAGCATTAAGTGCACCTTTTTCTGGTCAGGCATTTATTGATTAATTAATTTTTCAAAGGAACCACACTTATTTCAACAGCCTGCTTTCAAAAGGGAAAACATTTCACTAAAGAAATTACTGGGAAAGCCTTAATACCTCAAAAATGCCCAAAGCCAACTGTGACTCAGGATGTAACTATTATAATCAGTTCTAGTTTGAAGTAAAAAAATTTATTTTTTGAATGCACAATCTGTCTTTGACTGGTACTTGATTACCACAAAGTATTAGACATTCCATGTGTCATGCTTTTGTTTTAAGGAAAATTGAGAGTTAATACTAACGTGGTTTTCTAAACTTTGGTCAAGGTAAATGCTATGGTCTTATAAAACAATTTAAAAATACTTTGGAAACACAAAGTATTATACAGGCTGAATTAAGAGAAAAGCCTGTGACTAGCCACTTTATTGCAATGATGATGGAACTGGTCCATTTCTACTATAGTTGTATCATACTGAACACCACCCTGGACAGACTACAATAAATGTTTATTTAAATAGACTTAGCATGCTCGTCCCCATCACTATCTGCTACTATGCACTTCAACATTAAATACAGAAGTGTATTTTGCTTATTTATGAATTGACTTTAATTTCCTTGTACTCGTCCGTCCGTCCCCCGCTCGTCCTATAAAAACATTACTTTAACAAGTATTTGTACACTGAATTAAGTTTCAAAATAATCATGACCTATGCATCTGAGGAGATGCTATTAATCCCAGAATAAATCCAATTACACATCTGCCAGGAAAACCAGAGGAAGAGGTGAAAGAGCAACTATATAAGCCCATGTCTCAAGAGAAACAGAAGCTGCATTAAATGGACTCAGAACTGACTATGAGGCTGTAATATTTCCCTGAACTCCTGATGGAGACATATGTAGATACGTGTGTATAGAGAAGTAGATACACATACATAGCTATACAGAGAGAGATATATACTGTATAAGAGCACACATGTGAGGGTTTTCTGACATCATCATAGCAAGCTCTTCATAAACAGAGGAAACAGCATTTGTTCATATACACCTTAAGCATCTACACAGTATTATTTTGATTCTTGTATGTCAAAACCATTCAGAACATTGTATTCTGGACTCCTGCAAATTTAATTAACAACTGTGTATGCAATTTCTCTTCTGTCAAACACAGACCTTTTCAAAAATCAATTTCCATTAATAAGGCACTGTTAGCATATCATAGTAATTTGACAAACAGTAAATGAGGCTATTTCACGAGACGTTTGGAAGGTAATTTTATTCTCTTTATTATATATGATAGCATGTTTTCTTTTATTAGAAAGCTAAGGGAACCTAAGCTTTAATTGCTGTTAGAATTTCTGATTACAGGAATTAATCAGTTCCATCATCATCCTTCAGAAACATAAGGTTGCCAAACTTTAACTGCAACATGATGCAGAAGTGATACTGCATTGTTGTGCAAGTTTCAGGAACCGACAATTTAAATTCCCTGCATTTAACCTTGGTTCTGCATTACAGAAAGTCCTTATCTAAACGGAACCACTAGAGTACTCCATATCTATTGGAATTTCACAAAAAGGTCCTCTTAATGTGTTTACAAAAATAATTGTGCAAGACCTTACAAAATACAAGGTCTTCTGCTCAGAATCACCAGATGGATCAGCTTTCTCTCTGCTGCCATAAAATGCTGAATGTGTTACTTTCAATTGTATCTATAATCCTAGGGTTATAATATCCTCTATGGTGTTTTGCTGAAGCTTCAGAATTCATAATCAATTAAAGCTATTTTCCAAAAGACTTTGAAATCAATTGTGCATTCAAAAAATCTGAGATTTTCAGTTTTGTTATGGGGGGTGGGGGGTTTGCTTGGGTTGGGGTTTTTTTGGCTTCTTTTAATTAAAATGCTAAACCATCTAAATCTCGAAGGTTCCTTTTCAGCTTCCAAAGCACACGCTTTGGACATAAGTTTCCTTTTTAAGTGATGTACAAACACAAAAGTGGAAGTGAAAGAGACAATTACTTCCCAGAGTAATTGTTACTAAACCTTCTGCCAATTACAAGAATGCAACAATTAAATTTTAAAAGTCTTCATTTCATCTATTTTAATCTGTAACTGTGAAAGTATTTTATATCACAAATGACATTTGCTCACCATTTTTGCTGTCCAAAGCAAATGATAAAAACAAACTTTCACTTTTTTCTAGCCCTTTTTATTTTCTGGTTCTGTATTATGATTCACGTTTAAATCACATACACTAATGAAAATCACTAACAGGAACAAAACAAAAAAAGAAAGAGCACCACCATCGATTTAGCAGCCTTCAAAAAGGCAGGCAATAGCACTAGATGATGCTATTTTGGTCATCAAAATATGCTTCAATATGCCTAGAACACAGAATTCAGTAAAACGTCAGGAAGTTCCTGCTTGTGATTATAGATAACTGCTATGCAGATCTACAAATCGGGCACCTTGTTACCTAAAAATACTAGGAACATAAAACCAGAATGAGTAAGATCTTGAAGTGCCTTTCCAGTTAATCTCTGCCCTAAAGATACAGTTGTCAATTAACTCAGTCATGCATTCGTGTCATTTTACTAGAATAATGCGTCCCTAATCAATGCTTTTCTTCTAAGTCTGGAGATCTGGCCAAGGCCCAAGTCTACAAATCGCCTCCAACTACAGCACGGTAGGTGACCTGCAATATATAAATCCGGTCACTATTTACAAAACCCAAGGAAGCGCGGTCCTCGCCTCATCTTTCACCATTTCCGAATCAGCCCCGGAGTAAGCCCCCTAAGCCAAGCAGTGAAGCCAAAACAAAGCGCGGCTGGCCCCGGGGCGACGAGCCGGCCGGGCAGGAGGGGCGAGGCGGCGCCTCCCGCACCCCGGCTCGGCCCAGGGTCCCTCCCAGGGCGGCGCCCGGCCCCAGCCGCAGCACCGAGGGAGCCAGGGCAGCAAAAGGGGACAAAGCCAGGCCGATCCCCGGCGCCTCCGGGGGGTTCCTTCTTCCCGCAGCCGCGGTGACTGTGACAGAGCTTGACACAAAACACCGAAAAACCACCTCCCCCAAAAAAAACCACCAACCCCCACCCCTCAGCGCTGGCTGTCAGCGGCGCTGCGGAAGGACCGGGCGGCCCGCGCAGCCTTTTGTTGTTTGCGTAGCCGCAGATAAAAACACAAAAAA
This sequence comes from Falco naumanni, assembly GCF_017639655.2. Taxonomy (NCBI): domain Eukaryota; kingdom Metazoa; phylum Chordata; class Aves; order Falconiformes; family Falconidae; genus Falco; species Falco naumanni. Next base: position 35,701,376 of record NC_054060.1, read on the forward strand.
ATTACCACCCCCCCCAGCTGCCCCCCGGCAGGGCCGCCCCGGGCGCGGGCAGCTCCCCTGGCTCACCGCTCGGTGCTGCAGGCTCGGGCGATGTGCGCAGCGCTCGCTGAGGCGGCGGGGGCCGCGCAGCCCGGGCGGGGGGGCGGGGGGGAGGCGACCGGAGGAGGATGTCAGCGATGGGCGGGCGGAAGGGAGGAAGGAAAAGGGTTTTTGTTGGGGGGGGAGAGAGGACTGAAGAGAGGGAAGGAAGGAGGGAGGGAGGGAAGGAGGGAGGGAAGGAAGGGAGGGAAGGAGGGAGCGGGTCAGCACCACGGCGCCCTCAGTGCCTCCCCTGAGGCGCTGACAGGTCCGGCCCGGCCCAGCCCGGCCCGGCAGCCACGGTGGTCAGCGCACGGCCTGGCCCCGGAGGAGCGGGCGCTGACAGCTGCAGCTAGCCACCGCCACCGCCCCGGCTGCGGCTGCCGCTGCCACCGCCCCTGTGCCCGCCCCGCCTTCCCCTCCCTCCCGCCACCCCGCCCGCCATGGCGGCTCCCCCTTCTCCTCCCACAAGCCCCCGCGCGCCCTTCTTTCCCAGCGCCCCCATGACGTCACCCCGCCCCCGCGGAGGGGATCGGGCCGCGCGAGCAGGGGGCAGCGCGAGTGGAATGGCCGGCGGTGGCGCGGGGCCGGCCCGGGAGGGAGCGGAGGGATGCTGATGAAGGCTGCTGGGCGCTCAGGTGCCAGGCCCCACGCCGCCATCCCCGGGGCGGGCGGAGGCCGCGCCGACCTTGCTGAGGCCTGGCCTGCCTGAAGCGTGTGTCTTGGGGCGGGGGGAGCAACACCCGGCGTTGCCCGCAGGCGCCCTCGGGGACGCTGGGGTGGTTTTGCTGTGGAGGCGGCACGGCCGCAGGTGCTTTTCCCGTTGGTTACTCTCAGTGTCCCGGGAAGAAGGTGATGGTTTTGCTTCGGCAGAGCAGGCGGAGGGCAGAGGTGACGCTCCCGCCTCTGTAAGCACCCGCAGCGCCGTGGGGCGCACACTGGCCGCGGGACTTTGGCAGGGGGAACCGAGGCTGGAGGGGGAATTCTGTGATGGAGGCTGGGTCCCTCGGCAGGGCTAACTGTGCCTCTAATATATTTTAACGCCCTTGTCTTAGATCTACATTGAACTAAGTGAAAGATCCCTACTCTTCCACAGGTTTACACATAACATGGAAGACCTGCATAAGAACGCAGTGACTTGTCACAACAGCTATTTCTCTGCGGCTTTCAATTTCATTCCCAGTCTTTACCAGAAGAGAAGGAATGGTCATGGTATTTTCTTCATGTTGCTTTCATGTTCCACTAGGTAGAATTTAAGCCCAGAAATGAAAGACTTGAAGGAATTGGAAGTCTGAGATGGGAAAAAAAAAAAAGTCAAATACAGCCAAGCAATAAAATGTACATTGAAAATCATCAGGGAACAGTGACAGCTTAACTTCATGTAAGAGTTACTACTGTCTAGGTAGAATTTTTTAATGGTGTGTTATCATCCGAGCTCCAAATAGGATAGAATGGTACAGGTGGAAGGGACCAACGATGATCATCCAGTCCAGCTGCAGTACAAATGGGGTATGAGTCAGAAGCTAATGGAAACATATGGAGGTACAGTGTAAATCAAAATGTGCAGCCTCACCTAAACAGTAATACCTAAAGTACACAAGGAAAGCAGAGCTTACATCTACCCTCATGTACAACAACATTGAGCAAGTCTGCAAAATGTCAGATGTGAGAATGAGTCGGGTGAGAAAGCAAGACTCCTAAGAAGCAGGAAGGTGGAAAAAGAGTCAAAGCTAATGCTGTTGTCAAAGAGGCAGAAGAACAAGAGTCGTCACAGAAGTCCGCAAGAAACAAAGTTAGGGGAGCATGGATTGCCGGGAGACTGAAAATACAGAGTCACTGCTGGATTTGAAAACATGAGGGAAAAGAAGCATACTTTCTGAATACCACTCACTATATCTTACACAGGTCAAACTGTCCAACAAAAAACAGTTGTGGTAGTAGTAGTATTTCAGAGCAGCAGCTTCTTGTGTTCTTCATTTAAAACATTTCTCTGGCAATTTTGTATTAATTGTTTACCAAAATACTTTAGTTTTGACAGGCAATACAGGCTAACTATGTGTAATGTGAAAAATGTGTTTGCACAGTAATATGGAAGGGGACAAAAGAAGATTGAAGGGCATTCCTTTATACAGACTGCATTTTAAAAGTAAGAGTCATGTCAGTTGGTCCACAGGTTCAGAGTATTTTCACAAATATGCAAGAGATTTAATTAAAAATAGAACATGCCCTAATTACATAATTATGCAAGAGAACTGATTCAAAGGAACCATTCCTGTCTTTTGAATAAACAATATTCATTGCTTTCTTCCTATCACACATTTGCTTTAAAAGATTTCCTGCAATTAGCTGCTTACCCGAGGGAATCTGAGCATTTCCGAACAAAGCAACTACTCCAGCTATGACCCTGATTCATAATACGCTGGCTAATCAAGTATATGCATGCTGGCAATTTCCCACATAAGCAGCACACACTATAAGCTCCCTCCCGCAGAAAGGTTGATTAGCTCAATGGAACTGAAGTGCAGTATTACTCCCCTCTGTTTGTGGCACACAGCAGAAGATACACACAGGAGAGAAGTGGTGAGTGTGCTTCTGCCTGACCTGAAATACGGTTAAGAGTTCCTCTGCATTGGAATCTTGTTTTTCCTGTCTCATCTACATAAGAATTACCCAAGTTCATCTAGCAGCAAAAACTATTTATTGCCCACATTTCCATTTTCTCTTAAGGAACTAGTTATGCTATATGTCCTGCTTTTAGGATGAAATATCTAGACATACTGTCTCCAGAGTATTTCTCTGCCACCAACAAGGTCACCGTGGCTTTCTGCAGATGTCTGAGTGGATATTAAAACAGAACCTGAAAACATATGATTTATAATGCTGGATTCTTTATTCTCAATATAGCCATTTCCCTCCTCTCCCAGAAAGAGAGGGAGATTTGTAATTCACAGTAGGAGAGAAAAAAGCAAACAGTTCAGCTAATGCAGCACAAAACTCTTAGGTTTTTGAGGTGCAACAGTGTGAGAAATACATGCAGCAAACCAAGATTTTGTTTAACTGACATCCACAAATTGAGCAAGCCTCTATAAAGAAATGCAGGTTCACTTAGTTTAAGAAGTGTGGGTCAATTTACTTTACCATTGTTATTAACAAAAATATATCCTGGCTTAGAGAATCTCTCCTCCAAAAGAGACAAAAGTTTTTAAAATCTAATCCCAAAGTCTACAAACTCTATGACTTAGTTTTATAAATATGGGCTACATTAAAGCACTACATTGGAATAATTTCAGCTTCTGCTAAAGTGCTGTTTAAAAGCATCCTAGCAATAATAAATATTGAAAGGCCAGATTCAGCAACCTGTCTGGCTTTTCATCATAATCACTTGACAGTTGCATATGCTTTTAGTTTGCATTTCCTACAAGAGTGTCCTTTACAGAAAAGAGGAAACATAAAAATCAGTGCTCAGGAGTCAAAAGTGTCACGTATGCAGTCCCAGACACAATTTTAGCCTAACTCCTTTGTGTGTATGCGCAATTACTGCATGCACAACTACCTTTTTATCAGGGAGTTCAGGCACTTTGGAGTAAAAGGACTGTATTTTGCTTGCCTTAACTCATTGTCATAGTCAAGATGCCTGAACACGCTGTCAGGAACCCACTGTTGGGCATGGCATTAAGGTTCTAAGTAAAATAAACACTGGCCATCATCCTGCTTCCCACGTCAATAAGCTTTATTTACATGCAAGTGAATTCTCCTTTTTCATAGTCACAAGGATTTCTAGAAAGCTGTAATAAATGAAAGCCAGTGTGCTTTTCCCTGCCTTTTTCTACCCACAGAGGAGTAACAAAGAAATAAAGCATGCAGTGTTAATTCAGCTCTTTACAGGCCATTTCATTAGTTAATTTCTGTTACTTTTTTTAAACAGAGCAGGATGCTTGCACTGGACATTAACATTTTGCTAACCAGAATTCTTTTCGTCTCCCAGCTATTACAGCACTATGCTACTGTTAAATCCAAAAGATACTAACTGAAAGGTTTAAGAAGCCCATTCAATTAGCTTTAAAATGGTTGTATTATGAAAAACAGACTTAAACACCTCAGGTAATACAGTTAAAGTAACCACTTGAAAGCTAGAACTATTAGAGAATTTGCATGTCAATATTAACGTGAAATAAAAATACTAGACAATTTCAGCAACACAGCTATATTTATATATCCCAATCTGCGCTGTCATCTTCAAAGTAATAAGTGATCAAGGATCTATGAATTGCACCCTTTGACAAACTATAATACTCTATGCTATACAAATTTACAGACACTCAGTATTTTTCAAGATACTTTTAAGCATCAAAATTCCCAAGAGCTTATGACAAGAATTAGTCTTGTATCTTTACTCCCTGCATTCAAGGAGTAGGTTCTACAAGGGAATGCTTAAATCAATACATACTTACTGTGTTCAACCAGCAATTTCTGTTCCTTACTTCTGCCGTACCTGTCATTTCATTGAAAGATGAAGCAACTTCCTTACTTGCTTCCGTGTTCTGTACTCAGCTGATGGTTGACTACCAGCATCTTTCTGGCTTGGAAAGACTCCTCCATATTCACTCTGCATGACTTTTAGCGCTTATACATGAAGAAAGATAGCATTCCATTCATGCTCCTCCTTTCCTTCCTCTATGCTTTCGCTTTTCAGTGAGTTTATTCTCTCTTGGGGTTTCAGTTGCTCATTCAGTGTTATGAGAATTACTAATCACTGCATATGAGTCACGGGAAGTTACATTTATTTCTGTATTCACCTACCTCAGTCACTGAATGATTGCAGAAGTGTATTAAATCCTTCAGAGGAAATAAAAACCACTCTGTTGGTGGAATATCACAATTTTGGCCATAAACTACAGTAAGAACATTCAGTGTGTGATACCTCACCCTCCCATACCTTCACTTCCCGACTATGACTGTGCTCTCTTTCTTTACCTTGCTTTTGGGATAAGGCCTAGTATTGATAGGGAAAAAGTTTATTCCACAAATGCAACGAACAGACACTTCCAAACACAAGATCTTTGATAGTCTGTATTCAAACCCAGCAACACTTAGCTAAAAGCAGAAAATGGAAGGATCACCTCTGCTGATTTCTGAGTGCCTGCTTTATTACTGCTTACGTTATCCCCTTCCTTTTCTTTGAACGCTAGCTGTTTGATACCTATATGGTTTGTCAGCATTCCTGCAAGGAGATTTGCTAACTCATCAGGCTTTGCTGCCAGATTACTTGCAATTAGATTAGGTGAGACCCTTACCTTGATAATCTTGGTCGTTATTGGAGGGGGTTTTCTATGGCAAAGGAGACCTTTAGGTACCTTTTTCTCATTAAATTCTCCAGAGTTTCATTATGAAAAGTGTTTTTTCCCTATAAAAAGCCTTGTGAGGGCTGTGATTTCAATTTCAGTCACACATCAGTGTAAATCTGGGAAAATGTCATTAACCAGTATAAAATTTTGGGGGTTTTGGCAAGTGAATCTTTGAAAGCGTAAGAAAGGCATTCATTTTTCCAACCAACTTTAGGCAGAGGCACAGACTGGGACATAAACTTGTCTTGGCACCAGGGGAACTGGTGCTTCCTCATAGAGATATGGAAGATGTAGTCTCTTTATTCTCAGTAAGATTCCTACATACACTTATAAAAGAAGGAAGATGTGATTTTTTAGATGATGCCTTTTATTAAAGCTCATGCATATGCTGATCACAAGAAATGCTAATGCCAGTGTATGCCCGTATGTGACCTTTTCCAAATAGAAATTTGCACCTACCAATGAAAAGAGAACGAAGTCTCAAAAATCTAAAAGGCATTACAGATAACCATCCTATCTGGTCTTTTTCTAAATGTAGTTATGAAAAGGTAATTATCAAACTCTATTGAAAACCAAGCAGGCACTTTGCCCTTCTAAGAACCCACTCGTCCAGTGTTCAGTCTCAAAGGTAATATATACATACAGATACAGTGCCAAATGGTGTCATTTCTTTCTAGCTTTTTTCCCTTGCTAGTGATCAGCCTCATTTCTCTACATGTTTGCATTTCTAAGGAAGTCCTCAAATGTAACACTTCTCTTTTACATGCTTGATTAAATTATGTAGAGAAAGAAGATTCTTCCCTGGGTAATCCTCTTAGCTGGTCCTTCCTCCACGCGCCTGTGTATGAGAGTCTGCACTCCTTTTTCCCCTCCTGACGGTCAATTTGCTTGGCTAAACAAACCAAACTCTTAATCTCGCTACGAAAGATTCTACATCTCCCTGACCGTTCAACTTACCCTTTTCTGCTCCCATTTGCTTCCTCTTTCTTGAGCCTAATGTGCTGCGAGTATTTGTGCCATGGTCACTATTGAAAATGATTGTTCCCAAGTCTGATTTATCAGTTAACCTCCTTTCACTTCATGTATTGCTTTCCTACACATGCCGCAGTAATTGCCAAATGCCTCAACTAATACTCTATATGAAATTACACCAAATTCATGTGGCATCCATGTAGTTTTTTTAAAATCTAAGGATTTTTTTTTATTTTTTATGGGAAGCCATTTTACATCTGCCTTTCATTGCCGGAGTTTACTTTGGTTAAGCAGGTACTCAAACCAAGGCAGGACTCAGCTGCACTGGGCTGACAAATTCGTGGTAATACGTTTTGCCTGAAGGGAAAGGGAAATGGAAATGTTTCTGCTGGGTGACAGTTGTTCTGTAGTTTCTGTGCCAATGACCAATTTTGTCTCTACAGAAAATGGCTTCTGTGAATATGCCTGTGGCTAGATGGACGGTATACAGTACGTGGGGCTGAGAAGGGCAGAGTCACTCTAGAAATCAATAGCAAACAGAACTGCCTGTGCCAGATATTTTGTGCCTCATCCTGTCTACTTGGGAAATAGAGCAGATGCAGGATAAAGAGAGATGATCTTATTCCCAGGGGTTTGGATATGAATGTACTGTGAAGTTTTTCCTTCAGTTTCAGATGTTGTAATTCCCGTCTTTCCTGTTCTAATTCAGTCTTTTTTTATCTGCTTTAATGAAACATTTTTTTTCCACTTCACAGAGAAATCCATTGCAAAGTCTTAAGTTCAAAGACATGCCAAGGACATGCCAAGGACTCACTCTTCACTTCTCCGGTGTCTTCACAATGGTACAGAAAAAAATTGATAAGTACATCACTGCTATCAACTCTTAGACTTAAAACATTGGTGAGGTGATTGTGTAATTCACTCCTACAGGATGGATGGTGTGTTTGATCTCAACAGGCTTGTCTGTCAGTTACCTGAGAGCAAATATTCTTGAAGAACTCAATCTTTGGGCAGTCTCCCAAAGGTCTAGATCAGTCTGATGAACAGTCTCATCAAACCCAGATGAAAAGGGTTTGAGAGAAGGGTTTGAAATCATCTCTGTGCCCTCCCAATCCTATGCTATTCCCTGCTCCTTGAGTGACTTACATAACCACAAGGACCTAGCTTCCACGTGATAGTTCTGCCCGGGACCTCCATGGGGGTCCATCTGTAACCCAGCCCACACACACTTGGTATACCCCCTATATTAGGGGATGTGAAAGGAGACCTTAGAAACTAGCCTTGTAGGTGTCAGTTTCTGAAGAAATTAATTCCTCATACATCTGTGCACAGGTGTTTTGGAGACCCGTGTACAAAAAAACCAGTGAGGGGATGCTATCTATTTGTTAAATCTGGCAGATTCTGCTGCATCACATCATGTTCTGAAGGTTTTCCTTGTGCCAAAAAGGCTAGACTCAGTTTAGGTGCATTGTAATTTATGCAGAAACTGGCTAAGGCAGCAGTTACCTCATCAGTGTGTAGATCATCACAGACATTCTAAGGCTGCAATTTTGCTTCAGAGGACAAATAACTGAATATAGGAATTTAAAGCAGGACTCCCTGACTTTTGTCTTTGGTGGCCAGCTGGGCATAGTACGATTCGCAGAAAGTAGAGCTTGTAGTAATTTCTTTCAAGGAAAATATCCATGCCACCACGGTTCTCTACACCACCAGTGTCACCTAAAACACCTGGACCATTCGAGGAGATTACACAAAGCAGTTCACTCCATCACATCAGTTAACAACAGTCTCCTGGGGAAGTTCTGGGGAACTTCCATATGCCGTACTTTACATTTTGAATCTGAGTATTCTAACGTAAAATTATTTTTTAATATTTAAAATAAAAATTATGCTTTAATGAAAGCTGAAATACATTGAAATTGTTTCAAAGACATATATAGTGCAGTTTTACATCGTTTATCAAACCGTAGGTATTGAAAATAAAGCGACTGTAAACAGGAACTGAAACATGCCTCAATAAACACTAGGAGAAAGCTGGGAACAGTTGATACATATAAATTAGCCATGAAAGTGAAATGTACTGCCTACACAGTGTTACACTTGTTATTACATGCTGACGGGTCACAAAGTACACTATCACCATATGTTAGAAAACTGTCATGACTCACATGGAATAGGCTGATGAATAATAGTATCTTCCCTCATCAGCGTCTAACACTGACCAGAAATCTACCCAGTAAATGGTTCTGTTGTGGGCAGCAATTTAACATGCCCCATATCCTTATAACTAACTACATAACCGTAAAATGTTACTGCCAGGTTTATTGTGCACCAATGCAGAAAGCACTCTAAATATATTTAAAGGAAGATTCACACATTTGTCATTTCCCATCCCACTCATTTTGCAACCAAAGGAGGCTGGAATGCTGTGTTACCGGCATTCTCATTAATTTGAATTATCTTCTTTCCCTTTGAATTTTTGGTTGTAAACTCTATTGAGTAGTGCCCAAAACCAAAGTTCATATTGTAAATAAGTGAGGTTGTTTTTCTAATTTACGTGCAAACATATAATACAACTAAAAGTTAGTTGAAAAGACATTAAGTACAAATGAAATTGAACATTGAGTGCTAAGTGGCTGTTAGAGAATATCTATAAATTATAGACTCAAGACAGTAAGTACTAATCTTCTTTGCTGCTTTTAGAGAAAGCGTGAACCTGATGATTCAAAAGCCTGAGAAAAATCTTTCTAAGAAGGAAGCATGCTCTGTCCAGTGGCAACTCTTCAGGCACATTCTCCCATCATCAGCCTATTTTGCTTAGTCTCATGGCAGCCGGATTTATGGCTGCGATGCCGTGGTAACTGTTAAGCATTCCCAGCAAGCCTCCAGGTGTCACACTGAATAAACCTCTCTTTCCCCAGCAGCAAAAGCAGCACCAGAGAAGCCGCAGCAGAGGAGCATAGCAAATGAATTAATTTTGAGCATCTCTTGTAAATTAAAATTGCTCAGTAATCCTACAGCAGAGCTGATTTTTCCTTTGAAGCGGGCTTGAGTTCTCCTTTGATACAAACTAGCACCTGTGGCTATTTACTCATATGCCAGTTTAGTATTTTGTTCTGGTTTTCATAGTGGAATTTTTCAGGAGGCCTGGGGAAATGGGAGGCTTTCCAGACATGACATTGAAAGTATTATTTTGGTAAATGTGAGCAGAATATTGGTAAATCCAGAAGACATTTTGTTACATACTCATTGGAATTTAGTTTCCATTTTGTCTTTCAATCTCATACAATTCTGGACAAGTAAAGAGTTTTCTACCTATTTATAGTTTTGATGGCTATTAAGGTCAGAACTGTCTTGACTTGGTTTGTTACGTAATATTTATGCTGTGTCATACCATCTGTTTTCTATATGACATTCCTGAATAATAAAATCACTTGGAGAGCAATCGAGGCAGTCAATTAATTTCTTTTGAAATTTGCAATTAATGGGTTTTGTCTTCTAATATAGCCTTGACCACAATATCTGTTTTGTAAAACATCCCCTCCTCCCCCAAATAATCTAGATTTCTAATCATTCAAATCATTCTAGAAATGAAAATCTGTAACTTTTCTGGAACCCTTTAAAAACAGCCAATGTATACTACACACTGATCATTAGATGAAAAAATTTTCCACAGCAGGGATTTCTTACAAAGATAGAGCCAAAATTTGTCACCAGGAAGTTCTTTAGCAATAAGGTATGAATAGTGACCTGAATTTCTTATGATTCTGAAACTTGCATTTTGCCTGTTAATGTGTTTTGGCTCAGATGATGAAAGTTAACACAGCCAATTCTGCAGCTGAATCATATCAGTGGGTTCTTTGGAGGCAGTGGTGTGAACAGAGTATTGCTGAATGCCAGCAGTTCTTGACTGGCATGGGGGCTGCTGGAAACTCATGCCACTCATGGTCCAGCAAAGTAGCTTCAGGGCTACTCCAGCTTAGGCTGAAGGCCAACTGCATCCTGGCAGTCTCAGGAGTCACTCTTGCTGCCTCCTGCTGTCTCAGGCCCTGGTTACAACACACCTGGGACCACCCCTAAGGGTGAGAATCTGCATGCACCAGAAAGCAGAACTACTGTGCAAAATACAAGGAACTCATTTAAACGGGTATCTGGTTTGAACTAGTAAAACACAAGCAGCTGTATGAAACAGGGACTATGTCTTCAAAGCATTTACATGGCTTCTAAGACTGATTTTGACTGTGGGCAGTACTATAAAATAGTATTTCTTCTGAGTAAGATCACACTTAAAAAGCGATCATCTAACTTTTTGCCTTTTCTAGCCAGAAGTATTGCTTTTGCACTTCCACAGCATCTGCTATTTGAATATATCAGTCAATTAAATCTCACAATATGTGGGTAAATCTTAATCTGTTAATGAATGCAAAGTCAAGGCACAAAGAAGTGATTTATATAATAATAAATATTAATGAGTATGTATTCAAGATGATTACATTCCATGGACTTATAAACTCTTTTTAACAAATAAACTCATAAGAAATAAATTATCTTGTATTTCCCTTACTATTTTTTTTCTGAGAAACGAACCTGAATATTCAGTTATGGGGTTATTACTCTGTGAATCAGTTTACAGGAATCAGTGAATATAATTTTTAGTATGAAAATGTTATTCATGCATATTACAGTTCCCGGCATATATTATCCTTTCCTGAAAACATTTCAGTCTCACATTCTTTATGCAAAAGACTGGCCTATAGGCTCTGCGCAGGATGTAAATTAAATTCTTGTTTGGCTAAATCTGATTACCCTGTAGGATACCAGTCTTAGTCAGTAATAGTGGAAGCTAAAAATTGCAAGCAGAACAGTCCCCTTAAAATGGGGCCAGGAAGGGTCAGCTTCTGAATTAGAAATCTGAGTTTTGAACTAAATTTTAATTTTATCCCTAAGAATGTTCAGTGTAGAAGCTATCTTCTCAGTAGTTGCTACCATCACTTCTCAAACTCATAATGAAATTGAAAAATGCATTTATTTTTCCTTAAGATGTACAGTTCTTTATTAATCATTTCCAAAGGTACTACAATCACTTCAACCTAACCATTAGTCGGTCTGCCTCTCAATCCCCATTTGGTACTTCCTCTTACTCCTCTGGTATTATATCAAAATTAATGCTCCAGTAGAGAAATTCAGTGAATAAGAAAACCCCACAGAGATTATCAGAACATAACCACTGCAAGTCAATACAAACTATCTAAAATTATGTGAATATTGCCAAAATAATGTTTCTTTGTTATGCACTTACTGAGTGCATGAGACAGATTAAAAAGGCACATGGTGACATTACTAAATATGAAATACTGCTGTTCCTTCTGACAGGATTAGCTAAATACCTAAATGATAAGAACACTCCCCTGTATTTTTCCTATACTCAGAAAATGTGCACAGAAAAGTCACTCTTTGATCTATTTCACTAGCTTCACTTACTGTAGCAGGCCTTTGTATACATAAAAAAAATATTTTTAGTAGTCTGTGGCAGCTCCTTAGTCTTCCTTTGATGTAAAAGGATTTATGATCAATAGTATCTGAAAGCAGCTGGCATTAGTACAGCTGCTCTGAGTCAAGAAAAAAACTACCAAAAGTAATGCAACTCTGGCAAAACCGATACAGCTTTTGGCTGCTCAGAAAATGTAATTATCTCAGTAAATGTATGTGGGTTTGGTAATGAGTCTCAACATTTCAGATGGATTATTATTATTAACAACATCTTTTCACAGAGGCTTTATTAGATACTCTAAATCAGAGCTCAACACTTACCTAATAAATACCTCACTCCTTCAATAGGCTTTAGATGAAGGGACGCAGCACTGCACACAGAATCTTAATGAACAGGGGCAGAACCAGGCTTGCCAGAGATAAGCCTGGGGGCAGCACGGCAGTGTTTGAGGGATGGCGTGCTAGCGAGGTCCTTTGGTCTGCCATCTCAGTGGACGTAGAGGATGGAGATCCAAGCGGCATCAAAGACACAAGGGTTACTGATGCATTAGAAACCACGGAAGCGCTTGAGAATGATCCCATAGGAATTAGGGCTTCTCCCCGCAAAAGGATGGCAGGATCAACAGCCCAACTGAAGTGCATCCACACCAGTGCAAGCAGCATGGGCAAGAGGCAGGAGGAGCTGGAAGCCAGAGCGCAGCAGGAAAACTATGATAGAGCTGCCAGCACGGAAACATGGTGGGATTGCTCGTGCAACTGGAGTGCTGCAGTGGGTAGCTATAAACCCTTCAGAAGGGATAGGCAAGGAGGGAGAGGAGGTGGGGTAGCTCTGTATGTTAGGGAGTGTTCTGGTTGTCTACAGTTTAATGATGGTGCCAATGGAGTTGCGTGTTTATGGGTAAGAATCAAGGGGAAGACCAGCAAGACACCATGGTGGGAATCTGTTACAGACCACCCAACCAGGATGAAAAGGCAGATGAAATATTCTACAAGCAGCTGGGAGAAGTCTCACAATTGCTACCCTTGTTCTTGTGGGGGACTTCAACTTACCAGGTGCCTCCTGGAAATACAATATCACAGAGAGGGAAAAGTCCAGGAGGTTCCTGGAGTGTGTGGATGACAACTGCCTGGCACAGCTGGTGAGGGAGCCAGCGAGGGAAGGTGCCAGCTGGACCTGTTGCTTGTGACCAGAGAAGGACTGGTGGGTGATGTGATGGTTGGAGGCCATCTCGGGCACAGCGATCACAAAATGACAGAGTTTTAGAGTCTCGGAGAAGTAAGAAGGGGATCAGCAGAACCTTAAATATCCAAAGGGCAGATCTTGGCTTGTTTAGGAGCCTGGTTGACAGATCCCCTTGGGAGGCAGTTCTGAAGTGCAAAAACGTCCAGGAAGACTGAACGTTCTTCAAGAAGGAAATCTTACATGTGCAGGAGCAGGCTGTCCCCATGTGCCACATCAGCCTGGCTGAACAGAGAGCTTTGGCTGGAACTCAGGAAAAAAAGAAGAGTTTATGACCTTTGGAAGAAGGGGCAACTCAGGAGGACTACAAGGATGTTGTGAGGTTATCCAAAGAGAAAATTAGAAGGGCCAAAACCCAACGAGAAATTAATCTGACTATTGCCTTAAAAGACAATAAAAAAAAGTTTCTATAAATACATTAGTAACAAAAGGAGGACTAAGGAGAATCTCCAGCCTTTCTTGGATGTGAGGGGAAAAACACAGTGCAGAATGTGCTGATTTTGGCTGGGGTAGGGTTAATTTTCTTCATAGCAGTTAGCATGGGCTGTGGTGGCTTTGTGCTGGGAAGAGTGCTGGTAGCGCAGGGATGTTTTCGTTACTGCTGTGCAGTGCTTACACGGGGTCAGGTCTCTTCTGCCTCCCACCCCACCCCAGCAGTGAGCGGGCTGGGGGTGCACAAGGAGTTGGGAGGGGACACAGCCGGGACAGCTGACACCAGCTGATGCAAGGGATATCCCATACCATACAACACTGCGTTCAGCATAAAAAGCTGGGGGAAGAAGAATGAAAGAGGAATGTTTGGACTTCTGGTGTTTTGTCTTCCCAAGTACCTGTTGTGCATGATGGAGCCCACCTTCCCTTGGAGATGGCTGAACCCCTGCCTGCTGATGGGAAGCGGTGAATGAACTCCTTGTTTTGCTTTGCTTGTGCATGTGGCTTTTGCTTTACTTACTAAACTGTCTTTATCTCAACCCACAAGCTTTCTCACTTTCACTTTTCCAATTGTCTCCTCCATACCATCAGGGTGGCTGGTGGCTACATGGTGCCACGTAGCTGGCTGGGGTTAAACCACGACACAGAGGAAAAGGCTGAGGTACTTAGTGCCACCTTTTGCTTTAATAGCAAGACCAGTTGTTCTCCTGGTACCCAGCCCCGTGAGCTGGAAAACAGGGACAGGGAGCAGAATGACGCCCCCATAATCCCAGGGGAAGTGGTTAGTGACCTGCCACACCACTTAGACACACATAAGCCTATGGGGCCAGATGGGATCCACCCAAGGGTGCTGAGGGAGCGGGTGGGAGTGCTCACCGAGCTGCTTTCCATCATTTATCAGCAGTCCTGGCTAACCCGGGAGGTCCCAGTTGACTGTATGAGGTTCCACAGGGCTCAGTGCTGGGTCCTGCACTCGGGTCACAACAACCCAATGTAACGCTACAGCCTGGGGCCAGAGTGCCTGGAAAGCTGCCCTGGGGGTATTGGCTGAATACAGGCCAGCAGTGTGCCCAGGTGGCCAAGACAACCAACAGCATCCTGGCTTGTATCTGAAACAGCGTGGCCAGCAGGACTAGGGAAGTGATGCCCCCCTGTACTCGCACTGGGTTCAGGTTTGGGCCACTCACCACAAGACAGACATTGAGGTGCTGGAGTGTGTCCAAAGAAGGGCAGCAAAGCTGGTCTAGAGAACATAGGAGTGGCTGAGGGAACTGGGGTTGTTTAGCATGGAGACGAGGAGGCTCAGGGGGGACCATATTGCTCTCTACAACCACCTGAAATGAGGTTGTAGTGAGGGGGTGTTCGTCTCTTCTCCCAGATAATGAGAGAACAAGAGGAAATGGCCTCAAGTTGTCCAGGGAAGGTTTAAATTGGATATTAAGAAAAAGTTCTTCACTGAAAAGGGCTGTCAAGTGTTGGAACAGGCTGCCCAGGGCAATGGTGGAGTCACCATCCCTGGAGGTATTTAAAAGATGCGTAGATGTGACACTTAGGGACATGCTTTAGTGGTGGGCTTGGCAGTGCTAGGGTAATGGTTGGACTCCATGATCTTAAAGGTCTTTTCCAACCTAAATGATTCTATTCTACTAAGGCAATGCCATAAAGGCATTAACTTTACCTACAAGCAGCTCAGAGCAGAATCCTAGTGTGATCCATCATATGCTGATTATACTACTTTTGGGTGACCAACTCTAAAATTACATGTTAAGAAAACAGTTTTAACTGTGAATTGACTGAAGCTCAATCCAAACCTTCCGTCTGAATTCCCACATCTCCCCATGCCAACAGCAGAACACTTAGATCTGCATGATAATTCAACTGACATGTAACACCTTTTTTCCTTGGACTAGTTCTAGTAGTAAATCAATTTCCTGATCTGGTACAGCAGACACAAAAACATCTGTTAATAAAAGTGAGCAGCTCAGAAGATGAAAATGCTTCTTTTGACTAATCTCCACCCACTTAAAGCATATGTGAAACTACCTTAGGGATCTTATGCATAGGGTGTAAGAACACACGGCTATTAGCTACCAGTCCACTGGGGTTCTGGCCTCTGCCTTTCAGGGATATTTTCTTGTGTTATCCAATCATTCTTTTACATTGTAACTATTTAATAAGTGTGCATTTGCATTGTGGTCAAAGCTTATATACTGTAAAATACAATCTACTGTAAAGCTCTGAAGAATTACATTACATACCCACAGCAGTGTACTTCAAAAACTTATTTTCCTGAAGAAACATGGCATTTTCTAACTTTCTAATAAATATATAACTTTTACAGTACCGGTGCAGTAAATAACATTCACAAATATTTTCCTACAAGTGTTGGTTATCACCTCAGCAAACATTATTCATTTACTAATATTATTCATTTACTAATAACACAACAGTTAAAAACCACAATCCAGTGACTGTTTTAGCCCCAATGATATCATCATTGTAAGAAACAGTGTGATCCTCTACTATATCATCAATATTTATTTCATCTTGCAAAGAAATTACTACTGTTGATACTGAAAAAGCTCTTATTGCTCCAGCTGAAAAAGCCTGTGAATAAATCATGTCATGTTTAGATATGAAAAACAGATCAATGACTACTGAGCTGACATTTCCAAAAGCAGAACCTTCCCTACTGCATAGCTTTAGGAAAACACATTTCATTAGATAACATACTTTCTTTATAACAGAATCCTCTTAGTAGGTACTGTACCAAAACAATTGCACTGTATAAATGGGACAGAGAGAACATTCCGAGGAGAGAAATTATTTTAAATTACAGATACATGGCATAGTATTTTGAGTCTTTACTTACACCTTCCCATTGATGTTACATACCTGGAGGCCAGAAAAATCACCCTCAGGCGAGCTGGAGTGCCTCAAAGAAACTGGCAAGAATAGCACATTTTTTGAAAGAAATGAACCAGTATAAAGCAGTGCATATTAGTACTAATGTTGTTCTCCTCCATACAGCCAAGTATCGGTTTCCTTTCCTACTAGCAATGCATCAGTTTCATTGCTCAGCAATGTTAGAGGTCCAAGGGGGCCAAATTCCTTTTAATTAAAACAAAATTATCTAAGAAGATCCTACTGAATTAGTAATTTATGTGAAAACATCTTAAATCTTTATTAAAAATAGTAAATAATCACACTGAAAGAGCATTATTCCAAACTGATTTTATATATATATATACACACAATCATACTTTTTCCTTCAGCCATGTTTTATTACTTATGGATAGCTACTGCCCCAGACAGACAACTGCTGCAAAATGAGGCATTTTTGTCTTCTATACTAATATGGCTAGTGGAGACAACATCATCTGACTGGAGTTCCGGTGCAGCACACTGAATCACATGTTATTTTGCAGTTGTGACTCTGGTAAAAATGTGACAGCTGTGATCCACTCCGTTTAATGTAAATGAGGAACAGCTTTTAATAGCTTTCTCAGATGTGTTTTGATTGGGAAATATTTTAGATATTCTTGGAATAAAAGGTAAAGGAAATTTACATAGTGATTATAAATTAAGACCAATGACAACTTTTATTTACAGAGTTTAACAAACAGATTCAAGCAATTGTTACATTAACCATTCAGACTCTGAACATCATTAGTTTATAGCAGGCCTAACTAGTGTCACATTCTTCCTGGAGCTGTGATTAATTTCCAACATTTTTCTTTTTCCAACGAAGGCACCTCAGAGCTCTTGCCAGTGCTACTTGTCCCATGAGGAATGTGATAGTAAAGTTACGTTTATACCAGTCTCTAGGATTCCAAAGCCAGGAAAATTATCAGCACACAGAACAAGAACAGGAAAAGGTACACAATTATAATAAAATACCCTTTGGCATCGACAAATGACAATTCAGTGATGACCTGCATTTTCCATTCTTTGTGGGAACACTTTTCCTGCTTAATGACAGTTAAATAACCTATGAAAAGGTCTATGTGACTATCCACATCCACAAACAGATAACATGGGGACTGTAGGGCTACAATCATTGAGAGCTTAACTGTAAAAAAGTTAAGGGATGGATAGTTTTATGACCAACTGTATCTGAAGTCAGGTAAGATAAAATAACTGTAACCATATCTCATGTTTCAGAAGTAAAGCCGATCATCAAGCTATCTAGAAGAATTTCCTGCGAGTGCTGTGCTATGGGTAAGACTTGTTTGTGCATACATGAAGATGCATGTGTTGGGAAGGGCATAGTTGGTCACCTATAACTATGGGAAAAAATAAAACAGAAGTCACACCTCAAAGGCTAATTGTATAACTCAAAACAGGATTTTTTTTCTAGAAAGAAAAAAAGAAATATATTAGAAATATAATGCAGTACCTTTAAAGATGATGCCTTTAATATTGCCAAAGTTAGCCTTTGCATCTTTAAATAGTTTTTATGAAGCATGCATAGCTTCTGAAACCAATTCAAGATATAGATAGGAGAGTCTGTATCAGCCCTTTCTAACCTCTCAGAACTTGCTTCAAATTCTTGCCCCTGTTAGAAACTAAAATCACAATTTTTTTCTGGTTTCTAACAAGTACCCCATCCCCATTTTGTAAAATGTCATAGAAGCAGCAAAATATTGTAGAACTAGCAGGGAATATTAAACACTGGGATTTAGGTCTTCTCTTGAGATCTCTGTGGGAAACCTTGCATGTAGAGATCTAACATAAACCTGAGATACTAACCTCTCAGTAAGGATAGTAGCCAAGATCATGCTGACAAGCAGCACTGAGCTACCCCCTCAGATGTCATGTTGAATCAAAACATCATGTTAATATCACAACTCTTTCTTTTCCCCTTTCATGCCTCATTTCCTATACCCTTCTCAAATCTTTTTCCCCTAAACTAGACTGTAGTTCTAGTCTGTGTACCCTGAACTAAATATTCATGGCATCTATGCACAGTCATTGCTTCAATTTTAATACAATTTTAGAAGTTACACACTTCAGCGGCCAGTTTTCAGGCCAGCTCGCAACACCGCAAAAGAACACACAGCTGGATGCATAAACAGATTTTTATAAATATGACCCCTCAAAAATCCTAGTGCCTGGAAAAAGCTCTGCCGCTTCCAGGGCTGTGCAGTTCCACTTTGAAACTACAATGCAGCTGACACTACCTGATTTTACAAGGCAGCAACAAGGAAGGTCATGTTTAGACACAAAGCCTGAACTGTCTTACCATGAAGACAGGATACTGTCCCAAGGTTGCTGCAACAATGGCAACTGGTGACCAGTTCTAAGATAAACAATTTGCTTTCTCACTCATCAGCTATAGGCAACTTGAACAATAATCATCTTATTAAAAATAATTTTTTACTTTCCATCTTTTCATGCCGTTGCTTAGGTTTATGGTGAGATTCCTCCCAGCCCCATGGACAAGACAAGATGTGCAGATTTAAATATTTGTTACAGGGAAATTGTTATTACGGTGTAGTATGTTATGGTATACACACAATACATACAGAGAACCCTAAACCACAATTTGTTATAGATCAGTTATAACGATGGTAGAATTCTCACTAGCATTACACCACTAGGAATGCAGTTACACTCGACACCTTTGAGCCCAATAATCTTTCAATCCAATACAGAGAAAGAACTGAAGTTGTGGTTTCATATTCAGTGGGCAGTGCTACTGTAACTGGATTAAGTGCTATCCTCCCCCAGCTTCCCATTCCTTCCTCATTTCTAGCCCTCTACCAAGTGTGCACAGCTACTTGCAGGGTAACGTGTGTTTGCAAGTCATTTCTCAGTCATTTTGGATTCCAAACCCCGTTTATCAAGCTGTTGTATAAACAGTAAGACTGAAACAATGCAGTAGATGTTGTGAAGAAGCACAGTGGAACTAGGCTTACCCAGCTGTAGCTGAGGTTCTACACAGGATGAGTTTATGCAATCATTTCACTAGCTTTAGCACTAGCTTTGCCACATAAAACCCCCTGAAACTCAAGGCTAATCACTTTCGCTTTTACTGTGTGCTTGCAAAATGACAAAACTAAGAATGTTAAATATTATTTTCATTAAACAATTTTCCTTTGAGATTCATCGTATTTACTAGGCCTTAAGTCAACTAGAATCTGTTATATTGAAATTTCAAGTTTTGTTCACATATTTATCAGAGTCAGTTTGCAGCATGAAAAGACCCACGCCGTAAGAGAAACAACTGAGTGCCTGATCTTGTCTCTCTGAATCTTAGACACGAGATTCATCTCGCTACTAAATCAACAATAAGCAGTGGAAAAACTCAAATGATAATACAAATTTCTGTCAAATGCTAACAGCATTTAAAAAAAATAATTTTCTAAAGTGACAGTTTCAGGTGCTGTTTTACCAATTACAGGGAAAAAAAGTTCAAATTTTAAATTCAATCTTACGCCTTTAGACTGTAATGTGTAATAACCAACAAATACCTTCTACATACCTGTTATACTGCATATGCTTTCTAAAATTTTTACTTAGAAAGTCCTTGTAGAAGTCAGCCATTTCTTCTGCATTCAGTGTTGTTTTTTGACCTGAAAATAAGTTTTGGCATAACAGTGTCAAGCTAATTATTTGCATTAAAGCACTGGGTTCAGATGCAGGAGAGTTAGGTCTGACTCCTTGCTCCTACAAGTTTCCTTTGTAACCCTGAACAAATGCATACGCTTTTATCCTCTGGCTTTTTAAAACTTATATAGGGAACACAGCAGATTAAAAATACCATCACCTTGAAGATAGCATAACTCTTAAGCCCTTCTTACTTCTGCAAGTCACCATGTTTATCAGATCTTAGATTATTTAGGGAACAAGTGGACTCTGATGGAAAAGTATCTATCCTTTGAGTAAAGTTAATCCCTTGTGTGGCTGAAGTCTAAACAGCACCAGTAAGAGCACTTAGTAACTTAAATTTCCCCCTGTAAAGCAAGTCAATAAATATAGTCACTATCCATGACTGACATGGTATTTTCAGACGTACATTTTCTTCTGTTGCTACTGATAAATTTCAAGTAACTTAAAGTAGTGTATGTTCTGAGATGTCAGATTTATTAACAGTATAGTAGACAATTATTTTTTGAAGAAGCAAGTACAACAGATGACTTTGAATATGCCACTCTCATAAGCAGAATATAAGAGGAGATTGATTCTCTCCACAGACTAAGAAAAGAAAACCTGTGGCTACAGCACACATGTAGAATCCTGAGAACCAGCACATATTCTCAGCCTGCCAGGTAATTACTATGCAAACTTCCTGGCACTTTCAGTGTTTCTAAAGTCAGGATGAAATTTAAATGTTCCAGGGGACATGAATACAATGAAGGAGATGGAATTGTGATATTCAACTTCTTGCTGTTCCAAAATGCTCTTTAGGGCTCCTGAGACTGATCACAGAAATTTAAATTATTGATCAGTTCTATTTGTCATTATTTACAAAGCTAGTATATTACAATGGATTAATAAACTATGGGATAAGTTTATTCTACAACTATTCGAAGACTGCCTACTTAACACCTGTAGTTAATTTGTTTCTTCATACTGGTATCAGCAGAACTGATTGTAGATTCACTTACATATAAAGAAAGTAAGTTTTATTCCAACACTTCACATATATTGTTATTTCTCTTTATTTTTATATACACACATGCAGCTGTATTATAGAACAGAGTTAATCAACATAATTCTAAGAGATGTACATGCTTACTATTTTTACTTTTTATTTCTAGGCTATAAAAACAAGCCAAACCAAAACAGCAATACAAAAGAAGCATTTTTGAAACAACACAGAACTTAATTAAAATTATTTCTCAACAATCAGTGATCACCAGGATACAAACAGAAGGGGAAAATAATAGTCCGTGATATACACAATGTCAGAACAGATACTTTAGTAAACTCAAACAGATCATTATTCTGTGAACAAAATGTTCAACCTCATACTACAATGGCCAATTCACTGTCACTATGAAGGCATCTCGTTTTCAATTTCACATGATGAATTAGAGAAGCAACTATTTCACAGCAACTGTGCTCAGGCAAATAGCAGCTGCTGTCTCCTCAGAAGCTGTCTTATTCTTCCTCAAGGAAAAATATTGTATTAATTGCATACACTATGGACCTGAAGCCAAAAAATGCTCTATTGGCTTAGGAGGTATGAAAGGAAAAAGCTCCTTCCCCCTTAGACTATAGAGAATTATTGTATTACTTGGCTACAATTTCAGCACATCCGCTGCGGGGAAGGAATTAGGGATGAACAGTGCAACAGATGATCTGATGCCCACATGCACATCTCTGAAGAGCTCCTCCCCTCTTTTTATCATTCTCCTGAAAACAGTTCTTAATTCTGCCCTCAAGATTTACTTGTGACAGATCACAAAGAGCACAAACAGAATTCCAAGTTAAAAAGAATGCATCTTAAACTATAAACAAACATCTCACTAACCTGTTTCATCTCTCATTTCCAGACCCTTGGCTTTGAGTCTTGAATAAATAAATTCTTCTTTTTCCTGAAACAAGGTTTTCCACATTAGATTCTGATGTGATCAGTCCTTGAAATTAACCATTGTTTTTAATCACATAGCAGTGTAGTGCTTAACACCTTCTGAAATAACCAGCAATATTCACTGTACTTGGAAACATCACCAAAACATTTTCCTGAATCCAGCGAGTTAGTTAAACTGGTAACTTTGTCACTTAGATCCTGCTACGTGCATGCATTCAAGTAAGCGTTCTACTGAAACCACTTATTTGTGGAGTAAAGTTACAGCTGAGCTTCAGTATTGCTTGACAGGATCTGAACATTCAGTTTGTAAGAAACTATTAAGATGGCTTTAAACTGAAAAAGGGTAGGCTTAGATTGGATATAAGGAAGAAATTCTTTACTGTGAGGGTGGTGAGGCATTGGAACAGCTGCCCAGCGAAGCTGTGGATGCCCCATCCCTGGGAGTGCTCAGGGCCAGGCTGGATGGGGCTGGGAGCAACCTGGGCTGGTGGAAGGTGCCCCTGCTTATGGCAGAGGGTTGGAACTAGATGATCTTTGAGGTCCCTTCCAACCTAAACCATTCCATGATTCCATGTACTGTAGTCTCAAGTTAATTTGAGTAGAGAAAAACATGCAGCCTTTAAAAACTGAAACTTCTTAGATCGAAACAGAATAGTTATTTATTTGTACATAAGCTTTTCAAACTTAAAAAGCAGTTCTATGGAATTAAAAAACAAGCTTTGTTTTGTCCTCTGAGATCTTTGCAAGTTGGGGAGGGTATGATGATCAAAGACCATCACAAACTATGGTGCATTCCTGAACTGTTACAGTTCTTCCAACAAAATTCAGTGTCTAACCAATGCTGCGATCAGGAAAGAAGACAGACCATGACTGAAGAGTCTGTGCTTTTAGCTTTGTTGGGGTTTGCTGCCAGTGAAACAGGGCACGTCCCCGATTTACCCTTGGTGATTATACCCAGTTTCTCTCACGACAGAGCAAGAGCTGCAGAACCATCTTCAACAGCCACTCTAGTCACAGACAGGTCTTGCATGTAGGGTGGCTACTTTTTATTTTCAGTGCAAGACAGGAAAACGGCTAATATCATTATATGCCACTAAGCAGCAATAAGTTTAGTTTTGTATGTCATTTTAAAGAAATGAATGACAAAAAAATTCCACAAAGGCTCTGTGCTTACTAAAAGAAACAGTATCAATTACCACCCAGTAACAGCAGGAGAACTGAATATTACTTCACAGAGACCAAACTGCCTGATTTCAGGTGGGTGTGCCGGAGCTGAGCAGCACAGGGTGTGCAGTGGGCTCACCTGGCGGAAGGCGCAGTTGTGCAGTGCCCAGAAGCGCTGGTCACAGGCCTGGGACTCCTGCCGTGCCTCCCGCAGCCGCCGCTCCAGGGGTGACTCCTCAGGGGGCACGTAGAAGATGACCGGGCGCAGGTTGGAACGCGTGTCGGGGGGGCCAATCCAGTCATTACGCGAGTGTGCAGGGGGGCTGAAACCCAGGCCCTTGAAAATACAGGCAGAATTCATTACAACCAATTTGAGACAGACTCCAAAACCCCATACAACCTTCAAACATAACAGCATAGCAAGTTCAGAATTGTGCGCATTCATTTACCCCGACTGAAAGCAATGTGATACATTTAAAATTTATGTTTATTTAGAAGTACGCTACAGAGAAGATACCTTCAACTCTTCCAACAGACACAAATCTTTGTTATTTCCAAAATGCAACTTTTTTTCTAAATTTTTTCTATCACTGATGTTCTACTTCCTTAAAATATTTGATGGCACGAGCTAGCAAGTATGTAAGTCTTCATAATGCTACTTTCTTCGTGCATCCCTGCAAACACGCAGAAGCGTGCAGCTTTTCAGGCCGGGCTTAGTGAGATCTGCTCCAACAGCCCGTGACTTACCGCTCCGTTTGTGAGCGCGTTTTACCTCCCGTGTGCCCCCGCACCCCACCCGCGGAGGCCCGCCTGGGATTTACAAACACCGGGGGCGCTGGAAAACACGTAAACAACGCGAGGCCGCGGGAAAGGCAGGCTTTTACCGGGACGCGCTGCCGCGGGGGCGGCCTCCCCCACTCCCCCCTCAGAGCTCCGTGGGGGCGGGAGATCCCGAGGCCTCCCCGCGGCAGGCCGGCTCCAGGGCGCAGGAGCTGCTCCCCGCCCAGATTTACCGCGTTCTCCTGCCGCTCTCCGCGTCCAGCGGCGGGGCCGCCGGCAGAGGAGGAGAACGGGGCGGAAGAGAGGAGGAGGCGGCGGCGGCAGCCACCCCACCGCAGCACCCTAGCAGCCGCCATCGCCTGCTGGCGCCTGGCGCTTTACGGCGGTGTCGCAAAGGCAGGGGCGGGCGGGGCGCGGGGCGGCGGCCGGGGGCGGTGCTGGGAAGGGGCCGCGTCGCTCGGCCGCGCCGTTCCTGCCCCCCGTGGCCGCCCGCCCGGCGGGGCGGGGCGGGGCTACCGGTGTGCGTCCCGCTCGGCCCGTGGCGCAGCGCCGGGCCGGGCAGCGGATCCCTTGGCCGGGCGACCGGCGGGTGAGGCGGGCCGGGAGGGAGGGAGAGTGTACCGGGCGGCGGCGGTGAGGGGATTTGCGGCGGGGGCGGGGGGGAAGGCGGCCGCCGAGCCTCTGCTCAGCGTGCCCGGGGCTCCCCCGGGGTGGCCCGGTGTCATCGCCACTCCCCGCTTCCTGGGGCCCCATCGCCGGGGGGGTGCGGGCGGGAGGTGGCTGCCATGGAGGGGCCGGGCCGTGGGTGCTGCGGGGCCGCGGGGCGCGGGCAGGGGGGACCCTGCCGGTGGCCGTGTGCCCCGGGGGCCGGGAAGGGCCCTGCCGGGGCCGTGCGCCCGGGGGCGGGGGGGGCCGTGCGCCCCGGGGGCGGGGGGGGGGGCCTGCCGGGGTTTGTGCGCCCCGGGGGCGGGGGTGTGTGGAGCTGTGCGCCCCGGGGGCGGGGGGGGTCCTGCCGGGGGCCGTGCGCCCCGGGGGCGGGCGGCCTTTGCCGCTGTTCCCGCGGGCTGCGGGCGGCCGGTCCGTGCGGCGGCGCCTGCAGAGGCCGAGCGGGCGGGGAGAGCTGCAGGCGGCGGGTAAAGGCGGAGAGCTGGCGTGTGGTAACTAAAGCATCACCCCTGCAGCCCGAGCGGGAGGAGGAGGTGTGCGGCGGTAGAGGAATGGCTATGAAATACCAGCCGAGCGGTTTATTCCTGTCGCTACACATATTTAAAATAGCTGTAATGCTGAAGTGCTTCAGAATGTCGTTTAAGTTGCGGTATGTGCTTGCATAGCACTTTATTAATGACCGGTCTTCTCACTTTCCTTGTAGTTCATCTGAAACTGGACAAAAGAAGAGAATGGATATGGGTAACCAACACCCATCCATAAAACGGTTGCATGAAATACAGAAGGAAGTCAAAGAGATTGAACAGCAAGTGGTTGTCTTCAGTGGTCTCTCTACTGATCGAGATTACAAGAAATTAGAAAGGAGTCTTACTAAACAGCTCTTTGAGATTGATTCTGTAGACACCGAAGGAAAGGGGGATATTCAGCAAGCCAGGAAGCGAGCTGCTCAGGAAACAGAGAGGCTGCTTAAGGAGCTGGAACAAAATGCAAACCATCCGCGCAGACTGGAAATAGAGGCTATATTCAAGGAGGCACAGTCACTTGTGGAACGTGAGATCACACCCTTTTACGAAGGAGGTAACTGTATAAGCGACGAATTTGAAGAAGGTATTCAGGACATTGTGTTGAGGCTTACCCAGGTGAAAACTGGAGGGAAAGTTTCTTTACGCAAAGCAAGATATCGCACTCTGACAAAAGTATGTGCTGTTCAGGAGATTATAGAAAGCGGTGTAAAGCAACAGCTGTCCCTGCCACTCTCTAATGATGCGCATCCTTCGGTCTCCAAAATTAACTCTGTAATGTGTGATGTGAACAAAGCAAGAGGAACTCTTATTGCGCTTCTTATGGGAGTGAGTAGTAATGATACCTGCAAGCATCTGTCCTGTGTGCTTACAGGCCTCATTGCTGATTTGGATGCTTTAGATGTCTGTGGTCACACGGAAATAAGAAATTACAGAAAGGAAGTCGTAGAAGAGATCAATAAATTGCAGAAGTACCTGGACTTGGAAGAAGAAGCAAATTCTACTCACGCTTATGATTTGGCACAAAACCAGTCCATTCTAAAAATAGAAGAGATCCGTAAGAAAATGAAGGAAGTTAATTCATTACTTTTAAAAACAGAAAATGCTTCTGATTTGTATTTAGGATCCAAAGCAGAATTGCAGGGGTTAATTGCCCACTTAGATGAGGTGAGTCCAGGAAAAAACCCCTGTATTAGAGAAGCCAGAAGAAGAGCAGTAATAGAAGTTCAAACTCTTATAACATACATTGATTTGAAGGAAGCACTTGAAAAAAGGCAAATGTATTCTGAGCAAACTGCTGCCGAACATCAGTCTCATAAAGCAGTTTGGACTGTTCTTGGAAACTTGTCTCAAATTCAGCAGGAGGTGATTTCATTTGATGGAAACAGAACGGATAAAAATTACATGAGATTGGAAGAACTTCTTACGAAACAACTTCTAGCACTTGATGCTGTTGATCCACAAGGTGACGAGCGGTGTAAGGCTGCCAGAAAGCAAGCAGTAAAGCTTGCGCAGAATATTCTTTACTATCTGGACATGAAAACAGATGAATGGGAATACTGAAACAGCCATGGCCTAACACAGAACATTTTTTCCTTTGGCACTTTACGCAGATCACTGGCAGCGCATAATAAAAGTGGTGTGTTCTGTGCTTGCTTAAATCACGGAGATTGCATAAGCAGTTGACTTGGCTATATGTCTGCTATCCCACGCAGTCACCCACTTGCCATGGCAACTGTCAGTACACCATCAGCAATTCTGGTCATTGCTACAAGCAAAGAAGTGCAATTCTCTGAAGGAATAGTTTAATACTTGATCAAATGGTGGCTTCCCCCCCGACCCCCCCACCCCGTTTTTGTTTTAATAACCTTGTGCAATGTTCAGCGAGTGCAGATTTATTAAATGTGGGGAATCTTGCTTATGGTACAGTGCTGGCAAAACTATTTTAAAAAGACTGGATATGAAAATTAGTTTTCAAGCATGAGGCTCCATCCAGCAACTTCACAGCAGTCTGGATATACTCTTAATGTGCTGTTACGACAAAGTATTAAGGGCAAAAAACCTGCTGGCTTTTGGGTTGTACTTGATTTATTCCATCCATCACACCTTTCTGGGTGTTTAGATTTCTAAGTTAATGGAGCTGGAATGCCAACTGCAAATTAACATTTACATAGGCAAAGCCAATTAGGTCTTTTTTTTTTTTTTTTTTTTAATACCAGAGCCCTTTGATTTGTAAAACCAGGTCTTTTGTTAGGGAAAAGTCTTTCAAATTACTCCTTTAAGGTACTGAGGCTTGGAGAGGAAGATCTGTACATACATACTGGTCAGATAAACGGGATGTTGAGGATTTCAGCTGCCATCCATAAACCCCTGAAAACTGCACTGAACTTTATTTAGGGGCTGCTTAGGTGTCTTTTTAAACTCGGTTGTTAGATCTGGTTTCGACTTTTCTTTTCACAAGAAAACAGGAACAGAAATTCACTTTGAAGTGAATGAGCATTTTGGAATTATTTTTGTAAAATTAGGTAGCGAGCTATAAAGATGTCCTCGATGTAAATGTGTGTTACATATTTTATACTGGTCAGGTGTGGTTTCAAACATGTCTTGGAAAGGACTTGTGGCAAATGTCTCTCTTTGCAACTCATCACTTAATTGTTTTAATAACTTCATAAATAAGCTTGCTTGTACTATTGTATGTACCTACCTTTTTATTTGTGGCTGCTAGTGCCAATCACATTTCTACTGGAGCATGTTTTTTGGCATTTTTTTGAGAGCATGGCATTGAAATGAATTAATTATAAAGATATATTGAATTATGGATATTTTTGCACTTAGCTCCTTCATGTTGAATTAATGAATTATTGTTCTATAGATGATGATTTGCACCACTTTAAGGAGTAAAAACCATTTCGGATGTTAAAATAAATATTTTTAGATCTATTTTTGACTGATTAGAGATGACAGTACTGTCTGTGAGAGACAAGTGCCTTTATGACACCACTAACTTGCACCGTCATATGTAGATATAGGAACTGTTTACTGGCAGCTTGATATATTTGTAATCTTTGCAAACTGGATTTCTCACATATAGATATATATAATTCTACTATAATATCTGTCAAATTAATGTAATAGTTGAAAATTGTTCTCTAGAATCCTGAGAATGAATGTCGAATTTGGGAAATAAGTGTTCTGCTTATAAACGAATGCATTGACATGGGGATGGGGGACTTGGGGCAGGTCTTTTGTGCCTATTGCTACAGGAAGGAGAGGATATGTTTGCTCCACAACATGCTTTGAGATGTGGATGTAAGGCTGTGTAACTTCAGAGTGTGAATATATTTTGTTTGTGATTGTACAGGTGATAGCTTTGCAAATTTACTTGCCAAAAATGATCTATTTTTTCAACTGAGTACAGTGCCTGAGGCACAGTTTGGCAATGACATAATGTTTGTCGGAGGATTCTCTGCTCCTTCAGAGGTACAACCCCATTGAATTTATCTCTTTTTACCTCAAAAAAATCATATCCCCTAGTTAAAATTCCAATCTATTTATATATTATGTGGCTATTTTATTAGAATATTAACAATGTTATACACC
This sequence comes from Falco naumanni, assembly GCF_017639655.2. Taxonomy (NCBI): domain Eukaryota; kingdom Metazoa; phylum Chordata; class Aves; order Falconiformes; family Falconidae; genus Falco; species Falco naumanni. The sequence continues at coordinate 35,730,206 of NC_054060.1, forward strand.
TGAATTATTTTACTCATTTCAAGCTTTCTTCTTGTTCAAACTGCAACTTCTGATTTGCACTTATGTTTTTAGGAAATGAAAGAATTTGGTAGCGTAATGGTGGTGTTCTTTTTTCTTTAGTATTACTGTCAGGTCTGCAGTGGTTACTTGTTTAAACGTTTCACAATTTAGTGTCTGTGTTCATTGGAGGTTATGTGTGGCTTTATAAATGTTTGATGCACTTACATAAAATGAGTAAGTATAGTTTTCAGATCTGTTCTATTTTAAATTTCTATGTCTTTTAGCTTTTCTGAATGAATTATTACGCCTGTGTCTCTAAGAAGGCCAATGTGTAAGGTTAGTGTAATTTTGACTGAGTAGAGTTCATTAGCAAGTTATGTGAATTAAGTTTTTTTCCATTGTTCTGTAATCTAATAAATCGGCTATTTCAATTCTATGGTAAAATCCTCATCTGGAATGGGATTAATTCAGTTTTTGCATGAATGAAAGTAGTAAACTAAATATGCGTAACCAAAAAATTAATGCACAGATTTCTCGAGATCTTGTCCTGAAGAATGTAATTTCTGGTTTTTATATCCAAAGATTGAGGGACACACAACTTTTCTTTCCTATACAGCAGGCTGAAATAATCAGCAAAATGTAAATAGATCAGATTGCAGGAGCCTGCATTTTAATACTATACTGAAATATGATAACTTTTCTATGTGCTGTGTTACTTAACTTAGAGCAAAATAAATAATTGGATATTTGGGGGAGAGACAGTCCTACTTCATGATTCCTATTTGTTAATTATATTCCTTTTAAAATTAGTTTTCTTTAGTTATTTCAGTGTTTATTTTTGTTGTTTACCACTCTAAGTGGTTTTTCTATTTTATCAGTTTGGAGATTTTTGTTAAATATGATTCCTGCTTTCTCAATTTAACAGAAATTATATTATGTGTTCCTTATGGTGTATATGTCTTGATTTATTGCTGTGTAGGATATGGCATTTGTATATGCAATCTCAAGATTAAATATTGCAGTGTTATATTCTTGATTATTAATAAAAATACATTACTACCTTTTATTAGGTATTCATTTGAATGTTGTGCCCTGCTGCCTTTCTCTGTTTATTTTTGAATGTGAGTTATCAGAATGTAAATTATTTTCATCTTAGAGAAAGTGTTTTTATTAAACATGTAGACATAAAGCTCCCTTTTTTGTTTTGTTGGGTTTGTTTTGGTTTTTTTTCTCCTTTAAAAGTTTGCGTTTTCACAGCTGTATTTATAAAAATAAAGTTCTTTGTGTGGAAACCACTCCTACCTCTACTTGCTAAATCTGATGCCTTTTGGTTTTCTCTGCATTGAACCTTACATTACAATCATTACATTGGATCATATAAATAGGTGTTCTGTATCATAGAAACATCAGTCATTGCTCGCATTCTTTCTCGAGCAGTGGCTTTGCATGCTCCTGGGCTTCAGCTGGATGATCACTGCAAAAATGCTTGTGGCTGTTCTAAGATTCCGTCACTTTTCTGTTGAAGGATGCTGCCTTAACAGATGGGCTTGCAAAACCGATGGTATGAAGTCTCTTCATGTGCAAAATCAATGTGGATTAAGGAACCTTTGGTAGGAGTTAAGGCAATCTGAGTTTAAATGGTGTAGATGAGGCGTATTCACATGATCGTCCTGATGGCTCAGTATGTTTGCTCAAGATGCAGTAAGCCAAGTTAGCAGTTCACTGCCGATGGAAATCAGAAATTCTGTTTCTGCCCAGAAAGCTGCTGGCTTTGTGCAGTTTCTGCTGCTTGGCCATCTCCTATGAGCTGATTTAATCCAATAAAACAGGAGAAAACAGACTTAACGAGAATGGAGTAGGGAGTTTTCTGTGGGTTTAGGGGGTCAAATTTGCTTGTAGAAAGGCATGAGGGCCAGAACTACTGCAAAATGAATGGGTGGGTCATGCAGCAATTTTAAGATTTTCAATAGCGGTTAACTCATTGGATCAACCTTCTGCGCAGTTAAATGTCTGGAGGAGAAGGAATGAAAGAAGGTGGCGCTATCAACTCCTACACACAAGTAGGAATTTGCTGCCTTTGTAATGGGATATGATGAAGGCAATGCAAGTGAATCGTGTGGAAAATAAACCCGTTGCTTTCATTTGTCTTGTGTGTTACATAGTAAATTCATGCAGTAAAAAATACACAAGTGATCCTGTTGAAGTGCTGTACACAATCTGGGAAAGTTTTACCCAGAAGACATTTGATAAGAATAAGGTTTATGAAGGTTGAATGTTCTTACAGGTAACAATTTCACTGTGTCTTCTTTTTTTCCCTTGTAACAATGTAGCTTATTTGAAGGAAATGGGTTCTTCAAAGACAAGCACATCAGCTGGGCAATGGCCCTGTATGTTGCTAAGCTGGCTGCTGACCTGTTTGTCTTGATCAAATGTTTATTTGTCAAAGGAGAGAACTTGCTTTGCTAAGATTTTTTTTTTGCCTGTGTTTGGGCCAGGCAGATTTTGGTGCCTGAAATGGTTTAACTGGAAGAACTGTATTTTATTTCCATATAGGTGTATCCTCCTCTCCGGAGAATTCTCAGCTGAGAACTTGAAGGAGTAGGACTTCAGTACTGAACTTATGGATTGAAGACCTGGGGGTTTAAGCTGGTTGCCAGCAGGAGACATATAAGTGGCAGGATCCAGGAAAACATTCCTGCTAGAGGAAACTGCTAGCAGAGACACGACCAAATGTTCAGAGCTGATGTTTTGGGTGAGCTCTGTGTCTATTCCCCTGTTGCTTATGAGCTTTCATTGAAAAAGTGGATTCGTGGGGGAGTATTCCTTGAAATACTGTCAGGCTTTCTGTTTTAGACAAAGCTGAGACATTGTGTTCAAGGCTTTTGCTGAGCCACAGCAGGGCATGTACTTGTTGTTGGCTGGTCTGGGTATCGTTCTGTTTTGCTGCATGGAACAATTGTGTAGATGGTGCTTTCAGTTATATTAGTAGGCATGTGCATGTCAGCTGAAAGCTGGTCATTAACTGAAGAAGCTGAGGATGAGCTGTGTTTTTGTTGAAGGCTTTGCACAACACTTCCCCTTTCTCTCTGCAGCACTTGGTTCTGGGGACTGCCAAACACAGGTGAATGCATGAATTGCACGCTTGTCAGTTCAAAAATGATGAGGACCCTAAGTCGGCAAACTCTTTCTACAGGACATAAATTGTAGCCATTAAAAATGGAAAAGTGCAATGAGTTTCTTAATTGGGCTATTTCTCCTCAATTAGTTTTGCTAGACAAACTTCTGTGCCACAGGAGTTCCTTGTGAAACCTGTATTTCAGGCAGCTAATCAAAAGCATCTCATGAGGGAAGAAACACAACGATGCAGTGCAATGTTCTTAGTAAGGTCCTGTCTTACCTCCCTCCCCGACTGTATCAACTCCGGCAGAGATACCCAAAACCAAATCTGTGGTCATGACCACCAAGAGGTCTATAAGCCAAATAAAAAACCCGAAGAAGCAAAGAGACAAGAAAGGCTGGAGGAAAACAAAACAAAAACCTAGTAAAGTTGTCCAGCTATGGTTTGACCAACTCCTTTTAGATTTATAGTGTAAGAAAAGCAAGCAAAGCAAAGCTCCCTGTTGCCCTGTTGCAGTTACACCTAGCCCACACCCTGCAGTTCAACATTGCTTTCCACCCTAAGTGCTCCTCCTGGGCATGGTCCGACCTCTAGCTGATGAGGGTTAGCCTTGGTGCACCCTTGGGCAAGACGGTGCCACCCATCTCTAGGGATGCCAGAATTACCTTCGTTCTTTCTGAAATGTCTGGTCATGGCAATTCCTTAGCATGCGCTCGGAATATCAGCGTGGCTTGCAGAAGACAGAGTGCAACACGAAGGTTATATCCTGTAATGAACTGGTAAATGGAAAGGATGGTATAATAACTGGTAGCAAGTCTGAGTAAATTATCATTTGCTGAATTTCTTTAGTTTTTTAAAGAAAATTCTTCATAACATTGTTTTATTCAAATCAACCTGTAGCCTATAATCGAATGCCTGTTTCTTACCTTCCAGGTGTGTCATGCTATTACCACATGAAAAGGAGGCTTGAAGAGCTCCGCCGTCTATGGATATTAATGAATGGCCTCTGCTCACTTTCAGACAGCTAGTAAAAGCCAGATTTTCCAGAATACTTAGCATCCCAAAGTTCCCACTGTGACAAGTAAAGCCATGCTTTGGAAAGAGTCCATCCATAGACCCACACACCCTGTCATTTCTTGTCACAGACAACCACAGGATCATCCTTGCAGCTAATCAAGCTGCAGCTTAGAATGGCTTTGCCTTACTCCTCCAGTGAAAGATTGTTCCAAAGCATCATTGCTGTGAGGATTGAGTAACCTAATTTCCAGCATAAACATATTCATGAGAAGCTTTTCTTCTCCCTTAGTGTGTAGTCTAGAATACATTTATAGGGCAGAGCTGAATTGCCTCTCGGCTCCCGTTTTGCTTGGCTACCAAGCAAATACACCCAAACAGGCTGAGCTCCTTTGAAAATCTCTCCTTTCTGAATCCAAAGCAAATTCTTAATAGTCTTTTTCAATTTTTTTTCAAGAGTTTTTCCTGTCCCTGAGGTAGGAGTCCGTACAGGTACATTGTTTGATGCATTGTTTAAAAGAAGTCTAAAAAAAAAAAAGTAGTATCACATCTGTAGCACTGCAAATGTGAAAAACTGAACTATGTATTTTTAGTACTTTCTTCATGGCATTGTCTTCGTGCCCAGCCTGTTTTGCTGTTTGGATATTCTAGCAATCAATAATTTTGAGTGGCCTGCAGAAAAGGAGTGGAAACATTTTCAACCTCTACTAGGTGTTTTTTTAGCAACAGTAGGTGTGTTGCTTGAGGAACCATGTGTCAGTGGTTTTTAGATCAGCAGCTGTCACTGATGGTTTCACTTGGCTATAAGCATGAGGGGTTTTAGGCAAGTACAATAGAATCCAAACTAGATCAAAAGCTTCCGCAGGGAGAGTCCACCCCAATTCATCACAAAGATCTTTGAAATCATCAGTTAAAAGAGGACACTGTTCATGAAGTGTGGCCTTAGTGTAGAAGGATGATTTACATTGCTATGATGTATAGATGTGCTTTCAAATTTGAATTGAGTACAAAAGTCTTAAGAAAAAATATCTAATAACTTACAGAATATCTTGCTGAACATACATACACATGAACATTCATATGGTGTGTGTGCTGTGTTTTCCAACCTTCCTCAAATTACAAACTCAAAAGAAATACATATGGCAAATTAAAATCTACTGACAAGAGTTGCCTTTTGGGAGCTTCTAGAAGGATGCCAGGGATCACTGGGAGTCTGCAGAAGACTAGTTGTGAGGTGGCTCCCTGCAAGGTTTACATAAATTTACAGCAATGAGGGCAAGTAATCTAAAATAAATAATAAGTTACAGAAATGCAGTACAGCCAGTGAAACCTCTGCACAGCTTCTCAGCACCCCTGTTTTCAGGAAAGAATCCAATTTATTGTCTCTTGTTTCTACAGAGCTTTGACTTTCTGATGTATTTTGTCTCTGTCTTTTGTTATAACCCTTAATTCAGTTTTGTGGCAGGTTTCTTAAGTTCTGTTTCTGGTTTATCTTGTTCTTCCCAAGCATGAGTTGCTTCCCAAGTTACTAATTCTTTTGTGTCTGCTGTTTCCACCACTTCACCAATGGCTGAATTATTTCTCTGTCCTGGTGGAAACCTTACAGTTTACATTCAGGGTGCATTTTTTAGTTGAGTTTTCTGGAAAAGATAAATTTTACTCATTTGGTCAAACTGGAGACCCTGAAAAAATACATGCAGTCTACACGAGTGGACGAGTCATGGATCTCTGGGACCAAGGCTCTGGTAGTTGTGAAGAAACCATTTAAACTAAAATGCAAGACAGCTGGGAGGACTTTATGAGCAGAAAAAGAGGACATTAGGAGATTGTAACAACAAATAAGAAAGCATGAGAGGGTAGAAGAACTGTGAACCAGGTGACTAAAAAAATAGTAATATTGCTGATATACGCAGCTGATGGAAGGAGTCGGGGGACGGGGTGTGGAATGGGGCGTCAGGAGCCAGCATGACGGCAGGGCAGGGCAGTGACAATATCCAGGCTGCCCCAGGAGTCCGGATCATCAGACAGGTCTGATGATAAGGCAGGTCTGAGGTTAAACCGGCAGGTTGGGGTCAGGGCCCCAGTCAGTGAGTCCAAATAATCAAGGATGGTAACAGTCATATGACAATGTTTTAGGCAGGTTTTTCTATTAGGTTAGGGGGTCACTGAAGAGGTGGTAGTAGAAAATAATCAGTGATTGAGTCAGCACAAGGATAAACCCTGGGAGATTTGGGTTTGATCTCAGCTCATAAGGCTGTATTCCTATAAATTCAGAGAGCTGTTCAGCAAAATCAGCTGAATATCTCAAGGACCTGAGCATGGAGAAGGTCTGGACTTTCAGTAACTGTGCAATTTCTGATCATATGATACAAAAACAGCCACATACCAGCACATCCACCAGTTCATGATGCAATTGCATTCCCACTTGCTTCCTAGGGGATGATGCTATATAGGATGATGCCATATGACTGGAGACTGGCAGATGCAGTATTTATACGTAATGCAAGGCCAATTGATCTTGACTCACAGAACCTGATATGGAAATTTGAGTGGTCACTACAGTATCACTTTCAGTTTTGGCACTACCTCACGGAGAGCTTTCTCATGTATTTCTACACAGCTGTCCCTACAGTGTGGCCATAAATGTGAAGATGTTCCTACAATGCACCAGAGACAATATCTCCAGTACAGAAAGGGAAGCATGACTGTCATTGCACAGGGCAGTAGGGAAACCCCCTTTGAAATATCATATGCAATATGAAATATCATATGCACTTTTGGTCATTCCCACTCAGGGAAGCTTAATGACTACAAGAGGTGCAAAACAGACCAGGACAGTGAAGGACCTGCTTTAGTGGAAGGCATTAAAGGAGCTGGGTTTTGTAGCCCAGAGAAATGAAAGCTGAGGAAAAAATGTATGATTGCTCTCTCTAAATAGTAGGGTAAGTATCAAAGATGAAAAAGCAATTACTTAAGTTAATGGATGCTGAGGGCAGAAATACCGATAGATAGAAGTGAGCCAGTCTGGGAATGAGACGAGAGAATTTCTGAAGGAAACTATATGAGATGTTGCCTTGACTTGGTTACCCCAAAGATACCTTTGATTCCTTGAGTATCTTCACTCCTAAGTCTTCTAGTACAGGTCATTTTTATTTTTATTATTATTATTATTAGAAATAATATTTCTATTTAGCTTACTCTTCTTTGGAAATTAATGCATCATCCACTTTAGAGTAGCTATAAGGTTCTGTTAAATTCTTACAGACAGGAAGCCATGCTGTGATGGTAATGTGGCTAAGTAAAGCCCTCAAGGTGCCCTCAAAATTTAGGAAGTGTACTTTAACTTAGGAAATGCACTTTAATTCAGCTGCCCAATGCACACAGGTTGTAATTACCCTTTTTTAACAGTGCATGAAAAGTTATTAAATATTTCTCTTGAAACTCCTTATTCAATATCTGGCTTCACATTTATATAGTTTCCCACAAATAATATAAATCCTACTCTGTACTATACCATTACTAGTTTCATCACAGCCTCAGCAGATTTCACTGACATCGATGAGTTTGATTTCAGAGCACCCGTGAGAGCTTGGGTTGTGTTGTTGTTCCTTGTTCCTAACTGGCTTTGGACACCAGTTGGTGTGAGAGGCTGCACTATACTTACTACACAGGATGTTAAAATTTCGATGGGCACCTCTAACATGCCTTCACTGGCTGTGTGGGAGCACACTTCAGGAGCCCACAGCCACCAAATGAAGATGCTTTTTAATAGGAAACACAGAAAACAGACACCTGGCAGTCACTAAGTCACAGAATCAGCTTGGGAGGGACCTAAGGGGATCATCTCATGAATACTTTTGTGTTAAAAGAGGATTAATGTCAACAGATCATGAGAGACCAATATTTGTGTAACCTTCTCAGAGAATCCACATCCTCTGCAGGTAGCCTTTTCTAGGTTTTTACTACTTCTATAGCTAGCAAGTTTTTCCTAACAGGTTCACTCTTCATCTAAAGATTTAAATAATACTGATTTTTTCCCCTTCTTACTCTATCCCCATAAATCTAGAAAGTAATTAAGTAATCATTAGTAATAAATAACTAATCTCCTATTATTCACAGAAAACAGCTGTTTCTCCAGCTCCCCTTTTAGCATTTGCTTTCATAGGTTAAGCACCCAAACAGCTTCAGTATTCCATCACAGAATAACATCACACCTTATTTAAATTTCTGGTGCTGAGGTGGCTTTCCCATAGATGCTCACCACGGGCCTGTTTCTTGAAGCACTGTTCCCAAAAATGGACACAGAACTAAAGCTGAGGAGCCATTAGTAATTAGCAGCGTGGCATAATTGCTTCTCATATTTTAGCTATTAGTTCTATAAATACAGCCAAGAACACCCTCCTTGCAAGAGCATCACAGGGTTGACTCACATTCAGCCTATGCTCCCGCATGAGCCTGGACCTGCCTGATCTCACACATCACGTGCAGGATTGATGCCACCGGCTTCTGCCCCTGGCCTGCCGGCAGCTAGGGTGAGAGCGGTCTGCTGTGCCAGGCAGAGCCTCCCTGGCTCCGCACGCCAGCCACGGCTGGTTGCCACCACCAGTGACTCACCGGCCAAGGCTGTACCAGCTGCTAGCCACCCCCCAGAGGAGATGACCGCTCCTGTGGCACCCTGGAGCTGCGCTTGCTGCCCCATCACGTGAATGGAGGTGCTGGATGGCTCCTACCCAGCTGGGGATCCTGATGTGCCGTTAACTTCTGGGCATGCTTGGAAAACCTGCAACCTCCCAGACCCTTTCCTGTTCATCTTCTGATCCTGTGATCTTCTGGAAGTTCAACAGGCAGAAAGGACTCGCGTGGAAACTTCCCTGAATTATTAAGGCTGGCAGCTGGAGGGAGGAAAGGTCCTTAGCTGGAGGGGGAGGCATGTTTCGGCTGCTCCATCTGAAACCTCCAGAGAAGGCCTCATTCAGAGACAGCTCCCAAATGTTTTCTGAAGACAAAGTACTGCTCACAGAGCTTTGACAGGGCACGTAAAAAAAATCTCGATACTCACTAGAAGCACATTAAAATCTTGCTTCTTTTCATGTTGCTGACTATTCTCCTGATTCCCACACCCTTCCGTGGTTTTACGTGTTCAGCTGCCAAAAATAGGAGTGCCTCTTGCTTTATGGCACGCTGGAGTTCTCATGCAACAAAGAGCACTCCTTCGCGGGGGTTTTATAGGCTTGTGTAGCACATTGACAATGAATACATTCTCTTCCACATAAGCTGGATTAAGGTAGACAGTGCATTGCATCACTTACATTAGTGATTGCCAGGCTGTGTGTTTAAGGCGAAGCTTTCTCTGTGTGCTCTGTATTTCTGGTCTGTGTTCTAGCTTGCAAGGGAGTAGTGTTTGTGGGTGGCAGTCATTACCACAGGCCCAGAAAAATCTTGTTTTGCTATCTGGCCTTTGAGTTGCCGGTTCCTGGGTTAGCGGTTAGATCTTTCTATGTATTGGTTCAATACCCAGCACGATGAGGAGTTAGACCAGTGACACCGGGGAGCAGGGGAGATGGCTGTGCTGACTCGCATACCTGCTTCAGTCTGAACCCATGAGCTGAACTGGCGTTCCCAGCCTGAGCTCAGTGGCCCACCTCAGCTCCGACACCAGCTGCATCTGGATGGAGGCGCTGCTGAGATAAGCCACCGCAACCAACAGCAGAGCAGCCTTCCCCAGCAGTAACGCAGTTAGCTTTGCTCTCTCCAAGGCCTTTCCGTGAGATGCATGCCCTCCTGCACAAACATCTGCACTACAGTCCCTACTTGTGATTGCCAACCTGAGCTTAAGCTCAGCCTCTCCCTCAGATGAAGTCGCCTTTTAAGAAGCGGCTTGTCCCCTGGTGGGTCCTACCTCCCACAGGGATGCAAGGCCACCAGCCCACCTGGAGAAGCCAGCTAACGTATGAATGCAAGGCTACCCTGGCCATTTGTGCAACTCATATGGATGAAAGCTACCCTGTTCCTCATGTCAAAGAGTTAAACGCTTCATTTCTTTGCAACAGGCACCTGGATACTTCCAGCCATGGTACGAGCTACTGGGTGTGTTGGGAGTGTCTATTGTCTGCACTTGTTGCAGCACCCTCCAAACTATCAAGCCACAACAAGGTCTTTCACCACCTCATACCAGCATACGCTTCATACAATACCTTTGCTGTCGTCTCCTCATCCTAAGCCCACTCTCTCTTCTCTTGCTTCTTCCTCTCTTTCCTTCTTCCTCGGCTGCTCCCTCTTCATTGGCTCTCAACCACTTAACAGCACCAGCCACAGCTGCACCTTATCTACATCAGCCAACCCACCACCCCTGAAGCCAGCCCACAGCTGTATATTATCAATGCTAATTAACCCAGCTTCATTCCTCTACATGCACTGACCATTGTTCTTCCCTTCAAGGCAGAAGGTCACCCTCTGCTGTAGGTTGTCTCACCCCTCCTCCCTGTGGGTGGAAAACCCACCTTTGGCAACACCTAGCAGTGTCTTGTGCTGCTCCTTGATTTTCTTTGTGATTCAATACTTGCTGTAATTCTTAAATCTCACCAGAATGGTTCTGCTGTGAAGCACGAAGCCACAGGCTCCCTTGGTTGCAGTGTTATTACAGTTTGATGGAAGTAGGTTTCATTTGAGAAGGAAGCAGGAGGGACGGTACCAGCTTTCTATTTCTGTACACTGCTCCAGATCCTTGCTCTCCACCATGCACAGCTGCTGCCTTACAGGTTGTTAACAATTCCATTTCTTCTCTTCTCTGCTTACCCATTTTGCCTGACATGCTCCTGTGCTTGGGCACCAGATGCGTGCTTGGTCCCCTAAATCTCATGGGAGTCTTGAAAGAACAGGGCATCACCTAATCTACTGTTTTCTATATATAACTGGAGTGCATGACACACTTCCCAAAATAAGATGCAGTAGTTAGTGGCTGCTGTATTGTCACGGTGTGCAGAAATGCAGTTCCTCAGCTTTCATGAGGGCATTTATTGCTGACCTGACTTGTCACTTTTCTAACTGAAAACAGCAGGGCTTAGACTTCTTTGTTGGCTTCACAATTTTACAAAACAGCTAGTTGTACAAAGAAAATAAATATTGTCTAATGGCATTTTGGCAGTGCAAGAAGTCAGAGGGATTATTGCCTGTGGATTTATTATTGCTTGTGGATGCCCCATCCCTGGAAGTGCTCAAGGACAGATTGGATGGGGCTTTGAGCAATTTGGGCTAGTGGAAGGTGTCCCGGCCCATGGCAGGGGGTTGGAACTAGATGATCTTTAAGGTCTTTTCCAACCCAACCCATTCTGATTCTGTGATTTGTAGGGAGAAGGATTCAGCTCTGTCATTTAGCGGGAGAACCCGGCTCTGGCTTCTGTCTCGCAACGCATGATTCTCCAAAGCTATCAGGGAGTCTGCATCCGGTCTTGCAAAATCTTCAGCCCCTCCTCACTTTCAGTGGCCTGGCCTGTGTGGAGGGAGAGGACAGCCTGTCTGCTCACAGTGCCAAGAATGCACTGGCAGATGTTTATAGGGTGCTGATACGTCTTTAGCCACTGGTGTTAAGTTCCTAAAGATGTGAGGCTGTGAGGTGTCTAATAAACTACTCAGACAGGACACTGCCGCTGTTCTCATTGAGTGCCAGGTGAAGAGAAAAAGGTTGTGATTTTGCAAAAATGAAACCACAAAATGGAAGCAGAGGAATGTGTCTGCATTTTTCAGACTGAGTAGATTTCTTAACTACAACTCATCAACATAAATGCTGGCATGTAAAGTGGTTTTTAAAAGCCCTTCACAAATGTAAATGGTAGGAGAAACACTAAGAAGCTCAGTGAGCAAGAGGTTTAGGTTAATAGAGGTCTTTTCAAAAAATTTCATGAGGCTAAAGCTTAGCCAGCTTTTTTTTTTTTTTTTTTTTTTGTCTCTTTGTTGTTTCTGGCTGCAGAAATGCAAAATCTGTGACTTCAGCCAGCAAAGTAATTTGTATGTGCAAACCTATGCACAGGAGACATCACGAAAGGCAAGATGCTAACTGCATTACAACTTGGTTAGAAGATCAAACACTGCCTGGGACTGTAAGCTTTTACTTTAGTGTTGATATGACCTAAAGACCCAGCCTAAGCCAACTTTTACTGGCTGAGAACACCTCATACCAATGGTAAAACAACAGAAGGTTTACCTTTCAATAACAACAAAAAATAAATATAACCATGGCCAAACAGCAGTGGAACATAGGAAGTCTTGGTGAAAAATGTGGTCCTGAGTTTCTGCTTGTGAAGTTCAACGTGCTGACCCAAGGGATTTGTTCTGCTCCTCTTGGTTTAGCATAAGGAGACGGGCAGCACTTCCAAGAAATGCTTTCCATCTTGTTTTTTATAAGAGGTTAAGCAAATAAAGGCAATTTCAGGCCCTCAGTCCCTGTGATAGGCAATGGGCCAACACCCAGGGCACCCTTCCAGGTCCTCAGCTGCTCTATCTCTAGCAAACAGCTCCACAGCTGCCAGATGTGAGCACAGCCCCTTCACATGGAATCACCTAGCACGGAGCAGAGGCTCGTGTCCAGGCACACAGCTTAGCCACAGGGTAGGCACTGTCCTGTGCCCTTGCAGGGTCAAGAGCCAACATGCAGCAGTGCCACGCTGGCTGGCACTTTGGGGGTCACTGCCTGATGACCCTGGCTATAGCAAACACCTCTTTGTACAAATCCCCTCCATAAACTCATCAAGCCTCTTCCTGAAAGGGATTATTTTTGCTCCTGCCACCCTGTTCTCAAACGTCCCAGCTAGTCGCAGTCTCGCAGTGTCCCACCTAAGATTGCTGATGATCAGTTTATAACCATTTGTCCTTGTGCTTTGGTTTTGCCTTTTAGCTTCAAAAGCATATCCTCCCCTGGGTGGGTTTGGGTTTACGTCGCAGCCCTCCGCAGCACGGTTTGTGCAGGATTTCCTCAGGGTCTCTGTCTTCAGGCACGTGGGCACATTTTGCCAGCTCGGGTGTGCCAGGATTGTTCCTCAATAAATAATTTCCTCACTGTTTCTGCAAAGGTCGCTCATGTTTCCTCTGAAAGAGTTTTGTTTATACATTAATTAATTCCTGGCTGCTTTGCCTACCATCATCTCCAGTCTATCTCTGTGAGTTCAAGCCAACCAAGGAGCATCAGTTAAGGGTCACAGGGAGATGTTGCCGCTCTTCCCTGCATCCCCACTGCCCCGTGGAGAGCCTGAGACTTGCCTGCTGTTCAGCCCTCTGAGACACCAACCTGCTGCACACAGCTACTGTTTCCAAGGGTACTGAGAAAAAAAATCCTCTTTCTCCTGCACAGGAGGCTGGAAAACTGCCCACTTGCTCCAGAAATGCTGAATATAAGCTGGTAGGTGTGAGGGGTGCAGATGGTTTAACAGGGACGTTGTTTCACGAACCAGCCCTGCTGTGTGGAGACAGTTCCAGAGTGTTGTGTTTGCAGTATTTGGGTCACAGAAGAGTGATAAAAATAGGGTTGTACAGGGCTTACTGCAGAAGATGTACTGCCATCACACATGTACCTGCACACAGAACTGTTTAATGTTCATTCCCCCTTGTTGATATTGCACTTGCTCATTTTTTACCCCACCGGTGCCCACCCTCTCTAGACCATTATTTGATGCATGTGAGGGCTGGATTTTAATTCTGAGCTTCTTTGCAGCATATAGTGCAGTTACTTGGTACCCTCTTGATGAGGTGAAATCAAATTCAGGAGCGTTTATTTGTGAAGCAAATAACTTTTTGTTTGATAAACAGCATCTGGCTGAATAGCTGAGTGACAGTTTCTTTCCAGACCTTTCTCAGAAGCCAAAAGCAGCTGTTATCCTTGTGCTGAGTAGTCTCAAATGGTATGAAAATCCTGCAGCTATTGATCTCTTATAGTTAACTCCACAAATTTTGCCAGTAAGCATCTTTTTTTTTTTTTTTTTTTTTGAGCCTCCCTGAATAAAAGCAAAGAGGGGAAGCAGCAGTTTTCCACCTCTCTGCCAACGCGGATCTGCCTCGGGAATGAGGACAAGTGACAGCCAGGCCTGACAGCCCTCTGTCTGCAAAACAACATGAGATGCTAGAAGGTCTTTTAGCACATTTGCTCCACCTGCAAAGAGAGATGGGGGCAGTCACACTCCTGCTGCGGGCATCAGTGTGCTTGTGGCTCAGGGCTCAAGAGGGAAATCCAAATTCCCTGCTTAGCCACAGAGCTCTGGTGTTAGATGCCCAAAGCAGCCTGGAAGTGGGCAGTCATGGTCTGGCAGATAACTGCCGGTTCACTTGTTTCCATGAATGCCCTCTGCAATGTCACAGTCTTTCTGCTCTGGGTTTTTCTTTCTCTGAGCGATGGGAGTATTGATTGTGCAAGCTGTGGCTCCAGCTGTAACCACGCTGTGTATTTGTGCCTTTGAGTGCCAGGTAAGGGAGACTGGGTGAACAGAGAGAGAACAGAGCATCATTTGTGTGGTTGGGATGGCAATGAAGCAGATGAGACCTCGTAAATGTCATGGGAGGGCATGGAAAGGCAAGGAAAAACAGACTTCCTGGATTTTTCCCCATGGCTGAAACCTGAAAGCATTTACATTTTTTTAATGTACTTATTTTGAGGAATAAACGAAAGGAAATTCATGCCTGTCCTCTGCTTTATATGTATTTAATTATTCTTGCAAATTCAACTAACAAATCAGCAGGGTATGTCTCGCAGCCGTGCCTCCCTTCCCAAGGACAGCAGTGATGACAGCCATAGCACTATCCACACAAGCGGTCCCACCAGACAGCCTTTTCTGTTCCCTGCAATGAAAAGGGAACTCAGAAACACCAGCTCTGCACAAAGTATAAGTTTACCCCCATGCCTTGAGCTGCACCAATATATTGATGTTTCCCTGAATCCCGCTGCTGGCATTTTCTGCACTGTGCTTCGCGTGGGGCAGTCTAGACATGTCCTTCAGGTTAAGTCCACCTTTTATCTTCTGTGTTTTCCACTGTAAGAGCTTTCTGTCTTCTAAGCCCCTAAGATGAATGTTCGCAGCAGTTCCTCAGTACTGCATGCAACCAAGGTAACATCCCTTCTGGTTTTGAGACAGTTCCCTGGAACTGCTGAGTCTTGACTGGAGCAGCAAAATCAGTGGCAGACATGAAGGATGCTTTTCAGTAGCATCTGGTCAAGGTATTGAGGTCCATAAGGCTCACACCCAAGCAAGCCACCACTGGAGCCCTAGTCCCCTCAGCCACCTGCCTTTGTCCCCTGCAATATTTCTACCTCTTCCTACTAGGCTTTTTGGCCAGCCTGGGGCTGGACAAGAATTGCTGCTCTGGGAGTTGCACGTGCCCTGGCAGCCCCAAATGGAGGGGCTGCACCCCAGGCACCGGGCGAGCTCAACCCTGCGCTGCTGGTGTGATGGCTGGGGGGCTCCATGGGGACCTTGGGATGCTTGAAGAAGGAGCAAACTCTGTCCATGCCTCCTGCTCTTGTACACTTTGTACAAGTTATCAGCTCATTCACAGATTTTTCAGAGTTGAGATTTAGCACGAAGATTGCTGAAATAATTTATAAACTTGTTCTGCGGGTACATTAACACCCCTGCAGCCAGCGACTGCATTTGCAGGCTACCTCTGCCACCACCAGCTCCTGCGTGCATTTCCCCCCATTTCTATTTCACCTCCGCTGAAGCCAGGGCTGTGACTTTCAGAGACGGCTTGCAGCTGTTTGCGTGAGCTAATGGAAAGAAGTGAAGTCAGTTACAAAGTCAGTCCTCGCGTGGCTGGTACTTGCTTTGGCTTGCATGAACACAGCGTTTCAGTTGGCAGGTTTGTTTCTGGTGTTGCTTTGATGAGCAGCAAACACAAGCCCTCAGCGAGTCTGCATCTGAGTGAACGTGCCTCCAGAAATGGCAGGGCACACTGTGATGGGCTCATTGCCTCCCTTCTTTTGCTTCCAGGGCCCTATTAAAACCTCAAGATTTTTGAAGCAGAACAAGGTGTCAGCTGGTAGCTCAGCTGATCACGCTCTTCCCAGAGGGGATATGAAAGCACCAGTGCATTGCAAAATGTTTTGTTGACCTCGGTGAGGGAGGATGGTGACAAGAGTGATAGTATTACACATTACTGGAGGTTGATGTGTCCCAGTACCTCCTGAAGATTTTTCCTAGCTGAGGAACCTGGGCTGCTCAGTAGCCATTTAATTAATCTCTGAGAATGACATACAGCCCATTTATTTTCCTTGCTGGTAAGTACATAATGCAGCATGTCATGAGCTTGAGTCCCAGAAGATACATGTTCATGTAACAAGGGAAAAATAATTCTCTTCTGCTGCAGGGGTTAGTGGCAGAGACTCTGGCTTGTGCTGTGCAGGAGTCACACCACAGCGCTGCAGCAGTCCCTCTGGTTTTCAGTCTGCGAATCACGTCTGGCAGCAGGAGAGTAATTGAAGCAGGGTCAGGAGGGTAGGCAGCAGATGCTGTTAGCCCTGGTCTACTCTCGTCCTTGGGGACCTCACTGAGGGGGACCCCCAGCAGCAGCAGAGTCAGGGGATGGTCCAGCCTGCCCTGCCTTCGTGCCTGGCCATATGCTGTGTGCTGTGGAGGGGTTGCTCACTCCCTTTGCACCATCGTGTTGAAATTTGCGGGGTTAACCATTGTCTGCAAGGGGACACTGGGTGTCCTTTCAGGCATGTCCCAGTGCCCCTTCACAGGCCATCTCCAAGCTTTTCAGACCACAAAGGGTTCTACAGTGCATAGCAGTTAACTCTGTAAAATCAGGCAAATATAAAGTGAAAATTGAGCAGAAAAAGGTGTTAGGTCAGGAATTTTCCAATCAAAACTGGTCAAAAAACACAGCAGAGATCCACTGTGGAAATGTGATTGTATTCATAGGACCATGCATCCACAGGATGCAATGACAAAGCAGAAATAGCTTTGATAATAAATGTAACCTTGACCTGAAGAAAACCTGAGGAGTGTTTTCTCTAAGAGAACAGAGGGAAGACATCTCCTTGTTGTCCATCTTCCAACGTTGTCCAACTCAGATGGGCTTTAGGGAAGCAACTGAAACAAAATGCTGTTTGGGCATTTTGTAAGGTCCACACAGGCTCAACAAGAGCTGCAGTTTGGCCCAGCTGGACAAACTGACAGCTGCTATTAATGAAGAAGCTTTGCTTTTGGATGGTGAAAAG
Organism: Falco naumanni; assembly: GCF_017639655.2. Taxonomy (NCBI): domain Eukaryota; kingdom Metazoa; phylum Chordata; class Aves; order Falconiformes; family Falconidae; genus Falco; species Falco naumanni. The sequence continues at coordinate 35,747,539 of NC_054060.1, forward strand.
GGGCTCAGCTCTGATGGACAGGTTGGAAGAAGGTTTTGCAGGAAAGCTAGTGTGATGAGTAAGAAATGTGCCTGTGTTTAATGGGGATTTTCAAAAAGAAAGGGTGTGCTAGATGGTCCCCAAACTTTGCTTTGTCAGTTGGATTTGAAATACTGTGTTTGCTTAAAGGTAATGGCCTCTGGGAGTTTACTGTAATGAGGGATGACGCACACTCATGTTGGTCAGCCTCAGCTAGAAGAGTTTCCTAAAGGGTGATGCTGCAGGACTTGGCCTGACATGACTGCGGGGTGATTCAGCAGCTTCTTAGCTCTGGCTGGGTTGGTGCAACCTTCCCATGGAGAGAAAGGCAACATTAAATTCATCTACTGCTGGTCTGAGCGGAAGGGTGCACGTTCCCCTTGTCTGTATCACCAAGGCAGGGAATAATCTGGGTTGGAAGGGACCCCTGGAGGTCATCTCGTCCAGCCTCCTGCTCAAAACAGGCCTGACTGAAGTTAGGTGGAGCTGCTCAAGACACTTTCCAGTTGAGTTTTCAGAATCTTCAGGGATGGAAAGTCTACCTGTTTCTGGGCCTCTGCTCCAGTGTCTCATTGCCATCATAGGAAAATACCGTTCTGTTATATATCAGCCCGGATATCTATCTTCTGCTTATACACCTGGCTTGTAAGACTGCTACCTCTTCTGTTTTTCTGCAGAGAGTATGAGATTCTGGAGGGATTTGTGTTTTACCCCCCAAGGATCCTTAAATGAAGTGAGATCATCCTTGATGTTCGTTTCCTACAAACGGTGCCATAATGAATACCTTTTCTGAATTCTTATCAGCTTCATGCCCTAGTAGTGGAATGAGAGACACTGTTTTAAAGACTAAATATAGTTATTTGAAAAATAATGATGAGCTGCTTTCTTGGTCCCTTCTGGGAAAGATCAAACTGTAACTTGCTGTATGCAAGCGTTGCCTGCAGTTTCTCCTAAGAACCAGAGATACGTAAGAACACAAAGCAATATTTCAATCATACTTATTTTATATTCTGACAGCTTGAACAGCCTGTGCAGCTGTTCTGTGATCACCTCTTCCAGCTAGAAAGCCAAACCTCAGACTGCAGTGTGTCTTAGCAGGTACTGGCCAATGCAAGTGGCAACGCCGAGCCCATCTACGTGAAAACTGGATATCAAACAGAATGAGATCTTTTTCTTATAGCAGCCAATTGGAATAGTGCCTCTGTCTGGAAGGGGACCTGGACATCCCCTGCCCAGAAAGCAAGTTCACGCCTGCTGCCTGTCCTCCGTGGGGAAGAGCGAACACTCTCCTTCCCCTCTGTCAGAGCCTGCCCGTGAGTGCAAGGGAAGGTGGGACCACGGCCCTGTTTCCACCACCTGGATGAGGCGTTCAAGGACGTGATCTTGTCTGACTCCAACACGGAGTGCCGAAGGAAGAGGCTGTTCTGCTGTCTTGGCAGAGATCAGGCAAAAAACTCGTGTTTTCTCTGCAGTGTCAATACAGAGGAATGCGATCCAGGCTGCAGCTTGGTGGGTGTTACCTGCTTCATCCAGCCTGTGCTCCCGGCAGGAGTCATCCCCATTTCCAAATCTGTGGGAATTTTAGAAGGCAGAATGGAGTGGAAACTGAGGGTGGCTTTATTTAATGCACAAAATGTGAATTTTGAGGTGTCTTTTGAAATTCCATAGGCCTCTCATTCTCTGAAGGTTGGAGCTGACTCTTCCTGTCTGGGAATGACCTGGAGCTGTGGCTGATCTCCCAGGCCTCTCCTCCCCAGATGGTGTGGTGCTCCCCCATCTCAAGCCAATCCCCAAGCCACTGAGCCCCCCCGAGCGCCACAGGGCATCCCCCAGATACACCCGCTGCAATGAAGGTCGGGAGCAGAGCAGTCTGCTGGATCAAACTGACAATAGTGGGTAGGAACGTAACACCGAAGATGCCCCTTCCTGAGCAAATGAGCATTTTTAATTTAAGCAGAAGCTTTTTCTTGTAGCTTAAGAGAACAGCGATGAGATCACGGACGGCCCTGTGACATTTTGAAGGCAGCTGGGTGAGAAGAAAGCAAGGCTCAGCCATCAGGTGGCACTCTGAGCATACCGTTCGGCGGCGATGTCACTCGAAATGTTCCTGGGCTGGAGGAAATTCCTTCAATTCAGTAATATGACATAAACTTCATGAGCTGTGATTCATTTCAGGTTAACACCCTTTCTTTATTTCTGCAAAATTAATCATCCAGCTATATTTATTGCATTGTTTTAAAACACGGGAGTCCAAGGAAAAGAAGTACAGCAACTCCATGATTTCTTAATGTTTCTTTATCTAAATATTTATTATGTGGCTCAGTTTTTTTGCTGAAGCAGATAATTCCACTATTTGTTCTCGGTAGTAAACCAGCATATCTTGGCATCTGTTATGAGTTTGTTTCTGTCTTTGTCTTAATCGCTTATCATCAAGCCGATCTCAAAATAGGAACCTGAATTAATGGTCTCCGGGTTTTTCACGTAAATCCCTTCTTAACCTTTTCAGCCGTTTAACAGTATTTGCAGTCTCTGCTATTGTTCTACATGAGGTTTCACTTGGGAAGAATTTCACTTGAGAGCTTTTATTTTGGGATTACACAAAAAATAATACACAAAAGATAAAACCATGGTACTTAAAATGCCTTCCTGGTTAGTTCCTGGATTTTTTTAAATTATTTTTTTTTTAGTAGAGTGTCTTCCACTTTGATACACGAGCAGTAGGATATTATTACTGTGTTGGTTCTACATTACTGTTTCTATAGGAAAAATTGTGGTTATGGCAATTGAAGGGTGAAATTAAAGGAGTCATGGTTAGTGCCGCAGAACAGCACTGCAGACTATCAAATCACTGTTCTGCTGCTTAAAGCCAGAATTTTGTCACAGGCGTCAGTGGGAGAGAGACCAGGCTCTGTGGTGCATGGGCAAACACTCCTCACCCGCAGAAGAAAGCGGGGCTGGATGGCTTTTGCACAAAACTCTCCCCTCCTCCCCAGCACGTTTGTAAAACATATTTTTTAACCTTTCTAACTAACCCACCACTGAAAACAATTGAAGTTCTTGCTCCTGCGTCATCTGACCCTGACACTTGGTGTATTCCCTGCCATTCACGGCTCCCATCCCCAGAGCTGAACAAAGCCCTGCTTGTTGCAAGGAAAAGCATGAGCTCATCCATTGTCATCACCGGGCCCCTTTAGCTGCTGCTCCAAAGGAGGTTTTGTGACAATTTCTGAATGCCTTCAGACAAGCTAGTGCTGGATAAACTTTGGTTGAATCTTCAGGGAACAAAACCGAGTGGATTAAGTCCTCGTATCTGATGTAAGAATAGGTTTTTTTGAATGCAGGGAAGCCCTGGTTATTCAGATAACACAGTTGTGTTTCAGCTCCAAATACAAGACTTCTTAGTGGCTCGGGGAAGGCAGGTCCCAGCATAGTCTTCAGGCACCCGTGCAGCCAGGTAACCCTGATTATCCTTTGATCCTCTGACATTTAGGGCTTCAGGGAAACAAAGGTGAGAAAATGAGAAATGCAAATGGGTAATTTTGAAAGTGCGAAGAAAAGGACTTCTTGAAGCTTAAGCTTGCCAAAAATAGCAGCGAAACAACTGCATTTTATGCAGATGAGCTATAATCACATGTAAATTGCATTTTTTAAATTGGATTCAACATAGCTTTCAATTTAGAGACCTGCTTGAGGTCCCTAAAGGTCTATAGTCTCTCCTTCAGCTGCAGCTCCAAAGCACAAAACTTTGATAAAATGATGCGTGCTGCCTGGCTCCTGAAGATCAAGCAACCGATGCCTTTTGTGTATTAACTACCTGAAAGGGCTTGAAGGATGAACAGAGGGCACTGTCCTGCAGTCATTCACTACCAAGAACAGAATTAACCAGCCAGTAGTTTTCCAACTGCACACCTGGGTAGAAATGAAGCAGCTCTAGCTCAGCTTCCATCCCATCTTTTCATTAACTTGTATGTTAAAGAACAGACTAACTTCTGAATTTTTAGTGTTAAATAATCTAATTCAATTATATAATCAACTTGAGAAGGAAGTTCAGTGTTGGAGTTCAATAAATCTTCAAAGCTTTATTTGTAATTTGCTGTGGGACCTTGGGAGACTTGCTTTGCTCCTCCATGGATCATTTTTCCCAACCATTAAAAATTATGCTGTTGTCACATCCTTGTCCGTGGGTGACAGAGGAAGGATTGCTATAGCTTGTTTGGGATTTCCTGTGTCTGACTTGTCCCAGTTAACAGAGAAGTAAAAGACATGCACACCGTTTTTTCCCTTTTTTGTAATGAGTCTTTAAAACTTCCCTATAGCTGAGATGAACCTACAAAAGAAACGTCACAGATGCCAAGATCTTCACACTTTTCTGATTCCAGTTTCATAATGTGAGCCCGACGTTGAATCTAGAAATTAGGAGCTCAGACTCTCCTCTTAATGTTGTGAGGTCAGTAATCTCTTTACATAACATGGGGAAATGGCATGATTCTGCCAGACGGCCGCAAACTTGGTGGAGAGCGAAGCATTCAGACCTTACCTATTGTTTTCCCATCCTGAGTCATTGCAAGTCATTTTTTCTATGTTTCTTTCTAATTTTTAAATATGGTGTGATTCTGGTTTAATTTTTTTCTCCTGGCCACACAGCTGTCTTGCAATAAGTGCAGGTTTTATTCAGCCAATGCACTAATTATCACTGCCTCAAGAGAGAGCAGCACTAGAATTGCAGATAAAATGGAAAATAGACCCACAGCAAAACGTACAGCAGGTTAAACCTAACTCATGACATTTTAAGACTTGTGGGTTAGCTCTGTGCTACACATTACGATAACGTGGAATTTCCTGGCTTTACCAGAGAGATACTCAGATCTCTTTGCTCCAAAGCACAAAGTATTTACTGCTGAAGAAAAAGGAAAATCTTCCTTGTCATATGCCAGGCTGGGGAGGAGTTTTATTTTTCCCAATAAGATGCACATGTACATATTTGACTATCATTTCTTCATGTTAAATTATATATTATATTACTAACATGCAGTCAAAACCACCAAAATAATTAAATTTTGTAGTACTCGGGAAAGTAAATCATGGCTTGTAATATTACCAGCTTACAGGTGATACAGAGGAACAGAAGCACAGAGGGATTTATGTGACTTGCTAGACGTCACGAAATGAAGGTCTGCCAGACGCCAGAGATATCCTCTCTTGCAGTCTCATGTTTTAATCCCTAGTCTTTCTTTTGTTCCATTAAGATGAAATATGTTTCCCTAATCCACTATATTTAAGGGTGGGGTTTTTTTCAGGTAAGCCCTGAATCACTGGTATTCTCTGAAGCTTCCACTGAGAAAAGCAGAGTGTGAGCATTCATGAATATTTTAGCCAATGTCATTATTTTTTTAATGTGATAAATATCACAGGGAAGAGCTGAGAGACAGCATAATTTTGCGTTTTGCTGCTTTCAGGAATAGCATTGTGCGGAGTCACAGAATTCACGGCAAACGGCTCATTGGTCCTGTCTTTACTCAAGCATCTCTCGGTGTGCAAAGCCAGATCATCACAGTACGTGTTTTTAAGTTGCTCACAACGCCTGTTTCATGCAGAGAAATTTGCCATTCCCTTTGCACCCCTGCTGCTGCCCACGGGTCCCTTTGCAACATCTCCTGTACCCCTTTGTGTCACCAGCCACCGCTAGGTGATCTTCAAACACCTTCCTTGCCACCCTGCTTCTGAAGGGAGGCCGTAAACAGCCAACAAAATTTTCCACAGAGATGCTATTCATGAAAATATTTTTGCACGCGCTGCTTCGCAGCCTGCGAGCTGCAGTTTTGAGTTTCCTGGGAAGAAAGCCTATTAAGCCGCCTTTCTGCGGGGATTGCCATAGCAACCCTCGCACAATGCCAATGGCCCAGATTTCCTTCAGTCCCTTCTTTCTGAACTGACAGCAGTGATTTTAATGCTCCTTGAACCAAATCTTTGCATGCAAAGATCGCTTTAGAAAAAAAAAATAAAATAAAAAAAGCTTTTAATCAGGGCTGGTTGTTCTCTTTCCTTTCTTCCCGAGAAGCAAGCGGGGAAGGCTTTTTAGCACGGCATCTCTCTCAGCCCCCTTGAAGTCACAGCTGGATAATGGCCACAAAGCAGTCCTGGGTTTGGCAATTTCAATATTATTCAGGGCTATAAGACACTGTGGAAATTATGCTTGCACAGGGTTTGCTTTTTTACAGATATTTGCATCTTCGGGTTGGGAGGTTGGGAGCATAGCACGGAAATAGCAATGAAGTTATCACAGAAACCAGGCAAACTCCCAGTTAAGTGTAAGAGTGGGACAGACTCAGGCCAGTAGTACCCTGTAAAATGGGGCAGGCTGCTCCGTTCATTTTAAGCATCCCAAAGAGGCCAATATTTGAATACTGCCAGGTCTGTAAGCTGTAGCAGGAGCCCCCAGTGACAGGGCATAATGCCATAGTTAGGGCTGGCTTGTGCTGAAAGCTGGTGACATGGGAGATGGGAAAGCAGAGCCACCACCTGAGGACGCAGCTCAGAGCCAGCTCCCTGCATGGGTGAAGCCACTCGCCATCTGACCACAGGCAGACTGCACCCCGGGCGCCCAGAGCCGCCAGCGAGCCAACATATGGGCAGGCAGTTAGACACAGTTCAGGCAGGAAAAGAAATAAAAATCACCTGTGTCTGACAAATGTGACCCAACTTTTATGGCAAGCAGTGCCTGTCCAGGGTTGGTGCTGGGGTGCAGGGCTGTCACAGCACCCCCTTTCTCTTGCCACTGTCGCTGTCATCTCCCCTTTCCTCACGCCTGCCCTCAGAGTGGCTCCGTGTCTCGTTGCCCACAGGGCATGGAGAGGGTGGCAGGTTGAGGGTAGCCTCGGAAGGTCCCTGGAGAGGGGACACCATGTCAAATGCCTGGTGCATTCAGCTCCAGCATCCCGGGGTGCTGCACCCACAGCTGTGGAGGGCCCCTGGGATGCAAACTCCACCATGGGCACCCTCTGCAAGGGGAAATACATGAAAGGTATGTGTGCACTGTTGTGCCTGCTAATGGCCAGGCTCCAACCCCTTCCTCACAACGGTTCATCATATCCATTGGCAGCGTTCCCCAGCCATGTTCCAGTTTGCTGTAAGCATCTGGCCCTCAGCAAACATGCTAAGGGTGGTGCTTAGCGCTTCTGTCTTGAAAGTCTGTGCAAACATTAGAAACAGAGGGAGCTCCTGAGTCACGAATCCAGCCCTGGGCTATCTCAGGTAACCATGTCATGTATGCTAACTAATCCTTCCAATAGTCCCCAGATGGAGGGATGAGCTGCCTGGATCTGTCTGCGGAAGGGAGGGCTGAACTGAAGTGTGTGGTGGGCAGAAGAGATCTGCAGGGTCTCATCCCCTCCCCAGCTGAGCCTGCCCTGGTCAGTAAAGATGAGCAGCTCAGACAGGGATCGTGCCATTGGCCCAAACAAATGGAGCATGGATACAGAAGCAGTGCTGAGTGGAAACATGCTTTAGGGGAGAAATAAAGGCCGATTCCCTGTCACATGCACGAAACCTAAGAAGCTCAGAGACCTGCCCCAGTCTGAGGGAGCTGAGCCCTCCCAGTGTCTGCAGATGCTATGTGCACCTGCATCAGCCCTGATGTGCTTCCACTGTTTAGTGCTGGTATCCTGCTGCCCTGTCTCCCCTGCTGCCTTTTGAGGGTGAGGATGCCAAGCCTCCCCAAAACTGACTTTTTCGACAGCTGCATCCTCACATAAAGCCTACCCTGGCAAGGGCAGCTGCCCTCCCTGGGGCTCACGGGAAATGATCTCCCTGAAACAGGAACCTGCAGAAAGGCTTGCAGCAGTGGAGGTGATGCAGCAGATTCCCCCGAGCTGTAAATGTATTTATATTCCTACCCCATCCGCTTGCGGTGAAAACCCTTTACAAATGCCATGGACAAGAAGGAAACCATGTTTGCATTTATCTGCACTTGTTTCAGCTCGTGGTTTGATGGTCTGCATGAGCTGTTTCCCCCCGCATCCTCTATAAGCTGCTTTGGTGCTGGGAGGGTGGGAGAAGAAATAAAATGCTCCCTTGCTGGTGTCGTGTCGTGTGTCCGTCTGTTCCCGCCCCCCCCCCCCCCCCCCCCCCCCCCCCCCCCCCCCCCCCCCCGCTGTAAGCTGGCACGCCACGGGGCAGAGGGACTGGGCATCCCCTCCACAGCCCCGCTGCCCACACAGCCCTTCAGCAACGCTGAGGGCAGCAGCGGAGGTGGGAGGAGGTGGGAGAAGGACGGGATGGGACAGGACCATTTTGGGGTATTCTCATATTCTCACAGCAGATGCATGCAAGGTTTTCATTAAATTTCCCTCATATATTTGTCACAAGTTCTGTCCATCACAGCAAAGAGATAAACTATAAAGTCTATCTTAATATTTCTTAGCAAAAAAAAAAAAAAAAAAGAAAAAGAAAAAAGCCCTGTTGGATTTTATTTAGTATAAAAATAACCTTTCTCCTATTCAGAAAGATAACAGCCTGTACAAAAATGAAGTTTTACAGGATGATTTGCCACTGCAGGAGCCAGGCTAGGTCCCAGTTTGGCCACTTGCATCATCTCTGCACTCGCATGGAGCTTGAGGCGCCACATACAGCCAGCGCTCCCGGGCTGAGCCGGCTGGAGAGACTGCTTCGCTGCTCTCGCTCAGCAGCTCTCCAAGACAGAAGAGCACAAATATTTGTGTGTGAAATAGAAAATAAATCATTCATTTTGCTGGAGGACTGGCGGCATTTGTTTTACCATGCTATGCTTGCAAATGTTTGTAAACACTGCATCAATTTGCCATACTACAGCAAAGACTAGGATTCATTGCTTTAAAGCCTATGTTGAGGCTTGAAGCAACTCTTTTTTGTTGAGGTCTTTGAGGACTGCTCATGCGCCAAGAAGTATGATTTGGGTGTGTGAGTCTGCCTGTATTTTCGCGCTGGATGTGCTACAGCTAAGGGCAGTGCAAGAGATGCATGGCCTCCTGGACTTCTCTTTCCACCTGGTGACACACAAATGCCATCTCACTAGAAAATATGTTTCTACGATCGCTCTTCATGTGGCTCGTGCCACAGACCAGACTCAGACTGAGTTCATGGCTCCACACTGAAATGAAGGCTTTTAAGCAAGAAGCAGGTTATAAACTCAATGAGATGGAGAAAGTCAACATGAAGCTGGCAGGAGACGGGCAAAGTGACGCAGCTTTCCCACTGCAACAGATTATAAATCTCAAGGTTTATAATCAAGATGCAGAAAACAACCCTTGAAATCCCCTATTTCCAGGCTGCGTCTCCTGCTGGCGCCATGGAATATCTTCCATGTGCCCTGCTCCCTCCATGCTGCTGCACTCCTTCCTGCTCCCCCTGCTCCCATCCGTGTCCCGCAGGACCGCATCCCTCAGCCGCTACTGGGGTTTAGTAAAGATGGAAAAAACATGGAACACCAGGAAGCCAGCTCCATGGGTATGTGAAAAAACTGACCACTGCACGTTGCTAACTGTTCGCACAGTGGAGAGGAGGCAATGGTCCCTTTTGCTTGGAGTGACCTCTTGCAGGATGTGGTACTCCAGAGCTCGGAGCAGGCATGCCTCAGAGAGGAGGGAATTGCCTTCTCCAAACCACTCCCAGGATGATGTTTGCCTGACATCGTGCTGGAGAAGGTGCTGAGCTCATCCTCTGCTGGGAATACTCCTGGCAACTTGCAGGCACATGCCATGTGTCCTCCGCCAGGCCCTCGCCCTCTTAAAACAGCAAAGCAAAGTCTCCCAGAAACATTGAACATCTCCTTTTTGTAGGTCCAGCCATCCCAGCTGGAGAACCGAGGACCAGAGCAAAGACATCTGGTCTGGCACTATAACCTGCAGGGTGATAGACCCTCATAAATACTGTTGGCTACGGCTGCGAGGGCCTTTGTTGTAGAGGCTCACATTTGTATTTCTTTTTATTGTGGAATAAAGCTGAAGATGCTAGGAGCCTGAGTCATATGGGTGTGTAACGTTACAGACAGTTTTTATGTGACTGAGCCTCTTGGCAGGAAACTAACTTCAATGGCTTGCTTGACCCAACTCAACTGTAGCTGGCATGGGGTTCGCCAGATAGTCTGGGTGCTGTGCTAATCCTCCTCATTAAAGTCAAAGCTTGACATAAAGCTCCTACCCACCTCTCATCTCCCTGATTTATGACACATACAAACCATGAGATTATTCATTTTGTCTAATCCACTTATATATTTAAAAGGTGCCACGTATTTGAAATCTGATGGTCAGGTGTGCCCTGGCTTTACTCATAGGTTGAGGGTCTCACCCCTCTGCCTCACATGGGGGTTTTCTTTTACTCCCGAGTGTGTCCCTTCATATTTCATCTTTCTCTTTCAAGCTGGCAAAGCCTAACTTGGCTCTTTGTTTGGGTTTTGTCATGAATATTGGAAAACAGGCAGGAGGTCTGTCTGTGACTTCTTGTTGGCCTTTAATGAAGTACTTTGTGTTTCATGCCCCAGTTTTTTCTGCTAACACTGACTAGTGAAGCCTGCCTTAGTACTCCCAGCTGTATTGGGTGGTTTATCTGTGAATGCTTATAGAAAAGTGATGGAAGATGAGAGATAAATCTATATCTATATCTATATCTATATCTATCTCCCCTTATTGGGACCTCCAGCATTTTGCCTGGTTTCTCCAGTAGAGCCATCTCCTTTGCATATACCTTTCAGTCCTGCCTGCATCCAGGACAGTACCTGAGCCAAGCATACGCTATTATTTCTGTCCTGCTGGAGCATGTTCCCAGCAAAAATCCTACATGAGTCATATCACCCTCCCAAACCCCCTGCCTGCTGCCAAGGTGTCCAGCTGCATGAGGAGGAAGCAGAAACTGTCACATGAGAATCCTTTTGATGGTGGAGTCCCGTCTGCCATGCGTTTGTCAGAGCCTCTTCAGGCAGCATTCATCAGGCTGTGCTGCCTGATTTGCAGCAAAGCTTGCTTTGCCGTAGGAGATGTGTCGTAATGAATTCCCTTTGGGTCAACTTCATCTGCAGCAGAAAACCAGACAGACGGTGCCTGAGGGAAGCATTTCCATAATGAAGCAGAGAGGCAGAGTACCTCTAAGGCTGGCAGGATTAATAACATTCTTAAATAACACGCACTTTTGATAATATTTTCTTACTAGCTACTCTTCTCAGAAGTCCCTTCATTCAGTTTTACTGCTTCCCCTTTGATGCACTTGAGCTGTCTTACAGCCCCATTCACAGACTTTTATTGTATTCCAGCCCTTACAGACTCATTCATTGACTTGCTGCAACTCCAACAGGGCTGTTAATGGTGCAGACATGTAGTTATCACATAGATCACAGATACCTGTTGTAAATGTTGAGTTTAGCCCCTTTCATTAGCTCAGAATATTCTTTTTTCCCCATCAGAGATGAACAGAAACAAAGACAAATGTGAGATGCAGGGCAGCGAGCAGGAAGAAGGCAAGAGTGGGAGGAACATGCAAATGGTTTTCATGGAAGTAACTTTCAAACGGCTCATTTTCTGTCATTTGAAGGCCAAAGGCTAATGCACAACAGGAAATGTCTTTACTCCAGCAATATCCCTTGGCCACACACTGTCAGAAGACTTCAATGTTTTGTGTCCTTCTATGTGGGTGCACAGTTTACACAAAAGTGTAATGTCCTACTCCTCAGTTTTCCAGTAACAAACCACACCATTGGGCCAAGATGCTTGGCCTGTCGTGCTTTTGAGGATGAGGGGGATAATGCCCACCTGTGCAAATCACGTTACTACTTACAGCTAGGGCTGCCCTGTGTTTATCTCCTCCCCAAAGTAATCCAGACCACTGGAGGAGGCTGATGCTGGCTTAGCAATTAACCTTGTTTTGTGTTTTTATGCATTTTTCTGCTGCAGCTTCTTTGGAGACTCATGAAACTCTTACAGAACACAAGAGTGACAGTGAAGACTCTGGCTTGTTCATTGTGCTGGCAGCTGCAGAGGGCTAGAAGTAATGAGACTGACTTGAAAATCACAAGTCATATAATAATGTCTATTTTTTCATTTGTTTGCCTCCCCCATTTGGAGCCTCTGGCTACAGCCGGGGACACATTTTCAGGGTTTTTTTTCAGCAAAAAGGGTACAGTTAAAGAGGAAGAAAGAGGGATGGAATAATTTTCAGCAGGTGAGACCTGCACCAAACCCAGTAACTACCGTGAGCACTGATAAAACCAAAGAAGGTAGCAACGCTGCATTAAAAACAGTTCTGGAATTTAATTTAATTTTAAACCCCGTTTCATTTCTTGTCTGCCTTTAGCTAATTTTAAACCCAAGCTAACTCTGCTGTTGCTAAGCCTTCCAGAAGAGAAATTCATGTTTCTAAGGGCCATTACAGTTGACACAGCAGGACTTCAGCTGAAAACTAATCTGATGTGAAGGTTGGGTCCGGAGGACACCCTGGTGTTTATTGCCGTGCCCCTGGCTGCTGGGTCGGGGTGAATTCGGTGGAGCTCAGCGCTGAGAATAAGGGTTGCGATTGTGCTGGTGTGGTGGGTGGTGAGAGACAGCCTGTTCCTATGGGCATGGGGGAGGGATGGGAGGTGGAGGGGGCTGGGGGAGGAGAACTTCATTTGCCACTGCTCCCAGGGCTCTTAATTGCAGCAGCATACATGGTGATAAGCTGCTGAATTGCCTTTCATCGGCCAGGAAACCCAGCATGTGAAAAAATTCAGTATGTCATTGTCTGTTTGCACAGCTCGCTGCCTGACCCGCCAGTCTGCACACAGGACTGGGAAAATAAAAGCAAATATTATTGCCACTCCAAGAGCCATTGACCAAGGCATCGTCCTGCCTGGCTGAGAGAGGTGGAGGGATCAGATGCTGGAAATTAGTTCACACTGGCCACGTTGCATGCTTCATTTCTCCTCCTTTTGGGCTATAACCTCTGTGACAGTGTTTTCCCAGCTGCAGACGTATGGCTGGGCCATATGGAGCTCGGAGTGGAGAGCAAGGTGACGCGTTGGTGACTGAGTGGGGACAACTTCCCTTGGATTTTACAGTTCTCAGGCCCAACCCCTGAGCTCTGAGTATTTGCAGGGAACCTGTAGTTTGCTTATTTATTTATCTAGCTCTTCCTGTGACATCCAAGGAACGGTTTCCTTGCCTTTATGCTAATTCAAGCCCCGCTGAATAAAGAGGCTTTTTTTCCCCCAGCCCATCCTGCGAGAGGTCATCTTTATTCAAGAGCGATGAATGATGTGCGCGGGGTACTAATCGCGCACAAAGAGCCCCGTCCAGAGCCAGCCAAGCGTACAGCTGTCCTTTTGTTTACAGAGATGGAGAGGGAACCTAAAAAGTGCTCCTGCCCCAGGGACAATAGCAGCGGCTTGGGAGACGCCTGAGATTTGGCAGGGCCCCTCTTTCCTGGCGTTAAAGGGCCTTTATTAAACATAAATCATGTCAGCTGCTGCTGCGGCCCTTTCTCAGCTTATAAAAGATTCCCCTTTACTGCTTAAGTGACACGATGGAAAGGAACCGCTCTGAAATACCCCAAAGACTTGAGCAATGGACCAGGTTGGGGACAAATGACACTTCTGACTGTTTAATAGTAGCACTCTTCTGTCGCTGTTACAACGATGCTTGCAGCTGGGTTATTTTTTTTAAGCCGTCTGGTGATTCAGTGTGCTTTATTGATTTTGTGTTGGCATGAAATGTCACGAGGTCACAAGGACAAATTTTATGTCTGTGAGTTATGAAAAATAACACAGAGCCCTACAAGCCCTAGGATAAATATGTTGCCAGCGCTGATATCACTGGAAAAGTGTGATGCCTTGGGCACTGAGAAAATAATTAAGTGTTATCTGCAAAGAGCGGCGTACCTCTGTTAAGGGAATAATTATTAGACTTTCCTACTCAGTGATGTATGACCTGATTACACCATTTTCCTGGGCTGGGGAGAAAATGCTTTTTCTTCTTCCCCTTGTAAATAAAAGGGCAGTCTGAGTATAAGGAAAAAAATTGTGCGTGGAATATGTGTTGCTTCAAGTACTGCTGTTGGCAAATCCTGTGCCTTGCTGGGCAGCTGGTGTTTCTGTGCAAGGGAAGGGCCTCAGGTGTCACTGGGATTGTGGGACATGGCAACCACGGGAGCTTTGGGCAAGATGAGGATGCGTCAGGAGTTTGATGTCCCTCTGGAATTTCAGGCAACAGGATGCTGGTTGTATCTGGAGCTAACTAGGGAATGACTTAGAGGTCTTATCTGTAGGACTCCCTTCAAGCTATAACTGGCTGGGCTCATCTTCTGCTTTTGTACAGAAAGTTACCAGCCAAATCTCAGCAATTACCAGCTATGCACTCTGTCTATTAATATTAATATCCACCTGTTGTTTAAATTTGCACTTTAATAGTAGGGACAGCTGATTCAGACCATGCCTTGCCTATCTTTCCTTTCCTCCTGCTTGCGTGCACCTTTGTTTCCCTTGAGCTGATACACCCGACTGTCCAGCTGGCTTGCTTGCTGGCAGACAGTGTTCGCAAGGAACATATTTCTCTGCCACAAGCGTCTCTGCCCGCTGTTGTGCTCTCAGGCTCCATGTCTCGCTAACTCTTGCAGGTCAGGCACACCGGGGCTGCACATCTATGAGCTCAGTCCATGCATTTGCATTACCCGCTGGCATAGGTAATTCCGTAAGTGGCATTAATCCCCTAATTCAGCCTCAGTGTGATGCTCCATGACATTTCTGATCATCACCTTGTGGAATCTGGAAAAGCATATTAGTGGTTTTCCTAGGTGAGGTCCTGCTGTCACTGGGTAACAAGCAGAGCTCTGTATTCGTGTAATGAGCTCCTTTTTCATGTTTCCAACACATTCTCGGCTTTTGACAAGGATCCCCACTGATCTCCCAACGATTCATAAATAACTGAGCCCACAGCTCTATGCGTCATGGCATAGCTCCTCTCTGCAAAACAAGTCATTGCTCCCAGTCGCCCCTGATCACCACGTCTAAGGTCCCACAGCAGTTTCGGTTACGCTGTGTGTGGGCTGCTCCACGCTTTCCACGCAGAGCTCCTGGGTTCAGCTCCTGCACTGGTAAACATGCAGGTTTCACTGTTTTGCTTTGGCTGTCTGTTTGCAGAAAAAAATGTTGACTGGATTTTCCTGCTGATTTATGTCGTGTTATCACATTCTATTAAAATTGTTTTTAGAATCAGTTTTGGCCATGCTTGATTTTTCCATTTAGGGCTTTTTCTAATTTGTAGTTTCACCTAAAGCCATCAGGTTGGCTTTAGGTCTGATTTGGTCCTGCTATATTGTTCAAGTCAGCAAGGAGTTGCTAGTTTATACTAGCAATAACTTTGTCTGTGAATTTCCAACAATTTATTCCCATTTGAAAAAGAAAGCAGTGTTGTCTGCAGAAAAGTTATAACGTCAAGTGGCTTGGTTTGCCTTATGCAGAGGCTGGAGCTCTTTGCATTTGATATTTGTCTTGTGAAGATCTCGGTGACACTGCAGCCAAATGAAGGTTATTCAGAAAGACACATTTTTCCTCATTTAGTAATGGGCTGGAAAAAGGGCTAATGGAGTGTTCATAACCCAGAGACCAGCCACCACATCGCTGTCTTCAGAAAACTCACCTGTATGAAATGCAGATGTATGAAATGCTTTTTTACAGGTGTCGTTAACCTTGAGTTTTCTCCTAAATAATCTATCTCATGATTGAGATATATATCTCAAGATATTGGGGTATGTGTGTGTATATATATATAAATGCATATCTCATATGCAAAATATGTAAAGCTGAGGTATCAAAGCTTAGTTTACCCAAGTAAAGCTTAGTGTATCAATGCTTAGTGGAGCTGATGACAATGAAAGGCAGGGAGAAAATGAGGTATTAATGGCTTTGGATCTTCAGATTTATTATTTCTGATTTGCTGCAGACCAAAGTAAAATGCACAATAGCACAGGTGAATCATTCGATGTACTTTCTTTACACTGAGAAGCTTTAAGCAGTTTTAAATGTATTTGTTTCATTAAAATAGTTTTTCAACTGCTAGTATGCACCGACACAAGTTTCAAACATATTTCACTCGCTCATTAAACAGAAGAAGAAGGACAGCAAATGTCAAAGTGAAATTGTGCAGAGGATGGGGAGATGATTCAGCCTTACTGATAGCTATTTACCATGGCAATTTGCTTTATAAGTTGCAGATGTAACTTCTAGCAAAGCAGGATCATCTTGAACTGTTTCTCCTCAGTGCTTTAGTGTGTCGCCATCAGTTGAAAAATTTTGCTAGGGCTGAAATACGTAACTAGTGATTAGTCATACAAACGAGAAGGCAGACTCTCACAGTTTCTGTGCACCAAATTCAGCCTAAGTGCAGCCACTCGCTCCCCTGCCCCATGGTCATCTGTGTTCAGCACTTACCCTGGAAATGTTTGAGCTGTTGGAAGGATGGGGGGCTCGGTATATCTTGTGTTTGAGTCCCATCTGAGAGTGCAGATGTCTGCCTGTGTCAAATCCTGTTCCTTCGCACCCACGCAGGATCACTGAACTCTTTTCACATGAGTCACAGCTTCAGGAGCTGGCCCGTGGCACTGACACTTTGCTGGGGTGGTTTGGCTCTGTGCTTCCCAAGCAAGTCCCTGGGAATTCAGTACTATATCTAATTTCTAACATTATCCACAGCTTTTTGCATATGAAAGCATGAAACATGCTCTCAGAGACTCCTTGAGCTAGGAGAGCACAGGTACTCCTAGAAAGCACGTGAGTTGTGGGTGGACTGAGTTCATTCCTTTCTGGGGAAGGATTGCCGTTGGTTATATATACAGTGCCGAAATAGCGGAGCATCAACATTTCTGAGGTACAGCTACCCGATTATTGATTAATAAAAGCTTAATATTGCAAGAAAGTGATCACAGGTAAATAAATGGTATGTCCCTGGTGTGTCCTTGCTGAACAGGTGTGTGTCCGTGGGGGTGTGGGATTTCTGACAGTGCCCTAGAAGGTGCCAGGGAACACTAAAGGATTCACTACCTATTTTTTTCAGCTCTTGTACCACAGGATGTAGGTTCAGATCCCTGAAATTTGTGCCACCAGTCCCTCATAGCAGTGAAAAGGAGATCTGATCCTGCTCTGCTACCAGAGCACATCCCCGTCTCTAGATAAAGAATATAAGCTCACTACCCAAAGCTGCACTTTGACCTGTACTCAAGTAAAATTTCTGCACTGTATTCTGCTGTCTCCTGAAATGCTGCTGATAACTGGGTCCTTTCTATACCCATGAAGAGCTTTAGCCCCAGAAAAGCTGAATTCTGGGCTCAAAAGCACCTGGACTTGCAGGGAAGTGTGCTCCTATTGATTATTTTTTTTCTCCACTGAGCTGATACGAAGCTCTATTAATCCTGGCAAACTTCTTAAACTATCTTCCCAGCCCAAGTAGCACATGCTTGATTGGCACTTCGGCAAAAAAAGGAATGTGAAATCCTCATTTCGTTAGCGGCGTCATTCACACAAGGGAGCTGCCAGATGGCTGCGCTCCGCTGGGCCAGCCCATTGCAGGGAGCAGGGAAGGTGGCACGAGTCATGCTGGTGACCTCAGGCTGGCCGGTACGTGGGCCAAGGAGGCAAATCCCACCTCCTCCCTGCTTCAGGACACGCTGTCTGCAAATGATGCCCGGCTCTGCGTGTCAGCCCTGCCCCTGGGCTACAAGCAACAGTGAGTTTGTGGGTTCTCAGCGAGGTCTGGAGGGAGAGCTGCCACACTGGGTCAACGATGCCGGTGGGCTTGGTGGAGCGAGGATGTCAGAGCCTGGATTAGGAGCAGAGCAGCTGGAGGGGGACAGGCGGGGGCCAGGGGTTTGGTGGGGCAGGGTAGGAGAGTGCCCCACGTATTTAACAGCTGTGGAAATTGCAAGGAGCTGGTTTCCCTGCTGTTGGAGCCCAGGGAGCTTGTCGTGCCTGCTGAAATGCTGGGATGTGCAAGCAAGGGAAGCAGGGTGGTCTGGAGGCAGTTGAAGAAGCAGGCGGAGGTTTTAGGCTGGTAACTGGGAGTTTTCAGGCTGCTGTGGGTAAATGTGCAGTATCCAGTGTCTCGTTCCCTGCCTGACAGATGAAGGTCGTCAGCACAAATCCAGACACTGCCGTTTACATTTTAATCGATTTCAGAAACTAGATGCCTTTTTACCAGTCCCCACTCTCTGCAGGTGAAGATACAAACTTCAGCCACGCTGGAAGCGCCGCTGCCTTCGTTAGCCTTGCCTCAGCCCTCCGCGCTGCCCTCGCCTGTGATGTTTGCTATTTTTATCCTCCGTAAAGACAGTGCAATCAGCTCCCTCTGCTACCAAAGGAGCTCTGATGGATAATTTAATACCAAAGGCTTAGATGGTTAGTGGTGCAGGGAGGCTTTTTTACAGTCAGAGAGAAGCTGAACAGGCGAAGGTTGTGCTGCACTTCTGAAATCTCCCCAAAATAGCAATATGGAAAACCCACAGGGGGAAAAAATCTCCAGAAGTGTCGAATGCTAAAAGATGCTGGTAGTTCAGGGGGAAAAGAGGGGCTCCTTAGAAAGAGGGCTATTCACCCACTGTACCTGGCCTTGCGTCACCCTGCAAAACAGGCTGGCTTCTGGTGTGGCTGAACCAAACATGAGGCAGCTATTCAGGCTGTCAATGAGTCAAACAAATCAGACCGTGCTTTTGTCTGCCTTTAATTACACCCACTACCGTTGGACCCAAAAAGGAGTAAACAACTCTACTTTCCCCACGGGAGAAAAGACAGGATTTCTTTGAAGAAGCTCTCCTGATGTTAGACATCGCTTGTTTTACTTTTTTTTTCAGCACTGGCTCTACTTCTTGGTCACCTGCTTGTTGCTGGAGGAAGGGTGCTCATCATGGCTTGCAGAAGAGCATGTGTTACAGTAGACTGCATTCTTTTTGATAGCTTCTGCTGACTGGAAGATGCCCTCATGCTGAGCTGTGCACACAGTTAATGTGGTAAAACTCCTTTCGACTGGGCACAGATGTGCTGGTATAAATACATCTGTATCGGGATACCTAATGCTGTACAGTAACGGAATAACTCTCCCCATCTAAAACATATATACCAGTTATACCAGTACAATTTATGCACTGTAGTGGGAGGTAGCCATATGACTATATACAGTGGTTGAAACAGGATTTACCAGCTACTAGGATGAATATTTATTCTTATTTGTACTGAAATAAGTACAGGTCTGTTATTAATCTATCCCATGTAGCAGACACGGTATGGCAGTATGAAGCATCCTATAACAGTTTGTTTCCTGGATATATCAGTAAAAAAACATACCTTGCCGAGAATAATTATGGCAGGACAAAGACTGCCCTCGTCCTGTCTGAGCAGCCATGTTGAAGTAATTATGGCTGGAGGTGGGTTAGGATCCTCTTCAGTCCAAAACCCTTTGAGATTTCAACCATACAAGTATGGTAAAGGAAAAACCTTCCTTTTATTTTGGGACATTTCAATAAGCTCCTCAGCTCATGTGAAGTCCACCTACATCAGCCAACAGCGTGGCTTGTCAGTGGGAACTCCTATTTAAACCTGAGACCGATCATCATGGCAGTGTGAGGAAAAGACCCATACTGGATCCCTCTGTCCATCTTCCTGATGCACTGGGCATAGTTTCTTGTCCCTGGTCCTTCGCAGGGGGTTAGCATGAGGGAGACACCAGGGATTGCCCTCAGCGTCGGTGGGTGCCAGTGTTAGGGCCATGGCAAACTTGTTCCTTTTCTCTTGGCTGTGCTGAGGAGCAGAGGCCGGTGGGACATGAACATTAATGCTGAGCCGGAGCACTCACGTTCCACCCCTGTTTTTCACTTTTACCTTATATTGATACATGCCAGCCTTGAGGCATACAGGATCTGGCCTTTGCTAATATTTTGTTAGAGCCCAGCAACAGAACTTCTATTTTGTCTGGCAGGGCTCATTTCAAAGACACCTGGTCCCCAGAGAGGCAGCTGACATTCTCTCTTTCTTCATCTCATCCTGCCAGCTGTCTTCTCATTTCTGTCTTTTAGACCTGTTTTCATTCCTGGGCAGAAATATTTGTGCAGGTCAGCACTGAGCTTTCATTCAGTAGCAAGCTAAGTGATTTTTCAATGGCCTAATGTTAGCCTATTTTAATCCCTGCATAAATTCACTCTCCTATAACCTGGATACATTTAATTTAATGGCAACAGTAAGTCGCATCGAGAAAATAAATGGCAGAAGAGGTAAAAAAAAAAAAGGCCCAAACTTTTTATTTCAAGTTTCTCAAAGAGATTTTTGCAAAATGGTTGGAGGATGCAGAAATATACTTTACACTGCATCGCCATGGTGACTTTTCCAGGCCAGCAGAGATGTTCCTCAGCACCTGATACTTCAGTTCCTAGCTCAGCCACAGACATCACTATAAAGGTCAATTCTATACCTTCTGGTGGGAGTTGCTGATGTGGGGAATAATAAGCCAGGCTGCAGAATCAAACCTAGTGTTTCCCAGACCAATGGGGAATGCCACGATGGTTCTCATAGTCTTCGGCGATTCACTAACACCAACAGGTTTTCCCAGTATGAATGTCAACCAAAAAAGCCTTCTTCCTGGATAAAACCCCCTGTGCCAGAGCCATCTCCACCCCTGCTTCTCCAGGGTCCCAGTTGCAATCGTGTGAGAAACCCTCCTCTCCCTTCCCTTGCAGCCGTGTCTTGGCAGTG
The DNA here is from genome assembly GCF_017639655.2 of Falco naumanni. NCBI lineage: Eukaryota > Metazoa > Chordata > Aves > Falconiformes > Falconidae > Falco > Falco naumanni. The sequence goes on from NC_054060.1 coordinate 35,768,282, forward strand.
TGGGCGAATTTGCTGTTTTGTAGGTAGCAGTGCCCTGGGGCTTCGTTTTGCGAATCGCACTAGAGCAGCCACCTCTTCTTATCTGCCAATCAAGGTATTCTCCAACTAGTCATTTTATAACCTACACTATAGTACTTTACAATCTACTGTAGGGTAGACTTTTGCCAAGACATTTCACGGTTTATTGAGAGTAAAAGCACGCTACGCTCGTTTAATCTAGGATGCATGCAGGTTTCCAAAACTTCCTGTCCTCTCTGTGTCCCCTGTCTACAAAAATTGCAGCTTTTCCTCCTGCAGCTTGGACGCTAACGGGACTTTATTTCATTCTTCTGCCTTTTCTCTTCCTTCTTCAACTGAAAGTCGCTACCAGCTTCTCTGAAGACAAGGGCAAAGCTGTGATGGACTTCAGCAGGTGAAAGGCTGGGTCTTTAGCTACCGTGTTCATTTACCAGAAATGAGAAGAACAGCATCACCTCCACGGGATGTGAGGGCACCTCTGAAATACATTATCCACCGTAAAAATAGGGCCGTGCAGCAGCACAGCTGCGGGCAGACTGCTCACTCAACAACAGATTGAGTTACCAGAACTCAGACTTTTGAGTTACCAGACTTAGCCTGAGCATGGCTAAATTGTTGAAAAGATTTTAAACATTAGCCCTGGCAATGCTGAAAAAACAGTCTATTGTGAAAGTCATGTTATTGTGCCAAATAAACTTGCTGAACGCCAGCAAGTGGGATAGCCTCATGGGAGGGTTTGGCTGCTGCAAATATAATGTCATCGGGGTGCATTTTTGTGTCCTGACTGGTAGGGAAAGTGTTGTTAGAGTGCTGATAGCAGCATTTTGTTGGACACGGCTCCTACAAAGCTGCTCCCCATGAGCAGCCTGTGCTTTCCTGGGGTGCCTCTCCCACTGCTGGTGCAGGACCGTAACTCCCCGAGCATCATGGCTGGGGGTTCGACCCAACGCACCTTATTAGCACGAAGACAAGCGATGCTTTAGAGATGTGTATTCCCACCATCGCTGTAGAGCAGTAAAGTTGCTGGAGCCCTTCACATACATATGGGCTTGCCCCAGTGGCACCAGCAACTGTGCTAAACTGGTCCCATCCATCCCCACCTGCTGCATTAGTCACACAACGTGCCTTCGCAGCGGGGCAAGCCCTGGTGTCGAAGGCCTGGGCTGCAGCTGCTGCAGACCCAGATGCCCCCAGATCTCAGGTCTCAGCCAGGGATTTCCTTGAGGTAAAGAGATACGTTGACCGGATTCCTGGCCCCTCGTTCCTCCCTTTTGTTCCGTTGGTATTTCTTCCTCGTCACATTCTGAGGAAGCCTCTGCTTTGTGAGAGACCTGCAGGACATCGAGGAGACACGGAGGCGGCAAATGGCCCAAAATTTCATGAGACCACCATTATTTTGCAGATTATTCCTACCAGGAGGGTCTGTGAGGCGAGAGATGTGTGGGAATGGCGAGCTCGCAGCAGGGGGCAGTGCTCCATGGAAAATCCGCCCACAGGCCTGCGCGCGTTTTGCGCAGGGGAATTGTGAAATTACAGGGCTTGACATGGCAGCCTGGGGTTTCTATAAAGTCCCTCTAATTCCCTGGCTGAGAGGCAGCACTTGCAACGAGGCGGGCTCGTGCACAACTGACGCTGCACAACGTAGGGTTTGCTTCTGTCTCAGACACATGCTTGATTTGGAGGTTAAAGAAAACTATCAGGTGATGTTCCGGTGTCTAAATCCGTGTTTGTGTTTTCCCAGATGTACCTGGTGTCTCCTTGGGCTGTTTCTAGAAAGGAAACTCAAATGACCGAGGCACCTCCACAGCACCCTGAAGAGGGAGCCCCCAGCAACCTGCCTGCCTTCACAACCGTCATCATCTCAGGAATCACATGCTACCCCAAGAGAGGCCATTTTAATTAAAACTTGAAACTATCGCCAGCCCTTCCACTCAGCTCCAGCGTCAGTCCTTTTCCTGTGTTTACTGCAGGCACATCCTGCCCGGAGCTCTATCCAAACACAGCAGCATCTTGCAAATAAACACTCCGTGGCGAGGTCCGAGCCTTCCCTCCTCCCTGTTCACCGACCGCCCCATCCCGGAGTGCCATGGCCATGCGGCAGGGAAGGTGTCTGTGCCGTTTGAGAGGGAGCGGGGACAGGTGGCCTTGGCGAGCCAAGCCGCAGCTCACTGGTGCTGTTTCAGCAAATGCAAGGCTTTGCTGAAGGTCTGCTGTTGCCATTTAGGGTAGAAAGCGTCTCATTGTTTTGGACCATGTCACCACTGGGGAGCTCAGCTGGAGGTGGTGAGGAGCTCTCCATCTCCTCTTGCCTGTCTCCAGCATGCAGAGATCTCAAGGGGACACCACGTGTGAACCTCTGCTGTGCTTCCTGCAAGCATCAGGGCAGTGAGAAGATTTCCCTAGCTAATCTGTATCTATTTACTTGCTTAGACTTGTAATAGGCACAAGAGAGTGAGACTGCTCTTGCCAGTCCCTTCCTTCCCACCCAGGACTCACTCGTGGACCCCTGCTCTCCATCCCATTGATGACATCTCCATGGAAACTGCAGAAGTGGTGTTCAGGGTAGAAAGGGTTTAGAAAGGATTGCAGGTCCTTGAAGAAGCCTTTTGCACCACAGGCTTTGTCTCCTGCATCCCCAGAGGCCCCACGGGTGCGTGAAGCCACCAGTGGAGCTGCTGAAGCTTTTAGGAGCCTCACAATGTTGGCCCCGTGTTTTGCTTTCTGTCTTTGTGATCTCTGCTCTCTGGCTTATCCTCTGATCCCTTCCTCCTCCACTCTCTGACGTGCCTCTCTGGCTTTCCCAAGCACCATGCCAAGACACTAATTACATTCCTCATGCTCCTGCATTTCCATTAATGGCTGAGGGCTTGGACTCATTCCTCCTTCCTTCTCTCTTCTTGGCGTACCTGTCCGCAGCCCAGGAGATGATCCTGCCCCAGGCAGAGTAAGTGCTGAGGGTGCCGCATGGGACGGGACAGGACTCCAAAATCCTAGTGAGCAGAGAGGAGACAGCCTGCGTGTTCCCCAAACACGAATGTGAAGGGTGGGACACACTGGCCCACAATTACATAGGTTCAAGAAGCAAACTCGCTGAAGGCAAATATAAACACACAGACATCCGCCCTAAATGAGGACACCCCTGAGCTGTGGGTCAGAGGCAGCTGGTGAGTGTTCTGGGGAAGGAGCATATATTTTTACTCTTTAGCTCTTCTCCATGCTGTACCAGCAAGTGCTCTGCAAAGTCAGGAAAGTCGTATGAACTGCCTTCCACAGGAATCTCCCTCAAAATATCCCTTGCCATATCCCCACTTGCTTGCTTCCAGGTTTCCAAAATCAGGGAGCTCATCTTCCACCGCAGGGAGCAAGCAACTGGCTTCACCTTGTGGATGGTGTACTAAGGTGGCAATGGCTTAACTGGCAAGAAAGCATGCTTGGATGGTTGCCCATCCTTCTGCTCACAGGTACAGGATGCATCATCTGGGCACCAACAATCCCCCTGGTTCACCAGTTGTACCTGAAAAGGCATTTTGAGCCTCTACACCGAGGTGCTGGAAGCCACACAGGACTTGATGGGAAGCTCCCCCAGGCAATCTCAGTTGTCAACATTGCTGCTCATCCAAGAGCTGCTGCTCCTGCTGCCCGTCTTGCCCGTGTGCAGCCTCTCTCCTCGGAGGGCTGGGACTCTGCCCCATATCCATGCTCACTATCTCCTTTGTCTATCAGACATCAGTGTTGGGGTGCCATGGGGCTCCTGTGCCTTCCCCTGACTGTGTGCCCCCAGAGAAGCAGGTCTGAGTCCCAAATTGTGTCTATATAGGGGAGGGGGCAGCCCTGCGAGAGGTCTCACTGCATCACACCAGTCCCCCAAGACAAACTGCACCAGATCTGTTTAAAGCGATACTCACCCGAAGGCTGCGCAGCATCGCTCCCAGCAAAGGCTCGGGAAGCTCTTGTGGAAAGCTGACCTAATTTATAGCTTTCAGTGCTATTCTAGTAGTTTGGATGTAGCAAAAAGGAGCCTGGCATCTATCCTCATTTAATACCCATCTCAGCCTGACTTTGAAATGTCCTACTGAAAGTACAGCCAAGGGAAACTTTCTATTTTTTAACAGACAAACAGCCAAGGGGTAGTAAAAAGCAGGGAAGAGGGAGTGAGAAAGAAGCAACAAACAAACAGCAACTAAAAATTTGGGGACTGCAAATAGTTTCATGAATAATATTACCCCCTGGAAATCAAGCAGCTGGAAACACTTGCCTGACCCAATATGCAAATCTGTCCTGGGAAGGGACGGGGCAGACGGGATCCCTTATAGCCAGTGCTGGGCTGTTGCGGGGGCGGAGGGAAGCCTCGCTGGCTGGGCACTGTCAGAGGCTCTTGGGCACAGCCACAGGTGTCTGTGTGTGCCACCTGTGGAGAGGCTACTGCCACTGAGGCCAGGTCACTTGGGTGAAAATTGAAGGGATGCTTTGAGGAGGAAGGGGGTGCACGCGGTTGCTGGGGGCCAGCACTGGCCCGCGGGAGCTCAGAGCACCTTGCAGGGGGAGCTCCCCTGCACCCACAGATAAATGTGCATGTGCACGGGCGCTGTGGGGGCGGACAGGGATCCCTTGTAGCCCCACCTGGGGAGTGCAGGCCTCTTCCTAGGAACGGCGAAGAGCCTCTAACCCAGCAGTGTGGCTGCTGCTGGCACCATGCCACCAGCACAGGTCTTGCAGCACACGAAAGGCAAGTGCTCCCGGCCAGGGCAGCTCGGACCAGCCCAGCTGGGAACATGCTGCAGCAAACACCTTTGTTTATAAAATATTTGTGAATAATAGCCCTGACATTGCTCCCAGGGAGGCAACAGATCCTAGCAAATGCAAAGGGCATTTGCTCACCCTTGCCCTTGTCAGCCCATGGCACGGAGGGACTTTTGCTCATGTGTCCTTTCTGCAGAGGAAAGGCCATCCCTCCTGCTGGCCCACGTGCTGCTTACTGGGGAATGCAGCTGGTGGGTCTCAGCAAAAGCTGCGGCAAGGTCTGGGTGTTTTTTACCAGGCAGTTTCTCAGAACATTTTCATGTGTGCTAGGCTTGGTTTTCCAAGGCAGAGAGGTCCAAAATCAGAGTGACTTTTGTCAGTAGAGGTTATTAGGTTCCCATAACATGTAAGATGTCACTAGGTATTTCCTTGTCACCAATGTGCCCATGATTTACAGCAGCTGCCTAACTGGTGTCAGTCAGTGATACACGGGGACTGGTGTGCTGGCCTGACAGGGTAGGTAAAAACCATGACAAATGTGTCATGGCAGAGGTGTTTGCAGAGCTTTTGCCCTCAGAAGCCAGATGCACGTGGTCATATTGAGGTCTATTCAATTGCTCTCATTGTGCTGTTTCAGCTGCCTTCCACAGGTCGGTCTGCTCCCCATGGCTCATCTCACCATGAAGACTTTTTCTTAATTTCTTACATTCTTCTCTTGTCATGGCTTTGTTTTGACTTCTTCCCCTTTTCGCTCGGTGGATAACTTTGTAACCGTTTTTATAGGGAGTTGTTGCTCCTCTTCATGGCCCTTAGCTTGGGTATCACAGCAGAGTCTGCTTTTTGTTTTCATGTGACACATGATTGCATCTTCTGTACTTTTCATGGTTATTTTGTGGGTCGTCCCCACGTATGTTACAGTGGGTCCGCCAGCTGCTTCTGGTGCAAATAACTCAGAGCATCTCCTTAGCATCAACACCCCTTTAAAATACTTGGCAGTGGAGTGTTACAAAGAGAGCTCCCAGAGCAGCAATACATCTTGTCGGTCTCACATGAGATGCCAGTACATTGAACTTGAGCACAAGGTGCCTGCACTTGAATTAAAACTAATTGCTGTAGCACATCGGTGCCTGGAAGGAGCCTGATAAAGCTGAAGCCAGCAGAGATCATCATCAGATCGACAGTTTGCTGGGGTGCAGCTTGCTGACCTCTCTCCAGATGGAGCAAACTTTTAATGACCGAGGACTGATTGCTGCACATCGGTTCTCTTCCATACACTCATGCAGTTTGCAGAGATTTTGAAGGTTGAATCCTGTGACAGCTCTCTTGGATGCATCTCACCGAGATACCTATGGGAGTGAGTCCAAAACAGTTGTGTTGCCTGACATATAGCTGCAGTGGGTAAGTTCAACGCTCTTACCAAAGCCTCTGCCCTTTTGTCTGCAAATTTCCATGTGGCAAAAAACATCCCTTCAGCTACAGAGAGCTGGGCTTACGGTCCTGTCTCAGCCGGTTCAATGGTGGTGTTCTTCATTTGTCTGGGATGGCATTATTAATTTTAATCACTGGTCACACAGCTGAGCCTGCAGGCTCTGTTGTGCCAGGTTAAGTGGAGAAGGTTCTCTATAACTGCAGTGAAATTGCTAACACGAGCATCAGTTTTAACACACATTTCAATTTTAACTACATTTGTTTTGAAGTCTGACCTACACAAAAGGGAACCAAGCCCACAGGAGTTCAGGTGTGAATTCTGCTCTGTGGTAGGATGAGCACATAGCAGAACTCAAAATCCCCAGGTGCAACAAAGGTTTGTTTCTCTTGATACTGCAGAGAAGAAGCTGAAAATCTAACCCTGGGCTTTGCAGCACAGGTGTTGCTGACCTTGGGAATGTTTGCCTGGGTGTAGCTGTGTAGAATGGGTCTACGTGAGGTTTGCAGCATGGCCTGCAGTTTGTTGGCAGCGTAGGATGAGGTTTGCAGCACAGGCTACAAGGCCAGAAGCAACTGACCTCCTGTATGACCATTCCACATGCCTCCTCTGAGTTTGGGGCAGATTTATAACTCCATCAAATTAACTACCCCAGGACAGAGATAGCCAAACCCAAGCATAGCTGTTGCTGGCAGGGGTGTTTCTTCCACCATCTTCTCCCCTTGCTGCTTCCACTTTTCCTCTTGTGCCAGTAAAATGCCAGTAAAGCTGGAGAAGCCTCAGTGCTTCATTGGAGGAGAGGTAGGACCATGATTTTCAGCTCTGCAACCAGCTTAGCTGTATTGTCCCAGGGCTTTCCTTTAATTGTCATTGCTCCCCCACTCTCTGCCCCAGGGACATTCCTGTCGTTCTGTGCATGTTACCAAAATACAGAGAGGCAGTTTCCACAAGGCAAAAGACAGGTAGCATCGAATGACTTCAGAAAACAGATTAGGATTTTTAAAGCATGTGCTGTGATTGGAATCTTCTTCACCTGCTATCGGGAAGAAGATACTTCAGCAGCTGTGGTTATAAATAGCACTTACCAGGCAGTGGAGAGGAAACAAAGGTTTGGGTAATTAGAAGAAGGAATGTCTAGGGGAAGATGATTTTTTTTTTTTTTTTTTAAAGGGTAAGTAAATCAGCTCCCATGCAGCTGGTGAAGGAGAGATGCCTGACAGCATGGTACCGCATAGCCAGGTCTAAGAAGGGTCATTTGGTAAAGGTCAGGCAAGAGCAGGGGCTGGAAACTTGTGCATATATTTGACCAAAAAATCAGAAGTAAAGGAAGATGATCCTGACTTTAATAACTAAGGTGGGATTTTTCTGATTCAGGAATAAGAGTCTGAATGTCTTTCAGCTAAAGTCTATGGTGACATCTCTATTTCACAAACAACATTTTTCTTATACCTTGATCTTCAAGAGATGGGCAGTGGATAATATAAAAACATACTTTCTCTGATGAATGTACTTTCTTTTGTTTTCTTGATGTAAAAAAAAAAAAAATAAATCTTGGGGGTGACTTCAATGCCAGCAGACCTCTGCAGCGTGCAAAGACCCTTAGCATCAGCAGGCTTGTGCTCGAGATGAGGCTGGGAACAGGGCAGGGTACAGGTGCAGTGGTGATGGAGAGGTGCTGTGCTGCAGCCTTTCAACAAAATGCTCTGGAGCGCATGAGCCAGAATGAAAGTTCACAGAAACAGGCAGAGGGCAGTGAAACCAGTGGAGCTACACTCACGTAAACCAGCTGAGGCCCAGGTTATTAATTCAGCATAAACTGCATGGCCAGTCATTTGTTTGACTGTTTTCAGATTGACTGTACTTGTATTGGTCCTGCCCAATCTACCAGTTTTGCCCCTATTGGAAAAGGTGCCAGGAAATATTTTACTAGAAAAAGGGAAACGTGGAAATATGTAGCTCTCACTCAGGCAGTGTGTGGCTCAGTTTATTGTATGCAGGCTTACATTTGGCTTACACGTTGCTCAGATAAATGGCGTGTGTTACTTGAAATGTTAGCAAGGTTGCCCAAGGGTGCTGAACATAACTGGAAGGAGAGCCAATATTGCAAAGCCAGGCTGTTACCTCTGCTGTCGCTGCAGCCCAGAGGTGTGGGTTTCTGTACTTTGTTGCAGTGTGCATGCTGCTCTTCAGGGAGGAAAATGGTAATATAACTGCATAGATGAGTTACCTGCTAATATACCTCTCGTGATGAAAATTGGGTGAGCGAAACAACGTTGATCATGTGAGAGCAAGTGAGCAAATGCAAATATCTCAGCCTGCATCAGTCTCTGGGGGGGGGGGGGAAATACATTCAGAGCTGACACAGCAGTGGGACTGTTGGTCACTGAGCTCTGTCCCAATTTCACTAAAACAATTTACTTCCAGCCTCTTTGGTTTTAATGAAAATGAAGGACAAAATGCAGCTGCATCATGTAAAAAAGAAATTACTTAACCATGCTACAGTTTGGTTTGCATTAACTGTTTGGAGGCTGGTGTTAAGTATCCCAGACTCTGGTGTGTTTTGAAATCCCACAGTATAGACAACATGAGGGAAACACTGTTTCCCTGAGATACGGTGTGAAAGCACGCTTAACTCCTCAACACGGCTTCTTCCCCCCTCCCCCCCCCCCCAGTTTCTGACGCTGCCATGCTTAGCATAACAGGGCTGAGAGAAAAGCAGCATTTCCCAGATCTTAAAAGGTGGATTTTTTAAGAAGTGATGCTGGTGCCTGGCTCTGGTCCATGCCTGCCCCTTTGGAAAGCCTGCCCCAAATCCTGCTTCCCCTTGACAAATGGCTCTGCTCTTTTTCTGTTGCCCATAGAGCTGGGATTTTACTTTTCTTGAGCTGGGGACACTGCCATCCACGTTGTGTAACAGCGAGCGCGCTGTTCCCGCTTGGCCGGCCATCACCACACCGAGCCCTCAGCCTTGGCTCCCTGCAACCGCCCTGATGCACTGGGGAACGCGCTGGGGATCTCAGGGTTAAGCCAAGTTAGGATCACTTTTTTTAGTAAGGTAAACAATGGCAGGGCTGCGGTGCCCAGGAAAAGCTCTGCCTCTTTCCATGATGAGTGCTCTGGCAGCGTTCAGGCGTGCCAGGCATTTTTTTCCCTTTCTGAACTAGAAACTACTCTACAGAAGCAGACTTAAAGAGCAGAAGGAAACTCTGCATTTCTCGGTATAAAATCCCACGTTAGAAGTGCTTACTGCTCTCACCACATCTTGGGGTCTGCTATGAACTGGATTTCCGAAGCCCCAGTTCTCCTTGTGGGGGGTGTGAAGGCTTCAAGATGAAGAGCTGAGTCCCTTGCTCTTGCCCTCTGCCAACAGCCAGAGGCAGTTGATGCTGGAGACACCCCACTCTCCACCTTCGGTTCCTAACTCCCAGGCTGGTGGGGAGGGTTCAAACACCGCTATGTTTAGTGACATTTTTATGTGTGGATAGTTTTGATCAGTATTGGTCCTCTTAGAGAACCTGTCTGGCTAACAGCTTCCACAAGCCCAAACTGCAGCCATGGTGCTTGTTGGTGCCAGGGTAGTCCCAATTGTCCCAAATTGGCTGCAGAAGTTCACAGCCCACCCCATCCCAGATAATTTTTTCTGCAAAGCAGCTACAAGTTACAAATCTTTCTGCAGGAGAAGGTTCTCTCTTCTCTTCTTTTCTCCTCTCCTTTCTCCTCTCTTCTCTCCACTCCGCTCCTCTCCTCTCTCCTCTTTTCAAATTCTAAGATGACATCAGGTTAATCCCCCATCCAGAAATTGGGGAAATTAAGCATGGTTTGCAGATCTGAGACACCAAGGGAAAGGTGAGCCAACCCTATCTAAGCACATACCAATAGGCAATGTGTCTCTGTTCCGGCGGAGGGTATTGGGACACCCAGAGACCTGTCCCTGAAGATGTGGGTCTGGTCAAACCCACCACTACTGAGAGTAAGGGCCCCTGGAGGGACTGCATCAGCAGTTTGCATCCTGTGGCCCACCCCAACCTCCACAAGGGAAATCAGAAATGCTGAGGAAGCCACAGGGGCTTCACCTAGGAGTTCAGTTCCAATTTAGTGTAAAAATCACGGGTTTTGATTGCAGTAGCACCGTAGCAAAGGACTGCAACTTTGCCTGGGTCTGCAGGTCTGCTACCTACTCTAGGCACAGGCAAGTGAGAAGAGCTGATGAGGTCCAGACTGATCTGAGTTGGAAGGAACACACAGTCTGCTTCTCAGAAGGATTAAGAATTAAAGAGCCACTGTCAGGTCCCATAAGTGTAAGCACAAAGTACAAAACCCAGCAGCCCTGAGCTGCTGATGCTGAAAAAGTGCATGGAATTCTTCAAGGTAGGATACAAAGGGCATCAATCCAGCAGCATCTGGAGAACAAGACCTGGCACTGTGCCAGAAGGAGGGGTGGTGCCGAGCAGGTTCTTGCAACAGGTTGAAGGTGCAGTGATCACCAGAGAAGGATTGGCATCTATGTACCCATGGGGCAACTTCAGCCTGAGGATCCTGGTGCCCACCTTCTCCGAACATGCAGCTTCTTTGTACTGATCGGGTCCAAAGTGCATCTTGGAACAGCTCATCCTAAGTGCCCAGGCAGTAGAGTGTCCCCCAGTAGGTAGCAGAAGAGAAGATGTGGTTTTGGAGAAGTTGTCCCAGGTGTCGTTTGTGGGGGTTCTGAGTCACCCTGCTCCCAACCCAGATGTCTGAGTCATGGTCTCACTTCCCTGCTGGGCCAGGAGGCTTTGAATCAGATCACGACAGCATGAATCAAGACTGGAACGAGCCCTTCTCCTGAGCATCAGGAGGCTCTGAATCAGGTTGTGACATAGTTGTTCCTTTGCAGATGCGGAGGGCCTGAATCAGGACCTGAGCTGATACCTTTGCTCTGGAGCAGAGGGCGTTAACAGATGACGACAGCAGGTATCCCTGGCTGGCAGAATGAGGAGCGAAGGACCCTCATTGCATGGGTTGATTGAAAAGCTGCTTGAACAATGTGGTTCTCTGCCAGTTTGGCGACATGTCACAGGCCCTTTGAAGTAGAGACAGGAGGGAGGAATAGAAAGAGGAATATTCTTGAACAGTAATGGTGATTGTGTTGGAGCAAGGGCACTAAACAGGATGCTTTCCATCTCCTCAGGGATGTCCTGGTCCCAGGCAGTACATCTAGTAATCTTCAGCCCACTGCAGACCCTCTTGCCCCGGTGCCTCTACATTTAATGCAGGGGAGCATAATTTATGCAGATTGTTATTTAGGCTTTGGGGATTCCTGCTTAGAGGTTGGAGCTCCTCCGTGCTGGGCCGAGGGTGGTCACGTGCCAGGAGAACTTCGAAACACACCAAACACAGGTGGGCAACGCTGCAGGAAAGGAGGCATCATCCCTATTTTGCAAAAAGGAGGTTTATCCAAGGTAACCCAAGGGCACAGTGTGGCCAGCACAGCTTCAGACAACTTTTCACACTGCATTTGAAGCTTTGTTTTGCTGATAAAGGCTTCCTCCCTCTCTGTCAGGGATTAAGGGGTGCTTTCTTCAGCTTTACACTGTTTTGCACACTGATGAATTGACTTGTTAGTCATGGGAGTATAGAGTGGGCTGTATGTGCTCTTCTGCCCTCCTTACCTTCTTTGTTATTCTCCCTGCCACTAATAGTGCTCTCTGGCTGGGATGGTGATGATTCATGTGACACATTGTCACCTGAGAACAGAGTTGACAAGACCTGTTGTCTTCCAGCCAGCACCACGGTAGCATCTCTCAAACTTCAGTTGTATCAAAGAGCTGTTGCAGTGGAGTATTTCTGTAGCATGAGCTGCCTGGGAGCTGGTTTGTTGCAAGAGAAGATGAAGGCAGAGGGAAAAAATCGTTCCAAGTGTGGGCCAGGTCCATCTGTGTGTGCAGCTCTCTGGTTTCAGGGTGTGTATGGGACAGAACAACATGGACAGCCAGTGTCTCACTGCTGACAGCTGATGACTGAGACATGAGCAGGTCAGCTGGGATTGCTTGAATTTTTCTTTTCACCTTGGCAGCTGCAAATGCAACAGCATGGGTCCCTGCTCCCAGCTTCTGGTGTCAAGGCAGATTTAGAGAAGGAGGACTGAGAACGGTGTTTCTTAGGGCTGCTTTAGTGGAAGATGTGTTGTGGTTGGAGACAAGACTGAATAGTATCTGGCAGGAATGAAGGGATAGTTTGAGCAATCTGTGTAACTTTCTGTTTCCCTTACTCTTTTCCTACAGTATTCCTTCCTTCCATTACTTGCAGCTGTTGTATCACATGCCTGCTTTGGATCTGCTTTAGCACCCCTGGGGAACCCGTCTGCTGACTTGGGACAGTCAGGTTCCTTTGGAAGAGACTTCTCATCGAACTGTCTCTGTGCTTTGTAGGAGAACTATCATGCTAGATTCGGGTCAACAGTGATGATCAGAGTACAAGTAATGAATTATAAATAAAACAACTAAGTGGCATCTGCACATACAGAGTTCAACAGAGACCACATTAGGCTACTGAAACAAGCAGATCCCACCAAACCATTTCAGGCTATTGCAATGAAGCGCGATCATAGAATTACAGAGTTATTTCGGTTAGAAAAGACCTTTAAGCTCATCAAGTCCAGCTGTAAACCCAACACTGTCAAGTCCACCACTAAACCACCTCCATTATGATCAGCTGTGAAAATCAGCTGTATTTTCCAGTTCCTAAATTCTGGAACTCCCTGTTTGGAGGGCCTGATTTACCCACAGGGAAGTATCCTGCTTGTTTAATAGATGATTTCTAATTTGAATCTTTCCCAAAAGGTGTGTCTATAAGGGAAACATCATTCCACGATCCTCTTTTGCCTAGTTTTTCTCTGTAGTTCAACACAGGAACACTTAATAAGTTTTGAACACTCATTTTTGAGGGCTTACAGAGAAAGATAAGGCTAAAACTGGAGAAGATCCATCCTACAGACTGGCATTAAATCTAACGGGTATCTCTAGTATTTTACTGTATCAAGAAAATGTTATGATAAGGGGAACAAATGGAAACACTTGTAGACACACACAGAATCCCACGCAGAGACAGCAGGAAAGAAAATCACCTCTCATGGCTTTGTATGCTTAAGTGGACTTAAAATATATGCACAGGAGACAGATACTGCTTTTAGTTTTGCTGGGCTAAAATGTACAAACTGGGATGCAATTAATGTAGTGATCATTGAAATGCCTCTGGGGCAGAAGAGTTGTCACGCAAGCCTGTTCCACATGGCTGATGCCTTTCTACTGTCTATAACAAGATGTTGGTATTAGGCATTTGGAGCTGCTTGAACACAGGACTCAAGCCTACAACCACCTGCGGCTGACACAGCGTTTCTTACCCCTTTGCTGAGGTTGGGCAGCACCTTTCTGTGCCAGTTTTGCTCAACAGGCCAAGGATATGCAGCAGTGCCTGGTCCCAGGGCACGCGGCTGTGGGTGCTGCTGGCAGGCTCACGCCTACAAACACGCAGAGCGAGGGGTTTGGGAGTAAAGAAACGGTCATATCAATCAAGCAGATTTTTTTTTTTTCATTTGTTTCATGAATGACTGGTAGCAAGTTCTGTTTCTCTTGCGATGTTGTAGCAAAGGTTCCTTTCTCTAGACTTCTCCCCCCAGGCTGGCGAGGGCAGCAGAGCCCTGGCAGCAAACAGATCACAGATGAACTCTTTGTCTTTGTAATGAACCTGGAGACATGTGCTGCACAGAGCATGGGGCTTCTCTTCTTTTGTCGCCAAGCATGGAAATAAGTCTGATTTTGCATTAAAGTCTGTGCACCCCGGGACAAAGTGGCTGTGCCACTGCTTTCCAATGCCACCTGCGGCATGTCCCTGAGCACGCAGCTCCACCAGCCCCAGGGAGCTGCTCTGGCACCTCGCCAGCCCCAGAATGGGTAGCTCATGTCCCTGTTGTTCACCTAATGCCAGTTTTATGCCTTATGATGTACATCACAGTGGCATTAAATGGCATTGAAACATCTGCTCATGAGCTCAGGCCAGATGGGAGTGTGGTGACCCGTGTGCTGACTGGTGGGAGCTTTGGACATGAGAGAGAGCACCTGGGGACAGTCACCAACATGAGCTCTGTCACTGATAGAACAAAATAAAACTCTTTTCTACCATTTTTTCACCCTTTTCCACATCAGTTACTGGTTGTGCCACCAGTGCAATTAACAACCCTTATTTAGGTTGCCATTTAAAGGGGCATTTGGTACCTGAATTTCATCGACAAGTTACAACAGGAGTCACCTTCCCAGTCTGGACAATGCCTTTGAGTTTAACTGCAACAGGCAACACAGGATGGATTTTTGCTTTTGTTTTCTTGGAATGTTGTATTGTCCAAGAGTAAAGTTCTGGTAAGAAGAATAATCTCTCTAGTTTCCAAAAGGATGGCTCTGGAAGTGTAACTATGTTTGTTTGCATCCAAAGAATCCTGATAGAGGAGGACTGGGAGAGCAAGAGGAGGAGGATGTCACTTGCATCTGTGTGGCCTTTGCAAGTCTGACAAGAGTTATGGGTCTGGAGGCTTTAGGGTACGGAGGTACTGCTGAAGGCCAGGAGGAAATCCCAGGCTCCCGCTGTTGAGCTATGCAGCAGGCGACAGGTGGGGAGGGATGTGGCACCTGGCACAGGCTGTCACGATGGAGAGGAGACCAGCTCCTTCTTGCTTCTGAAGGGGCAGCAGCTCCCACCAGCACCTGTCCGCGGGGCTGGCAGCTGTGGCTGTGACCACCCTGGGTTTGGTTCACTGATGGTTTAGCTTGTGGAGCGGCAAAAGCAGTTAGTGCCTTGCTTGTCCCTGTCCCTTTGTCCCTGCTTAGATACTTGTGCCTCTTCCCTGCTGCATCACCAAAGGATGTTCCCTGCCCAGCCCCTCTGCCTGCTGGACCTGCTCTGGCTGGGAAGACCCTGTTGCCTTGCACTGCAGCTTCTGGGCGTCTGCGGGGGAGATGCACCAGCAACGATGGTGGTGAGCTCCATGCTGAGCAGGGCAATCGCAAGGCTCAGCCGTTAGCAGGGATGCTGGTGTGCCACTGCTCTACCATGGGCTCTCCTGGTGTGGCGGCCCACCTGCAGGACTGTGGTGGGCCAGCCAGTGCCAGACCCTCCCAGGTGCTGGAGACGGGGACAGGCTGTGGGCACCCAAACCCTCCCCAGGGAGGGATGTCCTGGAGGTGTGAACCCAGCCTGGACAGGACGCTCAGCTTGCCCAAGCAGGCAATGGCTGCTGCCGTGTGTGGCCTTCCCCCCTCTTCTTCCACAGCCTCTTTCTTCGGGAGGGAGAGCGTGCCTGCTAATGGCAAGCTGACAAGTGAATCAGCGCATACGTGCGATCGGCAGTGCTGGGGGAAGGAAACAAGGATTTATCCTCCCCCTGTTGTTTTAGACAATGTTTCCGCTTGCAGCCTGAGCTCCAGCTAAGGACGTTTATTGATTGTTTCTCTAGTTTACTACTGGCTGCCCAGGGAGTGAATAACAACATTTTAAATGATCAGGCTGAAATATGGCAAGGCAGGAGTTGACAAGCAGTGATTAAGCAGCACTCTGATCTGGAGGAGGGAAAGAAACAAATGACAATATATATATATATATATATATATATATATATGTATGATGGCTAATATAGCAGGGGAGAAAATTAACATTGCAGGAAGGTGGAAGATCTTTCAGCTACTCATGTTCCTGTCTGATGATTAAGCTGCTAAAATAAAGGTTGCCAGAGGGAGGGATGATCCCAATACGTTTTTAAAAACACTGCTGCAGAGCAGCATGTACCCCTGTTCCCACAGCACCTGCAGAAATGAGGGGCTGATTCAAAGGCTGCTGGAGTCAGGGAAGGGTTTCTGATGACGTCCATGGGTTTAGATCTGATCCCTAAATCCTGGGCATGGTTTCATTGAGAAAAACACTTAATACGTGGCAGCCTTGGAAACTGGTCTCCAAATTCCTGTCCTGAGAAGAAAGGAAGAGCTGGTGAACTGGTGCTGGTGAACTCCTGGGTGCCACAGAAGCACCTTGAATCACAGACATGCAGTTTTGCATTATACACATTTGTATTATTTTGCTTTTCTCAAGAGTTTAAGGGATTAAAACCACATTTCCCCGCCCCCCCCCCCCCCCCCCCCCCCCGGCCTAATCCTGCACTGGCACATATAGACTAGATTGGAAGGTCCACTCAATGGTGCTTTGTAAAGCATTTTGCTAAATGGGTCTTTTGTGTTTAATGGTTCATTCCTTATAGTTAGTGCAAATAACTTAGAAAGAATCCACCTGCTGTTCTGCACAGTACCATGTGCTACCACTGTGTCACCTCGAGCCCAGGCTCCTTAATTGCATATGCCTGGTGATGCAGGTACATTTATCTGCTGATAAGAAGTATTTGCATAAGGCAGATCGATTTTTCTTTTTAATATATCCTGATATAAGAGGAAATAGGCTCCTGGAAAATATTGTCAGAGAACTGGAGAGATACCATAGTTCCTGTGACATCCCCATTGGCCTTTAATCTCTCTCTATCACCGGTATCACCATTTGCAATGGGGTTGAAAGGCATTTCAAGGAGCTCAGGTGGTAAAAGCGCTGACTGCAAGCTCAGAGTCCGCAGCTGAAGGTTACGTGCTGAGGTGGGGCCAGCAATGGCAGGTCTGGCAAACAGGCTGGGAGTCAGGTGCTCACCTTGCAATTCCTTTGCTAGCCATGAATTCAAAAGCCTTTGAAGGTCAACGGTAGAGTTTTCTAGTAGACTGAAGGGAAAGGACTGTGCAAATGAAGTTTTCACCAAATGCAATGTTAGTATAGAATCAAAGTCCTCTTTGTTTAACAAGGACAACGGGTTTATAAAGATCTTATCACTGCTAGGATCATACCGTCGCTCTGCAAAAGCACACAGCAGGGTGCCTGAGGGCACAAGAGTGACATTATAGCACATTAAACCCTGTAATTAAAAGAATCATTCTTGCCTGGATAAAAAATTAACAGATAATGCCAATTCTTCAACTTTTTGCAGGCAGGCAGAATTCAGACATCATGCAGGTGTAGCAAGATGTCCATATTACATGACGCTGGGCTGGACCTTAAAAGAAGTGGCTAGAGAGCAAGCCCAGCAAAGGTGCTTGTAGGAGTCGAGTCCTCTGGGGATGATTTTCAGGGGTCCCACAGGACCAAGTGGATTGCACTGGTAGTGTAAGCTGGCTTTGACTTTTGTCTCTGGGTCTTTTCCTTTCTTCTTAAAATTAACTTTCCCTCCTGGTATTTCCTCCTAGTTGCCATTTGGTGAGTTGTTGGACTTCCCTCAGGCAGAAGTAGCTGCAAGACCATATCACGTATGCTCCATATCCTGGACTTTGGAAGAAAGTGGGAGGAAAAATGTTGCTAATTTGGAGAGATGCAAAAGACACATTTAAAGCTGTTATTTAAATATGAAACAGCAAGCTTTTAAAAACAAAGCATTTTTATGAATAAGAGAAGCTCCTTAAGACTTCTTAAACAGTGCCAGCTTGTAAGGAAGAGACATTTTCATTTAGCTCTCTGTGCTGTGATGGAGAAATTTTTGAGATTCTTGATATTTACATTGAGAACAGGCTATATCTTGTGAAGATCCGGAATAAAATGAAACAACACTTTCTTTCCTAAATTGAAGCATTGCCTCTGTGCAACCCAGGCCAGCAGGATGCAGGTGAGAGGGGCAGGGGATGCACTAGGCTGTATCACACCGTTCCCTTTTTAATCTGTGCTACCACAAGCTCATCTGGCTTCCAGGTAGTGTGTGTTACAGCTGAGCTTGGCTATTGCAACTCTGCTCCAGAGACCTCCAAACACTTTATTTTCATATTGGATGAAGAGTATAAGCTGCTTATTTTGTGCAGAGATATGGCTGAATGATATTGGATCATTCCCTGGCTTTCAGAAATATAAATTGTAGGCCTGAACTACGTAATTTATGACAGATCTTTGTTTCATTGTACATAAGCATTCTAAAAGACATTAATTTACTAAACAAACCGCTAATACGCTGACTTTATAAAGCACCCTTCACTTTGCTTTTTGCCTATAATCGATCACATGCCCGTGCTGCTTTTGTAGACTAGAAACTAGTGTTATAAACAAGTGTGTTAGAAGGCTTAATACAAATAATAAACAGATAGCAGAATGCTAAGGGCAGGGCCAGCAGCAGTATCTGGCCTCGTGCTGACAGACTGCAGAGCTCCGGCCCGTGGCGGTGCTGTGCTGGACCTGAGTGACCCCCCAAGGTCAAACGCAGAGACGGGTCTGGCAGCAGCAAGCAGGGACACTGGCGCCTCTCCATCAGCTGAAGCTTTCCTGTACAGGTAATCACATTTTCCTGGATGTCTTGGTTTTGAATTTGCAAGAAACCGTTGCCACAGCTGGAGGGATTCATCCCGCAGAGGGGAGCAGCCTCCCTGCCCGCGCCCTCCCCAGACTGGCACCAGCATTCCTGGGGTTTAACATTTCCTCGGTGACCAGTCTGACTGGGAGGAGGAGGGCTGGCAGAGAAGTGGAAAGACCAATTTCACCAAGGAACATGGAAAAAGCCTTCCCAGCTCTGGGGCTTGATTTCTGAAGCTTCCTCCTCCCTGCTTGCTCTTGGTGAGACAGGCAGGGAGAGACGATGGTTCCTCCAGCAGGATAACATCAGATCCCTGCAGTGTCCCAGGAGGTGACAGGGACATACAGGCACAGCATGTGCATCCTCCTCCTGCTTTTGCAGCTCATGGCAGTGTTGCCTCTGGGGGACATCCACCTCAGGGGGGAATTTTCTGCTGCTGCCCAGCTTTTGCTTTGCAAGTGCATACTGATGATGGAGCATAATTATTTGCGGTAAAGGTACAACCACTTCGCTATCCCCAAATAAAACCTTTAATGCAAGAAACTCCCATCCGTAACTAATGTCTGAATTTGCAGCACATGACACAGGGAGGTAAAGCTATAAAGGTGATTAAAGAGATAAAGCAAAGGCTACTGACTGCATTGCCTTCACACACGCCAAAGTGCCAGCATGCCTTTTGGGGCAGAAACCGACCTACCCCGTGCCTACCAAGACGTGCAAAGCCACGAGATGGGAAAGTCATCCCCGCAGCGCCGCTGCCATGAGAGCACCTTGCACCGTTCCTGCTCTCGGGCACCAGCCCCAACGCCACCGCACAGCCTGAGAGCTGCCTGAGGAAGGGGAAGAGATTTAAACTGACACATTGAAAAGAGTCCAAAATGAAAAGTTGTGGGTGCAATTTGAATAAGTGCTTCAGAACTGCTAGAGCTTGCGCTTGAAAATAGCATGGGGGAGGGGGTTTTAAGCCCTGTGCAGTATTTTCAAGTGGCTCTTTGGATAAATTGACAGAAATTCCAGAGGGATTTTAGCTACAAGGATGAGGATCCAGAGCCTCTGCTCAGGCTGTGCACAGGCTTTAACCGTGTTGTGGAGAAAGCCTGATTTCAGTTCCATTGGGCAGGGACAGGAATTGGGGAAGGGAGCGTGCTTATAATGTGCTTGTTTGCACAAGGTTTATTAAGATTATTTTAGGAGTATTTATTGTACCTGACCAAAAGGGTATAAGCAACACAAGCTCTCTTCAAATACATGACTATGTAGTTTTGTAAGACATGACAATATAAACGCATACTTAGTGAAAGGCTCAGGAAAAGGGTTAATTTTTATGTTATCTTCATTTTCCTGTTAAAGAAATAATTCTGCTGTTGAAACTTCACTCACAGAGAAGTGTGGTCTGTTTTTTAAAACCACATCTTCTTTTTTTGAAGCTGTATCATGAGGAAAGTCTCTTGGACTCCCCAAATACTTCTTTTTTTGGGGGTGGGTGGTGGGGGAAGAGCTATGAAAGTGAAGTGATGTTACCAGGCTTCAGTTTGTTCCTGCTGACTTTCCCCAGCTACTGTACCGCAGTGCAAAGCTGCTCCGCTCTGAACTGTGGGGAGGGCACACGGCTTTGCTGCACAGCGTTGCTCCAGGTCCTGGGCAGGTGAAAGAGGAATTTGTCCTTCCACCAGCAAACCCCACGGCTTGCACTGTTGCCCCCATGGCAGCACAGCTCCCTATCAGTTCTTAAACAAGCCGCAATCCCTTGCAAGGCTGTGCCAGCACCTGCAGCCTGTGCTGCCGCAGGGCTCTGCCCAGCATTCCCCGAGTGCTGGCAGCGGGCAAATCCTGGGCAGCCGGGGCAGCACCGGCACTGCACCGTGAAACTCAGACTCCAGCACCACAACATGCTTCAGATGGTTTTGAAGCCATCTTGCCTCTTTTATCTGTATTTCCAAGGTAATGAACCAAACGCGTTTCTGATGCCGTTGGTTTAGATTTCCTCATTAACTCTAATTGCAGTGGGTATGAGAACCCGGGCTCCGGGCAGAGATGTGGCAGCCTCCTGCCCTTGTGTGGCAAGGAGGGCCTTAGGTGGTGACGGTAAGGGGAACTCATTAGAGCAGCCTCGTGTACGGATATCCCCCGAGTAACCACCCACGGGAAAAGCTGTGGGACGTTAATCAGATCAGATCAAAGAGCAGAGCCTGTCCGGCCCAATCAGCCCCGACTGGCAGCTTGGCAAGCTCAGCGCCAGCGAATGGAAGCGAGAGACCTCCCACAAAACTGGTACCAGTGGGATCAGGAGGGCACCCCGACTGTGTGTGACTAACCAAACAGGAACGTAACAACACTTTAACGTGCCTGGCATTTAACAATGTCACCTCATGCATGACGGGTCTGATTCCAGAGAAACTTTTCCAAGTTTGTCCATGTTATCCCATCAAACGCCAAGCCTGGGAAGGCAGCATCCTTCTCTGGGACCAGTGCTGAACCCACTTTTCCAGTGCATTCTTTTAGGCTTTTGCCTGTCAGTGGCAGTTGTTGGATGGGGCTTGAACTACGGGGCCATTCCAGTTCCCTCCTTGCGCGAACACCACTCTTACAGGCAGACAGCTGCTTTTACCTCTTCTCCGAAATTCTGTGAATTTTGGACGCTGTTCAAGACTGAGCACATCAGCTGGGGACTTTCCATTGTTTGCCATGAGTTTCGGAGCAGCTGTTATTGTTCTTCATCATCTGCTGGAACATTTCTGATCGAGTTATTGTTGCTTCCCGAGGAAACTTTTAGACGACTTTCAGAATCAAGAAGCCTTCGCATACTGGAGAAGGAATTTTTTGGTTTCACTCCCAGGGCGATAGTCAGAGTTTCTTCCTTTTTACTGACGTCATGGTTTTTGGACGTGCTCGGACTAACTCGTGGGTGAATTCAGTATTTGTCTTCCTAGCTTCTGCTACGTTTTCTTTTTTACCCCACAGTGGCTTATGGCTACTAGTTCTTACAGAATCATGTTTAATTTCCACAAAAGAGTGAACTGAAGTCAGAAAAAGGTCTTGAAATATTTAGAAGAAAAGAATAATAAATTAACTGCTGTTGCTTAATATCCCAAAGTCTTTGTTGGTTGCTTTTTTTCTTTTGCAAAGAGTTCTCACACATATCTCTATCTGTAGCTATTTTACTGGTGCATCTGGGTTTTGTCTCTCTTCTTGTGGGAAGACTGGTGGGCATTGTCTGCTTTTACTAGAAATTTACTAATTAGTTCATGTTTAATCTGCATGATCTGCAAAAGCAGTTCTGGAACCTTGTAGATTTGTTCCAGCACAGTCAAATTATGCTAATTAGATTGGTAAAAAGCCAAAAATAAAAAGCATAAATAGCAATTATTTTAAATAAATTCCAAGCACATAAAGACTGATTTTAGCCTGGGCTGTTGAAAAATTTCATGCAAATTGTAGTGTCTGTTTATTGCATTTTTGTCCCAAATGAAGTGGAAGAGTTGGAATTATTACTGGTCAGAGAAACAGTTGAAATGCTATGGGCAGCTGTGATCCGGAGCAGTGAAACAGATACCTCCCGCAGCTGTGCAGTGCCTTGCCGGGGAGAGCACCAGCAGCAGTGCTCGCTGCGGCGCCTGCTCCCGAGGCAGAGAGCCGTCTTTTAAAATTCCTGGTAAAATCCTAACGCCTGTAAAACAGACCGCTCCTGTTGAACCGTGCCATCTCCCAAGGTCTCTCGAGCTGCCCAGTGGGGGAACAGGGCTGCTCCCCCTGCAGCCACCCACTTGCAGCCCAAACCCTGGTGCGGGTAAATGGGCTGGGAGGTGCAATCGCAGGACAAGGGCTGCCCAGCTCTCCAGCAGTTAGCGCAACCAAAGGTGCTACTTGGCGGTGCCCTTCCTGGCTCTGTGGTGGTTGCTGTCCTCATTTTTGGGGTGGAACAGAGTTTAAAGAAGGAATTTAAAAGCCTCGCTCTTTGGTTCATCAAAAATTTAGGCATGACAGCCAGGAGGTTTAGCTCCCCAGGCTGAGCTGCAGGTAGGAGGCTCCTTCCATCGTTGGTCTCACAGGACTGCTGCACTTGCTAAACAGCAACATGCATACTCAGAGGATAAATACAGGGTAGAAAACAAGTCAAGCATAATTTGCATGTTGATGGACACAGCTGAGCAAGCCCTCTGCTTTTCAAAGGCTTTCAAATGTTTAGGAAACAAAGTCAATAATGAAAACCTCCCATCTTACAAGTGGGCAAATGTGCTGTTAAGAACCACTAGAGTTTTGCAATATAAATCTCATTACTGTGGTTGAAAACACAACTGGAACTTGGCTCTGACTTTCAGCAAACAGCCATTACATGTTTTGGGAAGTGCCACAGAGCTTTAGAGCATCACTGCCAGGAAGGTACAGAGGGACCTTGGAGTAAATGGGTATGAGTTCCTAGATTAGCTTCGTTTAGTCACGCTCAGGTAGGAGGTTTAAAACAGCTCCTGTGAAAAGGAATGAGCTTGCCCTTCCCTTGGAGAGGGTGGCAGTGCTCCTCTCAGCAGCGTGGCTCAGCCTGGAACAGCTGGCGCTCTGAGCTGCCACTGAGCTTCTCTCTCCGTCCTGCAGCCCCAATGCCTGGTACCCATCAGCTCACACTTCCTGAGAGGATTGCCCCCCTTCCCCTCACCCTGGTAGCCTTTTGCATTTATCTACACTGAGTTTCACCTGCACTTTATTGCCCAGTCAGTCATTCATAAGGACTCACCTGTAAAGTGCTTCTGTAGTTCTTCACAACCTGTCCCCTCCTTACGGCCAGAAATAACTTTGTGCCATCAGCAGACTTCCTCGGCTAAGTGCTCAGCCCTTTTTCCAGGTCATTTGTAACAATGTTGAGCTGCTCAAGTACGAGCACGGATGCTGGGATGCCATTCGTGACTTCCATGCTCCTGTGAGACCCAGCCAGGACCTGTACCCTCTGTCCCTTATCCATGAACTCATTACTTAGCCTTTTTTATCCTACAACTAATGGCTTCAGAAAGTGCCTTAATTCTATTAGATTCCCTAGCTTTTTGCACGGGTGGCTCTGCAGCCTTGCTCATGGTTTTTTAATATTATTTTGGGGTGTGTAATTGAATTCAACCACTCTTAGGTGCTCTGTAACAAAGTGGGGCAGGGAGAGAGGAAACTGCTGGCTATGTGGTGTTTTGAGCAATTAGCAGCCTATGTGGTATTTCTGCTTTGTGCATTTTTACTTGAGGAAATAAAATGCTGGCTGGTATTCTATAAAAGTGCAACCAAATGTGACTGCTGCTAGTGTGACTCCAGACTATCTGAAACCAGTGCCATGTTTCATCTGGTGGGGGAAAAGCACAGGATCTATCTATAGTCACTGATCTTTCTAATTCCCAGGGAATTTGGGATATTTTTCAGCTCTGATAAAAACAATGCAGTGCATAAGCCTCTTTGAGTCATCCTCTCTGCTGTAAGAACAACCATAAACAGCTGATTTCTATGAGGCAGATGTATTTATAGGCTTGGGACAGAATATAGATTTTAAAATGCTACTTTTCTGCTTCAAAGAGATTGACTTACATTTTTAATCTGTATAAAATCAATCCAGCTAATTAATGAAAACGGCTACAGAGTAAAATGAATTAAAGTTTCAGAAGATCGTTAAGCATTGATATGGCTGCTTGCTCTCATTTGGTAATGAGTCATGACACAATGAACATGACCCAACTGTCTGTATTTGCTTCAAGGTACTGTGAGAACTTGTGGGCCATGAGATGCTGCCATGTGAAAGCTTTGCTCTGGAGGAGATTCTGGCTTAGCGATAAGAGAGCACTGCTACTTAGGAAGGAGCTGTGACCCTTCTAGCAGAGGGAAAATCTGGGACGTCAGGTCCTGTTTTCTACCCTGCCACTGACTTGCACAGTCCCCTTACGCATCAGCCTTTAAAATGAGCATGGTGCCGTATGATTCCCCAAGAAGCCTGTGCAACCAGGGCCCAGGTCATCAAGGCAGTTGTGCTGAAATCCTACTGAAATAAATGAGTAAGGAGTTGGTAGGAGCTGGGACGTGAAATCTCTTCACCTCTGAGAAATCTGCTCTTTCTTCAGGCAGCCTGCAGCTCCCTAACACAGAGGTACCACCATGCTCTCATTACAGCAGCAGATACTTCCACCTCCTGCCGCAGCCATTTTACATCCCTTCCCCTCCCTGAGTAAATGTTTGCAGGATCAAAATCAAACTGCATGAGAAATGAAGAACTGTTCCCTTCGGAAGCAGAAATCATGTCTCTTCCAGAGATTTATCATATGGAAGAATTGCATTTTCTTCTGCTAGGGAGGTATGTTGCACCTTGACTCTTACGCCTGTCAGAAATGGTACAGAAGGAGCTGGCAGGTGCAAAAGTGCTTGCTCAGTCTGAAGGAAGCACCAAGCCCTGTGTATTTCCTTGGAGGCAGAAAATGCTCCGAAGGGTAATGCACAAGACCCAGTGCTGTTCCTGAGGTTGGGAGAAAGCCCTGGGCTAGCTGACATGCTGTGTGGGTGTGCCGGTCACACCATGTCTGTTCTGCCCGTGGCTTGCTCAGCTGGTGAGCTCTTCAGGACAGGCTCTATGTGCAGTGTTTAGCCCACCTGGGCCTCTTGGTGTTGCTATAATGCTAGCAACATGTAGGGGTTGGGTGTAGTGCCAGCAACTCCTTACGGGCGGATACAGTCCCATTTATAGTCTATATAAGAAACCTTAAGAAGTCCAGCACTGCTGTCCTTGGTCTGGCCTGTGTTCACAGGCTGGTAATCGCTGTAACCATGTGAATATCTACCTGCTTCCTCTGCTGGAAAAGGGCAATTTCCTTTCTCTTTAAAGTGCTGCTAAGATCGATGAGGAAATGTTGTCAATGAAGGATCCTCCTGGGAGCACTGGGTGGTAAAAACTGGAAGTCAATCTCATCTGTGTACTTGTGGGGTATATATTCCACCCAAGTATTATGTGTTTTCTTAAATGTTTCCACCTTGTCTGAAGAGGACACAAAAACACAGCAAGAGAACATGCAGAAACTGCAGCTGGTTTCTTATTTAAACCTGATTTCTCAACACAGGCAATCAAATCTCTTGTCCCATGCCTTTGCCCAACAATGTATTGAAGTGGGTAATTCTTTTCTGTATCATATGTAAGTACATTGTATATTTTGTTAGGGTAATTTAGACCATACCGCGACTCTTGTAATAACAGCATGAAATAACCAACAGGTTGAGCTGACTGCACTCTAAAATAACTTTTTCCTCTTTTTCCCTCCTTTCCACTCCATCAGCTGTAGATCCCAGCATACATGCCCTGTTAAAATAGCCTGACTGAACCAGCATCCTCACTAAGGGGCATTTCTGATCCACGGCTTTCAAGGGGAGCAGCTGGAACCTTCTGGGGAATTGCCTCTTCATTGCAAAAGGCCAGAAAAAGAGGAGTCTTCTCCCAGAAATCATTCTCTACCTTGCTGCTGCTTCTTCCACTTCTTCCTCCAAGCAGTTAGGTTCTCAAATCCAGCTGATTCCTACAAATAGGTGGGTTTTGATTTTTTTAAATTATTCTGAAATACAGCTTTATGGACAATTTCTAAGGGCATGGGGGACCAATGTAAAAAGTACCACAAAGCCTACAATCTCATCATCTCCCTCACCCCCCTCAAGTGGAATAAAATAAGTTCCGGCTCGGAATATTTTGGCATCACAAACTATCACTCCACGTGCCCAGGGACCAGCCACGCCAAGTCGCAGACACCTGTGTTAGGGGTAACTACTGCTAATGTACTTTTGACTCAGGGAAGGAGGGGGGACTACAGCCCCCCAGAAGAACATGAGAGAGGAAAATCCCACTGCAGTCTTTCCCTTCCTGCATGGTGCCTAATACAAAGGGAGGTTGCTAAAGCAGCAGTTTCTCCCAGCTGACTAGACCTAGTCATGCACACAGGCTTCGTGCTGAATCAGTATCAGCACCGTCAAAAAAAGATGGAAAAAGCTTCTTCCTCTACTTACATAGCTTTGACTGCTCAGCCAGCACCTCTGGGAGCAGCAGCTCTGAATTCACTCAGTCCTGGTCTCTGACATTTCCTGCAGCTATCCAGACCCCTGGGGAGAGTTCCTCCACAGCTCCACTGGAACCATTCATGAAAATCATCCTCTTAAGAACTACAAAGAAATAAGATACGCAGCATCAACCCACCCTGACCCCACCAAAACAGCTTCAGGTTGAGGTCTTCAGCAGCTTGAATGATGCTGTGCTGCTGCCGCGGCAGCACCAGGCTCTCGCAGGGTGCCCAGGGTCAAGGGCAGTCAGGCGGCTTCTCACCACAGCACCTTGCAGCAGCCGTACCTGCAGGGCCTCTGTGGCTGCGTGTCCTGAATGGGTGGCAAAAAATAGCCTTTACTCCTGCCTTGTGGTCCAGAAAAGAGAAGAGGAAAATGCTCGCCTCTGCCAAAAACCTGACTGTGCAATGTGAGTTGCCTCGGAGGGCCAGGAAGAGCTGGTGCCTGCTAGCAGCACAGCTGTTAGCTTTGGATTTGAGGGCAGAAGGAGGAAGATGATGGATGGGAAGGGACCACTCCATGGTAAGGGAAACCCTGTTGCAGGCAATCTACCTTAGCAGCCAGGTGGAAACATGCCGGTATAGTGAGATGCCCCACAGGCCAATGTTCCCAGCTGGCTTTTGCATTTATTTCTATCAGCATATCAGCCAGCTAACCTCAGAGTTCAAAGCTGTTGCCCTGTGGCAGAAGAGAACAGCGTGTCCTGAACAGCCCACGAAAGGACACAGCACTCCTGGGTGAGATATGCAGGTAGAAGGCTGGATACCAGTGAGGAGGATTGCTTTTGACTATTTATTTCAAGGTTTATTTGTTCCCTGCGTTGATACCGATGCAGATTCATTCCAGTTCAGAAGCTGTCACGTAGGGAGAAAGGAAACAACACAATCTGGCTCCCCTCTTTTGGCATCTGAACAACATAGTTCCTCACGAGCACTCAAGAGGCCAGCAGCATGTAAACGCTTTCCCTCATGGTGACACAGACAGAACTTTTTGGTACTAGAGTAACCCCCTTCTTTCCTTTGACCAGTCACAGCTGCACGTACCTTTGGTGTAACATCATGGTTATGCAATGCTGACTCTCCCACTTTACTCTTATTGTACCTCTGTCATATTTGTGCAAGCAGAAGCTGAGAGGGAGCCTGGCAACAGCCTCCGAGAGCCCAGACTTTTCCCAGCTTTCCTATTCTGAGCCTGCACTGCTCCCACCAGCATCAGAGGTGAGCTGGGAGCACTGAACACCAGTAAACTGCAGCCCAGGAGGGCACAGTTTTCTCCGGCCTCTGTCCAGAAGGAACCCGGTAAGGCATGAACATGTGGGCCGCCCAATGCACTCATCCACATAAATGATGCAGACTTTGCTGGGACAAGCACTATTATTTACAAGTAGATCTAGGCTCGCTGCATCTCTGGACCCCCTTCCTTTCTAGGTCACCATGACTTCCGCAATCATCCAGTTCACCAGGACTAATGGAGCACAGATGTACTCTCGAGGGAGTGAGCATGAACCAGAACCCTCTTCTCTGGAACGCTTCTCAGGAAGAACCATCCCCTCACCATCACGTATCCCAAAGTACCTAAGGAGAAGATAGAGCAGGAAATTAAGCTGAAGAGTGAGTTCCCAGCATTTTTGCTACTTTATCCCTTTAAGGCTCTCAGGCAAGATTTATGATCACATCTTCTTCAGAGGAAAACAGTGTTGTGCTAACAGGTAAGCAGGAAACAACCACAGTGAGATACAGATCTGTAATGCTTTAATTAAAGCACAGGTAAACAGTGTGCTGGTGCTTGTCCACAACAACTGAGGGATCCAAGTGCACAGCGGCAATAAAAGGTGCAGCCTGCCAATGTGTAACTGGACTGTGTCAAGGCAGGAAGAAGAGATGTTTCATTCCAGACTGAAGACTAAAACGTATTAAAGAGAGAAATGAGACTCTGAAAGCATGGCCCAGGCAGATTCCCCCAGTGTGGTGGTAAAGACCCATGTTTCTGATTTACTACTTTTGTCAGGGAATACAGCCAGAACGTAATCTGGTGACTGTAAGCAAAATTAAACTGTGGGGGGTTTGGCAGCACAGTACTGTCCATGCTGGACGGTGTGGGATCCTCCCTGTGACCCTGACAACAAAGCAACAGCAGGAAGCGGTGTGGTGCTGCTGGCCGTGGCTGTGATTGGCAACAAAAACACAGAAGCCTTTTTAATATTGCAAAGACAGAAATGAAATCCTTCTCCTCTTATGCAATGCTTGCCCTTCCTCAGCAGGGATCAAATCAATATGGGACCATGCAAAGTCAATGGTTTATTTCAAAGGGTTTTGAATTGGGCTTTGTAGGCAAAAAGGCATCAGCCTTGTTTCAAACTCCATGAAGGCACATCGGTATTTCCATTCCACGTCTATTTGTAGGACAGAAATGTGACTTTGTTCCTCTTTAATCCTGTTTAAATGTTACACTATTTTAAAATAAGGTCTGTCAGGAAAAAACATTCAAGTCTAGGGCTGGAATTACCCTGGGGAAACTTGGGGATCCTACTTGTTGGTGAACGAGAATCACCTTGAAGGAAGTCAAGAGCAACCTTGTAGCATTAACATTGTGTTTCCCCATCCTTTCTTTTGGCTTATGGTAGCACCTCAGCTGTACTTCTACAGGGGTGCTTTATGCACACACAAATATGCGTATGAATACACATGCAAGCATGTCATTACAACACAGCTACCAAACCATATCCACTGTGTTAGCAGTTTACTGCACGCCTTTCTGGAGGACAGCAGCAGCAGCAGAAAGAACTTTCGCATAATTTCTGGAGAAATCCTACAGTTGTAGGCCAACTTACATAACTGATTTAGTTCAACAGAACTGCTTTCTGCCTTTAATCTGCTCAACAGTTTATCTTTGCTGCCGTGATCGGTTGAGCTTTCTTTAAACCATTACGGATTAGCGTTCTGCTATAACACGTTAAAAGCTTAGCTTTGTTTATTTTTGTCAAGAATGGGGGAGGGATATCAGGTTCAAATGTTCAGACAGCAGTTTATGAATGGCTGTTTTTCTTACATGGCAATCAATATATCCAGGTACCGAATACAAGGCACAGCTAAACACTTCAAGAGACAGTACTAGTGGCTGGAATGAAAATATCTGTGAATTTACTATTTAAAAACAGAAAAAAAAAGGAACTGCATGAATTTGCGTAAGTATTTCAATCTATAAATACAAAATTTAATCCAGCATTCAAATAGTTCATCGCACCTATCAGCTCTGTATAGAAGACCAAAGAGTAAATATGCTGAAAACTTCATTAGGAAGGCTGGTTGAAGATTTTACTAAGTTTGCATTATTGATGTAATTTGGAGACAGAAATCCTGCCAAAAGCAATCTTTCTGTCATTCAGCTGCAGGCAAATAATAGACCATCACACATAAAACACCAAACAAATGGGACATCAGCCACACCACTTACAAAGAGGTGTTCAGATAATATTAACCAGCTGTTCAGTGAATTTTCACAGTGGATTCATCAACTATGAAAGTGGATGATCTACTAGAAGACTACAGCATGAATTCAGGTCCAAATTTCTACTATAAATTGATGAGCGCAATACACCAATTGAAACCAAATTCAACAATTAGCACACTTTTTTGACCTCTGTGTAATCAAAATGATTTGCAGACGCCAGCCTGGAATGGAGTAAGAGGTTGCGTTCCTGAGGGCTGCCAATAAACCTCTGGGTAGCTGAACACTATTCCAAGGAAACACTAATTCTGTGATCAGTCATGCTGGCAACCCTATAACCTTGCAACTTTCGTATCGAAAATGAAGCAATTAGGCACTTTCACATTCCTAAGAGCAACACAGTCACTAGAAAAGTAGGAAAAAAAGGTGTCTAGTGGTGCTAGGAAAAAATAAAAACAGAGACCTCGGAAAGTAATTCAGAAAAGAGGAGGAAAAACCCCAACTTATTTGCAATTTGTGTGCTGTTTGTTTTGCTTTCTTACTGGGAGAGATCTTTATTCTGCACATTCCAATGAATGGTCATTCACTATTCATTTATCTTCTTTCTGACAGCAAGTGAAGCACCATTCCAAAGCTTCAACATTCCCTTGATGCTGCTCTGGTTAATGCTTGTGTGCTATTTAAACAAAGCATATTCCAACCAAATCTGACTATATATGGAATTCCCTGACAAGTAAAAATTTGGATGCCCTACAAAAAAGAACCACGAAAACAGAATACATACACAAACCCACAGAACACTCCAAACACCAACTCAACGTGTACTAAAACAGGCTCTTGGTGGCAAAGGTCAGGTACCCAGTGTGACCAACCATCTCCCTGAGTGGTACGCCACTTTTGAACTGCACAGTTCCTGGCTGCAGATTAGTGCACGGGCTACCTTGGTTTGATGTGTTGCTGCTGTCAAAGTCAGTGCTAGAATTATCCTCAGCTGCTTTTCCAAGGTCAGGGATTTGCAAGCTAATTGTCCTTACATTGTACACTCGGAGCAGAATTTCCAAGGTGTTAATCTCTGTAAAACCACATTCTTCCATCGCTAGGCAGGTTCTTTGGACTTGTTCGATGCAGGGGGAGAAAGAGCAAATGCGGCCGCCTGCAAAACAAGAGAAGCAGTGGAAAAGAGGGCAAAAACCAAAACAAAGCACTTTCAATCAAATTATCCCAGATGCCCATAGAATTTCTATCATACAAAGTGAAACCATTCAAGAAAATCTCCATGAGGCAACTATGCAGGTTTAAAGTGTCAGCACAAAATCACACATGGACAACCCTACAAGATGCTTCAGACCCTTTAAAAACTGCATCAGCAAATTCATTGATTTTCCAAATCCAGCATTGCCCACCACACTTTTTCACGAAAAAAAAACCATTAAAGTTGATCCCTTTAGAGCAGTGACTCTTTTGGAATCACTATCTACTATTCTGGACTGAGACACCAAACTGAAGTTGGCACCTACACAAAGCCAGAAGTCATTCTCCACACACTGTACAGAGTTGCCTTCATTAGAATATAAGCGCGCACGCACACACCCTCTGACAAAAGCGGCTGTGTTTACTTGGGAATGATGGTATGCGTGTACAGAATAAAGTAATCTCTCCAGGCCATAGATGGAGTGCTGTTAAGGCTTCTACCCTTTTAGTTAAGCTGACTGGCATGTCTCCTGAGCATTAAAGTTTACTGGATATCACATGGGGCAGTTTACAGCCAATGCTTCAAAACTATTCTAGGACAGGACTTTTAAGTGATAAACTAACACTTGTCTCCTTGTCTGTGCAGTTCAGATTTTTAATTCTAAATACAGAGTATTAATAGGCCCCCTACAACTTTCTGAGTCCTACAATGTCACCTTAACAGCTGAGAATAGAACGATTCAGATTTACTCTGAAAAGCCACAGCCAAATCAGATCAAAGAATTATAAGGACACTGTCTGCCATAAAGCCAGGGCATGTGCTTTCACCCAGGACATAGTGTCACACAAGGCAACTGCCCTTCCTGAAAAGCTTTTGTGCTGGGGGAAGGAACACTGGGCAATGCAGCTTCAGCTATTGTTTTACTTACTACAATTAGATGAAAATGCTTGCTGACCTGATTTGCATTCCTTCCCAGCCCTCCCCCAGGCTCATCCAGTCAAGCCTTCCAACACCAGTTGTCTAAGTAGTTAAAGAACCCGTGCAAGTGAGAGCAAAGCATCCTGCTAAAAATAGAGGCTATACTGGGACTACATGAAGCCTGCTTTATCTCAAACTCCCCTTTTTTTTTCCTTTTTCGTTTCTAAAGTCACATCTCTATAAAAAGAAAGCATCAGGTCTGAAAGCATCACTGAAGCACTCTAGTTACTGTGCAGCCATGGTGTGCCGGGTACCGACTGGGGAAGAACACTTTCCAAGACCATTACAGCATACACTAAGTAGGATTTAATTTTAGTCCTGAAATAAAGTCTCCACAGCCAGGGGTTCTTATCATGCATCTTCAGAACGAAGTACCCTGGACAACTAATTCCCCAGAGTGACAATTAAAAAACTAATCTAATAATCATCTGCAAAATTAATGCTGGTATGTGTCATTATTAACCTGTTGATGCTGATTTAATTGCACACCTAGTCCGCTAGCTCCCGTGAAATTAGATTTATATGTTCATCAGGATAGCCAGAGCTACCAAAATGATTCTGGATCAGGCAGTTAATCTTTTCTGGCCAAAGCAATATACATTTCTACCACGTTTGCAGATATAAAAGAGAAAAGTTCAGCAAGAAATGTCTGTTACATAATTAGAAAGCTACTATGATGCACATATGTTACAAAGAAAAATGTTATATTCTTATTGTGTAGGGAACTGAACAAATGTCTAACTTAGCTAAATGTCAGTTCACAATAACTCTTTGTCTGCAAAGCAAGAATTTCCAGAGAGACCAGAGACTTACTATTTCATTCAGGCTTTTTGGTTTTGGTGTTTTATATTGCAATAAAAAAGGGAAATATATTTACATTTACAGTAAGCCTGTTCTTATTTATTCTGAGTATGAGGGTTTCAAGATATGCTTAGGCTTTTGAATTCACATGCTGCAGATTTACAGTAAAAACTAAGAAGCCTGCACACAGCTGTTGCCATACAAGCTGCAGAGCCACCCACAGCTCTTGTCAAGCCTTCAGTTAAAGGCAGAGCACCCTTCATTTTGCCTCGGGATGGTCAGCTGAGCACAGCATGTTGACACCAAGCTTG
Source organism: Falco naumanni (assembly GCF_017639655.2). Classification (NCBI taxonomy): domain Eukaryota; kingdom Metazoa; phylum Chordata; class Aves; order Falconiformes; family Falconidae; genus Falco; species Falco naumanni. The sequence continues at coordinate 35,801,629 of NC_054060.1, forward strand.
GTTATGATTTATCAGACTGCCTCCTTGCAAAGCAGACTGCTTGGGAAGCAGGGTTACAGAAAATAGGCTTTCAAGCCACTTGGTAGAGAAGAAAGCTCTTGCTTGCAATAGCTAATATCCAGAAGGGAAGCGCAAAAAAATGTTACTTTATTTAATGCACTGCTGGAAGACTTCTCTGGTATGAAGAGTGAGAAAACAGCATAACAGCTGGTATTTCATATAACTAAGAGCAGCCAGTGGGGTTTAGTAGTCCTGCCAATTTTACTTTTTCCCTTTCATACCTACTGTTCTGGTTATTATTATACATCCCTCCCACACAAATATACCTACAGATAGCTTAGAAGCAGAACCACTGAGCATCTGTCTTTATGGATATTAACAAGTGGGAGAGGTGTCTCCTCTGCTTTGTCCTGTACACGCCATCAGGCAGGCCAGATCTGACTTGCAGGCTGTGGACTTGTTTGATTAAGCAGATATTAAGAGAAGATTGGAAAGCTACAATTAGCAGAAGGTTGGAAGGCAAAAAAACCTGCTGTTCCAGACTGTGAGAGGCTGTCTAAAATAGAAAGATTTAGGAAAATTCAATTGCCATGGTGTGTTTAGACCAGCAAAAAAAAGCGGACTGAGCAGTAGAAAATCAGCACTAAAAAGGACATGCTCATCTGTTCTAGGAGCAGAGATGCCATCATCTTCAACAGACCAGATGCTTCTGAATTCTCTGCACTGTGGGCTGCCCTCTGTACCCCTGTCAGATTACCAGCTAGGCAACACCCCTTCTGTCACAGTCACCAAACAGATATAAATCTAGATTTCAGCATTCACAATTCTCAGATTCTCTAAGAGCCCTCTTGTCCTTTACACATCAAGAGGCATTTAGGGCTTAGAGGACTTGAATATGCATTGCTTTGTTTTGGCCATGCCAAGGATTCCTTAGTGAATGAAGAAAAGACATGTACTCCCTCCCTCTCCACTCACAGGGGCACACTGCTCTGTCTGTGGATCACAAAGGGGAGGACTAGACTAGAGAGCAGTGAAAACAACCGAACGGAAGCTTTTTAGTACAAACTGAGTTTGTTATCTTGCAGAGCCCTCCTTTTAGGAAAACTACCGTTCCTAAATTTGGTTAATGAGATCTGTGTGTCATCATAAATTGATATAGTAATTAACTGAGATTAATCCTGTTCACATTAGGAAGCTGTGTGAGCTTTTTGATCTGAAGAGCTGTCTAAAAATGTGTTTATTCATGTATAATGCATCTGACAAGTGCTTCAGTTGAGGAGAAGAGAATAATGAGACTGTATGAAAGACTTGAAATTTTTTTCTATCTTCAGTTTTACACGGAGTGAGTTAGTTTGAAACATTTAACGGAGAGGTTAAATCTCCCAAACCCGTAGGCTGGAACAAGCCCACACCGTCCTGGCAGTCATTGTAACCAGCAACAGGGTCGAGAGGATATGAAAACTTAAGTACAATTCAGACTGGAATGATTAGAGAAGAGAGCTTAAGGGAAGGGGAAATAAAGAAGATTTGCATCCACATAGCACTGTACATTTTACCAGACAGTATCTAATTTGTAATCAAGGGACACAACCTTGCATCTTTACAAGAGGTCAGTGCCTTGAAACTTGCTACTCCTTCAAGAGCAGTTCGCAGGAGGTTCCTGTGCAACTCCAACAAATAATTTTGTTTCTGGTTTGTCTGAGCAAGGACTAACACCTCTACCAGTTCTATTTAGCTAACAACTGCATCAAGTTTCAAGTATGGAAGATGTGGCAGTGCTACCCGATTGACAAGAACTTCAGTGCACGCTTCCAATATAGAAAACACGTCCAAGTTATGTGCTCTCACTTCTGTAGGTTATAGTATATGTCACAAGTGCTCTGGCAAGTTTTTTCATCATCTCAGTATTATTCAGAAGATGCAAAAAGAACATATGTAGTGCAGCACCATTAAGTTCCAGGGAAAAAGGCCTGTAATTTTAGAAATTACTCTTTGATGTAAAGAATACAACACAGCATTTTTATCCCTGGTAAAAAAGACTGCTCTGGTCTTTGGGACTTCAGTGCAGTGTCATAATTGGAAGATTATATTACAAAGATCTCATGGAAGAAAAAAAATCACACAGGCATCATTATGTAGGGGTGAGGCAGGAGAGTCACTGAGCAGCATCACTGTGGCATTTACTCTGTGCTAGTAGGACACTAAAAATATTGCCTCTGTAAAAGGGGACAGAACGTCCTTTAAGTGAGCGTGCTCGTGGGCGATTTGATGTAGCTTCCCTGACAAGTGAAATTAGAGGATTTGGCTGTTGGAAGAAATGAAAGGATGTTTCTTGATTCAGAAATGAAAATTTTCTCCAAAAGACTTGCCAACTCATTAATAGGAGCTCGATGTGATTTTCTGCAAATGTGACCTTAACCTCTATATTTGTAGGAGCATCCTGCAAAAGGAATTTATTCCTGCTCACTATTATGGGCTGGCAAAAGCATGCAACAAGGAAATTAAAAAATTGGTTGGCTCCAAATTGGGGAAGTATATCTAATGACTTCCTTTAAGGTTCCCTTCATCCCAAACTACTTCCTACAAGCTGTGTAAAGGCCAATAGCTTTTGCCAGCATTCCACAGCATGGATTATGATGCAGGAATCCTTCTGCTTGACTCTTGAGACATGAGAAAATCACTTTTACTTCAGGTCAGGCCCATCATGTGCACCTGACCTACCAACGCCTGACAGACTGGAGCTACGTTAATGCCCTCCAATGAGTTACAACAACTGGGGCTGGCTCAGCAAGCAGCCAGTGCTTGGGAACCAGATGAAGCTGCTTTGTGGGTTAGCACCCAGTCCTACATCCTAGCAGGGCAGCTTTGCACTAGACCAGATGGCTCCTCAATGTCGAGAGGATATGCTTCAACTTAAAATTAGTTTCTGGATCTTCAACCTCACCTTGAGTTAATTCTCCTTCAAATCAAAGCAGGTACACACTAGCAAGCAAAGGCTGGTGCCGACATTTTAGCAAGCACTTATTGCTTCATCCATTTATTCCAAAACAATCTCCTGGGGACATGAGAAGCGTTGATACCAACTTTTGAGTACCACTTGCATGGGTGGAGGATGGCAGCACACTAGACTGTCAGGCTCCACTTCCTGCCCTAACACATTCCCTGAGCGTTCTTGAGGTAGCCTGAGCCCAAACAACATCAGCCTTGAAGTCACTGCCCTCTTCTCAGTGTGATTCAGCCTGGGGTGCTGTCTACCCAGATACCACAGGCGTGAGACTTGTGGCCAGGGATTTCAGCTGCTCCTCAAAGCCACACCTGGGTGGTTTAGAAATGGGACCATGAATAACCTCTGGGGCTCAGGAAAAATAGCCAGTGAGACTTTCTACATGGATGTGGTATTCCCTTAAAGCTCAGGGGAGGAGCCCAAATGAAAACTCAACATAGCTAAACCAGGCAATGCCTTACCTGCACCACAGGCTACTAGGAGGATGAGATATTATTTACTCTCTTACACAGCATCTGTAATAACCAAGCCTGACAGGTTAGGACAACAATCAATGACTATGCTAAGGGGGGTAGGGGTGGGAAGCAAAACAAGACTCATTTTAAGTCCACTATGTACAAACGAAACAAGTATAAGACTTTGAAAATGAAAACCAACTACTACTACAGAGAGCAGAGTACTGCTGTAGGGCTTCTGTGAAGGCAGGAAATGCAGAGGCCCAAACAGGGAGATCTTCAGAGGGAACTTCCCCTACAGAGTTTTGTGGGGAGACCTGACAGCACCATGTTATCTGATTCAGGTGATATCTCAAGGATCACAATCTCAAAAACTCATAATTTAGGGTTTTTATGAAGCTCAAGAGAGTGGCAAGTCCGAGTTCAAGAGAAAAATCTTTAAAAGAAAGAAAGGAAATAAGAGGGCTGGTTTTAATAATTTTGTGACTCAGACTGTTAATTTAAATACCACCAAGGACCAATTTATAACGCAAGAGGCCAATCCAACTTAATACATGGCTGTATTTTTCCATCTCCCTACCTGAAAACTTAAAATCTGTATGAAAATTATTGTACAAATGGGTTTCTGCCTCATCTTCCACAGCCCTGAAAAAAAAGACAATATTTATGAGAGTAGAGTAGGTGGGTGCAGAATTATATTCAAAGTACTACAGTATTCAGCTGTGAAATGACTGTGAGTCAAAAGTTTCAGGGCATTTAAGAACTGTAGACTATTGAGGATATTTTTGTTACCTCATAGGTTTTTTTCCTTTTTTTAATTTTTGAAACTTTAGCCTGAAGGGACTAACAGCAACTTTGCAAAAACATCAAGGTCAGATATTGCAAACAGCAGTTATGACTATAGAAAAGCATTAATCAGCAGATGCTGCAAAAGACCAGTACAGGTCTGGAAAGGAAAGCAAGTTCTGCAGTGCAGCAGTGCCTGAGAGATATTATGAGCAGCATTTCTTCTGAAAGTGTGACTGGTGAAATCAGTGCAGAAGGGTGCAGCTGAGATGCAAGGCTGAGCATTGGCCGAGCACATCCCCAGAGAACAGGAACCTTCTAGTCACAAACCTACTGTGCCATTTCATTCTTTTAGCTCTTCAGAGATTGGCAGTGCTTTAAATGGGAGGCCAGGCTACTGTTAAGTGGTGTATTTACAGCATACTGCAAGGCATAACATGAGTGATAGATGTACTCTGTAAAGAGGATCATTAACACTCAGCCTACTAGGAGCTGCAACTATTCAGGACTTTGAGCTTAAGTAAGAGAGAAAACACTGATTTGATAAGGTTTTGTTAAGGTTAAGAACTCTCTCTTACATACTGTTTCAGATGAACGATCTATAACGAATTCTGTGCTTTTAAAGAGGAGGCTAGATGATGCTATATATTGAATTCACTTAGCTCTGATTTCAAAGTGCCTTAAGACTTTAGGGACTAAATTACCACTATCTGGCAGTACAGCTGCAATATTTGCATGGCACATCACAATAAAACCCAAGTGTGAATGGTTCAAATGTGACCCCATCCAGATGTGAGAGGGAGGGTGTGGAGGGAAAGGAGTGGAATGGCTCATTTTCTCTAGTAATGCTCTATCACTATACTAACCCTTGCAACGGTGCTGAACAATTGCAGTATGTGCACAGACTGTTCTTACTGCGGAAGAGCTTTAACTATCTGAAAACAAAACAAAGGAGCACTATAAAGTTATCTGCCTGTGGTAGGGAAAGGGAAGCAGTTACAGATATCCTTCTATCATATTTTAGATTTTACAGCAGTAAAAAAAAACCATAACAAAACTACCCATGTGATTTGGAATAAAAGAGAAATGTGTAAGCTTGTACCCATTACTAATGCAATCAATTAGATTTTATATGAAAAAGAAAACCAGCTTTTGTTTATATGCAAAACAGCAAAATATAAAAAATGCCCCCGGCTCAAGTCAGATACTATGAAACACAAAAGATGAGCTTTCAACCACTGTCAGATCTTAGACACTGGTAGCTGTTTGCAGCAAAAACTGCAGCAAGGATCAGCAACTTCGCCTTCTGACTGGTACATAAAATGCATGATGCCACTTCACAAACACAAAAACGTGGGATTTTGAAGTATTATTTATATTGCCAGATGTAACCTTGTAGCACAGTGCAAAAATGTACAGCCAGATGGTATGGCCAGTTTGGAACCATAATACCTTTTCCAGGATTTCAGTTGCTGGAGTGAGACAATTCAAAACTTGGAACTGTTCATGCAGCTCTGCTTAGTATTCTAAACATGCACCACTTAAATAATTCAAATTGGACTGCGCAATGCAGCGCCTTCTAAGCTGGGAAGTCAGCTGAGTGTTGTGCTCACTAGATTAGATAATTTGAGCATGGGAAGGGCATCGTACAGTGCAGTGAAAATTATTTTTTTCCCAGGACACACTGGAAAGCAGCTACAAATTGAGCTGTAACCCTTGCAGGTACAGAGCACTAACAAGTCTCTATTTATTTTCTTTTTAAAGAAAGCATGTGCTAACGTTAGTATCGGAAAGCCTTCTAGAAAATTTTCAGTAGTAGTTGAGGTAGCCTAAACAGCTGGGCTAGTCCTGACTCAGCAACGTAATGAGCTTTAAGCTCATTTGAATGAGCATTCAACGACCTTTAAGAACCAGCTTAAATCCTGTGATATCAAGACCTAGCAATTCACTTAAAGTTAAGCCTGTGATTACATATTTTAAGAAAAGAACTGGTCCTTGGCACATAAGCAAGTTTTACTAAACTCACATCCTGGCACAGGCACTGTTCAGCACTCCATGCTCTTTTGATTAGAAAAGTGACTTTTATAGACAGAAGTGATCTGGCACAAGGTAGTTCAGATCCACACTAGTTATAGTTACACTAGTATAACATTAATTAGGGGAAAACTTATTCCAGGATAAAAGAACAATTTATTCACTGAAGCTTATTTTTCACCAGGGAAAAGATTTACAATAAACTGACAAAATCCATCCAATACCTCAATAGCAGTTCTCACTTGCTGTCACAACCCCAGAATAAGTGGCGTAAGCTAGAACAACCTTTATGTTCCATTCCCACTGCAACCCATGGCAAACTTCTCATGAGCTCAAACAGCAGAGATTTAAGGCGGAAATTGGCCAGCACATTTAAGTATAACTGCATTTTCTTTAACATTACTGATGGGGTGCTCTGTTAAATAGGTCCAATCAATGATTGATGTGAAGTGCATCTGAACACCTTTTCCTGAATTGCCAAAGAAATTTGCTTTCAGCATTTACTGCTTCCCACACACCTCAGATCTAGCAAAATGTACTTGACAAAGGTTCAAAGGGGTTTTTATGAACTGCCCATGCTAATTGTAGCAGCTAGCACAGGCCTGTAGGAAAAGGTTGTCCTCCTTTCAAATCTCCACTGTAAATTTAAGACCTCTTTTGAAGTTTTTTCAGCCTTAGAAATGCCTAGAGACTTTGACATTTGAGAACAGTGATCGTATGGAAGGGAGCAGATCTGGCGTAAGGCTCAAAGGCAGAGATGTGTGCATACACAGGACTTCCTGAACAGAAAAAGATAAGTGCAGTTACCTTCAGCTTTTAACGCTGACTTTGCGTGTCCTATGGCTTCCCATGGAGACGGAATATCTAGGAACACCGCATCTGCAATATTTGTGACACCAAACCCATTTTTGCAGACATCCTGGTTGGTCACGGTAACCAGATGCTCCACCCCATGCTCTCGAAACTCCTGCCTGGCCTTCTCAGCCCTTTGTTGGTGGAACTCCACTGTGTACAGATGCCCTGTGGGAGCCACTGTCCTGATGAGAGCATGGGAGAGGGAGCCACTGCCAGTACCTAGAAAAGACAAAGAATGCATGAAATGCCTTTTGACAGTGCTAAACATTAGAACAAAGTTCTTCTCCATGAGTCCTCCTGCTTGGAACGCTCACTCAAAATGCAAATGAACAGAAATGATTGGTTAAACTACTGAAAGAGAACAGTCCTTCCTTCACAAGGGAAGAGGGACTAAATGACCTAGGAAACAGTCTTCAGGGACCTCAAGCATTAATTAAAAATCTGGGAAACGCAGGACCTGTCCTATCTCCCTGGAGCAGAAAACTGATGACAAGGGTCAGCCGTAGCTCAAACAAGTGCCACAAGAGAACACAAGGAAGTAAATGCAACAGGAAAAATTCTGGGAAATTAACCAGAGAGGTTTCTTTCAAAGTGCCTTTCTTTCAAATTTTAACATATTTTCAAAACCTTATACTTCATTAAAATAAAGAAGAGATGCTGGCAAGGGTCTGTGCTTGAAAAGCCTGTTGGTATCCATGCAAACAAATGGCCTTCAGAATATGGACTCTGTTTTGCCCAGGCCTCTTAAAGAGATGCTGGCTATCCTCAGCTCCCACCGAAATTATCCAAAACTAAGGTCTCTTGGCTTCTTGCAGTCACACTGAAGAAATGACCCGCTTTTCACAGGTGACTTACACACATACATGCCTACACAATCTTAACTTAGTCTAATGAGATCCCTCACACCACCTGAAATTGCATGTAAGTACAATTGCCATGGACAACCAGGGACTATTAGGAGACATTTTTTCCCTTGTTTTAGTCTGATAATTTATAGAACTTATTTTAAATGATCCACTGGCATATTAAATAGATGAGTGACTAATAACCACCGTTTTCACTGAAGAAAACACCCATATAGCAATTCACATTGCAAATTACTCACTCAAGTGGCATTTAGCAGAATAACCCCCCAAACTCAAAACTCCACAGCAACCCCAAATTATCTGTGTTTACTGATTTATAATTCTGTACTTAGAACACATTTCTCCTGTAGATAGAAAATCTATTTCTAGCTATCTTCAATGACTGTTCAAGCTAAATTTCAGCCTGAAGCAAGTTCTTTCAACTAACGTAGATCTTGAAAAAACTTAGAAAGGACAGAACCTGAAGTACAGCAGTGGTGGAAAAAGCTGAGAAACTAGTAGAAAGGAAATTAATTAGGGAACACAGGGGCTGGTACAGCTGTCTAATTGCAGCAGTATTTTCCGTAACCTCACAGGAAGTTAGAGCATACTGAGGGATCCAAGGTTCTTGCCCTCTAGTCACATAAAGGGAGAAACATCGTCGTGGCACTGTATTTAATCCGACAGCTCTGAAAGGGGAGCCATTCAGACTGTAAACAGAGCTCAGCGCCCTTGTTTGCCACTGGATCAACCAACTGCACTGCAGAATCAGCACTGCTCCTCTGCTTCCCTCTGAGAGGGCTCTGACCCCAACAGGCAGACTAGCACTCTCCCCCCAGCTTTAATGGGGCAGATTAGAGAGGAGGGAGGACCTCCAGATTCTGGCACCAGCCTCAGAGAGGTCCAAGGAATGAGAGAAACTGACACACATGTATTTATTTAAAGTGAAAATCCATTAATTCATGCCAGTATTAAAATAAAGCAAACAACAGGCAAAAGACACTTAAAAGTGCACACATTAAAAACTATCTGGCCACGGCATCTGCAGGCTCTAAATGTCAACATAAAACTTTTCCCTGGTCAAAAGAAGTAATGATCGGACAGGAGCCAGGTAGTTTAAAAAACTTGATATATGTGCATAGCAAAGAAATAGCATATCATAGTTTGGGTTTTGGTGGTTTGGGGTTTTTTAAATGACAAGAGCAGGGAACTATTTGCCACAGGATGCTAAAATGACTGAAATTCTGCCTTTACATTTCATGCCAAAAGGCAGGATTGCACAACTGAGAACTTTTCCAAACTGATGGAATTTAACTATTTTACCACTCAAATGGGTAATGCTGCACACTTTCTGCATCTTTCTCTGCTAATCTAAAGTGAACAGATGGCCTGTTAGCACAGCTGGGCTGTAAACAGAACAGAGAGGTAGCATGTGCATGTATCCAGTTTCCTTGCTCATTTTCTTTTACATTTTTATTCATTTTCCTTTTAAATCTGCTCTTAAAAACACCACAGAAGACACTGTTTGTGTCCTTCCTAGGAAAACTCGTTAAGATTTTTTTTTTTGCTTCTTTTCTGGTACTCTTTTTTTATCCACAAACATTCCAAGCCAAACCCTGAACTGAAACCAGGATGTTGGAAGTCACCACTTGCAGGCGTATTACAGACTAAGCTTTTGTTAAAAAAGGTTGCCAGGAATTATTTATTGTTGACAGACTACCGCATGCATGAGAATAATACATATGTATCATATTTTAACATATCAAATTCTATCCCCTAACATCATTAATGACAGTATTTCTGAAAATGCTGCCTGCCTTCACCGTGACAACACTCTCAAAACGGCAGGAAACAAAGAACAAAACCGTTATGAATCACCCACCATGGCAAAATCTCTCCTTGAAAAGATGACAGATCCTGAGCCCAGTCCTGTGAAATGATGATGATCCTCAACTCTCATGTGCCTGATAGTTCAGCACGCTTGATGTGATTTATCAAGAATATGAGAGTCTGGCAGTTCAGCATGAGTCCATAGTCAACACCTAAAGCCCAATCAGCACTGTCTACACAAGGCAGGGGTTCAAGCCTGTGTTTCTCTGATGTTGAAGGGGAAATGAATATTTATATTCACCTTCTCCCCTGCAAATCTGCAACATTCACCATTTGAGTCCTCCCACTACCTTCTCAACTCCTTTTCAATTTCTCTTTGTCCTTATTTCAAAATCACTACTGAAAAAAGCAGCATTCAGCAAAATATTACTGACTTAAAGAGTCTTAGGAACCAGTTTGGAAAGTTCTAGTCAGATTCAGGTTTCCTTGGGAAATGAAAGGTATCCTTAGCATGATACAGAATCAGTCAGGAGAGCAGCAAAATGCAAGAGGTACTACTGAAGATGTGGACTAGAATGCTAGCAAACCTGAAATATCATAGCTGAATTACATGTATAGAAACAAACAAAAAAACTGAATGCTCAAAAATGAGTATGTTGTATCAGAAGAGGCAAGTTAAGAACTGGATGGACTTAAATAGATTTTCATTCTCATATAGGTGCAGTGAAATACCTATGGTCCTGATCTGACCTAGAAAGCAGAAGGTAAGACAATTTCTAGAACAAATACATAGTTTATAATTTTTACACCAGGATGCTTGCCTTTCTGGCAGCTTGTACTATAAATAGCCTTAGAAACTGTTAGCTCTACCACAGGACAACGTCCATGTAACTACAGCATATTAATCATGAATGGACTCTACAGAAGAGAGGTAAAACAACGATAATTCAAACTGTGCTGGAGACATTCTTAACACCACAGCTGCTATTAGGTGAGTACTTAGGTCATTGCTAATGCCTTTGGAAAATATGATGCTCTTTTACACCGACTATTCTGTGATCTTAAACAACTTCATCAATAAGCAGACCTCTGCATTGCAAGCATTTAATGAGACACCCCAGGGTCCCCAGTATGCCATACTCAGAGTTCAAAATCTGAGGAGGAGGCACTACGGATGAACATGTAGATTAGGAAAGGAATCACCCTCCCTGGAAGTGTTTAAAAAGCATGTAGATGCAGTGCCTAGGGACATGGTTTAGTGATGAACTTGCTAGTCCTGGGTTAACAGTTGGACTTGATGATTTCAAAGGTCTTTTCCAACTCAAATGATTCTATGATTCTATGATCTCAGTCCAAAGACATGAATTAAGATCCTGTCTTAAAATCACGAGTTAGGTGGCTAACGGCCCTGCAGACGGATGTATCCTTCCCTTCTTGGGCTCGAGCACACTCCACTCTTCTCTGATACATCAAAGCTCAGGGGAGTGTTTCTGCCCTCTCCCAAGACAAGGAAAACACTGCAGTTTTAGAAGGATTTCAATCCTAACAAGTGGACACCTAGATGAAACACTCTAGCTCAGCACCTACTGATACTTCATTTGTAAACAAGAAAGTACTGATCAGATTAACTCCTCGATCATTGCCCTGATCTCAAACACATCTGTTCCTCTCACTCTCAGCTTGTTCAAGTGACAGGTTTTCCACAGAGAAGCCTCCACGCACCTCAGCCATCTTGAGACAATGTCCACATTAAGATTGACTCTCACCTTTTCAAAGCTGCAGTGGACAACACCTGAGCTGTTAAAAAATAACACGTGCTATTTCAACACAGCATAGACACATATCAGAACGCCGTCAAGAGAAACATGAGCGTTACCACAGCATCTAGCATAGCACCTAGACTGGTAACTGACTAAGAGACTACATTTTCATAACGTTTTCTGTTTAATCTGGTTTTTTTATCACAAAGGATATTTGCCCAGCCTCCTGGAATCCCACCCATGTTCTGCTACAGTATGTAGTACTCCACTACACTTCCTCACTGCAGGCTATCGCTTGGCTTGTTTTCCGTAAAAATTTCTCATCATGGGTGCTTCTTTTTAAAAAAGGAACTACAAAACGTGATTTAGGACCTACAGATGTTTACAGTTGTCATAAGCAAAAGCATTTTGGAATAAAGCTGAAGAAGCTGAAGTGTATACATAGTTCATATTATTTAGAAACAGGAAAAGCTAAAAGTGTGCAGAGTGTTATTTAATACTGGGTCTCTACAATATCTAGCAACATTTTAACTGAAGTTTCTGCTGCTAAATCTGGCTACCTAAGATATTCCAAAATGAGTAAATACAACAAAATAATGACAGTGTTGCTGTATTTGTCTCCTAGCTACACCACTTAGACCTAGCATTAGTAAGACAGGTCATGAGTCAGCCATGAGAACGGAAGGAGCCTCAAAACCAAAGGAAAATTAATCTTTAGACAGAGCTAACAACTCCACAGCTAATATTTGTCAAGAAACACTGATCAGGAGAAGTCTGCTCATTGTAAATGACAAGTTTATGTAACTGGAGAATCATTTATGATTTTTAGCAAATATATGAAGAGAGATTAAGCATCTGATGGAAACTAACCCAAAGACCTTACTGCGAAGATACTCAAGGGCACAAATCATTGGTAGCAGAGGTGAGACACAGCAAGAGCAGAGGCAGAGAGAGGGAGGACAAGAGGGAAAGAGAGCTGAAAAAGGAAATAGCAAATTAAGAAATTCCCTTTACACAAAGTTAGCTCTTCCTTCTGCCCATCTGTTGTGGACACCATGCTGAAATAGGCATTTTAGGCAGCAGGCTGGAGGTCAAAGAGGGCCAGTGCTTACTGACCAGATTGAAGAGCTGGGGAAAGGATGGTTAGGGAATTTTTAAAGGCTGGCACTTCCTACAAAAGGAATGGGAATGTGAAGACTGAGTTTTTCTTTAGAGGTTCAGTCAGAACTTTTTAGGGAGGGATCTTCTGCAGATCAGGCATAATATTGTTATGTTCAGAGCTGCAAGAGAAATGTGCCTGGTGGTTAAGTGAAATGATAAGATGAAAGTGAGTCCAGGAAGTCTGAAAACAAACACTTTAGAGAATGAACAGCATTCCTCATGAGCTGCATGTCAGCCACAAGTCTGAATTCATTAGAGCGATGCCTCATGTGGCCACAGTTTTGGTTCAGTTCTTTGGTATGTCAAGGGAATACTATGCTCTCTGACATTTGTACTGATGAGGCCTTTTGTATACTTCAAAAGGTCCTATACAAGGATTGGTTTTTTTAATTCTTCTTTCAGTCTAACCTTAACAGGTGCTAAGAGGTAGATAAGGGAGAAATTACAAAACATAGACTTAACTCCTATGAACACGTTCCAAAATCAAATTAATACAAACTCCGGTCTGTGCTTTACACTAAAGATAGAGCTGCAAACAGTTTACATACACTTCTCCCACAAAAACTATAAAGACATGAGCAGTATTTGTCAAAAAGTCTATAAGCACTTCAGAAGACTCATAAACATACAGCTGACTTGCTGGGACTCCACAATAAACTATTAATCATTTATTAAGTATCCATTAATCATTAAGTCCTCATTATTTTTTTATGAGTGTACTCTTAACAAAATCTATACCCAGGCTGTGAGTTTGAAAATTTCATAACTTTTTGAGAAGCTCTAGTGTAAGGCTGGCTGGCAGCTCTTGTTACTCCTCCACAGAGAAACCATGAGGACCCAGAATACTGTTCTCAGCCTTCAGAAATCCTGTCTATGGGCTCAGAAACCCATTGCTATGTCGCAATGAACAGGGTTTAGCAATTTTTAATTTGGGATTTAGCTGAAGGGGAACAAAAAGTCCAATTAACCTTTTTGCTCATGTGAGTCTGATTTTGCTGAATGTGCTGAAGGATGGCTGGGACGGTGGTTAGAATACTTTTGACTAAATTACATTTTGTCTAAATACTATGCTTGATTGAAGCCAAAATATTTCTGAGATTTATCAGATTAAATGAGGTTTCACAGTGCCGTACTGTATTCTCTGAGTAATTCTGAGGGCTAGCACAGACACTTCTTTAGGTCTCACCAGGAGAGAGGACAGTAAAAAAGCCTTGAAACATGTCAACTGGAAAGAAAAACAAACAAACAAAAGGGTTCCGTGCACTTTTGTTTGGAAAAAATATCTGAAAGGTTTCATATTGGTTCCAATGCAGTGTAAAAATAAATGCAAAAACCTCAAAACCTGTTGTCAAATGGAGTTGTTACACTACAGGCAGCTGTAACCACTGGACTGAAAATAACTTTGCCTGGGAAGTTGACATCAAGAATAGTTTTGGAGAGTGTGGCAACACAAAAATAAAAAGATCCAGCTTATTCCTTTATCTAGACAGTGGCTGCACATGCAATGAACACAAATGGGATCAAAGTTACCTGATGAGAATTCAAGTTTCATGCCACTGGGCCGCTCACAGCAGGTATTTTAGCAGCTATCTCAAGTATCCTTTAATTCTAGGAAGATCAGGCTGTTCAAGACTGTATCAGACTGGGGAATTCCTCAGACCAGTGAACAATGCTTTCAAGAGATCTCAGCTCCAGTAACAGTGCTACCAGTTTTTAAATCTCAACCTACCTTTATAAATTAGAAATTAGCAGAAGATAGTAAAAGGATCATATTCCTACACCTCCGTCATGAAACATCAGGCAGATGTCGAGTTCCCTTATAGCCTCAATAGAGTATACTTGGATCATTTTAATTATGCATGCACTGCTGACAAGCTTGCTCTTTATGTATTTATTAAAGACGATTAAAAATAGTAAAAACTATATTAATATGTTTATATCATTTATGACCCATCATAACTAATCAATTTAAACTGCATAATTCAAGCGATATAGAATTAAGCCTTCTGACCATTCTACTGAATTTTTATCATCACACACAAAAGATCATTTATACTTGTATTCACAGCATTATAACATGACACAGAGGGTATTTCATCTTAGTTTTTCGAACGTTTCTTCATACATTTGTGGAGACTAATCCACAATTCTGCTTGCTTGCACTGAGTAAATGCAGGGCACTCTCCATGGTCTAATTAGTAAGACCAGAGGAAAAGAGCCTGGCCTCTTTACGATGCCCTCTTTGCCAGTCCATACAGCAACTATGTGTAACAGTTCAATTTCAAATAATAAAACAAGACAGACCTCCATGCTAATTAATGCTCAAAATATATCTAAAACCAGCATCAGCAGGAAGCAGACTCAAACGTCATTACTAGACCAGATTTCCTGTCTTGTTTCTATTAATTGCCATTGGACTGGTTCTGTCTAGGCCACACAAGGTTAATCTAGAACTAATGATTTTGGATCACTGAATACTGTCTAATTTAGGATGGCACCAAAGCAGGTTACATCATCACACTGGAGGCTCTGGTTGTCAATACCTGTAAAATTTTTAATTCAAATCACCGCTTCTGGTCAGTTGCAAGCAAATTTGCAGTAAGTTTTCTTGCTTCAAGGTTAACCAGATTAATTTGATGCCATACTCTTTCCTTCCTTCTTTGTGAACAGTGACCCTTTCAAGGACAACTATAGCAGTAATACCATTTACTTTTCCTGGAAAGCTGAAGTTATAATACTTTGACAGCATAGACATTAAAATAAACTTGGGAATGTTTTCCCATTAGCAAAAAGGATTATTTGTGGCTAGGACTTTTGACTCATAGCATTTTTGGGAATCTGAACAGGTTACCTCATCAAGTGTTTCCATTTCTTAGCAGTTTAGACAAATGAGCTTTTGAACATTTTCACCCTTTCTAGGTACCTTTGATGTTACTGAAAATATTTTATGTGTAGCTTTATTTGCCTGTTCCAAGTGCGGCAGAGCATGGAGCAATTAAAATCTCCTCTACCCTGAGTAATTTGCTGTGTTTATTTTTCCCATCCTGCCTAAACATAGCAGGGAAAAGCTGCCCAATGAATACTACAGCTACTTCCCATGACAAACCTAAAAATGCCTGATCATCCTACAGATCAAATTATAAACTCACAGGACCCAACCATTTTAGCAGTACTTCTGCATATGGCTTTGGCTGTTTCAAGTGCTGCCATACAGCAAGCAGCACCATATACCACCTGTTCCTTGAACGGTGCAACTGGATGCTGAGATAAGTGGTGTTTCAGTTGTGTTGGAAAGCGGTCATTATGCCTGAAAAGCTGCCCCAAATTATGCTTGGATGGGATGTGGAAATGTTAAATGTAAGAAAATACAGTGCAGCACAACCCCACCATGTCGATCCTTTGCCATATCTATGCTTGAGAGGGAAGTGTATGAAACTGCTTCACAAAAACACTCAAAGGAAATAGCCAGAAAAAACAAAGACAAACTATTTCAGTTTGGTTTTTTCCAAATCACCGAGATGCACTCAAATCAAGCAAGCCTCATACTGCCTGCAGTAATAAAGTCATGAAGGCATTATTATAAACCGTATTTAATCAGGAAAACATTTATTAATATAAAAATTCACTCCTTACTTGCAAATGAAGCAAAATCATAGAAGCTGTAATAAATTAAACCAAGTTTAGAAAAACACAGCCCTGAGATGAACACATCAAGCACTGTATTATACAGCTACAGTCATTTTGCATGCAGTTGCAGTGCTGCAAGTGGATCACACTTTGGAAGAGAAAGACAAAGTATATGTACTTACATGGTACAATGTTATTTACATTTATATCTATTTATTTATATCTACTTACTTCCGTTGTTAGTTCAACACCCTATCATCAGTCTCTTTCACTGGGTTATGTCAACTATGTTTTCTGAAACTGAAAATTCACAGCCTGAATTTTGACTGAAATCATGTAGTTAAGAGTATTTTTGAAGTACTTAACAACAGTTTTAGAAAAAGGAAAGAAAAACATGTATATATTTTTTCTAAGAAGTTAAGTTAATCAAACACATACGCAAAGGTATACCCATACGTGAGGCCAGCGTACCAAGGTAACATCACTTGTTGAAGAAAGAGCAGCTGATAACATGTGCACATGAAATAGAATTACTTGATGTGCAGGCTGGGAAAATTGTATCATAATGAAAAAAAAAGTTTTCGCAAAATGTAAAGATAAGCCTGTTTTTCATGAAAGTGTTGATGTTAGTTTTTAATAAAGGATTTCAACATATTAATTATTACCTGATTCACATACTATGGAGCCTGGCTTCAGTTCTAACATCATGGTGATTATAGAGATGTCAGTGGAATACAGAATCTGCGTCCTGTGAGGAAGATTCATGGTCCATAGTTCTGGAGTTGGATGAAGAATAAACACCCATCCCCCTTTACTGCAGGTCACTTTAGAGCCGTACTTCTTGCCTATGAGATCCGTGGAATGCCTGATGACCCCGTACTTAGTCTGAGTTACCGTGCCATGCTGGACTTTCACAGGAAACATGGATTCATGGCCCAGGAACACAATAGCTGTGTCACCATCCTTTATTGTATCTTCATACTCAACAAAACTCATTGTGACAGTCTTGCAGTTGGCTGATAGTTGTCACCTAGAAGAGAATAAATACATTAAGAGAGCTTTGCAGGATCACAATGGAGCTGAAACTACAAACACAAAACCAAGTAACTTTATTTTCCCCAGTACAGAACAAAACCACGCTATGCAAATAAGATGTTAGCAAGAGAATTCCATGAAGTTCAGGGACCTACCCCCGCCCTGCACTCAAGTAAAATCAATGGAACGATCCCACAGATTTGAATATAACCAGTATTTTTCCCATTTTATGATACATTTTAAAGAAAATTTAGGAAATTCATTATAATTTACTCAACCTGCTCTACAACACTACTGAAAACCTGCAAGTTAGTACCAATTTCAGCACTCTGTTCAATTCCAGTTCACAAGCTCTCAGAGTATGTTGTTATGTAGTAACTACTGGCTTATCCCTGGTGATCTACAATATATGACAACTGTTACTTGCCTGGATATTAATTACTAGGTCCGCTATAAAAGTTTATTTGAAAGTTTTCCAAATGAAGGTTTAGAGATAGGATAAAGATAGTATCTGCATTAATTTATGTATAAATTTGACTAACTACAAGGAAAAAAAACTATCATGACCTTTAATTTGCCATTGAAGGTGCAAAGTAATTGTCTGGGAAGTGATCTGTGCTGTAACTAAATGTAAACAACCATTTGTGAGCTAATGCAAACAGTTGTATTACTTTAGCCCCATGGTCTCAGAACCGTTTAGAGAATTATAATTAAATTTTGTTGTCTTTGAGAAGACAATCTAGAAATTAGAGGGCAGCTTACAATGAAATCTGGCATTGCCTTTCAGATAAGGCAGCTAACTACCTAAGCTGCAGGTTCATGGAAGGAATTGTTCAATGAAGTAACAGTCACCCCAAAGTTAGAAATGAAAGCCTACACAGAAGGCTCTGAAAGTCAGATTTCTGGTACTTCTTCCCTGAGAGAATTAAAAGCAATTTTACTTTCAGTTTCAGAATATTCATTTGATTCCGGTGTTTTTGTATTCAATGTATAACAGCTTGGTCCTACTTCATAATTGTAATTAAAAACTTTTAGCTCTCAAATTCTAGTCTGTTTTTGTTGACCAAAACTTGCTGTAGTTCAATTTGCTGTCAACCTGCTAGACTTATGTTTTCCACTGCAGTCACTGAGACTGATAAACAGATGTGCTTGTGGCCAAAACTTCCAAAGATTATGACATGCTTATTGCATAAGGTATTCAGATGCCAAAGCAGAATAGGCCTGTCTGGACATATGATGAAATAGTAGGAAGGGCATCCCATGAATTCAGGAATGTATACGTACTGGACTTTGTGAGATAGTACAAATGCTTAACTGTGTTTTACAGCTTGCACCTTCCAATTATATTCACATTTTAATCTTTCATAAATGACAACAGTAGTTCTCATTCTGGATACTAATAATGCAATGCAGTTTTCAGCTCTCAGAACAGTAGCATGGGAAAGGACATCAGCTGTAATCCATTTCTTTCACAGTATTTACACTGTAGTTACATTCCTGTGCAAAAGCAACATTCCTGCAGCATGTCTGCAGGGACATGGAGAAAACTATTCTCCATTTGATTACACAAACTGGCTTCTCGTTTCTTTGCCTTCCTTTGAGCCTCTCCACTTACCACAGCTAATTGTCACCACTGTGTACACTGACATCCCAAGTGACGAATCTTCCAGGCTCGGATCTCACCTGGCACATTATATTCATACACTTGGGGTAAACTTGGGGTCTGTGAGGAGCCTGGCTAGTTTCTCCATGTCTCCCTACGGCAAGGAGCACAGCGATCCACACTCATTTGCATTCATTTGCCATAATTTTCAATCATTTTCCCATTCCCTGCCAACGCAGCGCCTCACGCACTGCTGTTACATGTCTCTCCTTCACCCTCTGGGCAGCACGTAGGTGTCCGGGCCCAGCATGGCGCCTGCCACAGGGTGCTATGGAGCGGGAGGGGAAGGCGAGGCAGTGCCCGCTGGCCAGGGGTCAGGGCTTTTCCATGGGCTTGCCCGGACGGCAGCGACCTACGCTCAATGACACGGGTAACCCCCTCGCAGCCTCCCAAATTCAAACCACAACAAGGATTCCGTGTTCCTTTCACCAAACCCCAGAAACGCCTCTGCCTCTCCCGAGCGGCTTCCACACAGACCTGGCAGGCTGCCTCTCCCCTCTCCAGAGGCCCGGCTGCCTGAGGCGGCAGCAGGGGAAACCTCCCGAGGCGGAGGAGGAGGAGGCGGCAGGCACAGCCTGCACAAGCCCCCCGGTAACACGGAGGCTGGTGAACCGGCTACCTGGCCAGCAGAAGGGCCGCCCCCGGTGGCGGGTACCCCCCCTCCGCGGGCCGCTTCCCGCCGCGCCCGGGCCGCGCCCGAGCCCACCGCTGCGGACCCGGCAACCCAACGGGTGCCCGGGCCGGCCCCACGGCTGATGATTTCCTTCGGTATTTGCTGGCGTGGGGGTGGAAAAGCACGGACCCGGCAGGGAAGGGGACAGAGCCCGCCGCGGGGTCAGAGGAGGGATTAGCCCGCCGGAGAGCAGCATTAACCCGTGACGGGTGCGGGCGGCGGCTCCCCAGGCAGCGGCAGCGGCAGCGCCCTCGCCCCGGAGCGCCCGCCGCTCCTCAGGGCCTCGCGTCCCCCCGTCCCCACAGCCGTTACCTCCCGGGGCTGAGCCCCGCCAGCAGGCCCGGCCCGGCCCGGCTCTCCTCACACGCGGTGCCCGCCCAGCGCCTCCTTCCGCCCCGGTCGCAAGCTGCTGACGCTCCCGCCTCCGCCCCCGCCAGCCCTGCCGGGAGCCGGCTTGTCGCCGCCGCCCGTGCCCGGCGCGGTCAGCCCCAGCAGCCGCCGCCCGGCCCCTCAGGCCCCGCAACCCACCAAGGCGCCGGGCCCCGCAGCCCGCCGCCCCGCTGCGCGTCCTCTCCGCGCTCCTTGCTGGGTCCCCGGGGAGGGGAACGGTCACCGACCGCCCTCGGCTGCTCTCCGGGCACCGAGCCGAGCCGGCCGGGGTGGTCCTGCCGGGGGGGGGGGGGGGAAGGGGGCGGTGGGGGCAGTCACCCTCAGTGAAACCTGAGGGGGCCCAGTGGGCGGCGGGTCGCCGTGGTCAGCTGTGATGGGGACTGATGGGCCCAGTGGGAGCTCATCATCACCCATCGAGTGTGCCTGTGGCTAGTCTTGAGGGCCACTGCCAGCAGGGGTGAGCCCATTCCCCTGGGAATAGCTCTGCCTTTGGAGCTGGGCCTCACCTCAGGTGGCTTCCAGAAAGCTCTGCCTGCCCTCCCCCAGGGCAGCCTGCTCGGGGGAGAGGCAGCTCAAGGCAGACCAAGTTCTTCATATGGGTTTCGTAAGGCTGTAGGAGAAACCACAATGTGGGCTCAGAAGCAGCAGAATCGTTATCTAAACCCCAAATAGCATGGTACTAACTCCTACTTCTGTCTCATGTTTAGGATTGAAGTGATGTGGAGAGCCTTGTGTGTCCTGGTGGTATGGGGGATGTAGTTAGGAGGCAAGGAGGAGAGTATCGCTTCATCTTCTGCTTGCAACAAGCCCAAGCCACCTGGCATGGGAGGGGTATGGGCATAGCAGAGAGCATGTGAATCACCCTGGACGTGCAGGTAACGTTCCCAGCTAAATCAGATAACACTCTGTACCGTGCTGTGTTCACCGGTAACTTGTAAGGCACAGTAGTGGAGGAAAAGTCTTCCTTCCACAATCAAGAACATAATGGAGTGCCGTTTAGATGACAATTTGTGATTTTTTAAATGAATGTGATTCCATCAAGTATAAGGGAATTTTTGCTCATTCTCTTCAGTAAGAACATATTTTTTGTTATGCTGTTGACCTGCCCATATTGTAATTGCAGTAGTCTTTGTTATTTAGTTATGAAACTCCTCTCCATCTAATCTAAACATAATGTATGCAGTTTCAGAGGTTTCTTAAACGGCGAACTCCTACTCAGCTGTTTTTCTGACTGGCAATCATGGCTCTACTGTGCCTTTATATTTGCACCTACCTTGTTTTTTCTCTGTCATTTTTAGTGTCATTGGTTATATTTGTCATTGTTTATGTTCTTGCGTCCTTTCTTTCCCATGATGAACTGCTGTTCGGATCACTGGGCTGACTGTATGCGAGACCAAGACACTTAGCAACTCCTAGTTTCCACAGGCACTCAGCTCACTGGCAATGATCAGTAATTTTCAACAGACTACCCAAGCAGCCTGAAAAAATATACCAAGGATAATAACTAGGCAAATATATTTTAAGTGATAAATGTAAATGGGAAGAGAAGTTTCATTTGAGCATTTAAGTTAAGCAGATGCAGTTGCAACCATGAGTGTTACATTTAATTTTCAAGTGCCGTTTAGTTATCAGTTAGGAACTGGAAACAATTCAGTTGTTTGTAGCACACCACTTTCTCTTGCTGTTTCCTAATTTGGAATATTCTAGATTTTCAAGAAGATGTTTATCCCCTAATTCTTCAGGTTCATCTTAGGTTCACGCAGGTAATTTCAGAAGACACATTCACTAGCTAACACCCATCTCCTCTTGCAGTTGTACACTGCACAACATTTATAATTAAGCCTCTTAGGAAGATAGCTGCATGGCCCATGATTAACTTCCCTTAATTCGTTATTTTTAAAGCTCAGTGCAGAGATCTCTGGAGTAATCACCCCACCTTTCCATCCTGAGCTGCAGAACAGCAATATAGCGTATGTCAGTATGCACTAAGATGTCATCCCAGCACAGAAAATAAGTACTGGTGCCTTTATCACAGTCTAACAGGCCATACAGGCTTATCCAAAGAAAATATTCTCTCAGCAGATGAGCTAGATAAAACAGTTGATCAGAGGCAGTTGACACACAGCACAGCATCTATAATTAAGTCACTAAGGAAGCTGGGATGGGATGCTGTAACAAAGGTAGGATCCAATCTACACAGCTTTCAGCAAACCTTAAAATGCTGTCTGAATAAAACTCAGTGAGGTAATAGCCACTTCTGACTTACTGCATGCTAGAAATTTGTCAAATAGTGGTAAGAAAAAGGGGGTAGTGGGTCCACTTTTTATTAAACATGTAAATTGGATGTATTTTGGTTTTGAGCCTGTGTCTCTCTTTCCATGTCTTCTTTTCAGAAAAAAGTTTTGTGAAGAAGAGGTGTCTGTTTGTGTCGGAAGTGCTGTAATGAATGGCACATTGAGACTACTACCAGCTTATAATAATGACTGGTATTCCCTGTTCTGCAAGACTGGGAGGGAAAGAGCATATCCAATGAATAGAAATAGATCCTTGGATTTTGGTTTTTGACGTGACCTTGACTCCGTGAATTTACAGAACAATTATATTACAGAGCAGTTGGTTGCTTCTGTGTTTGTGTGGCAATAGATTATGAAATAAGACAAAAGGAGCCTTCAGTACTGACCCTGATTTGCCTTTTTTTTTTTTTTTTGTGAAGAAAAACACCACAAAAGTATGGTGTAATATAAGCAAATGCTCTAAGTTTTCTTTCTATTGTTCTAAATTAAAAATAAAACCTGAATGTTTTGCATTAAAAAACCCCCAAACCAGAACTCTGTTTGCATCTGAGGTCATCCAGCAATATTACGTGTATTTTGAGGACTCTGGGTATGATTTTACACTTCCATTCATTTAATACTTGCTTAGTGATGCCATTATTTGCAGTTTACACTGTTCTGAAGCAAGAGCATTGTGTGAAGCCAGTAAAATGTATGGGAAGATTTTGTGAGGTTAAAAAGGCAAAAGAGACCTAGAGAGAGGATTTGTTCTTTGATCCGGGAGCTAAGAGACCGGACTTGCACAGATGCCGAGCCCGTGGCTTCTACTGAAGATCTGTGTACTCAGCATCTCAGACTATCAGACCTGGAATAACTTGGAAATCTGGATGGCAGCCAAACACAACACATTTTTATTTGAAGCAGCCTGTGCTTTTTATTTTCTAATTATTTTCTAATTATTTCCTCTATATCTATTTTACTTTTTTTAAATCCTAAGCAGTTCTGTAAAGTGCATACACTTCTCGTTGTTGGGGTAAGGGTACTGGTTGTGGTGCTGAAAGAGTTGTGGTGGGAGTTTCAACCGATGTCTCCTGACATTCATGACTGGTGTCAAAGAGAGCAACCCTGTGACTCAGATCCGTGTCCACATGGGTAAGTACAGTGTTTGGACAGGAGGATAAACTTGGGTTCTGTTGTGAGAAATACACGTCAGAGAAAGATAAAGAAACCATTATGTAAAGGTGAAAGTCAGATCAAGATAGTCACGTCGTTAATGTATTTATTTCTGCAAACAATGGGATTCTCAGCTGCATCTTAGCTTTGTGACAACCCCAGCTCATCCATACAAAGAGACCAGTGGAAGTCACTGTTTTCGTGAATTGCAGGTGAGCTTTAAATGGGTCAGATCCCAACCTTCCTGCTTTTGTCGTCAGGGGGAAATTGGCCACTCTCCACTCCTAAAAACTTTTTTTTTTGGCTCATGAGGAGAAGACTCACTGTGCCTTACTCAACCACCCTATGTCCTTTCAAATTAAACTGTAAATTGAGCTCGTGGCTTCCCAGGCGCTGGAGGCGAGGCACAGGGCGAGGGGCCGGCCCCTCCTCTGCCGAACAAGGCACCGCTCTCCGGTGCCGGGGCCCAAGCACCTGATCCACAGCCATGTCGGTGGCTTCTGCTGAGCCAACTCGAGGACAGTTAATCGCTCACACAACTCAGGGTGTGCCAGCTCCAAGAACACAAAGCCCTTATTTTCAGGACGGCTGGTTATTGCTCCCGTTACTGACTCCTCATCCAAGGTGCGATGCCTGAATGGCACCAGGCCGCGCGCCTGCGTTACTGCACAAAGGCACCGCCACCTGTGGACAGGCCTTGGCCGATGGCACGCAGGGACATATTTCCGCACGCATGTCCACGTTCAATGAAGCCACCGAGGTCGCCGTCGCCGCTCGGCTGCAGGGGGCTGCCCCGGCGGAGCGCCACGCCGTCCTGCCTCCCCGAGGCCAAGCAAAATGGCGGCAAGTCTCGGCCCGGCCGGCGGCGGGGCGCTCGCCCCGCCCTCCCGCGCCTGGCCCAATGGAATGAATGGCCTATAAATAGCGGCCAATGGGGCGGCGGGTCGCGCTCTATATAAAAGAGGCGCGGCAGCAGTGCCGCGGCTCCACTCCGGCTAGGGCAGCAGCGGGTCGCTGAGCGGGCGCGGAGGTCCTTGCTTTAGCTGCGGAGCCCTCGGTAAGTCCCGGGGCAGCCGAGCCTTCCTGCAGCTTTCGATAAGATTATTTTTTTGTTATTATTATTTTTCTGCTACGTGGGGTGGAGCCGGTCCGGCTGAGGAGGGGGAGCGGGGGTGCGGTGGGGGGGGGGGACGACGGTGGTGCGGGGCAGGGGCGCCCGGCGTGCAGCCGGAGCGGGGGACGGGGTGCAGGTGCTTACCAGGCTTGCCCCCAGCTGGAGAGGGCCCCGCTCTAAAACCAGATTAACCCGGTATTTAGCAGGGTAGTTACATATGCTCCCCCCAACCAGGTCCCCTGAGGGAGCCGTCTGTTGTGTAATGGCTTGTTGGATGCTTCCCACCCCTCCATTCCTAAGTCTGGGAGCAGCCGAGGCTCCGCGGGCGCGGAGGGCGCCGGGCGCTACCGCTGCTGGGGCCGAGGCGGGGCACCCCTAGCCCCGGCACGGCAGCACACCGAGGGCATCGCGGTGCCGCCCCGCTCACCTGCCACCCGGCCCGGGGTCCCCCCCCGGCCGCCCCCCCCCCGCCCCAGAGCCGCCGGCGGGGTCTGCCCAGCGCTGCCACGGCCGCTCCGTGCGACCTTGGGCGCGTCCCTTCATCCGGGCGGTGCCGCGGAGGAGCGGGGAGAGCCCCTGCCCTTGCGGCGGGGATGTTTAAGGACGGGGCAAGGCTGGTGGAGGTGAAGAACTTTTTTCTTTCCTCCTTCCTGGCTCGTGTGGGAGGTGGTGTAGCAGCAGAGGTGTGAAAGGCACGGGTGGAACGACAGCCAAGGTGACCTTGCCTGGGTGCCTGGCTTTCCCCCGAACGGTGTGGAGGCCTGCGGAGCCCCCAGTGATAGGCTTCCCCTCTTTCTCCCCTAGTGACTGCGGTAGGGTCAGACATGCCCTTCTCAAACAGCCACAACCTCCTGAAGATGAAGTACTCTGCTGATGATGAGTTCCCTGACCTGAGTGTTCACAACAATCACATGGCCAAGGTGCTGACCCTGGACCTGTACAAGAAGCTGAGGGATAAACAGACTTCCAGTGGATTTACACTGGATGATGTCATCCAGACTGGGGTAGACAACCCAG
This sequence comes from Falco naumanni, assembly GCF_017639655.2. Classification (NCBI taxonomy): domain Eukaryota; kingdom Metazoa; phylum Chordata; class Aves; order Falconiformes; family Falconidae; genus Falco; species Falco naumanni. Next base: position 35,827,324 of record NC_054060.1, read on the forward strand.
GTAATGGCTGGGGACCGTTAGATGTGCGTGACAATCTGTTCTCCCTCCTTCCTGGAAGTGCTTCTTGACAATGGCACCCAAAGCTCTTGAGCTGCTGAGAGGCAAATCTCATAAAGCATTGAGAGACGGCTCTGAATGTGTGACTGTGTAAAAAGAGGCCTGGTTCTATCAAGCCATGTTCCGTGCTGTGATCTGACATATCAATTCCCAGACGCTTCAATTATGTAACTGCTCTGCTAAATACTTTCAGTCTAAAAAAAAAAAAGGGGGTAAAAAAAACCCAAACCAAATGCGTTCTAATTATAACACAACCGGGGGGGAAAAAAATATAATGTTGGCTTACCTGGCTGTTCTGGTCTATTCCTATTCCAAACTGGTTATGTGATGTTCTGTAGCACTTCTATGAAAAAAGGGGGAGCAGACGTGTTTACATGTTAACATTACAGTATTTATTTTTACTCTAGCAATATCAAAATGGCCCAACTAAATAATCAGAGACTGCCTCCTGATGAGGAGTACCCGGACCTGAGCACCCACAACAACCACATGGCTAAAGTTCTAACCCTGGATTTATACAAGAAACTGAGAGACAGAGTCACGCCCAGTGGCTTCACCCTGGATGATGTCATTCAGACTGGGGTTGATAATCCTGGTAAAATGCGTTGAGAATATTCTGTGTGAGCCAGCTGAAGTAACTGGTGCTTTTGAATATGGTGACTTAAAACTAATCGTGTGGAGGTGGTATTTGAGCACGCTACAGCAATGCAGCTCTGTAGCAGAAGGAACAAAAAGTGAAGCATGCTTGCTTACAGCAAAGCATGATTGTTTAGACATAGTTTTATCTGGTGGTCTAAACTAGCTAGTGAAGTTGGATGTGCTGTGCAGATCTGTCCTAAACAAAGCCTGACAAATGAGTGTGGTTTAATGGCAACAGCTGTGGGTTTCCATAGTACTGCATTTGACTAACTGGATGAAGTGTAAAATGTAGGGTCTTTCCAAATCTTTTTATGTAAGAATGCATTTCTAAGTGACTAGACCTACCACTGGAGAACTTGCTTGGTTAGTGCTGTGCTGGAGTACAGCCAAACATCACCCAAACTTAGCTCTTCTGACTTTATTACCACTCCAGGCCATCCCTTCATAATGACAGTAGGATGCGTAGCCGGTGATGAAGAATCCTATGATGTGTTTAAAGAACTCTTTGATCCAGTTATTGAAGACAGGCATGGTGGCTACAAACCAACTGATGAGCATAAGACCGACCTGAATGCTGATAACCTGCAGGTACAAACTCTTCATCAATTACTGATGCCTACTGGTCTGAGGAGTGGGTAAAGTTGTTGACGGCTGCCTAAACTGATTGCTCAGGCTCTGGCCCCTTCACTTGCACGCGGCACAGATACATGGGCTGTGTGTCCAGTGCAATCAGGCTTGAGCTTGCTGGTGTAAGGTGTTAGCGCCTGGATAGAACCGGGCAGCTGGCACCCAGGAGGAGCTTGCTCCATGTGCTGCTGCTGCAATGTGGGCCATGAGCTGTAGGTTGTAGTAGTAAAGCTGAACAATGCTATCCTAGGAGTGAAGGACTGTCATAAACTTAACGGTTTCTACTATCTGATCTTTGACCTTAAATATCAGTTGGTGGTATCGTACTATAGAATAGGCATTGTTATGGCTAGGAGTAGGGGGTTCTGCATATTTCATGGATTGCAAATGTTACTGTAGACTCTAGGAATTCCTAATGCCATGTTGATTGGCTAGGCATAGCTTGTCTCGAAAATAAGAGACTCTAGATGACAGTAGTGAATAATTCTAATTTGCAAGAGTAAACACCTACCTGAAAAACAAGCACTTGCCTTGTGTTAATACCTCTAGATTGCAGATTGGAAGGGGTAACAGAAGCCCAGACCGGACTCTGAAGTGAACAGAAAACTGATGGTCAGGTGGTACCCCTGTTTTCTAGCACTACTTAGTAGCCTTAGCCTCAAAACAAGGGTTGTGTTACACAGGTACTTGAGCTACTGCTGAAGAAAGTAGTCCTGGAGTAAGACACTGGCTTACAGACCAAGTAGTCAATATCAAAGTATAAGGTGCACACTGAAATGTATGGGAGCTATATGTATTCAGAGTAGGTATCTTGGCAACAGTGTTGTACTCACTGGTTTCCTAATTTTTAGGGAGGTGACGACCTGGATCCCAATTACGTGCTAAGTTCCCGTGTCAGAACGGGTAGAAGCATCCGTGGATTCTGTCTTCCCCCGCACTGTAGTCGAGGAGAGAGGCGGGCTATTGAAAAGCTCTCTGTTGAAGGTAAAGTGAGAACTTGGTGCCTTTGGGGAACTGAAGTCCTTTGCGCAAGCGCTGTTCTTTGCAGTTTGAAAATGGAGGCAGCTGGTAAAAAGCTGCCTCCCTCAAGACTTGGTCTGAACATGGAGCCTTCCCTGAAAAAGGCTCATTACGTTACAGCTGCCTCAGCACTGCAGTTTGTAGCTGAGAGCAAGAGCGCGTGTCAGAGGGAAGCTGGACTGCATTAAGTTGACCTTTGCTGATCTTGAAAGCTTCTTCATATGTGTGTGGGGAAAGAGGTTGGTTCATCATATTTTGAACCTGAAATGTAACAGGTATGTAGCAACTTCAGGGCTTGAGTCATGGTTGCAGTATTTTGTGGCTGTTTTTTAATTGACTTTCATTAATGTTCAGCTTAGAGGTGTAGTCTTGCTCCAAATGTGCAGTTGACTAGAATGAGATTTAGTTTTCAGTGGAACTCCTCAGCTGCAGGGTTTTTTTTTTTATTGCCTCCCAAATTCATCAAGTGAAAGGAAAGGATACACTCAAGGTGCAGTTCTGTGGACTTTATAGAGTGTGGTTCCAAAACCTGTCAAGGACTGTTACCTTGCCCTTGAGTAGAATAATACTGTTTGTTACATTCATGACCTTGATTCTCCTTGGAAGAAAGCACTCAACTTCTACAGTTAAGCAGCACTAATGATTCTATACTGCATGTAAGGGAACAAAGGCTACTTGTATAAGCCTGGAAGGTGCAGACAAATCATCTGATACTGCCTTAAGTTCTGCAATGCCACAAAGGCATTGCCATTGCAGATGAAAGCAAGGGAGGAACCAAACCCAGCGGATCAGACATTGCTGTACTTTGTGTGTGGTCTCTAAAGTGCTGGGAATGTCTAGCCCCTTTGGTCCCATCCTAAAAAGTGACTCTCTCTTTCAGCTCTGGGTAGTCTGGAAGGTGATCTCAAGGGGAAGTATTATGCTCTGAGGAACATGACTGATGCAGAGCAGCAGCAGCTGATTGATGATCACTTCTTGTTTGACAAGCCAGTTTCTCCTCTTCTGTTGGCATCTGGGATGGCACGAGATTGGCCTGATGCCAGAGGTATCTGGTAAGTATGTCTGGAAGTGAGGAATCATATGAAATACCTGCAAAAAAATCTTGTAGTTTTGGCTTGTACTATTGGGCAGAATGGCAGCTTTTGAATTCATATTATTGAATCTAATGAGAAACTTGTGTGATATCCTCTGGGGAAGTTGCATCTAAACCAGCATAACTTGGACAAGTGTTACCATGCACCACATAGGGCTGGTAGGAGGATCAAGCCAGTCTGGCTAGCCTGTAACCAGAGGCAACCCATCCAGCACAGGTTAGCGAAGCACCAGACAATAATTGAATCAGCTTATGAAAGTAGATCACTTCTGAAGGACTAGTTGTGCCACTACATTCAGCTCTTGTCTTGGGAGCTTAGTGTAACCTGTAAATAAATAAAAAAACAAACAAAAAACAAAAAAACCCCACAAACCCAAAAAAACCCCAAAACACAAAAAACCCACACACAACGCTACAACACTGGCTTAGCTCAAGCTGGATACTGGATGCATAGCTGCTCCCTTGTAGTCTCAACACTTCTGCTTGCAGAAACTCACTGATGCTGGACTAGTATGGCTTCACCTGTACTAGTGATAAGATTTTTGCCCCCTGCCCTCAGAGACTAGGTGACATGAGTTGACTGATGCAGACATGTGGAATAGAAGGATTCTGTTTGTCAGATGTAGGTCCCCTGTATAAAATGCTGCATCTCAGGAGCTTCTGTAGCATATTTAACTTGCTCCCTTGTAAGCTAAGGGCTAGGTTTTTATCAGCTGGTATACTCCAATCTTATTACTGCAGCTGCTTCAATACAGCCCAGAGGAAGCATGCTTTGTTTCTGTAGGTCACCTTTAAGATTGCATCATTTACCTGCAGATTGCCAGCACTAGATAGCGCTGTCATATGAGCATGACTAATCTACAGACTTGAAGTGTAAAGTCTTGGTGTTGCCTGCATAAATAACTTTCCTCAGGTACTGGTTAATTTTTGATCCTAATCAAGCTGAGAAATTATCAGCATGACAAATATTGGTGATAGTACTTGCCGCCAGCTGCAAGCTAGGACAAGAGGGGCTCATTGGTGTTCAGAGATTTTTACAGCATCTCTGAAAAGCCTGATTGATCTAAAATTAATAGTGAAAACTCAACTTAGTTCTCTAAGGTACAATGTATGGTTTAACAAAATCTGACAAAATTCTGATAAAAGGCTTTGCTGTACATTGTCAGCTTGGTGTCATTATGAACATCACTGTACAGGGCTGCTTTGAAGTCTGTAGCAATCACTCTTCTGCAAACTCTGTCGAACAGATGAAATCTCTTAAATTTGTAAACTTGGGCCACAAGTGAGCTAGGGGGATGACTGGATTTTACAGTTCAATGCTGTAAGGCTGGCTAATGTCATGTTATTACTACTTCTGACCTGTTTAGATGCAGGCCAATTCAAACTACCGCTTGAAAAGAGCAAGGTAGAGACTACTAGTTGAACTCTATTAGGTCCTGTGCGGACAAAAGAAGTAAGATTAATTGCTTTGAAGAAGCAACTAAGTGAGCCTCTTGAAATAAAAGCTTCAGTGATGAGTAATTTGGTGCTATTACAATTATCTTGAAAATGTCAGGTGGGACAGATGGCAAGTTGTGTATCTTTTCTCCTAGGCACAATGATAACAAGACTTTCCTTGTCTGGATCAATGAGGAGGATCACCTTAGAGTTATTTCCATGCAGAAAGGTGGCAACATGAAGGAAGTATTTACCCGCTTCTGTACTGGGCTAACACAGGTAAATCAATATCGCCTGAGCTGTAGGTTCACATGGCACATATTTCTCTGGTTAGAGCTGAGAATGCAAACTTTCATGCCCCTCTGGAGTCCTGCGTAGTGGAGCTTCATAGCCTGGGTCTCTGGGAATACTCTGATGAGGTCCAGAGCTTGTGAAGGTTCTGAAACAGCTATACTGGCAAAGCATTGTGGCTGTGAAATCTAGAAAAATCCTCTGATGTGGCACCCTTATCCAAGAGTCTAAACTGTACTTAAAGGATTTCTGCATGGTTCTATAAATCAAGCACTGTGATACCCTGGGTGGGAGGAGAAGTTGCTCAAATGTAGATGGGCAAAGCTGGACTGAAGTTTCTAGGTTGAATGCTTTTCCTCACCTTCTAGTCTTGATATGAACTTGAGCCTTACCAGCCCCTTCCTTAATCCTAATGGACGTGCCAGCTCGACATGTACTAAATCAAGCTTCCCAACAGATAGTGACTTCATATTTTGTAGTGTAGCTTAATCTTGCTCCTAGCAGTCAGACAGGCTAAATTTAAGGCCTTAAAAGCCCCTTGTTAGTGGCCCTTTTTTCCTAAAGGGAGGGGACTTATGTGACTGACTTAAATAGCTGTTCAAACTGTTGTGCCTGTTGCTACGTAACTGAAGCTGTAAATGAGTACTAATGGATGACCTACATCCTTCAGGCAGAGAACAATCTCTAAACATCCATTCTCTCTATTTATAGATAGAAACTCTCTTCAAGTCTAAAAACTATGAGTTCATGTGGAATCCACACTTGGGCTACATCCTGACCTGCCCATCCAACCTTGGAACAGGGCTCCGTGCTGGTGTGCACATCAAGCTACCAAACCTTGGGAAGCATGAGAAGTTTGGAGAAGTCCTCAAGAGGCTTCGGCTGCAGAAACGAGGCACAGGTGAGAGATGATACAGTGATGCCCTAGTCAGCCTGCCCTAAGACACCAGCAGATGCCTGGCTATAGCCAGAGCCATGTCTGGTTCACATGGTGCAGGGCCTGTCAGACCATCCCAAGGGTACCCTTGTAAAGCACATGGAAAGAACCAAGCCTTAAAATCATATCCTGGAGGAGCTGAGGATGCCAGCGCTCTGCTTATACCTTACTGTATCTGGCTATCTACATGTGTCCTATGTGGTATTTTGAGTGCCAGATAAGGTAGACCTGGTGGCAGCTGTTCCTGTTGTAAGCAGGGATGGGAATCCTGATTCAGCTTCTGGCTAGAAAATAGCTACAGCAGGTGCTTCTGACCATGGGTTAGATTGCTCATGGGTTAAAAGAATAAAGAGCTGGCCTAATGCCATCCTCAGTAGCTCGTGTTGGCAACCACTTGCAGCTTTATCGCCCTACATGTAGGAGGAGGCAGCAGTGGCAACTTGTAGAGAATTGTCTTGCTGCGTTCCCACCTCAGGCTAGTGAGGGAAGAAAGGTAGGCTGACCTGCTCCAGCAGTGGTCAATGTACTAACTAAATCTCTTGCTCCAGGTGGTGTGGACACAGCTGCTGTTGGAGGAGTGTTTGATGTCTCCAATGCTGATCGTCTTGGCTTCTCAGAGGTGGAGCTGGTGCAGATGGTGGTGGATGGTGTGAAGCTGCTCATTGAAATGGAAAAACGCCTTGAAAAAGGCCAGTCCATTGATGACCTCATACCAGCTCAGAAATAAAGCACTTTATTCTCATGCTTCCTAACTTATTGGATGAATAATAAAATGTCACTCCAATTCAAGCCCCTGGGGTCAGAGCCCACTTAGTTACACTGTAGAGAAGTCTTCCATCCATCTGTGTTAGAGTTTATTTTTTTGATGGCTGAGATGTTGCTGAAAATGAAATAAACTATTGTTTTGGCCTGAGATGTCTTAGATTTGTTAACTGAATGTCTTTGAGATTTAAGTGACTTGAGGTTTTTTTTTCTTTGTTATGCTAGAAGTGGTAGTGGACAAAACCAACCCATCTTCCTGGCCGTGCTGCTGTAGTCTGCTTGAGTTTGTGTGGTTAAAGCAGTGTCAAAAGTGAACCTTTAACTTGATTGCAGTTGCTGTAAACCTGAGAAGTAGTGTTAAATATGAGTCACTGCACACATGCCCTACCTGCAAGGCTTTGACTTGTGCATCTGCTCATGGCAACTGTAAACTGTCATTATCCTGACTACAGCAAACCAGGCTGACTCCTGTACAGGGAGGGGAGACAGATCTGGGTACAAAGGATGACTGTTCTCAGATGGGTCCTCCTGGGGCTGCAGGGCAATGCTCTGAGGTTAGATTTCTGCCCATAATAATACTGACACTAAGCTAGTTTGTGTGGAGAAGATCACATCTTTAATCTGGAGATGTGTAGCTAGTTGGTGTAAACAACTAATTGCTCTTCTGGGGGTAAGGAGTGAGGTGAAACCAATTAAATCCATGCTTCTCTCTAAGTGGGTTTCAGCTCAGCCAGGGAAGAGATGAGGGCTGTAAGCTGCCAGTTACAGGAAAATACCAGATAACAAGCTTTCTTCAGCTGGCCCTTGGCCCATGTACCAGTTGTCCTGTGAACCTGAAAAGAAGCAGTGTAGTCAATTAAAACATGCAAAGTAGTTAGGGGTTTTTTTCCACACTGGGTCTGGCTTGCAAGCTCAAGCTGTTCTCTGGGTGTGAGCTTACGGGGTTGTATCAAGCGGGTCTGTTCTCCAGAACGGCTGTAGCCAGTGTACACGTGTGTTTGCTGTATGGAAGCATTACATTATTAACCTACAAGAGCAATGTTTTCCAGAAATATTGATAGCTAGGAACATCAGACCCTTAGTAACAACACCTTCTGCAGCTCGTGCAACCTGGGAAACAGCACCTGGTCAACAGCTCTACCCACTGCTAAAACCTGGCTTTTATGGAGGGAGCACAATGAGAGGCTGATACATAGCTTCACAGCGTGTAGCTTTATATAGGTTTGAGCAGATAACTGTAGCTTTCTTTTGTAGAGGCTGTGATATTTCTAAGGCTGTGATTGCAGGCTGTCACTTAGCTGAAGTGATGATTCTAGTTGGGGTAAGCTAATTAAATTTTGGAGAGGGAAAAGCTGAGTGAACATCTCCAATCAGATTTTTTTTTTTAATGTAGCTTTCTATATGATTCAGATTTAACTGGGTGGGAGAGAGGAGATCACATGTAAGAGTTTTGTTCTGTGCTGAATGGTGTTCCTGTACTTGAGTTAATCAGCACAGGGATTTTTCTGCATGAGGCTTGTGAGAGCAGGGAAGGGAAAACGGTGCAAGAGGCAACCGGTTGGTTCTGTATATTCTTTAGATCCCCCTTGCTGTGCTTTGTGTCACTGTGCACAGACGCTTGGCAAATAGCTGGTGCTGCATCTTGTAATCAGAGAATGTTCATTTAGTGGTGCCTTTCCTCAACACGGCGTCATTACTGCACTCACAGCAATTAATGGAAGGAGATTCCTGAAAACTTACCTATTTTTTTGAGCTATATCAGCTGAACTAATAAAAACATCTCTTTCCCTATGCATCTTGTTTCTCCTGTGTACTTAGCACATCAGAGCTACATCTGTGTTGTTTTAGCCCCTGGGTCCCTGCAGTCTGAGGCAGGACCTGCAGCTGGCCAAAAAATTATGGTCAAAGCAGCAAGCTAGTCTTTAATGCTTGCATCCATCTAGAAAATATTTCTTTTTAATTGGTTTCCCTTCCCAGCCACCACCTTTGCTATGTTCCCTCCTGTTGCTGCCACAAGGAATAACACGACTGTGCTTTTGCTTCAGCTTGTACAAAGCAATTGAAAATATTTCAGAGAATGAACCTGTCACGGCAAAAGGCTGGACACAGCCACCTACCCCAGCTGGGACTTGTTAAAAACCTGTGATCAAGAGAGAAATTAAACCTCCGATCCGCTTGCCTCAAAAGCTTTGGTTTGATTCTCAGCGTTACTTACCGTCGCGCCCTGGGCACCGCAGGTCACTCAGATACTGCGGCCATACGAGGTAGCTTGCGTGGACCAGCTGCTCGCTCATGCCTTGGGCGCCTGGGGTGGTGCTGGGCAATGGCGAGCCGCCGTGGCTCCGGGGTGCCTCAGCCTTAAACTGAAGGGACGACCCGGAGGCCATCAGCCGCTGCTGTGCTTTATACGGGGGCACGGCAATTAGCCTTGCCAGCAGAGCCACCCGTGTCACGTAGCTTCTGGGAAGGATGCGGGAGCTGGTGCCGCCGGAGGAGCCTTCTGGGTGGGTGACTTCATGTGCTGCATCACACCCAGTGGTGACGGTGCTGCTGCCCGGGCCAGGAGCGGTGCATGGGCCTCTCCATCGGCCGAGGGTGCTGATGGTGGGTGCAGGCTGGGGGAGGAGAGAGGTCGGGAAGCCCTTCAGGCCAAGCGGAGCGTGTTGCATCTCTGGGCTTTCCAGCGACATTTCAGCCTCTACATTTCAGTCACGCAGAGGCTCAGGAGCAATGATGGCCGCTGCTCGGGCAGGGAGAGCAGCCGAGCTCTGCCGGCCGTATGTGGGCCTTGTGGTGGTGGCCACCTCTGCGCACCCTGCCTCCGCAGCCGCCATGCTGTTCCCCGGCTGCCGGCTTGTCACTCAAAACACGCTCTGTCCTTGTAACATTTTCAAGGGGAATTTCTTTTTGTCTTTGTGTTCTGAACATTTCTGCTTTCCTCCGGGGAGCAGCCACCTGGCCCCAGCCTGCGTGCGATGCCCGTGCGGGGCCATGCCCGTGCCAGCAGCACCCAGCCAGCCCGGTCCCCTTCCCTTGTGGCACAGGCATCGCCCTGCTTGCTGGGACCCTGGTGTCCTTAGTCAAGAAACCAAGATTCTTGTGAAACCTTTTGGCTCTCGCATTACACTTAACCAGCAACAGACTGCCCGTAAATGCTCCTCGTTCCACTTCCGTGCTGTCTGCTGGGAAATTATTCATGGTCTTTCACCCGCTTGCAGACTAAGCCACACAAAGGCTGGTGGTAAGCCCAGCGTTATGGCGTGGACCCTGGGCACCCCGCCACGCCGTGGGAAGCTCCCCGGCCTGAGTGAAGTGGTCAAGCTCCCCATACACCCCCTTGCACCCCCAGCCAGGCAAGAGGACGGGGCAGCTGCTTCCCGAGGAGGTCTGGGTGCACCAGGGAGGCTCCTGCTTCCCGGGATGATGTGGCCAAACCCTGCGATTCCTCTCTCATGAAAGCAAAGTGTGGAGCAAAGTGGCTTTGCCTGCTGGCTGCCCGGTGAGAGTGCTGCCCGGGGCGTGGGAGGCTGCTGCTCCAGTCCTGCTGTCCACCGGGGATCCTCACCTCGCTCGGCTCGGCTCGGCCCAGGGCAGGGCAATGCCACCGGCTTTCCACCTTGCCTACCACAATTCATCCATCACTAGGCCAAGAAGAAAAAGGAAGGTGCTATTGCCTAATGTCTCCAGCACCTATCTGGGAGGGAGGAGGTTTAGGCTCCAGCCTGTCCTCAGGTGAACATTACCATATTTTTTGCGCAACATGAAATAGCTTGAGCAGGAGAGTTTGAGTGATTTTTTTTTTTGCGTTTTTTTTGGTGTTGTTTGTTTTTGCTCCACCCACCCACCCACACACAAAAACTGCGGTAGCGTGGTGGGCGGGCATGCTTCGGAGAAGGGAGACGGCATCACAGCCTTTTCATCTCCTGTTTGCTTTGCTTTTTCCCCTGGGGAAGCAGCCTGCCAGCAGGCTCCTTTGGCTGCTCCACGTTTCTCCGGCTAGTCTGCCTTCCCACCTCTCCTAAAAACATCATAGTTACAAAGCTGGAAATAGCCCGGGTGACGGCCTGGCCCAGCCCTCCACCTCTGTCAGATTTTATTTGTCCGTCCCTCCCAGCGAAGGGGGAGCCAAGCCCAGTGGTGGAGGAGGACACCCCACAGCCCGAGATGCTTAGATGAGAGGTTAATCAGGACCAGTTCTCTTGCATCGCTTGCCCCTTTCCCACTGGTTTTAATGCGTTAGGATCTATTTTCTTACACAGAAATTACACTCCTGATCAGCTCCGTTCCAAGCCATGGCCTGCTTGCCCTGGGTTCCTGGCCCCACGGCACCTCTGCCTCATGGGCTGCGAGCTGCTGGCCACCACATGGGAAAACTGGTGGTCAGGGGTGTCCTTGGGCTGCAGAAGCATTCATAGGTGAAGGCACTGGGTTTCCCCTGCCTTTTGAAAAACCATCTCTTTTTTTTGTCCTGTCCTCCTGCACGGAGCCAGGTTGAGTGTGCCAGGTGAGAAGCTGTACCTAGTACACCCACAGCGTGGGTCTAGTAATTCACTTGGCAGCATGGGCTCCCACTGGGATCGACAATTAACGGGGAAAATCTGCATTACCAGACAGGGTAAAAATAAAGAGAGATGCATCCAAACCTACAAAAGATTTTTGTTTTCCTCCCCCAGACAGTAAGTAAGACTATGAGAAACCATATAATACATATACATGTGTATATTTATATATAATGTTTGTTTTTATATATAAAAGTGTGTGTGTGTGTGTATATGAATACCAACTTTCAAAGGGCAAAATGTCTCATGCTCAACACCTGACAAAATGGATAGAAAGGGTAACACTTAGAAAAATGTGAATGTTGAGGTTTTTAATGAATGTCAAAAGCTTTAGCTAAAAATATGGAATGGGCAACCCCAAGCTTTCTATGGTGCAATTACAGAATAAAACCAGAATTGAAGATTAATTTGACAGGCACATGTGCAAGCCCCAGATCTATGTAAAGACCTCGGCTTCTCACTGTGTTTAGTGCTGTCCAATTGCTCTTTCCACATCCATTATTGATGACGAGAGAGTAAAACAGAATAACCTGTGCTGAGGAGACCTTGGAAGTGTCAGCTTATAATTTTGCAGTGACTTATCATGATGGTGTTTGATGGTAGTACTCGAGCACAGCAAAGCTTTCCTGGATTACTTGGGAATGAGTGACACTGGAAAATAAGTGAATTAACTCAACTAAAAAACCATGTTCTTTAGCCTGGTCGGGCAGAGCAGTTAGTGCATACATCGAGGACAGGGGGTTTTGTGTGTAAATAGTGGCTGTTTGCAGTTCAAATGCTGCTGCACGTTCAAAGCATGGTGAAACTGGAGGGAAAACCAAGAGCAGGCTCAGTGCTGGTGCCAGCCCTGCCCATGGGAACTGACGGAGGCTGTGCACCAGCTTCAGCACAGAGGGGATTTCTCCTGCTTCACTGCCCCAGCTGGCCAGGGACAAGCTGGAGGTGACCACAACAGTGAGACACAAATGAGATGGCTTTAGGGCACTGGGTGGTGAAGTCATCTTGGGCAGGAAAGCTGGTGTTTCAGTAAGCGTGGGCCAGGCTGTGTCCTTGCTGCCTGCCTGCAGAAACTGGCTGGTCTCCCTCCACGGCTGTGGTGAAATGCCCTGAATCATCACTACTCACCGCTCAGGCTGCTGATGTTCCCGGGCTGCTGGGCAGAGCACGCCTGCCATTGCCGGGAAGCCAGCAGAGCCGTCCTGTGCTGTGCTGGTGGAGCCAAACCAGAGGGCCATGCCAAGAGTGAGTGACTGAACATGTCCAGGTGGGCATGAGAGGCGAGGACTCCGGTGGGAATGGACACCAGGAGGTCTGTGGGACCATGCTGCTCCATGAGTGGGCTATCTTCAGCAAAGGGCATCAGGATACCATCGGATCGGATCGCTGCTGTAACAGCCTCCGAGTTGGGACTTGTCTGGGGAGAGACGGCTCCAGGGATACCCGTGGGAACTTCTCTCATGCACAAGAAGAGGATTGCCATGGACGGGAGTACTCCAGGCCCCCAGAGCGTCAGCTCCTTGCCATGGAAGAGTGATGAATGGCTGGGTTTTTTTTATAAGTCATTGTTTTAAGGCAAAGCATCGCTGAGCATCTTGAGGATGCTCTTTCCTCAGGAGCTGGAATAATGGAATAAATTCCTTACTCCCTTCCCTCTGCCTCTGGGATGTGGCCTCTGCCCGGCCAAGGGGACACACTGATGCCAGCACCGCTTCCTTTCCTCTGTCTAGTGGGTGGCATGGGGTGCTCTCTGCTCCCATGGAAGGGTGATTGGTGGGGCCCCAGCAGTGCCCCAAAACTTGCATCTACCTAGAGGGTGGAAAGGACCATGAGAAATCAACAGCTCAGCTACTCCCACTGCTGAAAGCCTCAGGAGAGGCTTGAGTATTTCTTACAGCTGTCCTGGAGGCCAGAGGAAAGCAGAGGAGGGAATGCAAGGCCAGGCATGCACGAATGCATGTGCTTCCATGTACCCATCTGCCCCTGGCACTCAGCCTCAGAGTCCACCGGGTGCTCTGGGCACGTCCCCATTCTGCCTGTGGCTCTCTGGAGGCTGATCCCCAGCCTGCACTGGCTCTCACAGAATCCCAGAAGGTCCATCCTTCACCTCTATCAAACTCTTGTGACGCTTCATCCCAGCAGCAGGAGGTAAGTTCTGGGGAAGTGTACGCTTCCCTGCCGCAGTGATGTCCCAAAGGGCCATGTCCTGGCAGTGTCCCTGGCCACCGGTGACCATACAGACCATTTCTCACTGCAAGACACCTCCTGATTGCATTAACATGGAAGAGAGTCAGGTTGATAGCATCTTGGAGGTGAGAAAGTAGGGGTTGCACCAGCTGGCTCTCCGCAGGGCTGTGTGAGAAGCACCTACTGCAGCAGCTGGTGTGTATCGCACCTTGCATCTGAGCATCAGCCAACCTTGTGCAACAGCTGAACTGCCCACTAGTTATCTTACCAAAGCGCTCGCTCTGACTTACTCATTCTGTGGGGTGCTATGAAGTGGGGCAGGGCTGAGGGCTTATCTAGGCAAAAGGCTGAACTAACCTCACAGCCAGCAAGCGGGGAACAGACCAATAGAGTTGTAAGCTTTATTTTCTGTGACTTGGTGGTTTGGCTTTTTTTGGAGCTCTTTTTTTTTTTTTTTTTTTTGGTGGTTTCCATTTTCAGTGAGCCCTGTGGTTTGCAAAGAGACTTGTCAGCAGGGTGGAGACTGTGCAGCTTAACACGGGGGGAGCTGCCCGCTTCGGTTTGCAGGCAACAGCCTGTGTCACTGCAGAGCCAGAACAAGGTGATAAGGACAACAAGGGGACAGAGAAGGTCTGTCTCCACTGGACCTGCCACTTGCTGCTGTGGGGCAGCACCCCTCAGCATGGGGGCTGGTTTCCAAGTATGTCAGAGGGGAAGGATCCCGAGGCAGCACAGAGCTCTGCCTTGGTGCCTGTGCCTCACTTCCCAGCTGAAACACAAATTTTGGATAAAACCAGGCCCCAGTCCCAGTGGGGAATTGCCAGTCTGGCCCCAGCAGCTGCCCCTAGAGCATCCAGCCTCTTCCCCACCCAGCAGTCGCAGATGCTTGGCAGCTTTTCATCCGGGTGGTTACTTGTGTCCTCACACAAGCAACAGGATTGCATGTTTCAGGATCTAGCCCTGGGCTGCTACCCAATGCTGAGAGATGCCACGTCCCACTCCTTTCCTGGGGGGACCAGGATGTCTCCAGGGGCTGAGCACCCCTCCCTGCAGCCCCTTCCTGCTCCCCTCGAAATGCCTTTGCATTGATTTGGGTGGTCCTGATGCCTGGACATGACAGCCCTGAAGGCATGGCTGGGAAGACCCTTGCACGTAAGCTAAAAGACAGTTTTAAAAGCAGACAAAAGTTCTATTTTGTTTTTCCTCACAAGGAATAAGAGGCCCTTGAGCGGTATTTATGAGCAATGACACCAAGCGGTGGGTCAGCTGGAGCCCCTGAAGAGCTATAAGACAGCAGATGGCCAGTGTATCTTTTCCAAATACTTTTATATAATCACCGTCAAAGCCAGCAATGGCATGTCTTTGTGGTTAGTCTATGTGCCCTTTCAGCCTTTACTTTCCTGTGTACCTGTACACCATCCATCTTTTTTGAGATCATTTCCATTTCACTTGCCATTGATGTGGCCACGTTGGGATTTTTCATTCAACTTAGTTCAAGAGTGAAGCCTCCATCAAGAACAAGAACTCTAGAGAGACATCATCTCATATAGGAGTTGTTTAAACGCCCAGCTGATGGGCCTTTCGTCTCAGTTTATTCACCTTCGGCTAAAGCCAGCCTTGAGCGAGATTACACAGATTACCTAAAAGGGATTTGGAATAAACACATCGAAAAAGAAATAGAGAAACAGTGAAATACATTTATAAATGCAAGAGCTATTGGAGGCTGAATGGGCATAGGAACAGTTACTAAAAAGACTCGCGAAACTAGGAAGCAAGGCAAAGATTTTTAAGATACTAAGAAACATCTCCACATGGGTACCTGTGAGGGGGGAAACACTTTGTTGTTTGCCAGTTCTCTTAGTCCCATGACACTTTCAAACACAAACATCCACCATTAAACCTTTATTAATCCTCCCTTCTGTTTTCTGTGCGGGTCATTTCGCATTACTTAATACTGAGCTGAGGGGAAAACCTAATAAGACAACCACTAATCTTTGAACTTGGCACATAATTCTCTGTTTGCTGTTTCTCAGCGTGTTCTTTCTTGTCGTTCCACCCCACTGAGAAAAGCCCTGGCGTGCCGGCAGGGCTACCTGTGGGCAGCAGCAGCCAGCTGCCGGCAGCGGCCAGCCTGTGCTCCCACCGGGACACGGTGGCTGTGGCCGAGGGGCTGCAGTTTCCAAACGAGCTGTTGTGGGAGATATTTTGGGACTTGGAAATGAGCCTCTCGGGAAAGGTAACTGGTGGTGAGAGACTATTATCAAGCTGCACTAAGACTGTGGGATCCTTGGAAAATAAGACAAGGAAATGAAAGACATATATTTATTTTAAGCAATGGCACTTACACTCTGCATGAAGCGTGCAGCTTAATCATATTTTAGAAACAGCTAAAAGCTTGGCAGTATTTTCTTTCCTTTCCAAAGCAGAAAAGCCTCCTGCCACCCCTCAGGCAAGGGAACATGATGCTAAGCTGGCAGAAGGAAACCTCCAGGGCTGGGCTTTGGGGGCTCCAACAACAGTGAAACCCCAGACTCTGATTTGGAAAAGGAAACAGGATCACTCCTTCAGCTTACTCCGGGTTTGTGCTAACACTGCTTTGCACTTGTATGATGTTGCATTTAGCAAAGCATCATGCAGGCTTTTATCATTAGCCCCATTTTACAGCATGGAGGAAGCAGCTTTGCTGAGGCTGGGGACAGGGTGGCCAAGGTGGCTCTTGGACGTAGCCCTCTGCCTTCCCACTCACCCTCCCCAGAGATGAGGGTTAGCCTGGTCACTCTTCTTCTCCAAATGGAATATAGGAAGAAAAAAAAACCCTGGTTTGAGGTGCAGATTCCTCCCTTAGCTGAGTTCTCTCTCACATACAAACTCACTCACTGCCCTGAGCAAGGATTTCAACCAAGTATTTTTGTCCCAGCTAGCTGGATTGTATTTATGCCCCTTTTAGTCTGTTCCTTCCTCAAGATTAAAGAAACCACCACAACAACAAAAGTAAAAATAAAGTACAAAGGTCTCAAGAGCTCAACCTTTCCTCTCCCTGCTGCCTCTCCTGCACAAACAGAAAATTCCTGCAGAATTTCTCTTGGGAATGGAAAAGGCTGTAAAAAGCACATGAATGGAGGTAAAGATTCCAATGGTCCACTTGCAGCCGGAGACCCTGCTCCCCCCTACGGGTCACCTCCCACCAGTGTGGGGAGGGCACCAAAGGGGACATCACCTTCCAACCCAGCTCAGGGCAGACCCTTGTGCCAACCCAGCCTCTGGCAGCAATAAACCCCTGCAGCAGATGTGGCCAACTCCTGGTCCTCAGCCCCACAACTCCTTGTGCCAAGCTTTGCCCCCCAAGTTTTGGCCAATTTGGAGTGTGGGCCGCCTTGTGCCCTACGCCCTGGGATGCAGGATGGGTCTGTGCCACCCCAGGTAGGCTCGGAGGGCTTGTGGGGCAGCAGGAGGCATTGCAGAGAGCAGGGACCACAGCGAGGGTCCACCTGAAGGAGCCCAAACAAGGAAAGGGGGTAAAAGCAGGCAAGAGTCAGGGAGAAATCTCCTTGCAGGGTAAAACCGGGGCTGGGAAGCCTGGCAGGCTGCATTCCCTTGTTCTCATGGAAACAGGAGCAATGCCCTCCAGCTTGGCTGTTTTCTTCGTTTATTTTTAAGGGCGGCTCCTGTTTATGTTGGCGAGCGTTTCAGCAGCCCCCTTCCTGGGGGCTCCCCCCGGCAGGACCCCTGGGGGGCCTTCGAGGAGCGAGGCAATGGGGTGGCATAGGAGGGAGGGTGCCCCTGCGCTGGGCAAGCGCTATCTAATCAGGGTGATGGCTGGAGCTCCGTGAATGGCAGCGCTGGCAAGCCCCAGCCCGCGTGCCGAGGAGCTTCTGACGAGCCGGTATTAACTCCTGTATCTGTTGCAGGTCTAAGTCACACTCGGCAGAGGCCAGGAGTGAGAGCTGGTGTCTTCTGACTTCCCCTCTGTGCTGAGCAGGCAAGGAATCTTCTAAAAAAACCTCCCTTGGCCCAACCGCAGGAAATAGCCGCTTTTAGAGTAGTCGGGTTGAGCAAGAGACTTCCAAATCAGGGCATCTCGGTCCCCCCCCAGCCTTGCGCCACCTGCGCGTGAGCTCTGAATGGGGAAAGCTCTTTTCTCCCTGTGCTAGAAACAGGTGCCTGTCTGTTCTATTAAAGGATATTGTTTAATCTCCAGCTGGGCTGATGTTCATGCAAGCTGGAAGCTGCAGCCCAGCAGAAATCCTTGGCAAATATCATTGGGACCTCAGGTCTGTTTCGGGATGCTCGTGTTTTTGTGAAGGGTGCAGCTCTGAACTGCAGCAGGGTGTTGCTGCAGAGCTGATGGGTCCTGGGGACTGAGCCCCCCTCCCAGTGCTTGAGTGGTGCTTCCACAGGGCAGCCCCCCACTGGTGGGGGCTTTCAAGCCCAGGAAAGGGGGACATGGCAGCAGCCCCTTGAGGTCCTGCTGGACAACCTCCACCACGGAGGATGGACAGGTCAAGTGAGCACCCACCAGACACAAGGAGCTGGCAGCAGGGGACTGTGCTGCTTGCAGTGAGCAGGGTCACAGCACACAAGTGCACCTACCACCGGGAACGCCAGCAGCCGGCTGGATTTGGGCTAGGCTCAGGGACACTTAGCCTAGCAGGTGGTGAAGGCTGCCACCACCATTAGCCATGACTGAATGCTGCCAGCAGGCCAGGCACAGCCCTCTGTCCAGGATTTGGTTACTTCCAACGCCGTTGTCCTCCAAACCCAGGCTGAGTCCACAGCGGTGGTGTGCAGAGGGGTCTCCACTCACCTTTGGAGCTGTATTTCCAGGCCATCCATCTGCAGGCTACAAACCCAGGGCTACCACAGGTTGCTGTGGTTTGGGGCTGACCTGTTTTAAACCAGATTGTCCTTAGCATCGCTTCAGAGCTGACCACGCTAAATGGGGCCAAACCTGACATGATGTTTCCTGCAAAGCATTAGGGTTTCTGCTGACATGTTCATCCTACTGAGGTTCATCTTGGCCCACAGGTTCACAAAAGCCATAGCTGACATCGTCCAGGAGCAGTCAGCAGGGAAAAGAGCTCCCTTGCTTTTTCCTACATGCACAACAGGGCATTGAGCTTTGCCTTTAGCTCAGACACGGGCAGGTCTGGCTGCCAGCATGCTGAGCCACCTCTGTCCCTCCTGTCTTCTCCTCCCAGCTCCTCAAAGGCAAGGAGAGGCACAGGCTCATCACAGCAGCAGATTACTTTTTCCACGGAAACAGAGGACTGCTTCAGCCGACGCACTGTCATTGTGTTGAGCTCAATCCCAGCTGATCTGATTGTCACTGTTGTTATTTCCATAACAGTTTTTCCTCCAGACTTCCGACATGTTCCTGTTCTGGGAACACATTACTTCAGCCCTGCCTGCTCCTGGGGCTCAGAGGTTTCAAAAGGCATCTGAGAGACCTGTCCTTCCTGGTAGGGAGTGCTCCTACCCTTGGATCCTCCTGGGAGGTCATCTGCAGCATGTCTTACGTGGGGAGGAGCTGCCTAAGGGAGCAGGACCCTGGCAGGGGCCATGGTAGGAGGCACGGCCCATCGGTGGCCAGCCCAGGAACCGCTTGGGCTGGGGCAGGAGGGAAAGTTCAGCTCCTGGGTAGCACCGAACCAGAGGGTGGCTTCACTCCTCTGCCAAGGGAGAAAACTTTGCTGGAATTCAAGCGTATGACAGTCTAAGCAAGCACCAGTGCTCGAGGTTTTCCTGGGTTGAGCAGGCTAAGAGATTCACAAACCAGCTTGCTGCTTCCTTCAGCGGTGGCGGTGAGATGGTCACAGTTATCCAGCCAGGGAGGCTTCAGCGTACATCCCCCAGCTCCCTCCCTGGGATGTGCACAGGACATCTCTGGTCCAGCTGGCACAGGTGGCCACGCTTTGGCCATAGCCAGGGCTGTCAGTGAGCTGGACAGCCTTTTTCAGCACTGCTTCAAACAGATACCAGCTCCTCACAGTGAGGATCCGAGAGGCTCTCTGGGTCCCCAGAGACATCACTGGCAGACCGTCTCCCTGAGTTGACTCTGAATATTTATGACATCCAAAGGATAGCAGCATCTTGTACACAGACAAATAACAATGGAATTGATGTGTTGTGCCTCCTCCTAGTTCTTTGCTGAGCTGTATGACTATAATACAAGCTTGAAGGTCCTCCTGATAGTGTCCTTGGATGCTGTGAACCCCTTCCCTTTGCCTTCTCCAGGAGGGAAAGTTTCAGCAAAGTTCACGAAACACTGAAAAATTATTGCTTTGCTGAGAAAAAAATTTGGGACTTTCTCAAACTACTCTGCTTACATCTACCAACAGAGAGCTTTTGTTGTCCTACACGTCAGCCTACCCACACTCATTGCGGCGGCCAGGAAGAGATCTAACTTGAGACTTGGGAAAGTCTGACTCCTACTCTTCCTGCCTTGTGACAGACACTTGCACAAGCTGCACCACTCCCCGTGTGTGAGGCCAGGACCTTCCCTTCCCTTCCTCTTTCGCACAGGGTCTAGGCTGGGACGCAGGGAAGGTCCTTCTGAGGAGTGGCCAGAAGAGCCCCCAGCCAGGCAAAGGAGAAGTTGATCTAGCAGCTAGACAAGAAACCAGGGCTAGGAAGCATCCCAGCCCCAACCCAGCCTGGATTCAGGCCAGAACAGAGAAATGAAAGCAGCCGAGATAGGAAGAGGCTTTTTGTTATGATTAGGCAGCAGCTTGTCCTTCACCCGCCACCTTGTCTTTGTCCTGGGGCAGCATCTGCCCTGCCAGCCACAGCTACTGCGATGTAGGGTAAGACAGCAGCGGACCAGGGTGTTCTTTTGTGGAGAACCATTACTAGAGAAGGACGTGCCACTGGATGATCTTATTTCTTTGGGTACTCCCCCACACATCCCAGGCCGGACCCTTGCTGCGGGCAAGCAGCAGTGACCACCGGTGGCCATGCACTGGTTGCACAGGGATTGCCCCAGCTGGGTGCAGCATGGGGGGGGGGGGCTGTTGCAAGCACTAGACAGGGATGTGGAACAAGCAACTGTCCTAAAATCTGACCCAATCCTCCAGCACTGCCTGGTAGGAGGGTGTCGAGGGAAGGAACTGCTGCTAGAACATTTTAAAATCCATTGATCTATCATAACTACCTGAACACAGAATAGAGGCAGAGATCAGATCGCTCCAGCCTTTCCCTCTTCTGGACTCTGCTCCACTTCTGCCCGGCCTCCTGCTTTGGGAGATGGCCTAGTTAGGGAGCCCCGACACCCGCAAAGACAGATTTTAGTACCTTTTCCTGATTCTCAGCCCACTCCGGGATTTTCCACACGGCAGCTGGTGAGTGGGATTGCTGGCAGGCCTTTTTGTCTCCGATGGCATCAAGGCTGAGCAGGGCTGCGTTCTAGCTTCTACTGGGTTTAACACCTCATTTCCTTTGCTGTCTGCCCCAGAAAGGTGGGGAAAGGAGGCTACGTGCCCTTTAGGCTCAACAGCAAACTGTACAGCACCATGCAAGCACAGGCAGTTTGCCATGCTACAAACTGAAGAACTGGTTTGGGAGCTCAGAGTTGTTGGTGACTGCGTTTTCTTCGTGCATATGCCGATTTCTAAATGGGCACAAGCTGCTCATCAGCACACCAGTTCCTCAGCACACCAGAGAGCTGGCGGAGGTCCTCTTAAGCTGCACAAAGTGGCTGCTCATGCCTCAGCCCTTTGCTCTTGCACCAGAAGCCAAGCTGGAGGGTGCTCTGCAGCCAGGGTGGGTGTCAGGTACCCCTTGGAAAAAAGGCTGAGGCTTGGGTCTCCTCTCATCTCGGTACAAGCATGAATGTCAGGTACTCCAGCACAGGCAGTCACCACCAGGACTGGTGATGCCTCCTCTCTTGCACTGCACTTACACAACTGTAAAGCCTAGCTTTATAGCATAGCAGGTATCCAGAAAATCCTCTGGCACAGCAAGTTCAACATGGCCAATACTGCACAAGAGGTCCTTGCCAGCATGACCCACATGTTGGAGATGTCCCCAATCAGCACGCCTGTCTACATGGTGATTAAAGAAAAGGCAAGTTACAGCAATGAGCATTGGTGGTGCATGGCTCAGTTTGCTGTAATTTTCAGAGCTGTCTCCAGCACTAAAGTAATTTCATTTGAAAAGACTGACTGACACTATTGCTTCCAAGACATTGCTGTGGACATGGAGAAGTGGAAGCTCCAGGATTTGCCACCCTGGCAGGCTGCAGGGTGCTTAGGCTGGGTAGAGGCCATGGCTTCAGGTATCCCAGCCCCACCACCGGGGTTCAACAAACATCTGGATGTCATACCAAAAGTACACACGAATTTGAGCAGATGTTGGTAAAAAGGTTTGAGCTGTTGGAAAAGCGATACTGAACTCCTAACAGAGATGGCCCAGCACAGCTTCCCCCCTGCCCCTCCTTCCTTAGTTCTCTTCCTGTATTTGGTGGGAAGCCACTTTCGAACTGAATCAAGGTCTCCCACCTCTCAGGCCATGGGGCTTCTGCAGGTTAAAGCCGTGTAGAAGTGGATCTCTCCAGAGCTCTGGCTGGAGCAGGCCAGTGTAGCTTAGACTTGCTAAATAAAGGCAAGAAACTACCATTTTCTGTCTCCAGGCATATATAATCCTTGCTCTAATAAGCTGCGAAGGTGGAGCCCTGCTGGCAGGAGCAGAGTCCCAGCAGTGTCCTGCACAGCCCTTGAGAGTCAGTAGGGGGGAATCAAACCCCTTCAGAGGCCAGAATCGAGCCCACAAACTCTGCAGTACCCTGCCCACGAGGTTACTCTATCACCAGTGAATTGAGTAGCATAAACCCCCGTTTTCTGCAACCAGCTTGATCCTGCAGAAGAGGTGACTGCCACCACGTTCCACATCCCCAGCCAGGACACTTGCACTTGCCGTAAGTAAAGACAAAAGGGCCTGTTACAGCAGCGAGCAATTAGCATAACCACAAATTTCAATGCAATACCATGCTGATCCAGAGCTTTACCTCCCAGGATTTTGGTCTTCCATTTAGCAGCATGTCTATCTTTGGTTCAGTCCAAATTTAGGATGTGTTTCCATCGCCTGCCTTCCCTGAACTCAGCTGCTAAATCAATGTAACTCAGCTTTGCAGTGAGATGCTGAATGCTACTGCTTCCAAGACAGAAAACTGGGAAAAGGCATCATCCAAGTGACAAAACAAGGCAAGGATGAAACATTCTTTTTTCTCACATGTTGTTGTAGGACAGAAGGGGAGGGTAAGGTAGAGGTAACAGTAAGTTAATGAGAGATACTGGCTGCTGGTTAAACAAACAGCATGCCTCCCCATAAACCTTGGCTCTCATCCCTCTGCTTTACTTTTATCCTTGACAAATGCTTTTGTCACTGCCTTTACTTTTACTGCTTTGCAAAGGTGGTTCCACATTTCCCTGCTTCTTCAGCGAAATCAAACAGATGTGAAATAGTCAAGAAAGAAAAAAAAATGTGTCTTACATCATGCAACACTCACCCTGGCAGACCAAGCTAATAATGTCAGGAACAGAAAGAAAATCGGAGAACTATCTTTGGTCTTTTAAATTACCCAAGCCATTAGGTGCACAAACTAGAGCCCAGCTCTCCTTTGTGCCTAGCAGAATTCACCCCTATTCCATCAGGATTCACCCCAAGTGTGGCTGCGACTTAAAAGTGACCTTTTAAGGACAGCTGCCTCTTGATGGGCAGATCTGGTCCCTGCTGTGAACTGTCATGGTTTTAGGCTGGTTTCCCAGAGAAACAAGCCTTATGTAGCCATGCACTGTGTGCGAGCGCCTGTGCTTGTGCACGCTCAATCTGTTCTCCCTGTAGCTGTCGAACCTGCAAACCAGCTTCCACCAGGGCTGGTGGGCAGATCAGAGGGAAACATCCCTGCAAGTGTCCCGCAGGCAGAGCTTGGAGGAGGAACGGCCCTTTCATACAGCCCCTGTGAGCTGCAGCTTCGCCCCTAGAGCTGTTTGCACCCACGAATACAGTGCAAGACAATATGGGAAACGGCACGCTGAGCCCCAGACGCAAATCCGTGTGAGCCAGGGGCCACCTGAGGTGGTGCTCACCGAGCTCCTCTTCTGCCACCAGCAAGCTCCCACCACCTATCCCTTTACACCTTGCAGTATTCCTTGTAATGCCTCTCCTAAGCAGAGCCACAGCAACACAACTGGGACAAGCTTTTCCTCCCACTTATGGAGGCCTCCCAGTGAGAGCAGGCTGCTCCCTGAACAAGCCACAGCAACGGGACAGTCCTGCCCCTGGTCATTCACACATCCAGCCCACAGAGCAGTCTGGAAAGCACCTAGGAACTGAAGTCACCCAGAAGAGATGACTGTCCTTCCTCCTCAGGCTGGAGACTGCTCTGAATTCAACCATTCGTTACAGCTTTGCACTTACTGGAGCTAAACTGCTCTCCAGATCTGCAGAATCGCTTCAGCAACTGAACGCTGAGGAGCTTTGCCATGCTCTGTACCACAGACCAGCGCTGAGACACTTCAGGGGCCCTGGAGCACTTGTACTCTTTCCCCAGCTGGAAGAGCACTTACAGACCCAACGGGCAGGGATTCGCAGAGCTCCAACACTGCAGGAGACCTCAAAAAGGGACTGTCCTTCGAATTGAGACTAGCTCAAAGAAATGTTCAGCCAGAAGGGTTCAGCCAAGGCTCATCTCTGGAGATAAGGAGAAAGCAACAAGATGCCAGGGACAAAGAGGTTCATAAAGGGGTCAGTCAGATAAAACTACCAAAATATATATATATATATACACGATCCAACAAATTTGCTCTGGTGGCTGCTCCCAGACTGGTAACGAGGAACAGAGCTTCCCAACAGCAAAATTCTGCTTTTGCTGCTACTACCTACCACACAGCCATACACGAAGTGCTGACCCTGCACACGCTGCTCGGCACGACTCCACTGCAACCAGTGCTTTAGGGCATCGCCTTGGGAGGCACAGGAAAGGGCTCGGCAGTAGCCGATGGGTCTGGCACCGCAGGATGGAGGGGACAAGTCACAGGGCTCCATCACACACAGAACACAGAGCAGCCCGAGACTGACCAAAACAAACAGCTTCTCCATTTCTACTCACCAAATCCAAACACCCCAGCAATAAACGTTAGTACCAGTCACTATCAATCCCCCAGTGACAACACTGGTTATAATAAAAGTGAAAGCTGCAGCAGAATATACCTTTTGTAAAAAAATAAAATACCCTGAGCAAATAAGGATGTTTCACTTGCCTACTTGAAGCACAAGCAACAAGATTTGTTTGGAGATTCAAACAGACTGCAGGCATGGAAAATGCCAAGCATAAAGCTTTACAGTGTTGCTTAATACAGTGAAATATAAATGGCAAGTGACCCCAGATTATTTTAGAAAAGGTTGGCTGCAATTTACAGCCTTGATTAGACTGATTACTAAAGGATGAACGGCAAAATAGTTTCAGTAATCAAATTTCCGAACAGGAAAACGCAGATTCTTACTCTTTAAAAGGCTGGAAATTAATTTAAATATTCTGTATGACTTTTGCCCTTCGCAGCAGAAAAGCCTTCTGCCCAACACGGTCATTTTCTAGGAACAGAGATGGAACAAGGCTTGAAAAAGAAGTGGAAAAGGGTTTTGCAGCCCTACAGGTCTTCCATGGTGAAGCTAAGGGTTATTTAACTACACCTTATCTTCAAAAGCGATAAACCATAATGTAAAGTTAAATGTAGCATTAGGGTATTTTTCAACCCGAAAGATAGGCGACTTCCATCAATACCTTGTGGCGCATTTTTCCCCCTACTGCGTGTATAACAATAAGTCAAAGTTGTCTGAGCGGATGGTAGCACAGATAACCGATGTGAAATCACTGCTCTGCATGGAGCAAGCAATCCTGGGAGCTCTTTTCTAAAGATACTCGGGACGAACACCAACCAGAGCAGCGCTTCTGCATTTGGGAGACATCCTGTGGCCGCCGCTGACACTGCAAGGGCCCCCCGCAGCCCGCCCTCCCTTGCAGAAGCGGCCCCCCCAGCCCACCCGCCCGGGCCATGCAAACACCTGCTCCCCAGTGTCCCCAGGCTCCTACCGGCAGGGTGTTTTCCCCCATCTGTGTGGAAACACGTGTGAAAGCACTTCATTTCATGCCTCTTGGCTGGGTAAGCTGGGGGGTGGAAATAATTTTGTGCTTAGGAAGACTTTGTTGTTTGTAGTTGGCTAGAGCGCTCCCGCCGTGCTCGTCTCCGTAAGAGATGCCTCCAAGCAAACAGGACTTTACCTTGATAGGCAAACGATCGAACCAGTATTCTACTTCCCAATTTTGCATCCCCGTATGTTTTAACACAATTCTTTCCGTGGTATTTCATTATCTGATTTTATTCACCTAATACATTCAGTGTGCTCAGCAGCTACAAGGAAACATGGAACTGTACGAGTATTTTGATTTTATGCCCTGCATTTCATAAGGCTAAGCCTACAACATAAGGGTATTAATGGGATGAGAACAACATTTCTATGCCTTGAAATTCAATGCTGCGGTTCCCACAGCAACCCTAACCATGGCCACTCTGCATGAATTTTACATCAGAGGCTCGGAACACACAGCTCCCAACACTCAACACACAAGCGAAAACCAAGCAAAAGCACTTTTCCCGCCTGTGACAGATACCTGCTAAGTCACAACACTACAAGGTGTTAATGGCACTTGTCGGTGAAGATGAACTCCCAGCAACTGGCAATTAACGCCCTGAACACGGCTCCCATGCCGATACTTACGGGATTCATAGTGCTGGTATTAAAGCAGCTTCTGTTTGCCGTTATTGCTGGACCAGGAGTCCGGTGTTTGTACCAAAGGTTCAAACATTCATAGAAGGCTAAAAAAGACCAGTTAAGGGTCTTTCAAATTCTTTCGCTTCACATACCGTACTGTCTCAACTTCAGAAGCATTGGGTGAAGAGACAAGTCCTCCATGGTTTTGCTCATTTTACCCTGCCCTGGAGCTTGGAGGCAGTGCCTGGTCGTACATTAAGAAGTGTCCAGCAGAAACGGGAACATGAAAACCATCGAGTTATCCAGGTTTAAAGGTTGGCTTTTTCCTGCTCTTGTCAGAAGCAGCACACACACGGAGAACAATTACTGTATCTGTCTTGTGTTTCCTGGATTTCTCTAAGCATTCACTGTCACTGCAACCAGGCCACTGACAGGCCTTTGGTATGAACATATGTAAATTAAAAAAAAAATATAAATCTTATCAATTGCACAAGGTTGAGCTTTTATTCAGAGCTTATGCCCCTTCCTGCTGGGTAACAGTTGTGGTATTTTTTCTGAAGCGATGGAGTAACGGGCAGTGGTAAAATCCATGAAACAATTCACTGCTACCAGAGGGAAAAATTCCAGTCAAGGGTGGAATTTTCACAACCACACTTCATCAATGTCAGATCAAGGGGTTAATCAGCAGCACCGGTGATTTGTAATAATGTGAGCCTATCATTACATGAAAACTCCAGGGCTTTTCTATGAATACGTATAGAAATGAGATTGTATTGACAGTTGAAAATGGGGGAAATTTGCAAATCAACGTTTAAAATTACACATCAATTTACAGTGGGATCAGCTCTCCAAAACTGTATTTAGGCTGCAATGTGAATTAGAAAACAGAAATTTTACATTAGTACGACTCCCTCAAACAGCAGAAATACCATCTACGACCATGATTCTCTAAATATTTAACTCTCAGGCTACCAAGAAAAGACACTGTCTTCGATAGCCGATCGCAGACTGCACAGCAAGAAATACCCAACCACCCCAGCCTTGAAATACGAAGAACAGTCCAGCAGGACACCACGTGAGGCACCCGAGCCCATCGGGAACCGAAACCAGCCCAGCCAAGAGGGTTTTAACTCGAAGTAGCCATGATTAGAGCTGCTGCTCCAGACCAGGGCTTAACAGAGAAAATGGTTCCCAGGGCTGGCTGCAGTCCTAATTAAACTGCAATCCACCACACGGTGTGTGACAGCAGCTGTGGGAAAGGCTGATTAAAAGCCTCTACACATTATCCCAATAGGCCCATGGATGTCTGAGCTTTTAACCAAATTGGTGTCTATTTAAAATTCCAGATCTGCTTCAGTCTTTCCATATGACTAGAAGGACTCACTGAAGCTCTGACTTAATTTAACATAAAGTGTTGGGTTTTTTTTTTAAATAATCTTGACAAAAAAATGCGGCAATTAAAAAAAACTGGGGTAGGGTATCCCACTATATTTGATCTTGAAATTTCACTGTAATACACGAGAAAAAGGTGAACCTTGCCCAAATCTGTACTAAAAACCTTTGAACCCAGAACTAGCTGTTCCACTGACCTACCTTTCTCCACTTCTTCTCAACATGGTCAAGGACCTTAGAACTTGTAAAGAGGTCAGATTGAAGTGTTTTAAGAAAGCCCAAATACAGGGAAGGCTTGCATGAGGAAAAAGTTTATCTGAATTTGTTTGTAGCTGCTTGGTATTATTTTTTTCTAATGCACCTATCTTTATAAACACTTTTGTTTAAAGCAGTCAACCCCCTGCAACCCCAACTCTTAATATATTTTTCTCTGCCAGACTCTGCAACCAAAAGACACAGTCAGAGCTGGATGATGTGGGTTTTAGTGATGCAAAATCTTTAGTCGCAAGCCCATTACAAACACCCCCGAACACACCATTCGGACCACACATTCCATGACGCCAGTCATACCATTACATAAAATCACTTCTCAGTTGCTAGACGCACATCTCAAAATGCCTAGGCCTGCTATCTCATCACCGTGCACTGACCTCTATTTGGTTTTAAGATTTGTCTCTTAAGGACAGAAAAGACAGCTGTAGTTCTGCAGAGTCATAGCAGCAGCGGTGCTGATAAACCTACACAGATTCCCAAGGAAGATGCGCAAGTAAAAGGCCTGTGTTCAGGAAGAAGTTCATCCCTGGTTTGGCAATCCGAAGAAAGCAGTCTTCCTTTCCAGACATCTTCTAGAGGCTTGAACAGTAAGTGTGGCAGTATGCTACAGAAACACGGGTATATTCTTGCAACTTGGTAATTTTACAAGGCATTTGGGAAGTTAGCTGTTAAAAACCTGTTTCTGATTATAAGTAATTTTTTTTTAATGCCTCAAATACAGATTTACTCTTAAAGAACCTTTTGAGAACACTAAGAAAAATACTTAAGTACAATCTTTAAATATCCAAAGTATGATACGGGTGGACTTTTTAGAAACAATTACATACTTAACAGGTGAAGTAGGAAAAGAGTATTTCAGAAAACATTTAATATGAAACCTTTTGGAACTTCCATCGAATACAGATTTACATCATTTTATCAGAACACTTTTTCAGTTCAGACAACAAAGTGCACTGCTGGGTGAAAAAAATACATTTGGAGGAGTGCTTAAAACAAAGGAAGTGAAAGGATAGGTGACCATTCACCTGAGAAAGTACAATGACTGCCCTGAAATGTCTTATTGCTATTACAAAATGGAGTTTTCATGGAAAAAACCATACTGAGCAGCACAGGCATGGGCAGAGCACTGAAAGCCAAATGAACTCCGGTAGCACCTGGAGTTCTCAAGCCATGGTATGATACAGAATATACAGAGAATAAAATGCAAATTCAGGAACATCTACTACATTTAACAACTATGATTACCCTTTAAACTAGCATAATCAATACCAATGCTTAGGGGGGAAATGAGGGGAAGTCTGCTGCCTTCACAGACTACAGATCACAAGAACTAACTTGCAAAATGCTAAGGATTTTGCGTTTTCACCTCGGGTCAAGTCTGAACTGTGTACTATGAATAACTATTAGCTCACTGCAAATTTAAAATGCAAATTTAGGCTCCAGTTTAAAGCACATGTTAAGTACATGCTTAAGTGCTTCACTGAAATATAACCATAAAACATCAATACAAAAAGTCAAGTAGATAATGCAGGATATTATCTACAGAAGTCCTCGATGAAATAAACAAGTATCACTAGGAAACAACGCATAAGAAATCTCTTTGTTCTAGTTTGCAAAAATCAAATCTGGCTCACCACAGCGACTGTTAAAAAGTGGGGACCATCCCAGAGTAGCTTCGCGTCCTACAGAAAGCTAGCTGGCCATCAGAGAGTTCATCAAGGGAAGTTTTCCACACTGCATGTTAAAAGAGCGACAGTGGACTCCCTCTGCAGCAGAAGCTACAGACACGACTGGCACGAAGCCATAAAAAGCAATACAACCAGAGCCAAGTGGAAGCAGGCTGGAAGAGAGCTGCAAGGAAAAGTTTTAACCGCTACTGCCTATGGCTGTAGTTTAGCAAGTTGGATGTTAACGATAAAGGAGTTAAGTAGCCAATTTGATTCCCACTTTTGGGTTTAAATACTGTGTGCGCCCAGAACACAAAGGACAGTGCTGCCACACGTGCAGCAATACCCCAGATGGCACAGACTCGGACGTGGCGACTTGCCTCAAAATACGGTCATTATTTGAGAATCCTTTTGTGCTTTCTATCAGTCTGACCTCACCTAATGTGGAGAACTTGGTCTGAAAGAAAAAGTCACTAGTCAGCATTTAGCACATCCTGCTCATTCTGTAGCGGAACAGTGGAACAACAGAGAAGTGTTCTTAGCTGCAATCAATACTCATAAGCCAAAAGGACAAAGATACAATTTTAGTAGTTGAGCAGAAGCAGAAGAATGGAAGCGTTTACCCAAATTTTAATGCACAAATCAACTACACTTTTAAAATTTGATTCAGACTTAAATAATAAATAGCTGGGCAAAATATAATGCAAGACTTACTCAGTAAAAGTGAATTTTTAATAATCTCATGAGTTCTACTTAGAAAACAGGACTAATAATGTTCACAACCGTAAATCCAAACCCTTCACACACTGGTGGTTTTTTTTTTTTTTTTGCTTAACACAGCAGTGAACTGTAAACCTGCATTTACTGGTTATCGCTTCAGTTATTTTAAATATTAACTCAAGTGTTTCCTCCTTGGCCATTTCAATTTTTAGCACCAAAATTAGCCCAAAAAGAGGTACTGGTACAGCTTGATGTTGTAAATGGATTGTTTACATATAATACTTTATATATTATACACACATACTGTACATTCACACGTCCACACAAACAGGAGGCATATTTAAATGAATATATTCTGTGTTTCAATTTATGTCAAAGACTTAGGAGCAATGGAAATAAAGCAGAAGGGGTAATATTTTACATAGTAGGCAACTTTAATGCTGTAGTGCACTTATAAAAAAGTCCAACTCTCCCTCCCAGCTCAGCAGCTTTTTTTTTTTTTTTAATATCACTATTCAGAAGGATGCAGAAGTTATTGCCTAAATGTTATTCTATACATTTCCATCGGAATTCTCAAAAACACTTGAAATTGCTAACTAATTTACAACTTAACTATTTTTTCCTGTTACAGCTTTAACTCATTGGCAATTTTGGAAGCAATGTTTTTAAAAGCTATGGATGTTCCTGATATCCGCTTAAAGCGAACTCCATTCAGGGACAGTCTTGGCAGTTTACACACCTCCATCTCCCACTGTACAAGGTTTTCCGCATGCCCATCCCCATGGACACAGAAAAGCAAGAAACGCTCTCTTTGTTCATAGTCACAATTATTGGCATCCAAGACCTTTCGTATTTCCCTCATCATATCATTGGGATCCATGGAGCTGGTGGTTTTCATGCTCCAGGTAAAACGCAGTGACCGGGGCTTGGCCTCCTTGTTCTCATCCTTCTGATCCACAGCTACATTGCGGCTGAAAGACAGGAATTTATTAGTTAGCAGGGCCAGCTACCTTCTCCACGCTTCATGTTAGTAAAGCAAACTAAAACTCAATGCACACTACCAGTATTAGAGCAGCATCTAGAGGCTCCGGCTGCGAGCAATGCCCCACTTTCCTAGCTGCTGTACACACAAGGTAAAGCATTAGCTGCTGGGGCCGAAACAAAGGTATGGTACAACGCATGACACAACTGGAAGTCACTGGAGTCAGGAGCACAAGGGGAAGGACCTACGTGCATCACCTATGAATTGATTTTAAGGCAGGTTCTGCTCAAACCCCTATTCTTGGGCCACACGGACAGCTGAAACACCTGTTCTGTGCTAGAAGTTTCTGGAACATTCAAACAGTGGCGACTTGCACCAAAAGGGTGCTTAGCCCAGGTCACAGGAGTGCCAGGCCATGGGAGATGCCCGCTCAAGCCCGTGCAGAAAGATCCTAGGGGTTCCTCTGTGTTGCGACGGAGGGAAGACACAGTCACTCAATATGAGCGATCAGCAGACTTCCCTCCGTCGCAACACCTCTGCACCTCCTCCTGTGCAGCATGTTGGAGACCGAGCACTGGGAGGGCCCGTGGAGTTGCACAGTAGTTAGCTGCAAGCAGGAGGAAGGACAGCAGGACCAGGGGCCACCCACCTCCTGCCCCGAGGCCAGCAATACGCTGCCCAGTTCTGGGCTGGTTCAGTTTCACTCTGGCTTTTCTGAACTTGCACATGTTTGAGAGGATCACCACACCGTAGGCTACTGGGGTTACCTTCAACAGGGAGGAAATACTTTATCTCTAAGTTGGTCAGTAACTTGTTTAATACCAACAACCACCAGAAGTAAAGTGATGAAATCTTGCTGCTACAAGCTATGCAGCTCAGTGCCTTCGAGGCTGAGATGTGGGAAGGAGAGTTTGAAGTCGCTATCAGACACCTCCTCAACCTTGCTGGTAAAGACAGCAAATAAGAAGGTTACGATTACTGTCACATTTCTAAAAGATAAAGCAAAAAACATTGAGGCTGCATTTCCCAAGTCTGCAACTTTTTTTTTTTTTTTTTTTTTACTAAAAAAAAAGCTCTTCCTTTGGTAATGACTGTTACACAGAAATGTTCCAGAAATTTCTAATTTGCAATGGCTCTTCTACTTCAGTTAAAATCAGTGGTCACGGAGCTGAAGAATAAGGAACTACATTTGGATCGCCAGAGAAAAAATGTGACAGATTTGCTCTATGAATATTGGCATGCTGTCAGTCACCTCTTCAAATTCACTTGTCCTCAGAAAAGAGAATGTCATGCTTAAGCATTTTCGGAAAATGCTTAATCTAACTGACCCCAAACCACGCAGTTTAGGTCTCACATTGAGCTTCGAAGTTCATTTTACAATATTAAGTCAAGCTGCTCTTTACAACAGTTGGCAATGAATTTCTGGTTACACAATTCTTTTGTTCTACGACCATTAAGGAGGCAATTATGAAGAAAAATAAAAAGTGATAACAAGGTCAAAACTAAATATATTTCTCAAAGATAAACCTATTTCATAATTTTACGTTCTATTAGAAAGACTGCCAGTAACTGCAAGAGTCACAGGATTATGATGTCAAATTCAGCTATGTGATTTGCCAGATGTTATAAAATTCAGCAAGCGAATTAGAGTGCTTTGTTTTAACTTTAAGTTTTTATTTTAATAAGGCTGTAATGGGAGAACATCAGCTTTTATTCAATGCTCATTTTATTTTTGAAAGCTTTTTCTACTTGAAAACAGCTGCCAAAACCAGCACAATTTTGATAATGTCTACTATTTTTTTTGATATGCAGATTTTGGAAGAAGAGTATAACATGAAAAATACCGTTTAACTAGCTGTGATTTTGGAGATGAGAAGTATCTTACCACACTTCAATGGTTATTCCACATGTTTGCAGCCTCACTAGAGACCACTTACCTACACATCTACAAGACAACAGCAAATTTTAACAACTAAAATGCAAAAACCACACCACACAAGGGAAAAGGCAAGAGGAAAGATGAAAGTTTAGAACCAAGTCAGTCAGTGCTTTACTAGCCGTTTTGCAGACAGAAATGCTTCTTTGTTAATTTCAAAGCCTTACACAAAACAAAAGCTGCTGCCTGAAGCCACTATGCCACATAATCAAGGGGGGAAAGGTTCAAACTCACCTAAGTAACATTTTAAACAAAAATTTTACCCTCACCTTGAGCCCTCAAATCTCCCGTTCCTCTCATATTCAGTCGGGAGCCTCATTGAAAAGAATGCAGAAGCAAAAGGAAGTGGGAAAGAGAAGACAAATCTTACACTACAATATACAATATCTGAGTAGTTGCTAAAAGATACTGCAATCATACCGCAGGTGTGTTAAAATACAAAGCGACAAAGATGTAAAGAACTTCATGGGTTAGACCAAACTCAGAATGTAACACATTGCCAAACCAAATGGAAGTCTAAACACTACAGTTTTTAAGACAACCATAACTAACTCTTACAGTGTGTGTTTATATACATTAATACTGTAGAATTCAATGAACAAAGTTTAACTTTTAAAAGCAGAAAATGTGAAACTAAAGTTACAAAGCATATTGAAGTTACTGCATTATTTAGTAAGTACCTCCTAGAAGAGAAATAACTCCCAATTATTTTTAGGCTAATGATCCTTCGAAGTTTTATTTGGGAATACAATATACTTTTGAAAAAAATACTTAATTTACAGACAAGTCTGGTCACCCTGCGTGCCTGCATGCACATCAGATCTGAGGTATTAGGTGTTTAAACAATACCAAATACCTTAATGCAAAAAGAACAAGAAGCATATACATTTTAACAAAAGTTTAGAGGCAAATCCAGGATTCTTGAGCTGTGGTAACTCCACGCTGTTAATTCCCACACTGATGCATCTTCCGCATCCAAGAGTAAGCTTAAGCTTTCTGTCTTCTTGCATCGCTTAAAGCCACATTGCTGATCACTACCACTTTTTAAAAGCCCAGTATCAAGCAGAATTAAGGGGAAAATAATCTTCCTCTACCTTCCCATTATTGCGGTACCATGGTTCAACATCTCAGTGTTAATTCTGCTCAGAGGGAAGCTGCCTTTGTAAGACTCTTACCAAGACTACTCTAAGCTAGTACACAGCTTAACTGAGTAACGTGAATTATTAAAGCACTTTGATTGACAAGTGTCTAGGGACAGGAATGTAAGACAGCTTATTTTTTTGATGCACAGCAGTATTTACACGAGGGTGTGTGGAGCATTACCAGACTTAATTTCCTCCTTTCCTTCCTTTTGAGGGTCATGGTGAGGGACCAGGATTGTGAGATGACCCTGTGCAGTCCCTGTCACCAGGAAAGGCACTGTGGCAGTGCTATGCTTTAATAAAGCAGCCTGCTCCTTGTTCAAAATTCACACTGCTATTGCAATAGAATTCAGTTAAGAAAGTGGTAAGTCACACAACTATGAGCTGCTTGTCACAACAGCATCTAATCAGAACCCTCCCTCTGAGGAACTGCACAGCACAGTACGACAGGGTCTCTGCTAGGAAATGTTCACCACTGACTAACGAACAGCTGTCACAAACAAAAAGGGTAAGGGAAGCAAGAAGAAAACAACCGACAAGTCCTCAACTAATTCACAGTGGGGTTTTAATGGTGGTTATATTCATGAGATCTTGTGCTACTTGCCTATGGAGGATACAGGAGAAGGTAGAAAAAGATTTTAAGGCCTGCATATACAATCCATGAACAACTCAGCAACTCTGTAGGACCAAGAAGGTGGGATGGGAAAACCATCACGTGTACCAGCTGAACAAATCCATGCCTTTCAGACGATCTGGGCAAGGCTTGTTTTACTGGGCAAAGCAAGCAACTAGTTCAAAGACACTGCTCAACCGAAAAATTGAGAGTACTTGAATTTTGAAGAGCCTACTGTGTTCCTACGAAGTGAAAGATGACAGCTTTGTTAAGAGCTGCAAGCATTTAGGGATTTCTGGGTTTTGTGTGGGTTTTTGTGTTGTTTTTTAAACTTGCCAAAGGTTGTAGAGAAACAGGAGCATAACCAGTTGCCCCAACAATTAAGCCATACTGTTGACTGGAATCTGTCCAGAAACATCTGCAAGGAAAAATCCCTGATGATGTTCTTAGACCCTTTCTAGGTTGAAAATCAGCCAAACTGTTCCGTTTTTAAACCACTATACTCTAAATCTAAGAAAGGTCATTATTTACCAAATACCTGCCACTTTCAAATAATAAACACTCTTTCACAGAAGCCTCTCAGAATATCCTTACTTTTTCCATGTTTTTCCATGCATCAATGTTCCATTCATTTAGCACAAGAAACTGCATTTGGTGACGTGCATCTTCAAATATGAGCCATCATGCCAAGCTTTGGAGGGCTGTACCAGTCTCTCTAGATGCTCCTTTCGTCACAAAGGACATGGTTATGGTCCAGTTCCACAGCCCAGCACTGGTGCTTTGGGAACAGTCACTCACTGTACTGCCAGTATTGTTTTGGTAGCTCTGCAAGTCAGATGCAGCCCGAGGCTTCCTCACTGCTAATACAACCCTCACTTCTGCGGGAACTGCAACCGGCTACTTTACGCTCTAGATGTTCTGCTTTTGCTTGTATGTTTACGTAAATTAATTTTATGAACCAAGATGCTCCTTGGTCTTGAGAATGGAACAAATATATAGGAAAGTTATGTTTTCACTTGTCATGCAATGCCTACACACTACCTCATTTACGGTTTGTGAAAGGCTTTCAAAAATAAGAATGTTTCCATACATCTGAGTCATGCAGTGTTTTCTGTTCTTTACATCTTTGTACACTCTGTGTTAAAAATCCAAGTAGATACAAAGAAAACTGTCTAAAAAAGATGTGGAAAAACAGCAAAAAAGTGGAAGATGCTAAAATAAGATCAATTTATGGAAATGGAGTAAAGATGCTACAATAAAATTCAGATCACAGAAATTGATTTTTGCTGTCAGAAAAGAAGTTACACTTCCACAATATGCAGAATGGCAAGCACAGGGCACGGTGCAAGATATATATATATTTTATACCTCTGAGTACCAAGTACAGTATTAGAACTCAGTAGTTAAAAAAAAAAAAAAAAAGAGCGAAAGGTTATCTACTTTTGTTCAGCTCCCTAGAATGATGCTGCAGTACTATATATACATGCTGTTGAGTTACAGTAGTTCTTTCAGTATCAGTGACAGTGAGCTTAGGTAAGATTCACTGCATATAACACAAGAAGAAACTGTCAAAACTCCCAACATTTTCAATTTCATTTTGTACCTACATACAGATCAAGTATGGAGGGATACCACACACGCTTAAAACAGAATTTAAAAAGCACAGTCTAGTCCTGTGTAGGTGGTGTAAGCCTTAGCAAATCTCTTATTCAAAGACATATTCATGGAAGCTATAGCAGCGATTTCCACAAGAGTCTAAGATTCCTGGCCTCAAGTCAAAGGAAAATGTTGAAAAACATCAAAATATTAGCTTTAAGTCTCAAATTTGAACAATAACTTTCTAGCTTAATATTGTACTCGTACTAGCATTTTCCATCTTTTTTCAGAGCAGCAGTGTAACAAACTTACATGCATCCATCCAGTTGCGGAGATTGCACAGATCACAATCCCTTTTTTAAAAGCAACGTGACTACAGAGGCTCAAAAGCTCCCCCTCACAAAGTGGTACGCACTCCACAGCTCACGATGCACGATGGGTTAAAACTATTGCTACTGCTCAGTTTCATCTGTATGCTGTGTTGGATGGTTTCTTTCCTTAAACTAACAGTTGGTGCATGTTCCTTTTCTCAAGTAAGCCTGTGACAATGCCAGCCAACCCAACCAACACCAGTTCTAAACAGTCATGTTTGGAAGAGCTCCGATTATTGCTGTTATTCTTCTGGTGGTATGGAATTTACTTGTTTAGTTGGGTAGGGACATTTAGACTCACACTGTACATAATAAACCCAAATTCAGTCAGCAATTTACATATCTTGGGTCTCCCTAATCTAAGTATTTCCTTGAAATGGTCTGACAAACTTCAAACCATAATCACATGCACAGACTTGCATTTTCAAAGTTAAAACAGACGTCTGTTTTTTGGTACTGTCTCCGTATTTTTGATCAGTAGTTGGAAAATGGAAGTACCATCCCCTTTAAGAAACTCCAAGATATGATACAAATAAATAGAGTATTACAAAGTTATACTGGAAAATCTACCTGCAGATCAAAATTGCATAACCAACTTTCATGAGTCATAGCGAATTAACGAGACATATAGCAAGCTGAATCATTCTCAAATTGTAAAACTAAATTCAATCCTTTGGGTGTGAAATGTGAATCAGACTTCTGAGCTTTTCCCTTTTGTTAACAAATTTGCATAGACGTTATACTTTTTGTTTATAACTGAAGTGCTCTATTTGCAGTTCACTTGTAATTCACTTCAGCAAAGGCATCCCATTTTAAAATACACAGCCACTACTGCACCTTCATTCAGTTTTTCATGCAAAACTCTTGAGATTCACAACTCTGTTCAGTTTGCTTTCCATTGTATCAACTGCAGAAAACACTTCAGACTGATTTTTACAAAATATCATAAAACAAAAAGATAGAGAATGTAAATTTAGCATCACTTACCTTTATTTGCTTGTAACCTTATGTTTTGTTTATACTTTCATCATTGTTATCAAACACCTCATTCTTCAAACATAAGCATGCTAAGTGTATTAGTACAGAGAACAGAATTACTTTGGCACTACCAACTCTATCAAAGAAAGAAGAATTCACAAGGCATGCTTAGCATCTTGTTATACAGGTGCCACAGATTCTTAAGTATCATCATGAGTTAATGGATTTATTCTATGCTTTCCTCTCAAGAGAGAAAGTATTTAGTCCTCAGCAGAAAGTTTAGTTTTCAGAAAACCAAGGCTAGAAAGCCAAATCTGTTGTTAATTGCAGGAGCCACTTTTTTTTAAATATAAATAAATCCTACCTTTTGATAAACCTGAATGACATGTTTCTAAAAGAAATTAAGCCAAAATAATAATTAACAAAAAGTTTTGTACAAAATAAATTGAAAAAGCCATTTAGAGCGAAACATGCAAAAAGATCTCATTTAAAATGCACAATGAAATTACACTACATACATTCTGAGATTAGGCAGATGATTTAGGGTCTGAAGAGTCAAACTCTTAGCATTGCTACTTCCAAACTTAATTTTTCTGGGAAACATGGCACCAATAGTTATTAGGAATTAAAATATGTACTGGTGTCGAAACACAAACTCACAATCTACAAGGTCACATAAAAATATGTTTGGATCTTCTTCATATATTCCAAAGAGAAAGCAAAAATCAGTAACTCTTCTATAATTAGATCTTGAGTATCTTCAGTTAGGTTTCTTCCTTCACAACATTAGGTCAGCCATGTTGTGCCAAAAACTGCCTTAAATATTTAGTTAATTTAGTGCAGAAGCTGTTAACAATGGCCTACACCAGAACATAAGTAGTTCATAATCAAAAGGATTCTGATTCCCCACAGAGAATGCTAGAATAAATTAACAGGTTTTAAGGGTTTTTTAAAAAAATTATTTAAAAAGAAACATAACCATGTCCTCTGATGGCACTATCCACCTCCTTACTAGTTTGTACAGCACCTAGTGTAACAGAGCCCCAACTGTAAGAAGTCCTCCAAGTGCAAACTTAACCATCTGTAACAGTGCTATTGTGTTACAACTGTATGTTATTTAATCAAGTCCAGATGGAATTTAAACTATTGTCAAAAGCAGTGCGGAAAAACTTCAAGAAAACCACATTGCACTGTGAGAGCTGAAACACTGAGGTAATGGTAGAAGTTTGAATGCAGCCTAAACAAGTGAGCGAAAAGCTTGCAAGTTCACAGTTTGAGCGTCCACATTTGGAACATCAGACAGAAAATTCAGTCAGGATATTACGAACAAAAGCACAGACAGAAAGATGTGCCAAAAGGATCTGTCTGATTAAGACTTCATTTGAGAAAAAGCAGATGACTTAATTCTTACAAATACCAAAATTATTCTTTTATCTGTCCCTATGTTTTAATTTCGTACCTGTTATAATTTCATATAGCACAGTATTCCCAAGGAAGCGTTAGCTAGAAGACAGCTGAGCAGGGTAAAACATTTACCAAAGGCTAGGCTTCACGTTATTGCTTTTCACAGAAAAAAATATCTCACATTTTAAATAAATTCATTCCCTAAATTGAAATCAGCCAGTTGTGAAAAACTAGAGTTTGGTTTAGCATTATTTTATAGGAATGGGAGACTATGAAGAGGATGCTGAGAGGGAGGCATGTATAGTCACAGAACAGACAGGAAGGAAATGGCTTGGTGCTGATGTGATATAAAACTTAAAAGCAAGCAGGCCAAGATTACAATAATGTATTTCAAAAAAGTTCACATGATGAGAAGGATACAAAAGCATGGAGATTACCTTAAGACAAAGAAAAACAAAGCCTCACTTCTGCAAACACAAGCTGTGGATATCAGAGTGGTCTGAACTACACAGTATGTGAACTGACAAATTTTAAATGTAGAAGAAAAAAGGTGGTTTTCAAGTTTAGGGTTTGTAGGAACTAATTTAAATCATACATGGATTTGAAACTAGAAGTCCAATTAGAATAAAAACTTAGTGCAGGAACACCTGCTTAAGCTAGGCTTTGGCTAGACCAACATACCTGCACACTGAAACCAGAATCTGCACATGAACTAAAGGTCAAAATAGGAGTCAGTTTCTCAAGGTTTGACCAGACTCCTGTCTAAACTGAAACCATACTCCTGCCACTATTTTAATTATGACCTATGCTAGCACTGCTGCCAAAAGAAGCTTTTGTCTCCTGCCTCTACTCTTTCACCTGCAGTATTTGTGTACTGCCATTGTCCACCGACAGCCTAAGTTATCAGAAAACATAAGCTGAGCTTCTAATGAGCTTCTATGTCAAATATCAAGACTGGAATCCTAGTTTATGCTGTCTGCTGATAGACCATACAGTAAGGGTGAGCAGCTTTTGAACTGGAGTTGAAACGCTCAGCTCTGCAGCATTTGTATCTCAGACATGAGAATGAAGAGCACAAAGGAAACAGCACAAACTGTCTCGCTTTTTATCCCGTTTGATTCAACTGCTAAAAACAAATGGTTTCTGTAACCAAAAAGAACTACAAAAAAAAATTGTAAGCCAGTGCATTTTAAGCTGCAGGATTTGTTAAGCCATTAATCAGAGAATATGGATAAAACCACCTAAGCAATCAGCTACTAGGCATTTCCACCACCCGATGACAAGGAGATGTTGCATTACCATTTCAAGAGACTTACCTTCTTGTTAGTTTTGAAGTTAGTTTACTAAACAGGTTAGTGGAACCCCTGGTTCGAGTCTGTGAGAGCGGTGTTGCTTCATGGGACAGACTGGGGGAGGCTGGCGGTCCATTGTAGGTAGCAGTACGTCGCTCCCTGAGCTGGCCGTGGAAAGTGCTCCGACTAGCCGTTCCTCTGGGGAAACGAATACGATCAGGTGTGGTTGCACTGCTAATGCTGTGAGTTGAAGCAACAGGAGTTCTTTGATCGGGAATAGTGCTAGAGCAGAAAACAAAAAACAATGCTAGAACTTCTTTACAGAAGCACTACGGTTCCGCAGGAAACACAAAACACTACTACAGTAAAGCATAAACAGACACTTTTATATAGGCCAGGGTTGGAATATCAACGCTATTACAGCACTGTATGGAATCAAAACTTGTAAGAAGTTAGGATTAAAAGGCTGCCGAAACAGAAACCTACATAGGCAGAAAAATGGAACAGGAGTGTCCTGGAAAAGACCAGATAAACTAGGCATACAATGTTTCACTGAGAAGACTGATAAAAGAATAGACGAGTAAAGTTTCCTCCCAGGAAAGAGAAGCAATAGGTAACTTTAGTGTCTCTCCCTCCACATTCTATACGTACATCTTTGAAAATCTTACTAATTTGAAATCCTACACAAAATTTTCTACAAGCAAACCACTCCGAGTAGCGAAGTCCTTCAGGATACACAGTTAAAGTCTCCAACAGACTATGACAATAGGGAATGTCCAATACTCCTAACACTAGGAAAAAATTAAGGTTCATTATTGCAGGATTATGTCACAGACAGCCTGACACACCACAAGACAAATGTAAACAAGACTGAAAAAATGAGGAAACACACATCTTGTGGGCAATGTATACTAGAACAATCTAGGACTAAAATTCCACAGCACAAAGTTAAGAAGCAGTGGGTATAAGTTAGTTTCACAACGATTTCAGATTCTTACATAGGCCTGAAGTTATCTGCGCCATTGTCTATTGGAGGCAACATCATCTTCGTGTGCACAGAGGCTGACATGGACATCGACTTCTGATGTCGCAGCCGAACACTGGAGAAGGATGTAGTACAAACTGAAGCAGGGCTAGCTGCGTAAGCGAACATTTCTGTCAGGCTGTGAGGGGGTTTGGGTTCAGGCAG
Organism: Falco naumanni; assembly: GCF_017639655.2. NCBI lineage: Eukaryota > Metazoa > Chordata > Aves > Falconiformes > Falconidae > Falco > Falco naumanni. The sequence continues at coordinate 35,869,250 of NC_054060.1, forward strand.
AGGCAGAAAGAAGAGCATGATGGACCAACAACAAACTACTGCATAGAAAAAAAGCAAACTTTTCCTTCTATTAACTGATTTATCAAAGAACACGAACTCTAACAGCCCTCCTTGATGTAAAGAGCAGTAACTACCCTACACTCCCCTTAAAAAGCATCCTTACTATAGCACTTGACATCTATGAAGTGATCATGCTCTTACCATTAGCATTAATTCGGTGTGATACCCTCCTTGATGTACAGAACCTGAATAACCCAGTATTCTGTCCCAAAGAGTAGTATAAAGCACTGGTGTAACTCATACTGGTCTTAACATTAAAAAAATGCATCAAAAAACCCCACCAATTGCACTTTCCAAAAGACTGATGATGGCTTCATTACTGCAGCGAAACACTTTGTTTTCAGAATGTGTCCATGTTAGAAGGAATTGCTGTAAGGTGGGCAAGCTGTCAAATTTCGATCTACATCTGATAACTGAGGGACTTCACAGGCACAATTGAAAACAACAATATCATGATCTTTAACAAGTCCAGAGAGGCCCAAACAAAAAGGCTACTATTAATCAACCTGTACATGTAGGAGGCAATGAATAACACTTGGTGATCTCTAGAGAAAGAGCTATGACTGCTGAAAAGCATTTCATATTGCTTGGCCATGGACCTTAAATTCTCTAAATTACCATTCAGGCTTTGAAGGAAGGTATACAGTGCCGTCTTAGCAGAGCGGCCAGTAAGCTGCCAGCTGTATAATATGTTAAAACAGAAGCATGAAATCTTTTTCTTTCTTTGGGACACAATAGTCTTTGCAGCCTTCACACTATCTGATAATGGTAAGTATGGAAGAAAACTGAGAGGCCACAAGATGTATTTGGCCTTTCAGCCTACACCACCATGTGTCATTCATCTTAAGTTCACTTTAAAAGTATGGCAATTCTAATTCAAAAATATTGTTTGAGGTTAAGAAATCAGTGATTGTCAGTGACAGTTTCAAAATCAGTGATTGTCAGTGACAGTTTCATGACACTGCATGTTCACTTCCAAGCTACTTCATGGTTACACATACTGAAATTCAAGTCCTGTTATCTCATTTTAGTATGTCAGACTTTGGAGAGGAGAATGTCAGTCCAGCTACAAGTATCAGCTGACCCACTTCTCAGGCTTAGCTCTCACAAAGCACTAGCAGAAAAAACACCTTGCAGTTCAGACATCAGAACTGCTGGCTAAAACGGTTAGCAAAATCTACTTTCTGTTTTGAACTTCTCAGAATCTAGAGAACTTCATCTGAGTCATGCATGCATCTCCTTACAATGCTGAATTAAGCAGGCTGCCAACTACAAGCACTACTACAACGAATCCTGCAACACAGCCCAGCTTTCACATTACACCCGGGTATTGAGAAATTGTAAGGAAATGAACACTCATCTCAAAAGCAATACCCCAAAACGAAGTAATCCCCAAATAATTGGTCACTAGCCTCTCAAGCACTTCTAGCTCCTCTCCTCTCAATTTGTTGTAAAAGATAAAGAATCTAGTTTCACAACACATTAGACCCACGTTCCATTTAGTCATTTGCCTCCAAAGATGTAATAACTAAAGGTTTCAATAAGGCAGGAGAGCACATATTAAAGCATTTATATATCTTACTCTAAAAGCCTTGCTAGAAATCATCTTCCTCGGATTACTAGCCTGGGAACACAGAAACAGCGCGCTAACATTCACCAATTAGTGCCAAGGCTTATTAAAAATCTGAGGCTGTTGTAAATCATGTGTTACAAATGATTTCAAGCAATTGCCTATCATTATGAAGAGCGTTTCACGAGTCCCCAAGTGCGTTAATTAATGCTCAGACTTTGGAGGAAAGCCAACCGAGTCATCTCCTGCAGAATGCCTGTGTCAGCCACACAATATGCTGAAGTAGGGATGTGAGACTTAAAAACCCTTTGCTTCTACCAATCTGGCATGGGGTCTTCAAAACTACTTTCTCCAACATCAAGTCCACTACCTGGACTATTGATTCTTCAAAAGCTTCCTTAGTTTCAGAAATAGTGCCTTCTCAGAATTCAATGTGCAACACAGAAACTAACACTTTCTCTATGGAAAGTAGACTTCAAATGCACGCATCTTGCACGCATCGTCTCCCAAGTTTTCACTGGGTCACAGCTACAGAAAACCTAAAATCCAGTCTCTATAACTACTCCTGCCTTTAACATGTCACCAACAGACATTTCAAAAGCAGAAAAAGCATTTTTAACAAAACTCTGGATTTATACAAAGCCCAGGTTCTATTTCAGATCTTGTAACCTTGACAAGTTTCTGAAGTTACTTTCTGCCAAGTTGGGTGTATAATTAGGGATACTACAGAGACACCTGAAGGCAGGCAGAATTCATTCTGAAGAGCCAGTCCCATCAACAGCCATGTTGATTTAGCCTGCGTTAAAGGTCCCTGCATTTCATGTGATCAGTTAAGCCTTTGTCCAGTTACAGCAACAAAATATATTCAGATGTAAATTCTGAATTCTGTGCCAAATCACAGTAATTCTGAAACTGTGCCAAAACAAATGTGCAGTTTAGTGTTGAAGCATTTCAGACAATGAGAAGTCTCCCAACTGTAAAACAATTAACAATGCATTCTCATTAACTTTTCTCATTTTAACCCTCTATAAAGACTAACAAAGTAGTAATCAAAAGTATGCAATAAAAGCCATGAAGATTTTTTTTTCCCTGACAGTGAGAATACAAATGCTCAGACATTTCAAATGACCCAAACAGAGGGCTAGTCTGTAGGATAAGTAAATGAAGTTTGGATACCATATTGACAATAAAAGGTAAAATAACGATAAGCAATTATGGATATAAAATAGAATGAATATAGTTGCCAAGTAACACTCAATATTAACTTTGAGCTTCATGCCCATATGTGACAAAAAGCAGAAAGGCAATAGTTTGAGAAACTCAAAGCTGGGGGGAAAAAAATAACTTCAAAAGACGTCTTCTTAGGAATATGAAGTTACTCCTAAATTAAGGGGACATCTGTATCTCAAGCATTCCTAGTAAGCAATATCTAACTTTAAAAAATGTAATAAATTGTAGACAAGATAGTGCTAAGATATTAGTTTAAAGATGAACAAATATGTTATTAAAACAAGAAATCAAGTGATCAAATCTGACCAAAACTATTTTGGACAGAAAGATTCATTTTCCAAAGAGAGCTTGGAAAGAAAAAAAAGCTATTAACATATCAAATCAAAGAAAGGATGATGAGCTTTAATCTAAACAAACTTGGTAACATTAACAAGGACTAACCAATGAAGGCTGAGACAGACACACTAAAAGACAGTACCAAATAGCCGTGCTGTACTTCACAAGACAGTTGACTGCAGGCCCAGGTGGCCAGCTAGACTTTTGGCACTCTTCAAACTTATACTTGACTTTTTCCTTAATCACTTTCAGTTTGCAGAAAGCTAGGAGGAAGAGACAGGGTCAAAGTCATGTTCTTTATCCCTAGGCTCCAGGAGTCAAACAAGGGACAAAACAGACTTTCCATTCAACATCACAACTTCATCACTCTTCCTTATAAACTGCTGAGAGGATGAGGAAAAATTCTGTGCAAAAATGGCAGATCTTTCACCAACTTCAATACGAGCTAGAAGAAAAGTATTTTCTTCCCACCCTTTACAGTATATCACAAAATTAGGAAGGGGTGGAGAAAATCAGGAAGAGTAGGAGGGAGGTACACATTCCTCCAAACTTAAGCATTTTTATTAAGTACTAGCTATCTGGGTACTCTCCTGGCAATGGTCAGCTACTTAATCATTGCCAGCTTTCAAGACCAGTAAAACTCCGTGAACAACAGTTGGTTGGATCTTAAAACACCTCAGCCAGCCAGGAAATTCATTGGTATTCCTCACAATTGTTACTCTATACCTAATGTCTACATTCACAATTATATTTATTTCCTACAGCTCTCCTCGATCTTTGTTACACAGGGAGGAAGAATGGCACTAGATGTTGCTACGGTACTAACCCACGAATGGTTAACTCCAATTCCACTGCATGCTGCAGTCAGGCTCTCATTCAGCAAAGTAAGAAGAAACCTGTTATTCCTCTGACTGTTTTCACTCAGAATATGGAGATATTAGTGCTTCCCTTCTCAAGATGAGTTCTGTAAATACTGGGAAGCAGACTACAAGAATATCAGTAAGGAACGTTATTAGTCCAAGACAATGGCCTATCACAGTTTCATCTTTGCTCAGGAAAAAAAAAAAAAAAAATAGACTTTCTCCCTGAGACTTAATCCCAAAGTATAGATTAGAGTGAAATGTAAAAAGAGAACGGCCCAAGAACGATGGACTTTGTAGTTTGACCTGAATAAGCCTCTTCTGCAAGCATATGTTGTTTGGCCACAGCAGTTAACAACTGTTTTAAGATGAAGGCTGTACAAATATGACACGTACTTAATCAGAAATTAGGAACTTCCTTTTACATTCTAAGTATAAAGACTGTATGAATTAAGTATAGGAAAAAAAAAATCCCAACATACTTACAAGTGCTCCATAACCAAACATCTGTACTCACCTTTCATTAAGAATTACACTAGAATATTACTGATTTTTAAATTAGACATTACAACTTTTTGGAAGTGTGAAGACGAGGGACAGACACCATAGGAAGACATTTCATATACCTGTTCTCCTTGCCATTTTGTATCACTGAATGTCTATCAGCAGTGGTTCTTTCACTACAAACGTAAGTGTTGCGCCGCGTCATTGCTCCGGGGGCAGTATTATTCTACAATTAAAAAACATAGGCTTGTTATTCCCCACAAAAGGCTTTTCGGGGGTTAAGTTTACATACAGTTGAAGTCTGTTTTACTTCATGCTAGTTCTACATAGTTATAAAACTTACAATAATTAAATAAGTTAATACACAGACACTTTCCAGTATTTTTAAGCAATAATGGAATCAGAAAAAATAATTCTAACAAGCTGTTCTTCTCTTTCATGTTGATGGCTCAAAATTAATTTTGCTCAAAGTTTTTAATTACCAATGTTCTAAATTACAAATTCTCAGGATGTATAGCATTCATCTACGTCTGGATAACCTACGTCTTTATGGTCTACTTTTTAAATACTTTACCACTTGTAGATTGTAGAATTTTCCTTTAGTTAAAATCATACCCTTAAACAAGACAGGAAAAGCAAAGACTGAAGAAACAAATGTGGTAAAATTCAGTGGGAAGGTAAACATGGACTTTTTAGTATTAAAATACTATAAAACTACACAAGTTTTAAAAACAGGGAAGAATAAGTCAAATTAAAGAGACAAATTGCAGAGAATTTTAATAAGACATTTTAAAAAATATATATCTAAATACAAGCATAATACATTGAGGACAAGTGAACCAGGGGAATTTAAAACTACAGACCTTACTTTAGAGGGGAGAAAAGAAATAGAATTACTTTGCCTCTGTCTTTACAGAGAAAGAGGGTGGAGATATGCCCAAGTTGGCGGTCAATTTTCCAGGAACGACTGAGAAGCTGGGTAATTCACAGATAACAGAATTATAAAACGTTAGATGCAATTACTGTAGGAAAAGCATGGTGGTCCAGATAAACATGCACCCCCAGGTTGTAGAGGAAGTAAAAGCCGGCAAGCCTTATATTTTTTCTTCCCACCCCAAGAACATAACACAGGTAACTGCATATGATTGGAAAGTGGAGAAAACCTTTAAAACTTTTCTTTAAAGAAAAGGATCACGGGGCAAAGCAGGAAGCAAAATAGGCTATTAACTTTAAACATCACTGCTGGGGAAAGTCTTGGAGGAGGCTAGCTTAAGGGAACAACTGGTCAGCACCTGGATAAGCACATGTTGAGTAAGGATGGCCACTAAGAATCAGGCAGGGGACATCATGCTCAACTAACCTTTTGGAGCTCTTTGAAGAATTACTGCTATGACAGACAAGGGAAATTCAGCGGATTTTTAAAATAGCATTAAGAAAAGGTTTCACATAAATGGTCACAGTAGAGAATCATGGGAAGGATAAAAAAAAAAAAAAAAAAGGAAAAAGTAGTTCAAGCACAAAAGGAGAGTAGCCAAACCTTTTTTGTTTCTGAACCTGAAATAAAACTGTTAAAGTGGAGTATTCTCAATAACCAGCAAAAGCTCTTCCAGTGCCTTAAGGCACAATATCTGCTATATGGGGTGTCTCAACTAACGTGATCCCCAAGCTGCAGATTTGACAATGAAGCCGTCTTGTCTGTTTAAAAGATTGGTGGCCAGTCACGCATCTTTACATGAATATACAAATAAAAATGAGAAAGTCGACTGTGCAACCTTCTGGCGTTAAAAAGTACAAAGAGTATCAAGGGTATTGCAGATTATCAGAACTATTAATTAAATCATAAGAAGTATGTATGTATCTGTTTTGCGGGTTCTCAAGTATTCTTCACTGGATATTCCTTAGGGATAGGCATGTGCCAAGCATGAACAGAAGTCCTTTTAGCCCCTTCTTTGTACCTCACTCCTCACACATCCCTGCCTTCGAGTGTGTTTATTTAAAAAACCCCGTAACCACATCATCCCTGATTCTTCTACTTTCCTCTGACATTTGTCATTGTACAAACTCCCCTCTCTTTACTAAACTTGCCAGCAATGAAAGCTGTGCACCTAAGGTGAAGTTTTGTTTATATGTTCTTGAGAGGTCACACTGCAAACCAATGGTACATTGAAGTACTGCATGTTAATATTTGCAGATCATTTTGTCCTGTGTTTCTGAACATATTAAGAGAATGAAGCACCTAGAATATCTGACAGTTTTTCTGGTGAGAAACACACAATAATGGGTGGCTTCCTTCTTTCCACCTGCTCCCTTAGAACATTAGGTATTTGTTTCCCTTGAGAAGATACCACATAACTTTAAAATGTACTGTGATGTTATATGTCGAGAAAGACAAGATGACAATCTGTGCTGGATCAAGCTTTAAAGACTATGTGTTTTCAGCTTTGGGAGTGGACAAGTTTTGGTATTCATATCTGAAATCAGAGGACTCTAAAGATGCACCTTCCCAACTCCTTCTGGAATGCAAAGAAGTATCAGTATACATTTTTTTATGTTTGGCTCAGATTTCAGAGGTTGTGAAAGGAGATCTAAGCATTTCAAGCTCTCAAGTTTCAGTTTTAGGAAGAATACAGCCTTTGTACTGGGGCCTTTACACTTTTTAGCGTAAGACCTTTCATGATGCATCAAGGAAGTTCTTCAGCTACAACTTTTTTGTTCAGCCAATCTACAGACTATTAATCTCTGGACATGACTAAGTTGCACAGGTGCACAGCACAGGAAGCCCCAAACTGGTGTCAAACAGCACTACAGACCCTGATGGAATGACAACCCTTAGGGTCAGGGCTAGCTGCATAAGTTCAATCCTCCTGCCATCATCTGCCTTCTTTGCAGGTGGTGTTGACACTTGCAAAAGCGCATGTTGAGACTTCTGAGCACATGCACAAGGTTCAATCACGGCACAAAGGATGAATTTGTGGTACAGAGTCCTCCTCTTTCCTAGTCTTGTGTCCACTTTTAGGCAAGGCTATATTCACATTAAGAGAGATACCAAGGTGAGGACTGATCAAAGACTTTCAAAGAATCAGCTTCGGACTTACAATAATGAACCAATCTATTTACTTAAGAGCACTAGTATGTTTTTTGGTCCCAAATGATTTTCCAAACATACCATCTGTTCCCCTATTCCAGTTTTCTTAAAGCTATACTAAGGGCTCTGGGCAGCCTTATTACAAGCATTGAGGAAAAATCCAAAGCTGTAGACTATTAAACAAGGAGTTATTTGTTGCTGCTAACTATGCAACCCCTGTAGCAGGTTTTGATTATGGATTTGATATTTGCCTGACAAACTTGAGGTTTTTGACATGCACTTGTTTAGCTTGCAGAACTAGTTTGCAAGAGTTTAAATGCTCTGTCAACTTTAGAAGTACAGCTTAGAATCCCTTACTTCAAACCCAGACTTAGCTATCCGCTCTAAAATCACAATACTTATCCTTAAGTGCATGCTTGTAAGCTTTGTTATTTTATAAGAGCAGCACGCAACTGGCTAAGGGTCTCCAGTGAGGACCAGTTCTACTACTTTTGCTGCATCTGTCAAAGTAATAATTCATTTTAAACAGTATTTTTCTACCTCTTCAGTGATTTTTTTTTCTCATCTTATCACTGATTTTAGGACTTAAGTGCTCAGTGAGAACACAAACTCATTCCACCTCAAACTTTCTTCAACTTCAGGACAACATGGTAACTTCAACATTCTTTTTTTCCTTCTAGATGCATGCCAACACTGTAAGAAATAAAACTCCCTAGTAAGTTCCAGGAATTGTGTAAGAAGTCAGTGCTTCCCTCCATCCCCAAGAATCAGAAAGCAAAAGACTATATCCAGCAGGGAAAAAAAACACGCAAACAAAAAGGTAAAAAACAATCAAACAGCTTCCACTGTCTGACAGGAAGAGCTATGAGAATTTTAAACATTGACTGAATGACATAACAAGTCTGATTCCATCTTCACCACCTTGTACCACTGTTTGCAAAAGATCACTTGGATCACTGCGCACTGCATCAGAAGAGAGAAGTATCCTATGGTTATAAGCTCAAAGTTTATTGCAGCTATAGTAGTTTGAAATTTGAAGTAAGGCTACCGGAGTAAATCCCCAGGATTTGGGCGTGATGTAGAATAACAGATCAAAATGCTAAAGGTACTAAAGGTAAAAAGGTACTAAAGGTAAAGAATGTTGTAACTGTGACATGAGGCTCTTGAATAAAGCACTACACAGTACTGAAGTCCAATGTAGGACAAAACTGATTTGATTATCCTATCATGTAAGTATAAACAAAATCTGAATGGTTTCTGGACTGATCAAAAACCAAGGGAAAAGGCAGGGGACCACAAAAATCAGAGAAGGGTCCCCCACAATCATGAGCTTTTGTTCACATTTATGAGTAACAGCTGCTACCATAGAAGATGTGTCTTCACATGTAATCTCTCTGCCAAAACCCTCCAGCCAAGTCACTATCAGCCACTGAACCAACTGACAATACAGTGCCAATAAAGTAAAACAAATCTTATTTTACTTCTTTTGCTTCAGATTGTTAAAAAGCCGTGAGCTCAGAAAGTTCTGTTATAAGTAATGGTGCTAAGTATATGACCAAATATTACAGCTTTGTGGGATAAGTTGTTGGTTTTTTTAAAAAAAAAAAAAAAATCACTCCATTGTAAGTTGAATAAAGGACTAGGATGTTATTTCTTCCGAAAAGGACTTTTTTCAATACAAAATCCTGATGTTTTAGAAATTAAATGTTACATGATGAGAGTTAATGAAATCTGCTTATGAAAACAGATTTCCAGCTTTGCCTCAGAGGGAGGCACCACAGAGTATACAAGTTAAAGCCAAACTGTACAAAGGATTTTCTTTCTTTTGACACACTGCCTACTGCTCGACCCTGTAAATTTACTAGTTATGCACCTTGTTTTTGTTGTTTCTGAGGTTTAGGGGCTGGCGGAGGAAGCCCACAAGGACAAAAGGCAGACACTGCTTTTAAAAATGGGTTGAAATACACTGACAGGTTTTAGAGCTACATTTCTTTGATAATCTTAACATATACTAACTATGACCTGGAATAGCATGTCGAGAACAAAAATTAGGTGGCTTCTTATACACATGAAACTATAAAAGAGGATAATGAAATTAGAGATTTCACTCTTCTGTACAAAGGCCACAGAAGAGTAATTGGTGATATCACAATAACTCATATGAAATTTCAGGGGACAGCCTTTGGGTTCAGTTTCTTTTTTTCTTTTTTTTTAATTGATCTTTAAATACCCAAATTATCTCTGTTCACTAACAGATATCCTACTAACTACTTCAGGAATATAAAAGAGGTAACTTGAGTAGCTGACTGATGCAGGGGGAAAAAAAAGCAGCAGTATAAGATATTTGCATTTACTCTTGATGAATGAGAAGTAAAATCAGCACCACTAATAAATCAACGGTTTGACACTTTTTCACCCTTCAAAAACATGTAACTTTTGATAAATAAGTGTTTCTACTTACACTAGGAACCGCTGAACTTTTCTTACGTTCGGGAATATCAGCCTTATTGGGATTGCTGGCATTTCCAAGCATTGGACTAGCCGGTGCAATTCCTCTTCCTGCAACAGCACTACTGCTGGATTTTCTTGACTGTATTCCTTCCTCTTTGAGGTCACTGTCTGTAGTACTAGTCTGGCTTCTTTTGGGATATGCCACTACTGAGGGGATGGATGGTCCAGCTTAACATACAAACAAAAGAAACAAGTTCAGTAGCTGTTTTTCACTACAATACAAACGTATTCACACATGAGAATCAATGTAATTAACACTGGGAATCAGAGCTGCAGAAGCTCATTACTGAAGTTATTGAAATACTGTATTTTAGAAGACGGTAAATACTACTTCATTCCCATGAAATAATTAAGAATTTAATGGAGGTTTCTGGTGTTTTGAGTACTGACACTGGTTTGGCCTGCTAGGGAACACCCTTTAGAGTCATCTCTAAGAGACTTAAGTAATTACCCACTCATTCAAATCAGATAATCCTTCATTAACATGAAGCTGGCACATGCCATTCAAGCCAATTTCTGATAGAACTGGGCTCCTGAGACAGGTACCTAGTGACACAACCCTTGATCACCAGCAGCACTAATGGCCAGCTGACAGCACCCCTGTAACAGCTCAGAAGCAAGGGCAATTTGCCACCAGCCTCCCTGGGTGTGCTGGGAACAAAAAACTGCTCCAGCATACCTGAGAATGAGGCAGTCCCTTCAACAGTCCCGAGCTCTCTCTTGCTTTAATAGGCTCCTGAACACTGGGAAAAGCCTGTGGGGATGTCAGGATTGTGTTTTCTGCTGTCAGTTACACTTCCTCAGAAGAGGATACATCAAGATACATCAACTTCGTAGTTAGTGTTTTAATAAAAATGAATCAAAAAGTGCATACATATATACGCACCCACACATATAAAAATACAAAAATATATAAAAGCATCACAAAAAACCAGCAACCGTCATCCCAGGAGAATCCCCCAAGGAAAGCAACCTCTGAATGCACTTGAGGTATTTAAAAGTAGGCCTAAACAGGCTCCTTTTATGAGTTAGCATCTGAGCAGGAAAATGTTTAAGATAATTAGAAAACCCTGAGCTACTACCTTGCACACTCATTAAAGAGAAGAGTTCTAAGTTTGTCTGAGTCACTATTCTTTAGAAATTTAATTCCTGCAGAATTAAGTAGTCAAGTGACACTACCCTCAGGAAACAGGAAACAAGAAATATTGGCAAACTGACATTTCTTCAAGTTTTAGACACAAGCTGACCTACTAGTGTCAAAAGAAACAAAAGCTGAACAGACATACAAGAGCATGGGGGAGGAATGCTGTGCTTTTCATGAAAAAGGGGGTTGCCACATTCTCTTCAATTTGTGAAACAAGACTTTCCCAGTGTGGTCAGGAATGCAAGGAACAACACAAGGCAGAATAAGAGAATTAAGTTGGTGTATTCAGCATTCCATTTTGAATGCTTTATTACAAAACCAGTTTTTTTAAAAAAATCAGTTATTCAGTAAATTATTTAACCACCATGCTGTGAGCTACGCTGTTGTCATCCTCCTTACCTTTGGGGGATGGAGACAAATGCAGAAACCAAACAGAACTGGAAGTCACTATATTCTGCAACACTGAAAACAAGAATTGCTCACCATGATCACTGTACCGCCGCTGTTTCTGGCTAGAAGATATGCTTCTCTGAACTTTGTGATGAGGAGATTGTCCAGTGCTATTATTGAGATCACTACTTGGCCTAACTTTGGCAAGTGAAAGATTGCTGCTGGAGCTTGAATCACTCGCATCCAACTACAATACAAATGAGAATATTAAAACAAGAAGTTCACACAAAACAAATCAAACGTCCACCACATTACGGAAGCAGTAACAGGGAGGCAGAAGGAAGATGGCTCTGGTACACAGGAAAATTTGTGACAGCAAGGAAGTTGCTTAGAGGTCCCAACTTCTCTAAAGATTCTTGTGTAACTGTCCTAGGTAAAAACTCAGTAGAATTTGCAGTAGTGGTCCTCAAAAGACCACCAGAAAAAGAAAATTCATCTCTACTTTCAGTACTCTCTCCTCAGAGTTCTCCAAGATTTTAACAGAAGGAGAGGATACTTTTCATAGAAACCACCACACCAACTCCTCAAGCAAAGAAACCAAGAGCAGGTTACTGATGCCAAGCCCTCTCAGCATCCTTTGGAAAGGTAATCTGCAATGCAAGACCTTTTTTTAGCTTGACTGGTCCTGCTCCTTGGTTCTCTCAAAATATTTACAGCTGGCTTATTCAAACTTGAGCTCCTAGACTAGACAGGACAGTAACCGGCATACGAAGTCCTTTAGAGGACTAACTGCTGAGCAAGCAGAGTAGTTTTGGGGAGCCTAAAGGCAAGAGCTTATTAACTCAGATCAGGGTGGGAAGAAACACAGCATCATTAGGACAGTTGACACTGATGATTAGATTAATGTGCTTTTAAGTGTAATGGGACTTTGTGCAGGAATGCAATGCCTATAGTTACTGACTTAATTTTTGCTTCTAACTTTGCTAAGGACACCAATTCCTTTGTTTCTTTGCATTTGTAAGAATGACACTTACTTCTGATGATTTCCTTCCTAGCAGTAAGTATGTAGCTGTAATTTCATCATACTTCATTTTACTAAGGGATTCTTGAATTTCTTCTTGAGAATATCCCATTCCTACCATAATATCTAAAAACAAACACACATTCTGTAAGTAATAGAAACACTCAGATGTTTAGGCTGGCTAAGTTCAAGAGAAAGAATGGAACATTTAAAGAATTAAACAAAACAATTAAGTGTCAGAACATAAGCCTGATGAAATATCAATATTAGAAGATTAGTTACTTATTCCAAACAGCAAACAAATACAGAGTGACGGAAGAAAAAAAAACACCAACCCACCCACATCATGCAAACAGTATCATATTTTGAAAAATACTCAATTACCTATTCTTTTCTGGTCCGAGATGTCTAGTTCTGGTTCAACGAAAGGTTTAAGTTCATCCTCCTCATGCCCTGCGTTGATCCACCTGTCCTTCATAATTTGCTATAAAAGAAAGGCTTTTTAGTACAATACACGTAGCAGCAAACAAAAGGAGCTAATGAAAGAATTCCCTTATCTACCAAACACTAAGGCCTTTTCTAATTTTTCCTTTCTAGAACAGGCCCCAACACCTACTCAGTTTTGTTTTGCTCCAGTCAGAAGAATCAGCTTCGCACATCAACCCAAGCTGCTTCCCAGTCAGCTGTATTCTAGCACACAGCTGAAAGCTAAAAGCCACACAGACCAGGAGCAGCGCAACAATTCTGACAAGTAGCAGGTCTGGCTTTTCTCCTCCATGATGGTACAAAATGCAGGCAATAGTCAACCACATCATAACTTAGTAGCCAATACTTCCAGTTAACATTTGAAAATGCAGAAAGTGTGGAAATCATCCTGATGGATCATCCATTAATGCAGGAATCCACAAGGTAACCACGAGGAAAAGTTATATGACATACGCAGTGTACTTTCATATTCATTTTGAAAATAGCTGTGGAGTCAGGTGTCTTGTAACCCAAATAAACATAATCTTAAAAAGAAATCATATGCTTCACTCAACAACCTCCCCTTCCCAAACGAACTCCAAATAAACTGTTCAGGAATGCTATGACAGTAATAAGTTACCGCTCAAAAATACAGTTTGCAAAATAGAAGACTTAGCTTTCTGATGCACCTTATTTGTGCCATTACCTCTAGAGTGCCTCTTTTTGTTGGGTTTAGCACCAGGAAACGTTTGAGGAGGTTTTCACAGTCTGTGGACATGTAGAAAGGAATCCTGTATTTTCCCCTTAGCACTCTTTCTCTAAGTTCCTTGGTAACAGAAGAACAAACAGTAAGTTGTAAGCAGCAAATCAATTAATACACTACATAAACATGCCCAATGTCCCACAAAAACGCACCTTTAAGTTCTGTCCATCGAAAGGAAGAGATCCACTCACAAGAGTATAAAGAATAACACCTAAACTCCAAACATCTACTTCAGGTCCATCGTATTTCTTCCCTTGAAAAAGCTCTGGAGCAGCATATGGTGGGCTGCCACAAAAGGTGTCCAGTTTATTTCCGACTGTAAACTCATTGCTAAAACCAAAGTCAGCTATTTTAATGTTCATATCTGCATCTAGCAATAGATTTTCAGCCTGGAAGAGAAAGAATGGTTTGCAAAATGAACTTAAAATACTTGATTTACAATGCTATTGTCCATTTTTACTCATTCTTAAAAGGCAAAAAGCTGAAATATCTGTTAACATTCCCTTCCTTCCAAGGTCTTTAGGTATATCCCTTAGTTCAAAAATCTCTCTACAACAGCGTCAGGCTGTGGAAGCTGTTATGCTGCCTGAAAACTGTGTTATTACCATCTATCTGTTTTCTCCACAGAAATGCGTCCTGAGTTATTTTAACTTATATTTTGATCTATTAAGATGGAAAGATGTAGTTGTGCTAGCCATATTTAATGTGGCATTTTTCCAAAAGCTTGGTAATATACATAATCTTTAAACTTTTTTCAAGTGTTTTTTTTTAATTGGTGGTGTTTTATCTGTGGTTTGTTGGCTTTGAATTACAAAGCTATGATATATTGAACAAGTTCTTTGGCATCGCTATTAATATGAAAGGCACAGTTTAATGAAGGGATATACCATTTCATGCCAAGCTACAAAGAAGCCATACTTCAGCTTCATCATCACAACTGGTAATTCATTTTGTTTGAGACCAAAACTTGTCATATCTCTATGAAAATAACTTTTTTTTAAAAAAAAAAAAAAGATCTCATAGCTTAACACTGACTTGCATGGGATTTTAATCTGACCACAGGGTGAGAAGCTATCTTTCAGCAGCCATTAAATTTCTGTATTTAAAAGCCTTACAAATCCTCTCCCCTTTATTTGAAGTTGTTCTATACCATAAACATTCCTCAAAACTTGTTATAATACATGCAAGAAAAAATAAATCAGAAAGCTTAATATACGCTACATTTTATCAGCACAAATATTACACCCACAGGTACAGAAGCTGACACACACACTTCACACACTTTTTCCTACTCACCTTGAGATCTCTATGAACAATATGCTTTTGATGGCAATACTGCACTGCAGATACTATCTGGATAGAAAACAAACCCAATTATATAAGTGACATCTCAAAGAAACAGGAGTTTTAATCAAAAGTTCAATATTTACTACTAAACTTGACATGTACTTATCCACTCAGAACTACTTAACCAACTACTACAGTGACCAGCATATTTGGGGAAAAGCTGCTAAATAACTTGGGTGTTTGTTATTTGATCTATTTGGTTTCTACTACACTTGAAAGAGGATTTTGTTTTTCCTGTGTGGCTAATTATAGACCAGTAGAAGCAATGACTTTCAGAAAGGTTACTGAAGTCTCTCCATACCAATGCTGTATACAGCTATAAAAGCTTTCCCTCTAGACAGAAGTTTTCCAGTTCCTCTCCAAAGGTGATTTTTCATGCTGCAGCATGGAGAGAAAAAGGTAAGAAACGGTCTGGAGAAACTACTGGGAAACAGATTGTTTATCAAAATTTATGCAGTGTGAAGCAACTATGCATCTGACTGAGGTCTGCTGTCTAAGTGCATATTGTTTATTGTATTTTGTACTGCACAGGAGCAGCAAGCACAATGGAAAAAAAAAATCTGTGTCTCTCAAGTGTAACAATTTCTTCAATCATAATTTGTAAATATCATTAAGTTTTTCCTGGTTTATACAGCAAATTATACAAGCTACTCACATAGTACAATGTCCTAGTACACTGTTTTAATCATAAGCACTGCTGAACTCTATGTCTTATTGTCACATGACTGCAAATGTGGTCAAATACATTTTACTGTCATGCATATGTGGTCAGAATTGAGGCAGATGCTATGACTTCTTAAAAATAAGTGGAACTGTACATAATTTACTGTAATAACTATGCTTAATAATTGTATTTCCATTCTTTGTTAAAGATCAAGATGATTTCCAACATAGAAAGATAAGGTATCACTACTGTTACAAAAATAACTCATGATCAGACTGACCAGCTTAGCATAACGATCTTCCTGTACTGTTAAGAAGCGATGGCTCTCTCTCCCAGTATTTTGGACAGGTCAAAGCAAGATTCTGGTGGGTCAAAGAACTGACCTACCAGTCAGTTTTACATTTGAAACTTGAGCACCAGTGTTACGATCTTTGTGCTCCTGTATTATTGAATCATTCACATGCAAAACACCACTTTAGAAACCAAACAGTCTATGACAAGTTGAAATATTTCCACTCTCTACACTTTCATTCTGTTTTCACTTGTTCCTTTATGTATTGGCTCCCTCTTTCAGACTTCCAAGTTCAGCTTTTTACAGTTACTGAAACTGTGAAAGTGCTCCCATGTCACCACTTGTATCACCCTTTCAATTTTCCTTCCTTTCTTCTCTGCTACAACTACTTCAGCACCAGTCACAAGCTCACTCTGCAGGGGCTTCCAAGGCTGACAGCATGACAAACACCTCAAGCTTTATTCGGGACTGCAGAGACTCAGCACTATACCACTCGCTCCTAAACTCCTTTTACTTTGACTATCTAAGGGTTGAAGGTCTAGCGGATGATCAATCAGTAGTTTCCTTTGGAGGTGCTTTTGAACTACTCTGCATTGCAAAAGGATAGCACAGATTGCAGAAGTGAGTCCAACCTAAATGGAAGGGAAGTAATGCAACATGTATGACATCAATAATTGAAGAACAGCAGTCAAAACTGAATAAACAACAGCACAAAGCATGGCTGCACTGGATTGACTCCCTTGTCTTCCACCTTCCACCGCTTCCCATCGACAGCCCCCTACCCCCAACCTACTTGAGCATGAGAAGTTTGCTGGTGCTTGGCAGGTGAGCAGAAGAGGAGAAGAAATGGAACACCTTTTTGCTAGAGGTGACAACTGGCACATTAAAATACATTTCTTGGGAGGGATTTAAAAAAAAAAAGGTATAATCACAGGTTTTAAAAAACAAGTTAGAACAAGTTACCTCTAGACAGAGAAACAATTCTTCACAAGGATTAAGTGACAAGAGGATAGAGAAATGACCTCTCAAGGTCTCTTCCACACTGCCACAAGTATTTTGTTTCTTAATTGCAACATACAAGACTGACTTTGTGGACTTTTTTATTCTCCAAGATCTGTCCTAACATCTACCAGTATTAAAAATTCTAGTTTCTGCAAGGAATCAGGGGAAGACTGAAGGAGGCTGGGTCTTACTGGCTGCAGTGAAGGAACAGAGGGAACTCATACACATGAATTTTGGGAGGCCCTCTACCCTGAGTCTTGGCTTCCCATTTTTGCATTAATTTTTATCCAGACAGGCAGATTTTTATATGGAAGAAGGATGGTAGGATGGAATCAGAACTGCTTGGAAGCCTGCACTAAGGGAAGAGAAACGAAGTGACATTAAGAATGCAAAATGTTCTGGATTTGAATTTCTCACACGTGGCTGCACAAAAGGAGTTTGAAATGGAGAACTGCAGAGCACTGCTACATTTTCAGTGTTTGTACCCTCTCTCGTGTTACTTGTCAAGCATGACTGGAATAATGTGATCACTGTCTTTTACATTCTTTTTTCCTGCTAAAACTCTTAAGTATGCATAACAAAATGGACCAAAAACGCAATAATTTTTTTAACAAGCAAGGAGGGGAGAATTACCAAATTCTGTTCTTTGCCTGCTAGAGAGGAAGTACCTCCTCAGACAAAACACAAGTGTTTGATCCAGAAATCACACCTACTAAAAGAAGAAACATGATCTGAAAACAAGATATAATACAACCTATTGTAAGAACTAAGTTCAATATCATGGCACAACTGTTTCTTCAGTTTGAAGAGAGCCACCGTCTGTTAAACCAGTTAGCAAATTAAAAAAAAAAATCCCTATTATGTCATGTCTCTATCTAACATAAGAACAGCTGCATTGAATCAGATAAAAGGTCTACAGAGACCATTCTCCCTCCAACAATGGCTAAAAGCTGTAAGAAGCTATTTGGGGACTACAGTAAGATGGAATTAATATTATGACCTGTAAACCCAGTAAGATCTAGTTTCCTTTAACTGTCCCACAGCCAGAGTCCTAGTGCCTTATAAATCCCAAGCTCTGATCAAAACTGCCTGATTTCTGTTCTCTGTGCATCCCCTTCTCTCTAGCAAAGCGCAATGAGCTTGTGGTATAGTTTCTCTTGTCAGGTTATTACTAGAATTACTGGGTTCTTTTCGCCCCCAGGCAGTCATGCTTTTGAAGCTCTCAAGAACCACCCATTTTTGAGATCAAGATCCTCTAAAATTGGTTGAACTTACTAGGTGGGAAGTCAGCTGCTGAGGGAGGACAGAACACAGCTGCCTATGCTATGAGACAAGACTTACAAGAAGAAACTGAAAACACTTATGTGTATTCCAGTGATTCAAATGAGGTCCCTGTATTACAAACAGCATTTTAGTCTACTAAAGTACAAAAAAAAATTTCAAGCTGAGAATCTGAAGTACATAAAGTCAACTCTTGATAGGTCAAATACCCAGCTCAGCAGATAACTACCTTTTAAATTCATTCCCTTCATATTGCTTTTCAAAAACAAAGTTAGACATATCCTGTTTTACCCATATTATCCCATAAAATTAAGCACTAAGTGTACCTGTAAAACTTGTTTGACTTGTTTTCACTTAAAGAGGAGTCAAATTGTTTCGAAAAAAATAGGTAACTATTGAACAAATGCACAATTTCAATGGAATTACTGCAAGATCTTTTTCCACACAGCTCCTGATAAAAGAAACTGAGGACACAGAGCAGAGCACTGTACCAGTAGGAGTTTTCAGTATTGACATCTGAGAGAGAACAGCAAATCCTCTCAAGTTACTCTTGAAGCTCTTCAAGTGACATTACAAACAGCAAGGCAACAGTCTAAGATTTAGAAGAGATGGCTGAAGCAGGAACAATCGCTCCACAGCCCATCATATCTACTCCAACACAGCAGAGAAACATATCAGAAACCCTCAATCATAAAGGAAAGTTCTCTACCTGCCAGAGTATGAAAGGGAGGGAAGCAGCTCTAAAAAGACATGTAAGATTTTGTTGAAGATGAAGAAAGATTTTCCTTACTATCAAGCTGCAGAACTCCAGTAATCACAAATCATTGCTGGGGATATAAAGTCTGCAGCTGCTTTTTTTGGATTGCTTGTTTTTTTGGTAGTTTTGTTTTGGTTGTGGTTTTATTTTTCTCCTCCCCCAAAAATGATTGAAGAGGGTAAATAAAAGATTTGAAGACAAAACAAAGGAACAAGGATTTTACAGAAATACTTTTGTTGCCTCCTTACATTGGGTTAAATACATATCTGTTTTTCTTTACTTTCATTGCTACTTTTGAGCTTATTGCCTACATTGCTTTCACACAATTCTTACCACATGAGACAGCGGGAGCAAAACAGTTGTGGCAGTTTCCTAGTTCCCACATTTTTCCTTTTGGTCATACTACCCACACCACAGAAGTATGAAAAGTTTTCTTTACAAGACACTTTGTGAAAGTCATTAACGAATTTGCTGCAAATCTATTACATTAAATTTCTTCTACTTTTGTATGGCTATGCCTAAGAAGTGAAGCTATCAGAGCCTCCCCTTCCAACAGTGAAACTGTCTTGACAGCGTTGCAATTCACCTGTTTAAAACCCCTACATATCATTTAATAAAACACTCTTTGTCTCTATTCATTATTTTAAAGTGTCATTAAGCAGAAGCATAATTTTTATATTTATTATTTTTCACAACATTATCTAGGTTATCCAAGTGACCAAAGGGATGGAAATAATGTAGGCATTTACAAACTGCTGCACAAAAGCAGAAAGAGTACCTCAGACCAGTCAGACCTGCAAATAAAACTCTAGATGCTACAAGAGCAGATATTTGGATTTAAATTAGTTACACAAAAATATTTGGTTATATTTAATACTGCTTTACTGTAGAATAGAAATGCTTTTTATGCATCAATGAAATTACAACATCTTTGCAGGGCCAGTTTATCCATCATAAAGAAAGCTAAACTAATAAGATATTACTTTTCTGGGATTTTTTAGGAAAATTATTAAAACTCCATCTTTTCATGGAAGTGGATGGATATGAACAGATCCCTGTTATATGCCCTGCCTGCATTTTGAAACTGGCCCGTTTGTTGCCTGTTACATTTGAGTGACTTCCAAAAATGTTACAAACCAGCTGAACCAAGGATATATGAAATCAGCCCAGAGGAATTGCATTTCAAAATGGAATACACTTCCAAACCAAGCAGCCACTGTGTTCTGGCACTCCTGGACACCCTGGCACACTGCACTAAGGAAACGAGCACCACTGAATGGACTAACCCCTTCAAAGTACTACTGTAACCCAATTTTTTCCTCATTCAAGGGCTACAAGTCCACAACATGCTGAACACTGCTAGAAGTCAAGCGCAAAGGACAGCTGTTTTAGTCATTTCAGCATTAAAAACTGGGGGGGGGGGGGGGGGAGGCTGGGGGGGGGGGGGGATAAGGTTGATGTTTAGGAATGTTATACATACCTGTCTAAATTTAGCTCTAGCCTCCTTTTCCTTCATTCTTCCATGTGCGACCAGATAGTCAAACACTTCTCCTACAATTCAATAATGAGATACATTAATGTCAATTTCAGAATCTAGAGATTCCTCCCTAGCAGTTGCCCACAGCAGCTTCACTGGAATGACTGTACTTCAAGCTTATGATTACAGGTTAGCCCAACAGACCAAGGCACAATTGCCATGTAATTTACTACACCATCATCTCTTATACAAGAAAATAATGAATGACTGGATATAGGCAAAAAACCAAAACCATTTCCTAGCAGTTCTTTATGATAGAAACTGAGCAGCATACTTCTGTTTTATAAATAAAGATGACATGCACCACTTCACAGACTTTCTCACAAGGGTTTCCTTCTTTTGCCCCACAAAAAGTTTCATATATGAGAACACCTGATGATGTTTCTCAGTATTGTCACACCAGCACTAGAATTTTTCATTGTGCAGGTGTATAAAATTGTTCTAACCAAAATCAGAAATCTTAGCTTTAACCTAGCCTTGGAAGAAGTACCCACAAGGAAGGTCGCAATAATAAGCGTAGCAGGACACACTGATGCAATCCATCACACAACCACCAGATCTATAAGATACACTCAGAAGGATTGCTCCTGAACAAGCCCAACGTTGTCTAGCTGTGAATGACTAAAGAAGATTACTGAAGTAGTACTTAAAGCAGTACTAAAGACCTGTTGCATTTTGCTTTTTTTCCCCTTTAACCAATCCAGCCATTTCGAAGCACATCAATACAGACTACAACATTTGAGCTTTAGGTGCAGCCAACTGGCCCATGGAACACTGACAAGTTTGAGACAGCACAGGAGATTTTCTTTACTTAAAGCCAGTAGTCACATACATAAGAAATCTTACAAACACAGACTGGTACACGGTTTCAAGAACTCTGCTAATATACAAAATAAAAACCGTAGAAGTGGATCAAATATCTAAATATTCTCTACTGAGGAAGAAAACATTGCTTTGCAGACAGCCACCTCACAAGGGAAGAGCTGAGTAACTTCACATTTATTTTTTAAAAGAAGCAACTCCACCAAATTGGAGGAAAAACCCCAGAGTCATACAACAGGAAAAGCAACAACTGAGCAATCTGAGGCAATATCAGAACTTTCCTAACAGCTTTATTTCCCTCTGTAGTGTATTATTTAATACTCAGCTTGGCTAGCTCTCAGCTGTATGTCACAGCTGTTTCTTCAAAAACCTTGAAGGAAAAAACCTGAACACGTCTCCATAATTCAGGGAAAATGGCACCAAATTTATCCCATTTATGCAAAGTGTTGCAGTTGTAGCAACAGTTTCTTTCATCCTGTAGCCACAGAGTTCATACGTATCATGTGCAACCAGTATCTTGATAAAGAGGAAATCTGGGAAACTGATGCCTGCCACTGAGATGACCAACCATTCCTGTCTTGCACAGCACGGCACAGGCAAAGGGTACTACTCACAGTATCCCTCCACTACCCTAAGAAAGATCCTCACTGCTTTAAAGAATCTCTGGCCCTTCTTCCTCCTAGAAGCTAATCACTAGATGGCAACAGGACTTCACTTTTAAGTCCATCAAACAGCCCCACAGATGCCTCCAAAACCACCTGTATAACCAATATTTTAAGAGTATTCTACCAACTTTGTTTCTGTTTAGGTAAATCTTGGCTGAGCATTTAGGGAGCTGCTAGAAGAAAAGATAGGCAAGTTGAGAATCATTACTTAGTTCGCTGAACTTCAGGTAATCTAACATCAGAGTCAGAATTCAATGCTGATTTTCTCTGAAAAGAAGTCTCCGTACCTCCCTCCCAAAACTAAAGAAAAGCAACAACTATGTGAGATTCCCAGCTGCTGATGCTAAAGGGTCACACTGACAAACTGAGCATTATTAGGTTTTAGCCAGCAAGGAGTAACTTAAGCCCAAATACCTTAATTCTAGCCCTGGTGAAAATACCTGACACTGCATGATGCATGCTTCCCACCTTTCTCAGCAATCAGCAATAAATGTTTGTTCCTCCTAGAATGGCATAAGGCTAAGCCTAACAATCCTTGGCGGCAGAAGGTCTGTGATTAATATATATCAAATGTTATCAATATCTAAAAAACAGAAGTTGCAGTGCTCATGCTTTTGAAAGCAACATTTAAAGAAACACAGAAATGTTTCACCTGAACATATTTTTGCTAAATATATGAAATAGGATGCCAGAGGTAGGGAGTGGAATGCAATAAATTGAGAAGGTTGGCATTTGTGATGGACAGGAACAATCAATGGCTGAATAAAGATTTCCATTACATTTGAGTTGTGAAAACAACCCAAATGTTACTAATTTGCAGTAAGTTCAGAAGCTGGTTTTACAAATTATAATTACTTATGATGCCCGAAGAAGCTCTAGAGAATACTAAAGATTTTGCTTAATATTTTACACTACCATTACATCAATATTTGCTGAAAAAGAAAGCAAAACTTTAAAGAAAACTTTAAAGAAAGCAAGTGCTTTTTCCCACTTGGCAATTTGTTTGTACGTGTCATCACAGCAGAGAGGTACTTACCTCCACTTGCATATTCCATTATTAAATAGAGAGTTTTTTCTGTTTCAATGACTTCAAAAAGCTTCACTAGAAAAGAAAGCCATTTATTAATCATTTAACTAGCTGCAGAGGTATCATGTTAACCCCACAGAGAATTCTGTCCGAGAAAAAAACCCCAAACTATTTGCTTGTTGCTTGACAATACCAGACTACTCCTCTAAAGAAGCTTTTCCTGTCTAATGTTCCTAAATGGGAAATACCGTAAGACATTTAGTCAACTCATACAGAGCACTCTGTCAAGAAAAAACACTTTGCTTCTGTTACATGAGAAAAGCAACTAAATTAAGCAGAACTTCCATGGATTTGATCATCAGCAATAGCCATTTTTATGCACTGAACTGGCACACATGATGACAAATGAGCTTTCAGTCAGTTTGCTGACAGTCCTGTAACAGTACTACATCATTTAAATGTACAATCCTGAACATTTTCTTGACCACTTCTTGGCTTTGTAATGTACTTATTTTTAATGACAGCCTGATTTCAGTCAAAACCAGTATTAATATTCAAAAGGAACAAAATTAACAGTTAGTTATGCAAATAACAGTTTTGTGCAATGGGACCAAAACAGGGTTGGGTTTTTTTGGTGGTTGTTTTTTTTTTTTTTAAACAAAGCTCTGAAAAAGTATTTATTTTACAGTATTTACTTTACAGTAAATTGACACCCTAGTGCAGAATCATCTTTTAAACTCATACCTCAACAATTGTTAACAGTGAAAAAGCTAAAATTTCTCCAGCTGGAAATTATGTGAAAGAAACAAGGTACCTATATTTGGATGATTTAAGATCTTCATTATTCTTACTTCTCTAAAGAGCTGAAATAAACATAAAACATGAAATAAGTTAACAAAATAGGTTCTTCCTAAAACCTGGTTATTTTGATATACTTATTTAAACACAAAAGGCAAACATTACTATTAGCATTTCAGTGCAGTTCATGAAATAAGCACTTATTTGGAGGGAAGAGTTAAGTGCCTGCTTCTTTTAACACCTCTCCCAAAGCAAGTCAACCCTCAAAAACCTGAGAACATCCACAAAGCTCAGGAGAGAAGTGATCCTAGTTCTGTGGTGTGCAGACTTTTGGGGCCAGAAAACCGTTACGAGTCTACACAGCTTCTTGCTGGCCAGAACATCTCAGGTGATCTTTCACCCCCTTCACAGAAAATACTGTTTCCAAAGTTTTGTGAACCCTCACCAGAGCACCTTTTGAAGACCACTGTGGAATGTTACCAGTATAAATTCAACATTCTTTGGTACTTCATTACAGCCATGGAACTACTGTGCTACAACAGGAACTCACAGGTGAAAAACCAGCGGCTTATATCACACAAAAAGTGTGTCACCCAACTACATCAGCAAGGAGCAAGTTTTAAGGAGAGGTGGGGAGGCAAGGCTCCCCTCCACCCCCGGCTCTTCAGAAGCATTCCTGCAAGGTGACTGAGGCACAGTAGCATGTAGTCCTGGGTCTGTCACCACAGCTCCACTGACTCATCGCCAGACATCCAGCCTCCAAGCCTGCTCAGCCAGTACAACACGCTGAACATACTTGCCAAAATTAATAGGGCAGAACGCAAAGAGTGTTTTCCTGACCCCAGCAGAGAGAAGAAACACCATTACTTCAGTGGTACAGTCTCAAAGGGATCAGCCTGCTCCCACCCTCTTCACCATCCACCTTCTGATGCAACAGGATGGTACTGCTTCCCTTTATGCAAGCACTGGTGTTAACCCAGACTGACACACAAGGTCCAGAAATGAATTTAACAGAAAAATCTCATGAAACACAACTTACCCGAATAAAACCACTTCATCTCTAAGTCTTCTGTGACAGCTCCCTTGCCCACCCCAGCACATCTGTTTTGGCAGGATGGATGACAACTGCCCATTTCAAGCTGCAGCATGATGTCACATCATCGGTGCTGCATCCAGAGACTACGTACCGATAGAAAGGATCTTGCTCCCCACCCCAACACTAACACTCATGTGAAGAGGGTTTTGCTTGAGTAGAGATTTGCAAAGAGTTCAACATTGCCTGTCACACTGAGTAAATTTTGCCCTCCTACAACTGGATGACAATATAGGAATGGCAAATGAAACTGGTCTATTACTGACGAGCTGTTAATTATTTTCACCTCTAAAAACTCTTATGCAAAAAAGACAAAAAGACAAGTTAATTCTAAAAATGCCATCGATGTTGCTACTGCAATATAAAAGATTGCTTTTAATGAAGTTGGTTAAAAACAGATGAAGTAAAAGTAGTCCCACTTCCCCCAGAAAAGACCCAAGATAAAAAATTATTATAAAACAACCTTTTAAGTGCAAATACTATTGTATTTGGAAAACCCAAAGAATTCTAGGCAATACGCTGTAAGACCGTCAAACATGTAGCTGTTCTCCCTCTGCAGCTCCCCCCATGCCAGCCCAAGACTCCAGAGGGCTGATGTTCTTAAGCCTTGATTATTTTTTAACAGCATGCTTCAAAATGCAGGAGTAATCAAGAGGTTTTATTATAAACCTAACATCAACTTCTACAGGCATACCAGTAACGTTAACAGATCACATTGAATTTAGTATAAAGAGACTGAAGCAGAACAAGAGTCCACAGCAACACAGACATGGGAGAAAAGAAAGAGTTTTGTAAATAAGAGACAACAGCATTGTTATTAAGAGTAAGGAAGCAAAAAGTGCTGCTGCAAGACTTGCCTCAGGTCAGATTTCAGATAAAATGAAGACATTTAATATGTCTACATGTATTACTAACGACTCAAAAATCTGTAGGTGTACTTAATAAAAGCAAAAAAAAAAATCAAAAATGAAACATTGGAAACAAATAGAAAACAACCAAAGATTCAACAAAACTAAATCCTTGTGCCTTTGTCTTTTAACAAAACAAAATGCAGAGGGTGGGAGTTAAATAAATAAAGGGGAGTTGGTGGTGTCCCAATTTGGAGACCAGCTGTTCTAAGCATTCTCTGCTTTCTGATGTTTCTAGAAAGGCTAAGATTTGGGGAGTAAACCTCACTGCACTGCCCAACAGCCCTTCCCCCCCATGCTACAGCCACACCTGTGAATGGTACACTACCTGAACACAGAGTAAAATCAAAGTTTTCCAAATGCTTTTAAATATCTTATTATCATTATCTAGGTTTGCCTGACACTTCACCAGATGACAAGCTGCTTCAATGCAATCAGGATTGATCAAGTGAGCTTTTGGCCATGCAAAATAAGTTTCAAAAACTGTGCATGCGTGTTTCCCTCTTCCCCCAGAGAAGTAAGTAAATTGCCTTTTTTTTTTTTTTTTTAAACTATGTTATTTCTGGAGCTTTTTCATATGTTATTATACAAGGTAGACTACTTCACCATCTGTCACAATCATCAGAAATTTAAAAGCACCTGAATCCATAGCATTTTTCTTACTCTTCATTCAGTTAATCTGAACTGGTCTACAATATATTCTGAATTCTCCATTAATACTTTTAATTACAGTTTATATAACTGAAAGCCTCTGGTCAGCTTTTAAATTTTTGAAGACAGTTTGCTTAATTCACTCTCAATTGATTGTTGGTATCTTCCACTCCAATACTCAGATAAAGCCTATTGGTTCAGATTCTCACCAAGGGCAACTCCACTGCTGCACAGGTAAAGACCTTGGCTGTTATTCAGCCGTTAGCCTATTTATCATCACGTCACACACCCTCCAAAAAAAGATGAATTCACAGGATTAAGTATGGGAATACAGGCAGTCATAATCAATGCCACCAAACAAGAACAGTCAGCTAAGGGTAATACAGAATAAGACAGTAAAAACGAGGCTAAAATTCACAGTATCATCATCATGTAAATGAATATATTCACTCCCTTTATTTTAATAAATTATGCTGACTTGGCTGGAGCTACCTACTTCCACTATTATACACTGTACATTCTGATGGTCTAATGTGATAAAGGAAGGCTCATACCACATTTTGGGCTGTTCTAAATATAACATTGGTCCACAAGATGACTACTCTGCATTACTAACATAAACGAAGCATGTCAAAAAGTAGCTTCTACATATAAGCCATTTGTTGAAGTGGGTGACAAGAAAACAAGCTTTTTAAGAAAAGACTATTTTTGTCTCAGAGGAAATTAAAAACATAAATACTTGAGAATAGGATATAACCACCAACAAATTCTTTATTACACTTTTAGTTAAGATAAATACACTTCAGACTGTGCTCCCCTCATCAGTTTAAATGTTATGTGTGGCACTTCTGACACAGGCAGAAACTTCCACAGGGGTATCTGGAAATGCTCGACATTGTATTATGTATTATAATCTATTTCTGATAGAGGAATAAAATGTGAACATCATACAACTTCCACACAGTATGCTGAAAAACAGTTTCCCAGATTTCATTCCCCCCAAATATCATGTGCGTCAACTTCTAGCAAATGAAGTAGTAATTATCATCATACAGTAAAACTCACTGCAAACAGCCAGGTATGATAAAAGCCCACACATGTGCAGTTCTCTGCCACAGGAATGCAGAAGTAGGTGTAACATCAGAAGATGCAATGTGAAGGTTCCCAGTACAGAACATTTTCATACTTTTAGGAACCTGCTTGTCATAATTAGACCATAAAGGCAGACAGGCAACTGAAAACAATGCTTATCGGTTTAATTTCTAATATTGAGCTTAAAACCTACTCCAAATTTGTTGAACATCTCATTTTCCATCAACAGGAGCTCTACAAGTGTTTCTAGGCAAAGACAAAGATCCTTAGTCTGCCAGACAAATGGCGTTCAGCTTTGTTGTGGTCTGTCCTGCGACTGTAAGCTGTGTTAGATATGGGGAAAGAATCACGTTTAATTAATTCTGCTAGCCAACAAATTGAGGACAAAAACCCCACAAACCAGCAATGGAAGCACAGACACATACTGAGTAATAACCTTGAATCAATTTTACTTGAACTTTATTATGTTCACACATCCAAAACAATAAAGGAGTAGGGGGAAAAAAGCACACATCTTTTAAGCCAACTGTCTTGGAATACAGCAAAAGACAGATTAAAAGTGTTCCTCCATTAGCTATTGCAAGGGTTTCAGTAATAAATTATTTTAAAAATACCAAAAAAAATCTGCTAGAAAAGCAAGTCAGTACACTTGTCAGATGCAGAGCACCAGCATATCCTGGCCTCCTCCCCCCAAAGGGGAGGCTTTCACGAGGTGTCCCAAACCAGCTCAAGCTAGACCTCTGTATTGGGTTCCTCCTGATAAAACTACTCACTGAAATATGCTCTACATAGAATTAGGAGCCTCAAGCAGAAAGCCTTTAGACAATACAAGTTTGCCTCAAACAAACCACAACTTGAAAGCAGAGAAAAATACCTTCACAACAGAAAAGCCTGGGCATTTTAAATATCATCCTTCTCTTGCAGCTTTTAAAATACTGATTAACCCATGATCAGAATGGACATGGTCCATGTCAAAACTGATGTTTAAGAACTCTAAAAAGCATTAGCAAAAAAATGGCCCAAACAAGTGGGAAAACTTTCGTGCATAATGAACAAAAATGTTTGGCTGAGGAGCTAAGTTCTAAAAGAAAAAAAAAAAGAAAAATGAGAAGTGATTTAGTGCTATTACATGGGCTTGGTAAAAAAACCCTTGCATATAATGGAATTGCTAATTCAAAAGAAAAAAACATATTTTTTTTTTGTCTAGAGGGATGTGAACTACTGTAGCATCAGCATTTGTTTCCACTGAGACCAATATTCACTGGAACTGACTACACAAGTAGATTTGTGGAGAACTGTGATTATGACTAACACCACCAACATGGGAAAAAACCTCTAAGAATTCCCTTTTCTTTCAAAGCAGGGAAGTACCAGTTACAATTTCCTCTTCACTAAGCATGAGCAGCAGAGTAGTAATTAGGTCCTAAAACAACAGTTAAGAGTAGCTGCACGTGGCTACCACTGACTTCCTCAGCAGCAGACAAGAAACCTGACTCTTCTGAAGAGCTGCGCTGCTGAATATCGAGCTGTCAGGACTGCAGCCGCCTGTATCTTACTGTGAGGGCATACCACGAATTACTGCTCCAGAAAGCAAAGCAAGTCTTTAAAAAGGTTAACTTCTTCCCTGCAGCTGAAGTATCACTACTGAAGATGTAATACAAAGAAATCAGAACCAGCACCCTTAATCACCATTTGTTTCCCCACCTAAGGCTGGCTAGGGTATGCAGCTACACTGCAGCTGAAACACTATATACCACACCCTCTTCTCAGCACAGCCACCATACCTCAAATATTTTATCGCTCTCTCCAGAAGTGCAAGATCAGAAGCATTTCCATCTTAGCTTCCCCTGCATCTACAGCTCACACGAGCAGTTGGCTTCAAATGCACCAAGGCTACAGCACTGCTGACAACATCGGGGGGAAAAGGGGCAAGGGTTTGCAAAAAAAGCCTTGATCAAGCAAAATTGGTAAGTAATACGCTGTGCATTCACTGCTATGACAAACAGGCACTAATTTTAAGAATATACTTTCAATTTTTGAGTTGAGAACACTGACATATCCTGCTAATTTTTTTCTGTGCTCATTTAACAAATGAGCTTAGAGAAGAGAGCCCATGAGCAATCTCACTCCCCAAATCTGATCTGACTTCTACCCTGCTATTTCATACTATTCTACCAGAGTCCCATTTAAGAAACAAGTGGTAGACAAGACCAATTTAGAAATTACACTTCATAATCTAGTTACATAAATTGTAAATAAAAATGAAGTTACAATGGAGACACGAGTGGGCACTGAGCAGGCTGAAACCCAGGAACCAAAAGGCCAACAAAGCACACTTCCAGCTTGTGGCTTTGCCAGCTGAACACCTGTCACTTGTAAAAAGGTTTGCTTTGTACCTTAAAATGAGCTCAAGCTAGTATTATGGCCCAATCTCAAAATAACACCATTTGAAAAACTAAGATTTTACATTTTTGCCTGAAAAGGTGACCTCTCTACCTTTCTCTGACCATTCTTCCTATGCCCTGAACCATCCCTTTCACATCTCACAGCTTTTGTTTCTCTAAGTGATTCAAGCACTTAATTTTTTTCAGGTATTCCAAGCTGCACAGATCTGCCACAGATCAACTTCATCTAATCCATCATATTACCTAATTTGCATTTAATTTCCTCCCTGCTTACCCAGAAATTGCCAATAACCTCAGGGATTAAGCAAAAAAAAAAAAAAAAAAAAATCTAAGAAAACTGGAACCACATTATCTACTTTTACTCCGTCCACATTCAGTAGGAAGCTGCTACCTGCTCAGATGACAGAGCTTTTTTCCTGCATATTGTTCTTTGCCTCTCAGCAAACCATACGATGTAAGAACTTGTGTGGCTTTCCAATTTACTTTTGCACCATTAATTTTGATAAAAACAGTTTGTCACATGACCTTTTCAGTATTTGCATAAAATCCAAATGTGTATATTCTCCAGTTTACTCTAGTTATGCTATTTAATTTTGTTTGCAGGTAAGTTCTCTATATTCTCTCATTCAAACAAATATTGCAAGGAGCTTTTTGTTATCAAAGTGCTCAAAAGTAAATAAAAAGCCTTTGACTGCAGCACTTAAAAGGACAGAGTCTAAGAAGTCCTAGGTAAAAGTAACATTTAAATGTACTTCCTGCAGGCACTCCAAAGCAGACTGGCCTGCTTGATGAAAGAGCAAGATTTATCACTACTTTCTGAAATAGATAAGGCAATACAACTGTAACAGCACATTAAGCATTTGAGGCTAGAGGGAAGAAACCAAAATAGCCATGCCTCAATTTGTTCCAGAAAACTGCATCACCTCTCCTGCTGCAAACTACATTAAAGGTATAGACACTGCTTAGCCTTCAGTCCAGAGGCAGTATTTTCAAGGCTAGTTTAGGAGGACAAAACATAAGCTTTGTAAGTTTAACAGTGACCAGCATGAAGGAGAAAAGGGGGCGTGACACCAAACCACGAATGTCCTCTCCACAGTTAGCTGTGCTTGGGAGACACAGGAAGTGGCTAACACCACTGTTTTCTCAGTTTACAGCTTTGTACAAGTTCACCTTGAACAACTGCAGAGCTGTCAAAAATATCTGTTAGAAAACTAGTTATTAAACACACTAGTCAGATGCGTGCAAGGTATGCAATGCTTCACATTCTCCAGCACAGGCATTCAGGGTTAACAGAAGGAGGTGATAAAATGAAACAAGTTACAATACAGTTGAAAGATCAAATGTAAAAACCTACCTTCTGTAGACTAGTTGGGTTCAGCTGTGTTTTGTCAATTATTTTTATGGCAACCTAAAGGAAGAGTTCATAATCAGTATTTTCCATATGAACAACGCAGCAATATTACAACATGGTCAAATCCAGTAACAGAAAACATGCAAATTACACAAAACTCACTCAAGTTTCTTCAGCAACTTATGTACTTGTACTTGAACTAAAAACGTTTGGAATTGATGCCTGAATTGTAATTTGCTTCTACTGCAACAAACTAAACAGGAGAGTGGAAAAAATTCTAATGTTTCAAGCATATTAAGGCAAGAAGCTCACTTAGTCTTCTGCTTGACATTAAGACCATCACACTTACTACAGGGGAAGCTCCAGCAACAGAGTGCAGTGTGCCTACAGATAATATTTACGCAGTATGATTACAGAACAGGTTACACAGTACTGACTGGGCATTGACAGTTTATGAAGATGCTTCTAAAAGCAGAGATTTCAGAGCAAATTAAAAGTAACTCCACAGAGATTTTGCAAGAACCAAGTTCACCTTTGGAAAGTCACTAAATGTTTGTATCAATTTGCTCCCTGATGGATATGAAAAGTATTGCTTGGACATCAACAAAAACCCACTGGCTGTAGTACAACAATTTGGGCAAGTTCATTCCTTTACTGGTTCTTTTTTTTTTTTTTTTTCCAGTAAATACTGCACAGAAATACTAAAGAACAAAATAAAAATTCCACAAAATAACTGAAAGAGAAATTCAGCACCATGGTAACTACTCAGAACCTGAAGATTTCAGGCAATGAACAGGCAACAGAGACAAGCTCCAGTGCAATGCAGTTTGGATATAGGATGAGTTAGAACAGGAAACTGGAATCTTTCTAGAGTTACATGCCAATTGGTATTTTTCCTTTCTAAATTAAAGACTAAACATACCAGGACAAACTCTACAGAAGCCAAGGAGATGGTGCCTCTCAAAGAGGCAAAGTGCTGCAACTCAGCCAATTATAATACCTCACCAATACAAAGCGAGGGCTTTCAATCCCCCTTGAATTTTTGGCTCAAACAGTAGGTGCTGCTGCTCCCCATGCCACAGCTTCCACTTCCCTGTGTCTCTTGGTGCTGTCTTTGTCATCTCATTAACTTGGAGTTGGCCACATATGGAATTAAGAACATCTTACATCAAAGCAAATTTATTTCCCTATATTCAAAGTGCAAAACCATGTGGATGGATCATCATGATGGAGAGGGTAAGAGGGGAACACAGTGTTCAACACTTGGGTGTATCACAGAATCATATGATGGATATGGTGTTTTCTGAAACTGAGATCTAAGATTTATTTTGAGCACTTCTAGATGCAAGATACAATGAGGCGTCACCAAGAAGCCATCTAAGAATACTTTTGTTTCAGGGAGCATCTTCTCCTAAGGTATGCTACTGAAATTAAAGATCATTATTTCCCAAGGCAAATTTCCATTGCAAAACCTTGAGAAATCACTTCAAAAATACAAACAAGGAGATAAACACATGAAGCAACAGGCATTTTTATGTTAGCAGCTGTGTACGAAACCAGAAAGATTTTTATCTCTACTGTCACACCTGTTGAACTATTGTCACAAAAATAACAAAGTTACTTATTTCCCACAATCTCTTATAAATCCATGCTGAACGTAGAGTGACCACTGCCCTCACCAGCAGCAGGTAACATTACCTGAAAGTCACCTGGTGTCCCAAGACCACCCATGCTACAGAAGATGGCTCTTGGCTTGGTAAGTGCATTCCACTCAGAACAAGTTGTATTGTGTTCTGAGCTGTAGTATTCTGGTCAATCTTTGAAAGATGTAAACTTGTTTCAACCCACAAAGCCTTAAGCTATGGGGTTTCTGCAAAACACAGCTCACCTCTCTGACCGTGCATTTGTGTCAGATGATCAGAGAGGTCTCTGCCACTGGCAAACAAATTCAGCCCTGGAGATACAGGGAAGGTACACACCTCAGTTTTCTGAAAGGCAGACTCACAGGCCTCTTCAGTGCATTAATTACAGCCTTGAAGGCAGGATGAATTTAGAGAATTCCTATAAACATGCATACTGAGAGTACAATGTGTTAACACTGATTTTGAGAGCTTGAACCCATCATCAGAACAAGGAGCAATTTCAGGTGCCTTGATAAGGTCTGCAAACCACAATCAAAGGGAGTCTGCCCTCAAGAATAGCTCTGAAGAAAAAGAAAATCCTCCATTTTACTAAGTGCAGTTAATAAAGCATCAAATTGCCCTCTAAAGCAGAAACTTTCTCTCTTCACGCAAAGTGAATCTGGAATGGTTTCAAGTATTGTGTGCTATGGCCAATGCTGGAGGAATGCAAGTCCACCTACACTGCTACACCACTGCATCAGCCATGACAGTGTGAGATTGTTAGTAGAATTAGAATAAACTTTACTTTCACCATTCACAGTAACATGACTTAACGTATTCCCCCCTACATGATTTGAATGGGAGAGTTAAAGCAATCAGAAGTTGAGACACTGAGCAAATTGCCCGAACTGCTACCACTCAATGTTTTCTCCCTCTTAAATTTCATTTTTTCCAAGGGAAGAACAGAAAGATGATGACAATGGATCCTGAAAGAATCCTGTCTCAGTAGGAAACTTCAACTTCCTGGCTATTAACTGAACACATGCCTTTAACAAACAGAAGGATGCATTTATTTCTGGCTGCGATTCCAACCACCTCGGTAACAGCAAAAGGTAGTTTTATCTTTTAGATTAATTTTGGCAAGTACAGAAAACCTGTCAGAGGAAATATCCTTTGATAAATTACAACAGAAAATACATGGCTTAAAGTCAAAGAATTAACAAAAGCAGATTTACAACTAAGATTCTTGGTTTTCAAAGGGCAGACAGACTACAAGTAATGCTCTCCTGGACAGAGGATCTCAAAGGAACACGTTTCCAAACATCAGCTCTAGTGCAGTGAAGCTAACCTGCCCTCCATATCTCCACAGCGAACAGAAGGCCACGCAGTCCTTGGCAGGACAATTCAACCCCCTCAAGTTAGGCTGATGTTCTGATTATCCCCTGAAGAGCTAAATATTTTTGTAATTTGAGGCTGGGCTCTCACCATACATCCTGCAGACGCAGTAAAGATGGAGATGAAAGAGTCCTGGAATTTAGTTACTAGGGTTGGAAACACAAAAGCTCTATCTCAAGCAACAGGAAAACTCATAGGGAAGGACTTCAGATGTAAGGAGATGAGCAACTGCCCTAGAAAAATGGTTGAACAAACATACCCTCCTCCCAAGAAGTGACAGAAAAGTGCTGATCTGCTGCATGATTTAGAAGTTAATCCGTGCAGAGATATAAAGAAGGAATTGCCATAAAATGAAACTGAACCGGACACTTAGAAGAACATTAAGAATAGCCACATAGCAAGAATTTGAGGGTTCAAATACAGCAAAGATACAGCAAAGACGAAAACTCATTTAAGCGTGACTCCCAAAACTAAGCATTTTATTTTAGGTTTTGGTACATAAGATGGAAAAAAAGAATACGAACAAAGACAGGACAGCCAGCAGGAATGAGTGTGTAAAGCAGGAAATCACAAATTCAGGAAGATGACTGCCAACTGGCTGAGGCCAGAATGAGAATATTACCCTAGAATTCTTAAGAGTTGCATGTTTAAAGGAGAAAAAAAGGAAAAAAATAAAAATGCATTCTTGTAGCACAGATTTCTAACATCAAGAACAAAATGGCAACACAGGTTTAGACAACTTTTTTTTTCCTAGTAGAGTGATTTATCACAAGATTTTTGAGCTTGAAACTTGCAAGCAAAAAATAGGGAAGCAGACAGAAGGGTTAAATACAACATATTTTCCTACAGTAAATTGTGCCCTATGGAAACACACAAGATATGACCACCTGGACTATTGTAAAGCCTCATCTAGAAGATGCATGGAAATTACTGAACTAGATAAGCTGAAATGTGCACACAGCTTTTTTAATTAAAAAAATGGCTAAAGAGATATCAGGTTGGAAATAAATGAGTAAGAGTTTTTCAAGGACAGGACTTGGGATCAGCCTTGTTTAATATCTGTATCAGTGGCCTTGGCACGGGAAGTCAAATTAAGTCTGTTGAAGGAGTTAAAAGGCACCATCAAATACAATGGAAAACTGATATAAACAACCTTGGAGATGAGTTAGCAAAGAAAGAGAGACTGAGTACAAGGTGCTGTTGCTGATCACAACCAAAAAAACATCTACGTGACAGCCATGAAAAAGGTTAGCACAATCTAAAGATTGATCAGATAAATACTTCTGTAAGGGCAAGGATAAATTAATGACACTGGGGAAACTGTTATCCAGAATATTGTGAACAATTCTGGTCATACACATCTAAAATATGTAATTATTATCTATGCTGTACACTTCACCTAGCAAGAAAAGAAACTTCTACTCATCTCACAAAGAAAAAAAAAAGTTTAAAATACCTTCAAGATATTTCCATAAAAATAGTTTAATCATTCCCTTCAAAGGAATGCCACTTATTCTAGATAACCAGGACCAATGGCCACGTCTTGGAAAGTATTCATGCTCTGAACTGACTGAATGACATCTATTCAATGACAGTTAAAAGGAACTTAATACTTGAACCTTTCCAAATTTGGCCAAAGATTTTACACTATTTGTTGAAATTTCAAACAAAACAAAACAAAAAAGCCAGAGGTCAACAGTTATGTGCAAGTAAAAGAAAATGTGCTTTAATTTTTGCAAAGCAATGTGTGCTACGATACCTATCTCCAACTCTTATACCTATAATTATAGCAAAGAAATATTCACCAAGTACTTGCATTTCCTGTGTTAAGTATCACTAAAAAGATGAGGGAAGTTATGTGGAAAGCAAGTAGCCAAAAACTTAGTCTACAAATGAGCACTAACTTCAACACCAGAAGACAACTGTTTATCACTGTCAGCTTAAAAAAAAAAATAAAATTCCCTCCCAACAGCTCCTGTTGATGTTTCCTCTATTCCTCCTAGTGCTACTGAGCTCCACATTATCTCAGAAAAAAAAGAAATTCCCTTAGAGTGCTGCAGTCAGCCACATAGCCTTCTTTAAAAGTCCTTGCCCAGTATCAGCAAACATTTACTTCATTAGACAGGTTTGGCAAGAAAAGGTCAACAAGGTGCTTCTCGCTTTTTCAGTACATAGAGCTGCTATTAATAAAACAGCACCAAGAAACACCTTGCAACAAGCAAACAGGACTACAGCTCACCAAATCAGAACCATCATTAAGTGCAAGTTATAAATTACATTGCAATGGGATGCAGAAACTAATTACAGAGCTGAGTTAGACACTATAAAGAGATACAAGAAAAAGCTTGTCTCTACCACATACCACTTCCCAAGGCTGCCCTGCACTGCATATACTAGCAGAACTCCGGGAGAAACATTGTTTTTGCAAGAAAATACTGCATTTGGGCTACTCAGACCATAATCAAGAAGATACATTAGTTCTCATTCCTGACTTCTCCTCTAATATGGCTCTGCACTATAGAGACACCAAGAAGCAGTCTTTCCAGGCAAGCTTATTTAATTGCTAAATACTGAGCTCTTTTTTGAGAATGGAGGATTTAGTAGAGAATTCTAGCAGCAAACTTTTACACAATTCATTTGGACAGAAACTTGTCAAAAATACAAATTTAAGAGACCATTTTCAAGAGAAATTGTTTTGCAATCATTACTTAGGAAAAGCAGTCTTCCGTTTCTCTTTTTTTCTACATCAGTGGCAATATCTCCAGTGAAATGTGCTAAATGTTCACAGACTTAGATGATGCTATTCTAAGACAACCTTCACACCTACTGCAGTTCACTACTGTTTACACCCATTCCACTTTACCTCTCTGCCAGTTAGGATGTGCCTTGCCAGTTTTACTTTTGCAAAGTTCCCCTTTCCAATCGTTTTAAGGAGTCTGTAATTTCCAATATGTGGCTGCTCATCTGCGCAGGAAGCTATAGAGTTCCTGCAGCGAGCTCCAGAGCGCCCAGTTCGAGAGGAGACCTCCTGCCGTCCATCTCCATGGGACGTGTGCTGCAACAAAAACATACACAGATAAGGCAGAGAAATAAAGACAAACACATCAATGATGAGAAGCATACAACATTCAAAAACATTAGCAAAGCCTTTGAAGAAACCCTCAAAGGATCCAGCTCAAACTTCAGATTCAAGCTGAACCTTGTTCTGATGGGGTCAAATAAAGAGGTTCCCAGTTCACAAAACAATATCCATTTCATCACCTGGTAAATACCAAGTGGAACATCACCTGAACTGCAGCAATAGTTAAGCGTTTTTGAGTAACTTGTGTGGACTGCTGAATCGGTTACAGAACATGGAGATGTTTGATATTATTTCCCATTTGCATTACTATGCCTAAATAGAGCAGGAAAGCCTTTGGAAAGGAGATATGAACAAAATTTTTCAAAAGCACACATAGTAAAATGTTCGCCCTTATCAGACAGTTTGATACTACCAAGAAAATAATAAAAGGTGGGGGTTTTTCTGTTGTACTAGACTCCTGTTCCTACAAAATATTATGACTGAAAATACCCATGATGGCCAGAAAACAAGTGAAGAAATCTTACCTAATGTATAGAAACCTCAGATATTAATAGGCTGAGCACCAGTTACAGAGATCTGAGACACTGTCTGCAGTCTGCTAAGCTCCTTTCAGTTTCCCAGAACAGCTATTAATTGTAAAGATGAATGGGTATACCTCATACCTGTAACAGTCTTCATTAGATCACATGGTTAATATAACAGTAAAGTATTTTTTAATTTCCTGACCGCCTGTTTATGAAAAAGCAGGTCCCTTCATGTTCTCAACTCATGGTTGAGGTCTATACCCCAAATTTACTAATTAAAGTATTAGTTAGAAATGCTCAGTACTCTGCGAATGTGGAGTAAACATCTGGCTACACAGAAAATGACATGCTAAATTCACAGTCATCCTAGAAATCCCAGATCTCGCTCTTCTGCTACTACTCCTCTTGCTGAAACCCAGCAGGGACAACCCAAAATCTGGCATACAGCAACACAGTCTGAAAATCACTGTAGCATAAGGATGCAAGATTGTAGCTCAAGAGCTAATAACCATGGTACAAGCACAAATGAACAAACCCATGCTTGCATGACACTTGGCAAGTTTCACACTCCATTTAATAACCTGATGTAACCTTGTGACCATATACTCTGGCATCTTAAGTTCCTTGATTTGTTAATTTGAGTGCAACAGCTGTGACCAAATTATTTTTAAAAACACATTCACTTCACCTAAGAAATACTACTGATAGAAGTCTACAACAACTATTAGAAAATTGTTTCAAAAGTTACCATTTTAAAAAAAATACATACATACACACTGTGTATATAATGTTTTAGTATCAATCTGGCTTTAGCTTCTCCTACTGCCTGGCTGCTGCACTGTTGCCAGGTTTGTACTTAATTACTATGCTCACATACACCTTCACTTTAATAAGTTACTTGCTTAGGCTCCCTGAACATGCTGCTGTGAGAATAATTAAAGACAAGGAGACATTTTCGTAGATCTTTTCAGAACCCACTCCTACTTTGCCAGCATCTTTTTGTGGGGCTCAGGCTAGAACTGGATATGCCATGCCAACAGTAGGTGCAGCAGGGCTAAACACAGAGACTGTATCTTCTGGTCAACACCCCACTGACTTAAATGGACAGAACTAGCCTTCTTGGCAGAAGACCATCCGTATCTGACCACCCAACATTGACCCTAAGACTTTTTAGAGAATTATTGCTTCCCATTCCATTTCCACACATGACTTTCATTCCTGCTTCCTTACATGCATGATCTCACATTTAGCTGAGGTGAAATGCAGAGTCTCCATACATGCAGGTTATTACATGTTCCTGATGATTGGCACATCCTGTCCTATTTAATATTCTAACAATCTTTATCCTGGTTTTCAGGAGCAGTAGCATACATTTCTTCCAAACCACTAATAAACTGACACATGAACAAGAAGCACACCCGTAACAAGATCCAGTAAAATTCAATGCTTAATAACAATTCATTGTCCTAAATATCTCAAGACCTGTAACAACTGCATAAGTGCTTATTAGCCAACAATTCTCAAGGAGAAGGATGACAAAAGCAGTCACCCAGCTGAAGGACCTACAAAAGTCGGTGAAATCCTCTATTAACAGCTTCACTGTTTTGCACCCGCTTAACACCAGGTTGGCGCTGGTTGTTCAAGCCATTTTAGTTACCCCTGCGTGTACTGGCACAGTAATGCCAATTCTCTGTACTTCCCTGAACCGTGACTTCTAACAAACCTTGCAGCACACAGAACTCCTCCGTCAGCTCCTTTGGTACCTTCTAGTGTCAAATTATTCACACCAGCTAGAAAAAAGCAGCAACTGCTGATGCTAGATGCTAACATCCTCCTACCTTGCTACCCCCAGCGATCAGGGACTGGAATGTCCTGTACAGGGCCATGAAGGTATTTCTTGGATATATTAGAGGAAGGCTCACTTTTAGTTCAACTACAGCATCCCAGGAACACAGCTGTACTACTTACGTTGTGTTACACTGAGGTGATAACCCACCTCAGAAAAAGCAGGGTATCAGAACTACTTATACAACAGCCCTTTCACACCTGGACATGTAGCACAGGCACACAGCTGGCTTCAGCAGGAGCCAGCCCATCTCCAAGTACAACTTAATAGCTTAGGCTCTTCAGCAGACATTCAACAAGTAGGTTGCTTTTGGAACCACACAGCTGACTCTGAAAACAGAGTATTTGCATCTGCGCTGTCTTGTGCTTGAACTAAAAAAAACTGTGTTAGACCTGAGCTAGCTAATGAGGCAGGTGAGATGCGGCATCAGGTACCAAGTATTTGCAAACCAGAGAACCTGTACGCAGGTTATTCAGAACTAATCTTACTCATATGTTATTTTATATAAATAATACTAAGTAAAATAAATCTTTTGTTGTATTAACAAATTCTACTCCACATAGTAAACCACCCCAGTTAAGATACATTGAGAGCTTCACTGTCCTCTGTTGAGAAATGACTTTTGTGTCCTATCATTTTTTTCCCATGCATTCTAGTTTTGCACTTAAAGGGAGGAATTAGCAGCTGTGAATTTATTTGGACTAGCATTGATAAATTTAACACAATCTCCTTGTACAGTGGTTTGCATTTCCACCCTAATCCAGAATATTTCTTGTCAAGAATATGACCTTTTTTCAGAGGTGGCTTTTGAATATCAAGCTGTGTTTTCCTAAGCAGTTCAGTTCTCTCCAAATGACTTGCTCATATCCATGTTTCACTCTGTAGAAATCTGTCTATTTGCAACCACATCTAGTTTGGACTTCATTTCACTTCACATAACTAAATCTATCAGCAAGTTCTTCCTCTGTCAAATAGAAGATTATCATATTGAACAGAACACAAGCTTTCTAAGCAGAAAACAGATTCCCAGTTTTAACATGAATTTTCTTTTGCTTATGGAAATAAATGAAGAAGAGGGCTTGGTAGCATACGGTACTAAAAGGCATAAACTCAAAACTGAGTAAAGTGTTTTTCCGACCAAAATGATTTTCAAGAAGCCATGATAGGTAGATGGGAAGCTAAATGGTGTAGGCAAAAGAAGCAAAAATATAGATGGTCCAGAAAAAGTTCAAGTCACGCACTGGCTTGTATAGCATTACCTGTACTGTGCTACTTCCCAGGGTAGTTTCTTCAGCAAACATTAACAGCTCCAATCTCAGCCAAGAG
Organism: Falco naumanni; assembly: GCF_017639655.2. NCBI lineage: Eukaryota > Metazoa > Chordata > Aves > Falconiformes > Falconidae > Falco > Falco naumanni. The sequence continues at coordinate 35,910,676 of NC_054060.1, forward strand.
AAATAGTAATAGCATGCTGTGCTCTCTAAATTGAGATGCAGGTCATTTGTCTTTTTCCCAAGCAGACCCTCAGCTCCGCAGATTTGGTCTTCCTCACCCCCTGACCCCCAAAGATTCTGTTCAATGTCAGGCTTATTTCCCAGGTCCACGTTTATACGACTTCAATAAGAAAGGGAGTTTGTGTTAAAAACACAAGCATGTGTTTATTTGTAGTAAGTTTCCATATATTGTGGTAGGTGAGCTGTATCTCCTGGACATGCATTCTGCATAAGGGTAACACTTGTTCATGACACTCACCGTGGCTAAGGGACTCCCAAAATACCTGTCTTTAAGCAAAGACAGACCATTATACTGCAGACAGGGAACTGAAGCAAGGAGACTGGGTTCTTTGTGTGGCTTCAGGCTAGCCAGAGTCACCATGTCTCTTAAGAGAAAAGTCTCCTGAAATCCACTCATGACAAGAAAACACTTGCTTCCATAACTTGACATGCATGAGGTTTCATTTCAAAATCTTTTAAATACTTTAAATGGCAGTTTGGTGCACATAGTGGAGGGTACCCTGAAAAACTATCCATTTTCAAGCCAACAAGACAATCTCTCTCAAAAAAAAAAAAAAACAAAACACAAAACCCCAACAAACCATTCTCCTCCACCCAGCCCCACCCTGGTATTACTCAACCCAGAAGGAAATGGCGTAAAACATCTCCATTTGTGAGAGACCTTACTGCGAGGGAGGGACTAAGCCCAAGACCAACTATATTTGGAACAACGCAAAACCCACCTTTTCGCAAAAGCTTTCCCCCAATGATGAGCCGACATCCTTTCATAGCCAGATAATGATTAGCATGAAGAGAAAGAAAAAGAAAAGAAAAGAAAAGTAAAAAGCAAATGAAGTATGAAGGTGCTGGTAACTGAAATCTTTTTGGTAGATGTTAGCTTTATCCAGTATCTGTATTAGAGAATATCTTAACATTAGGAACACACAGGGCAGAAGATGACTAGTATCAAAGTTCTTATACTGGTTAAGGTGGTCCCAAAAGATGAGAAAAACCTGGAAGAGACAGAATCTGATATCCATCCGAAGAGCTGAAAAACATTAAGAAATTAGAATGCCCAAGACCTTCAAAAATCCGTGTTTATTTACAGCAAGTAGGAAGCTTTCTTTCTAAAACAGGGAGGATAAATAGTATCAACATTTTTTTAAAAAAAAGCATTAATTTTATGCAATAGCGAGAACTACTTTCACACCAGCCAGATTAACTAATAAAATGTAACCTTACAAAAGTCTCTAGGAATGTTTGTTACTTTAGCTGTTACCTCAACTTTGTATGAAATGCTACAAAGTGATACAGAATTTCTTGGAAAGCTGTCAGACCAGTAACAATGATGATATCCTCATTCGATTCAGCATTTTTAATTATTGTAAGAAAAAAATTGTACTTAAAGCCTATTCCTTACAGCCTATTCCTTACAATGTTAATGATCTAACCATTCTAGGACATGATGAACATTTGAGAAACTAAACTGCTTCGCTACCCAAACCTGGGCACACAGCATACAAACACATGGCAATTTCTGGCTGCACACTCCCCACCAGCACTCTATTTATAGAAAAACTTACCAGGAAACATACCAGTTTTTTAAAAACACAAAAATATTTTTAAGTGAAACATGTGAAGGCAAATTTCACTGCACCCCTTCCTAACAATGTGTTCTATTTTATTTCCCATTCATCATTAACACTTCAAGAACATACAGACTGCTGAGTACTACTCAGTGTAAAAGAAAAAAGGTTAGCCCTAAGGATATTCACAAAGGTGGCATCTTATTGCAGGGATATATCCATGAAACAGCACAGCAGAGCATCCTGTAATTGCTGACGAAGGAATTCTGCTGAAAGTCAAAACACAGATTTACGGTTCTGGCAACCACCAAGAGGTGTCACAGCAAACACTCAACCACAATTGTTGATATACCAGTTACTGCTCTGGGAATCCCTAAGTTGTCATATATTATAATATAGGAGAATAATGTCATAATTTATAATAGAAAGACATCAGGTGAAGATGTCCTGTACTTGTCCTGATTTTACTTCCCTCCCAGCACTGACCAGAGCATAAACAAGGACATGGAGAAGGTGGATTTTGTCAGACCCAGTATGCCCATGCAGATGTTCGCATAACCAATTCTTTGGTTCCAGCACATACCATTAAAAGGCATTTTTAGACTAGCTTGCTACATAATCAGTCTTAAGGGTGAACAGTCATGGCTTCCATCTCATGAAATTTTAAACACTGTCCTACAAAGGAACATGCTATCCCATGTGGCACTGAAGTTATCAATCCATGAAGGCAGATCTATTCACCGCAGTGTACTACAGCCCTACCATTATGGATGCTGCGATCGAATGGAACCACTGAGAGGGTTGGAACTCAGCAAGGGAGACAAACAGACCTCCTAGAAATATATTATAGCTGGTAAAGGAGAGAAAACACTAATTTGGATGCTTCCATTGCCAAAAGATGGAGAATTCACTGTGTAATTCTCAGCATACCATGAGTACTCATTTAACTGGTATGACACTTCATGAAGATGAGTGGCTAGTTCAATTAGGTCGTATTTGTCAAACAACCAGTTTAAAGGCAGAACCTGCAGACTGAATGCAGTACTTGGCACACACAGGCTATACCTCTTGACATACATTCCTAATTGTTTCTAACCTCAGCAGGGAGGGCAAAATAAAGGAAGAAAACAGGAGTAACAGTCGGGATAAGGCAGCTACAGCTGAAACCAAGCAATGCAACCTCCTACACTGGGCAGCCTGATGCAGGTGGACAGTATGGACTGACATACTGGAGACTCGCTTGGCAGAGGAAGCATTGCTACCCAAAGCAACAGCTGCACATTCAATTCTGGCCCCAGACCAGTGGTGGGAAGAGTAGTGACAAATGCACCACTGCCCTGAAGATCAGAGTGGGAGAACGCCGATAGCAAAGCATTAACAGCCTTCAGCAAAGGAAGGATGCTCCCCTTCAGACATACAGGGTCTGGCTCAGGAGTCCTTCCCATGTTAACTACTACAGCTCCCACCAACGTATTTGACATCATTTGGTTCATACTCTATATACAGTGTATGAAAGAGAGTGAAACTGTAATTCCATGATTAGCACTGAACAACACAACAGTGAAGAAATCCTGCTTATATAATCAAAAAGATAAGTCTGGTGCCAGTTAGAAAAGCTTTTTAAAAGCTCTTTTGTTGCTTCACATTATCAAGATCTGACATTGATCATATCTTTCCAGCCAAAGTTTCTTTACTGCTGATTAAAATGGATATTTATTGACATCAGCCTGGGGAATAATAGCTGAAGAGCCAACCATATTCTATTCTTCACCAACAATACTGCCAACTAAGTTGTTTCCAGAATCATCACTGTCAGTAATTACATGCTAAACAAAAAACCCCCTCACAGTTGGTTTTCAAAGACCACACTGAGCTTGCAGATAGAAAACTTTGTTTAGGCTTTAACCCTGCAGGAACAAATTTTATTTGAAAGTTAATTTTTGTTTATATATATACACACATACACACACAGAGCTCAACAACTTGCTGCTTTACAGGCCAAGAATTCTTTCTTAACCCAAGGGTTTCACCCAGGAGACTGACTGGAGTGTTATCACAGGTGTACTTAGTACCTTTCAAGTTTATGTTTTAAGAGCTGTAAGTATCTATTCATCAAACGTTCTAAAGATTTTTAGTGGCAGATGATCTCCACACTAAGCAGAGCCAACCCTGATATGCCATGAGCCTAAAAAAAAAAAGTGACCTCCATTTTTGATCTGGCAGCATTACTTGACTGAGAAGAAGAGGAAGTTGCAGACATGTGCTACTTGTATATCATATGAAATGGAGATCTGAAGAGACAAATGCCTCCACTCTTAGAATTCCTTTGACCTGAATCACCTGAGGCACACAGTCAACAGGAATTGTCGACTTACATCAACATGAATGTCTTTTGACTACAATTAAAATGGAGAATCAAGCAGGTGAGGATATTAGGTGAGCGGGTAAGAAAGCCTAGGAAGAAGTCTATGAATTTTAGTGTACGAAACCCAGTATTTTCCCTTGTTTATATTCTTTCAATAATTTCTGTTGTGCTGTTTTTCAGACTGCTACTTCCAAGGTCATAATTTAAGTTACATTCAGTGGTGCTAATAAAATACATGAAATAAGTCTGACTTTTTAACAACTTCTGGAGTAAGGTCCTGCAGCTTAGGTTTCTTGAGTTACTGAAATAATGTAAAGAGGAAAAGAAGTTTGTTTCAAGGAGCAGAACACCACAATTTGTGAAAGATGTACCACAGCAGTTACATACCTCTGTCTGTAGTTGTGGCACAACTCCAGTTATCTTAGCCCTAGGGTGCTGTGCTATGAGTGGCTTAAATCAAACCAAAACAAAAATAGTCAGAAGTATTTCCATCCTTCCCCACCTGAACTGGACATTCCCATCCTCTCCTGCTGTGTCAGTATTTGCAGCCACACAGAATGGGGATAAACCCACTTTTCTTAAGGGTTCTCATTTCAGTCAAATCAACAGCTGACCAGACTCATCATACAGCCCTGCAGTAATTAGTGCTGGCATAAACCACAGGTGGGAAGAGGCAGCCAAGGCTGATACCCCCAGCAGCCACCTATCAGTTCAAGCTGACAGCGAAACCAAACAATTAAACACAGCACAGGCTGCTTAGCAGAGCTGAAGAATGAAACTTCTCACTTCAAAATGTGAAAATATTAACAGTCAGTGACTCGCAATGTCACACAACCTAATCAGGTATTTTTTTTAAGTACGAACACAGTACTGGACCCATCAGGCATCCCAGGCAGTAAGAAATGCACAAAAAGCATTTTGCTGCTCTAAGTTTGGAATAAACACATCCCAGATGAAGTCCTAAAACAAACATATTATTTCTAGTTATTTTCCCACCTTCACCTAATTTAGTTCAAATCAGAATACTTATGACAACTGGTGAAGAATATGGAAGAAGGTAGATGGTCCCTGTAGGATAAAATCCATCAGAACTCTTGGTCACAGGCACAATTCCCTCCCCAGTCCCTCCCCTAAAAACCCAAAAAACTAACACATGACAGTATTTCATGCTACGGAAGAAAGCATTCCAATTACAGATCTATTTGTAATAGGAGAAGACTGATAAATAATATATAAAATAATGCAAGCTTGCAGTCTGCAAATGCTCTAATGCATTTCATAGCTGATTGGTAACAAACCAAGACATACCTCACTAACCTTCATAGTATCTTAAAAGTAATTTTTTGAACCCAACCCTGCCTTTACTAAACCTTTTTAAATAAATAAAAAAAAGATACTTGCTGCACAGAATCCTTTTGTATAGGCTTGTACCAGCACAGTTGCCATCACACTGGTATTTTTCAATAGCAAATTTTTCACATTAGGCACAGTCATGGAAATGAGAGTATATTTTAGTCTCGCTTTTCCTCAAATTACTTAAATTTTTAAGTCAGATTGGCCTGTAGTACCAACACATTCAAAACAGTTACCTTCCCCCTTCAAAAAAACACAGCTGTACAAGGAGCACAGAGGTTCAAATTAAACTGTTTATTCTAGATTCTAAGAATTCTAAGATCTTTCTTTTCTCTTTCATGCTCCTAAAAAAAAAAATAATCTACCAACCTCTACCACCCGTATTTCCTTGTTTCTATCTACAGTTCATCATCATCTTCCCACTCTGTGGGAAATTTTTTAACGAGTAGCTGTCCTACTACCCCCCAATCTTGTTCCTTCCGCTCCTACTACTTTGTCACTGGTTGTCCTCCATCCTGCCATATGCACATTCCTCTGTGCCTCCTCTTATGTTTTCCACCACCCATCTCCCTTTCCCATTATGTTTCCACACTCTCTCCTCCTCCATCTTCCTTCCCTTTCTCCTCATCACTAGCAAAACAGGTTAGTCATCCTTCTGTGAACTAAAGGTCCTCCTTCTGAGTCCACCTTGTCTCCCAGTTTTAGACAAAGGGGGTCTCTGCTGCCTCTGTTGCTTTTTCTCTCACATGCAGGACCTAATTCTGAAGAAGACACAAAAGACCTGATCCTCTCATTCACTTTTGTCCCCTAAGCAGCTGGCAGCCATTGCCACACAAGACATGGCCAGAGAGGAGCTGCTCTATCTTTGTGGTGAGAAGCCAGCTCATCACAGGCCAACAGCCAGCTTCCAACTGTCCAAGTGTGAAGTTCCTATGATCACAGATCATCTGGGATGCCTTTCCTCTCAAAACCAGGTGACTCTGAGCCAAATTCTTTAATCTCAAAGGCACTAAAGGCTTGATAGCTGTGAGTGGCTTTTGGGGAAAGTGACTGTGACAGTATTTCCACTTCAGCAGCACATGTCTTGATAAGAAGGGGTATACACTGCCTTAAAACAAAAATATTCAAGTACTGACAATTAGACCTTGTCTATTCAAGAGGAGTTGCCAACCACTGAACGTGGTTAACTGCAAGCACAGACAATAATTTATGCTCACTGTCATTCTGGAGGCTAACTTCATTTTCAAAACTGCAAGTATAGGCACGGATAAGCTATGATCAGCACGCTTCAACCAGATTCAACACCAGCCAAGCTTTTATCAGCAGTGGTAACCTTCCAAGCAGAGAGAAGGCATTAAGGGGGTCTGCAACCATGGCCCAAAGGCTAGTTGAATACTTTGGCACCTCTTAAGCCTCTTCTCACCTGAGCTTCAGAGTCCTATGAATATTAAGTAATGAGACTTCTCTTACGTGAAAGAGAATCAAGGGCTCCATTTACTTGCCAACACAACAGACCCAGCTTTGGGGTAGAAGAATGGTTAGTTAAAGCATCAAAATCATCACATTTGTATTTTTTTAAAAAGAGAGACACATGGTATTCATCTCTGTAGGGGTAATTCAGACAAACTAAATGTCAGATTTAAATTTAGTTTTAAGCAAGCCTGAACAGAATGAGTTTTGGGGAATTTCTAGATAGCCAATGATCAGAACATCAGAGACAGCTTCTTGAGGGATACGGTATTGTACTGAGGGGCTGCTTCAATGGATTTGGCAAATACTCTTGATTAATCACTCCCTGTCAATATCACTACCTACAGGTATTTCTGTGGTCACCAGCCCAGAATACAGCAGTTGAAAAATATGCCTTAATCTAAACCTAAGGCAATTCATCTGCAAGCAAGACAATCCATGTATGTCAAATTATGAAGATTACTAAAGAGAAGCGTTAGACCAATATTTTGAAGTGAGAACAAGGTGCCTTAAGTGGAAGACATGTAAAAATCTAACTTCAAGTGCTCCAACACACAGCTTGTGAATAATGTATTTCCTCAAGCACATGCTAAGTCTTTCCACTGTCAAGTTATCCATCATAAAGTCTGAATTAATTACACTAGAGAACCTGATCTGAAGACTTTCTACAATGATTTACTGGGTGGCCTTCACATATATGTGGAGCTCGAAAACCTTAGTCAGGTTCGCTTATAGACTAAAACAATTACACAAATAAACTTTGTATAATACTTTGTAGAGTACACCACAATTTCAACTCTCCCCATGGCATAAGAAGGGCCGCATAATATTTTAATTATTTTCTTCCACAAGGCAGGAAGCTCATTGAGATTTTACAACCAAATATGCTTAGTTGGCTTTTTGCTCAATACAGCCCTTAGCCTGCAGGTTGCATCTAGTGCTAAAACAAATAAAGATCACAGAAGTTAGAAGTGCCTATTATGTCAATAAAATCTAAATCCCTAGTAACGCAGTAATTGTTCCATGCAGCATGTTTTCTAACGCTTTGTCTGGTCTTGTTTTAAACAATGGGGCTACCATCACTTTTCTCAGACTATTTATGGTCTGGAACAATCCAACAGTTTTTCCTGATCTTTAACCAAAGAAACATTAACTTTTTATGCCAATCCACAACATAAGAAGCCCTCATAAAAAAGCCTCCTCTGTCAAGCTTAGCATCTGCCTCCTAAAGAATATCAGATAGCCTTTACAGAAAGCTGAATACAAAGTTCACTGACCGACTCATTTCAGACCAACGCTGAGTGACAACTCCCTTCTGTTTATCATTTGGGGACGTGTCAGAGCCTATGCAGAAAAACGGTTTGCCAGGACACACCGGCATCAAGTTAGTTTTAACTTAAATATAAATACAGTTCCTGTCTGCAGAAAGGGAGTCTCCTACTGAGCTTCGTTTGTGGCTATCTGCTCATGTCATGTGGTAGGACTATGGGTGGTGGGTTTTTTTCTTTCTTCCTTTAGTATACGACCTGTGCGACTGCTAACACAGTGTTTGACTCAATCTTGTAAACAGTGTCAATTCCTAAACCCTGCCTTTACTAAGGAAGGAAAAAAAACCAACCACAAACCGGCAGGGGGGGAAGGAAGGCACAGGCTCCCTTGTCTGGAGGATAATTCCAATAAAGAAACCCTTTTAATGTCATCTGAACAGGTGACTAGTCTAACAGCGTCATTATCATCGAGAACCCTGCAAATTAAGCAGGGAACAGGCCTATTATCTAGGTCACCGAGCCCACCCCTACCAAAGCTGAATTACTCCCCATCTGTTTACCTGAGGTTTATTCGGCTCCTTTTAGGAGTAAGTTTGCACGTTAGGACAAGACAGCAACCCCCCGGGACCCCCCTTCCCCACCCCATGACCAACACCTCAGCCCCGACGGAGACACGAATAAAGCGTTAGGGGGGGGCTCCGGGTTGGGGGGATGCCCGCCAATGCTACTAACTAGATAAACCGTGCGGGGCCGGGGAGGGGGGTGGGGGTGTCGTTAAAAAAATAACCAATTTAAAATAATTGGCTAATTTGGGCGCAGTACAAGCGGTAAGAGGTTAACTGTAGTCCCCCGCAGGGCGATGACCCCCGGCCAGCCCGGGCCCGCTGCCCCCCGGCCGCGCCCCGCAGCCAGCGGCGCCGGGGGGTGCGCGGCCGGTCCCCCCGCGGCCGGCGGTACTCACGTTCTCGGTGTCGCGCTCGTTCACCGTGGGCAATGGAGTCCGAGTGGACATTTTACTTCACTCGGGCGGCCGCGCTGCCCGCGACGGCGGCGCGCACACACACACACACGGGCCCCCGCGCCGGGCTGCGCGTCTGCTCGGAGATGGTGGTCGCAGGGAGCCACCATGAAGGACGAGGTGGCTGGCGGGGGGCGGCGTCGCGTCGGTGCCCCCCACCCTCCGGCGTCGCCCCACGCCCGAGCTAGATCCCCCTCTGGGAGCGGAGCGGCCTCGCCCCCTCCGAGTCCTCCGGGCTCATCCTACAGCCAGGCCGGGGTCCGCGGGGGTCAGCAGCGGGGAGGGGGGCGCTTCATCAAGCGGGGAGGGATGGAGCCGGGGGAAGGGAGGCGGCGAGGGAGCGGCTCGGTGGGGGGAAACGCACGGCGGGCGGGCGGGGAGGAGGAGGCAGCGGGGCGCCGCGCTGCCCGGCTCCTCGCACCGGCCCCTCTACGCTGCAGCCGGGGCACGGCGGCTAGCGCAGGCCCGCCGCCGAGGGGGCTCCCCTCTCCTTCCCCCGCCGCGGCCCCGCTTCACCGGGCCGCCGCTCGCATCCCGGCCCGCCTCTACCCGCCCGCCCCAGGCTCCGAGAAAGCCGACACCCGCGGGCCGCGGCCGGGCTGGGGAAGCTGGGTGCCCGCCCGACGTCCCCCTGCCTGCCTGCCCCCCACCCCTCCGCCGCTCCCTGACGAGCCAAGATGGCCGCCCGGCTTCCTCCGCGCCGAGCCCAGCTCCGACATGAACCGGAAGGGCCCGCCCCCCGCCCGGGGAGGCCGGCGCCGGCGGCTGGTTGCTAGGGGCGGGGCGCGGGCGCCGCGGGAGGCCGGCGGAGGCCAGTGGGCCCGCGGCGGGGCCGGGCCGGGCCGGGCTCTTCCTCGCGTGGTGCCCCGGTCCGCCGGGGAGGGGTCGGTGGGAGCCCTGCCCGGCCCCGGGCACAGCTCTGCCGCCCTTCGCCCGCCGGAGCAGCCCCGGGGCGGCGCGGCCTGTTGGGGGTCTCCGAAAGAGGCCCTCGGGGAGCCCCGCTGCGGCGGGGCCGGGCGTGAGGGGAGAAACGGTGCGAGCCGGGGCGGGGTGTCAGCTGTTGGGGGGCACCGTGGGGCAAAGGGGATACAGCCCCGGAGGGGGGCTGGAGGAATGGCAGCATCTCCTCCTGGGGGAGCCGGTCTCCAGCCGGAGCAGGGACGCGGGCACCGACCCCGGTGCCCGCCCGCGGCCCAGGGCGGGAGCAGTGCCATGTGGGGGCCAGAAGAGCGGGTGCCGTGCAGCGGTGTGCAGGGGTCGGCCCCCAGGTCTGCCAGAGCACCCCCTCCCTTTTCTTGGCCTTCGCCAGCCCGGGAGGTGGTGCGTGGCGGGCAGAGGGGCTCAGGCGTGGGGGGCTCTGAGGCTGGCGGTAGCCGGCCAGGTGCCCGTACAGTGTCACAGCCCTGCGTTTTCATCCCAACTTAAAGCTTTGCTCGTTTGGTGGAGGGGGGCAGAAGCCTGGGCCATCAAAACATGCTTTGTATATCCAGTAGTTACTCTGCACAATCATTTTTAAGTGTACAGGAAAGATCTCAGCGTAGTCATGAGTAGATCCAATTGAAAATGAGAAAGAGAAGTAACTTGTGTATAGTCAGTATATAGGTGATTTAGAAATAAATCTGTGTTGGTTTTTTTGTTGGTTTTTTTTTTTTACACAGAAAATACGAACCCCTGCAGGAGAAAAAACAGCTACCTCTGGTGGGATTTGTAGAAACTTGTCTTCTCTGAGCATCTGACAGCCTAGCGGTAACATTTCATCTTTCTAAAGTGTAGTTTATCTGACAAACTTCATGCCTCATAAATATTTACTAGCTTAGCCTTGAAGTCCATCCTACAATGTAACTAGTATTTTCCTTGCTTTTAGAGACATGAGCAAGAAAAGATAGCTTTTGAACACTACCAGGTAAATGGCTTGTCTGGCACACCATCATCAGGACTCCAAGATGCTCCACAACACTTGACTGGCAGGAGAAACCCACTAGACTTGCATGGAGTCTTACCTTCCTTCCTTGTTCTCAGGCTAATGCCTTGCTCTGTGTCAGCAACAGGAATTTTGGATTTGAACAGTCACCTCTTGTGCAAACAATCCATATTTCTGTGTGTACATATACATCCGTGTGTGTATATGCTCAGACGGTACATGCTGGTTGCAAAGCTGCCCTTTCCGGGTAGCAGGCAGGAGGACCCTTTGCACAGAAAAGGGAGTGGGATTTGCCTCTGTCTGGCTTGCCAAGGTCAGTCACGAAGTCTGAAGCAAAGCCAGGAGTATCCAGATCTCCTGACTCTCTGCTTTTGCCACAGGGCTGCTGCTTCATCCTTTTCTTTTCAGTTGCCAGTAGAATATGTTGTTTACAATGTGTTTGTGAAAAATTGTAATTGACTTATGACAGAGTCAGAAAAAGGGTAAAAAATATAAACTGAGGTTTGCTTGGCTTGTTAACCAGACCAATGGTCTCACTCCGCACTTTTGGGCACTCCAGCCAGCATGAGGAGGATGAACTGCAGGCATTGGAGCCAGGGAGTAATTTGCAGTGTGTGAGCAGTGCACTGAGCTCAGTAATGCTGTTTGCACCTACAGGTTTGCCTGTCCTGAGCCTTGGCAAAGCTGAGATCTGTGGAAGTTCTGGGCACAGGCATGAAGAGGTATTAAAGTAAGCTAAGCGTTGTGTTATACGTACTTGCATTGCTGTCCAGGGAAGCAGTAGTCACTCAGATAAAACCTGAACTACACAGTGGTGGATGGTTAGGTGAAAATCCTGGGCCTGTTGATACCGTAGGAATTTTGCTGTCACCCTCAGTAAAGCCCACATTTAATACTCACAGTCTACATTAAAAGGCACTGGGGAGAGGGTGCAGGGGGAAGGGGAGTTGTGGGGAAGGACTGTTTGTGTATTTCAGACTCATGTTTCTGATTGGCAAAGTGACTTTGAAATAAGAACTTTTGAAGAAATTCTTGAGACCACCAAAAGAAGAGCAGCCGATTTTGCTGTTTTATTGCCAATAAATGGCAACATTGATTAGTGCTGGTTTTTCCGTGTAGCAAATCTTGCATGGGGAATGACAAATTTTATTGTTGCTATATTCTGTTTCTCCCATTTAAAAAGATGAGTTCATTTCAGAGTGTGTTCATTTTCCTCTTAGAAATTGGACCATAGTAAAAAAAACCTGATTGCATGGTTTTCTGTTTCTTTGTTGTCCATAAATATTCTGCATATTATCAGGTACTACTTAAGCTGCGTTCAGAAATCAGAAGGTGATTTTTTTCCTATTAAAGGCTCTGAAAACTCAGAAAGCAGTCTGATAATCAAATCATGTTTTCTGGTTCTTGTGCTATCGCTAGTGATAGTGACAGTGATTTCGTAAGTGGGACTTAAATGAATGTTTGTATGTTATCCGGAATAGGCTGCAACTGGGCTTTGAGCTGTACTGGCTACAGTGCTGACAATTGTAAAAGCTTGTTTTTGCCAGTAGAGTTGGAGAATATGACTCAAAGACACACAGGAAGCAGATCTGCTAGTTAAGGTGCCTTTTTTATGTCACTCTTTTGGCTGTCACCACACACAGAAAACAAAAGAAAACAAAATAACATCATTGTGGTGAAGAATTTAGATATTTTTTTTCTTCTGGACATTAGAAGTCACACTAAGAATCTATTATCAATGCACTGCACAGGTAGAGTAGACCCTAACTAACAGCATTTGTGATCAGGGAAAAAAACATTGAAATTAATTACAATTGCTGGACAAAACATAAGAATTGATTTTAATGTATTCCAATGCACAGGTTTTGAGTCTTGTGGAAGAAGGATTGCAAATGCAGAACTAATGAAGGAATTTCTTTTCCCCTCACCTCACTTTAAAGGCTATGAACTGAAAGGCAGCAGTTGGTAGAGGCAAGTAGAGAACCAGCTAATGTAATTGTTATAGCTGCCTTGTCGTGCACTGCAGCTATGATAGTGTACACCAGCTGGGAATCTTCCCAAATATTAGATCATTTTAGTTTATACAAAAATAGCAGTTTAGACTGATACTTGTTAGCCCTGGTGTGAGTTGTTGGTGTTTCTTTAAGCCTTTATGAAACACATTTTAAAATGGGTTACATCCACAGGGATGTAACCAGTATTATTCATTCTTATTCCACTCCTTTATTGTTTTTTTTTTTTTATTTGGGCTTTTTTTCTTTGTTTTTTTAATTTGTTGGGGGGTTTTGTAGACATTCTAGGATATTCTATGCAGTGGAATATTTCCAGGCCTCTTTTACTATCAGTGTTGCCTTTAAAACTAAAGTAATTACTTGTGTTTGAAATCATTATTTGTATTTGTTTTTAAAATTTTAACTTCCACAGAATATATTATTTTAACAGTGTTTTATAATAGGAAGAATGATTTTGAAAATGGCAATTGCAAAGCTATTGATAGAAAAGTACTGATTACTGTCTGCAACCTGAGTCAATAGTCCATGCTTAATTATAATGAGGCCCAAGTGCAACCCACTGCAAGGCCAAGGCAAATGTGTGTTTTGGATGGCAGAGAAAACAACAGAAAGATAAAAGATCTTCCTTCTCAATTTTATGTCCGGCAGAGAATGAGATCTGAAAATGGGAGAATATTTTGTGTGTGGTGACTTCTTCCGTTGATCTGTGCCCATTTAACTTCTAAAGTTGCCTTTCCTTATAGGAGAAGAGCAACTCCCTGGGGACAGCAGAGTGGCTGTGGCAGTACAATTGCTCTGCATTTCTCAGGTATCAGAGGGGTTTGAGCACTGGGCTGCAACTATGAGAAAACAGGAGCGAACCATGGTGGTTCCTGGGCTGCACACCTCATTTAATTCCTTACTTGTAAGGCCAAGCACACTGTGCTGTGCCTGCAGAGCCATGTCTCATGATGTGTGAGATGTGAACCTTTGTGATGGGGTTGCTATCAAGTCCTGAACTGCACTAATTCCACCACTATTTGTCACAAATGCCTATACGGATCATAGGCTCTGGGACAGAATCACACTGCTCCAGAGAGCTGGGTGAGAGCATTGCTCTCATGGGTTGGCACAAGGTCAGTGTTTAGAAAAATGAGAGAATTGAAAATATCTCCTTAGTTTACCATAAACCTGACGCCTTGGGGGTTACAAAGGAAATGCAAATGACAAGTAGCCAGTTGGTGATGATGCTAGCTCTGAATTTGACTCTGTATGTTTGAAGCTAAAATGGGTGTTTTATAACAAGCCTTTTCCATTTCTACTAGTGCATGACCCCAGCAGAGCTGTGTCTTAAACATAAATTCTTTCAGATGCTTTGCCATCTGAGTCAGGCATGTTACTATTCCTTCTGTGCTGTTTCCTGTGTGGTTGATACTGAATCAAAGACTCTATTCACAATGATGGGAAAAGAATAGATGACTCTACCACACGTAATGTTTTCAAGCACAAATTAGTAATTGGTGTGCCCCAGGGTTAGTGGGAAGTAATTGTTTTGTAGCAGTGAGATAAATTCCAAGGGTTTTGGGCACAGGTTATCTAAAAATGGTTTAGCCCACGCTTGTTCAAAAAGGAACATCTAAAATTGTTGACAGGCTAATGGAAAATACACAGCTTGGCTGAAATTCCCAGGGCCCACAATAATCCCCAAGAGCTGGGTTTTGCTTGGGGAGACTTGCCAAGGAGTTGTTAGAACTTCCTTCTCTGTCTCCAACCCCAGAGCATCTAGCATCCAACCTGCAACTCACACCTGTAATAACCATTAGTATGTTCATTGGTCAGCAGAGCCTCTCAGCCACCATCCCTGTTGGTTATACCCTTCCCTTCTCTTCTCTGGGAAGAATCCTTTATTCTGAGACCTCCAAGTGTGTCACCATTTCAGGTGAAGGCCCAGGTTCATGCTCATATGGTCTCCAAGGCTTTATCAGAACCAAGCCCTGAAGTGCCTCTGTGTGGATTTCCCTGAAGTAAATTGTGTTTGATTTAGATTGTATCTTTCATTTAAATATTGCCAGAGGCAAGCAATCCATGACCAATCCAGGAAAACCATCCATGTGATTTTTCCCCCCTCAACATCAGAAACATTTGTTTCTGCTCTGGATATGCCTACAGATGACAGCTTCCAGCTATGGGGGTCTATCCTGCTTTTGTATTGTGGAGGATCAGACTACTCCCAGCCAGGACTCAGCCCACTGCCATCTTTTAAAGAGACGAAAGAGATTGAAATCTTGGGGTCTGTCACCAAAAGGCATCCTATTCCAATTTGTAAGCACTAGCATGCATGTTTTCTCTGATTGATCTCCACCATATCTATCAGTTTGTGCTGCAGATACCAGAGGTGAAGATGGTATTCCAGCTGTAATAATACGAAACCCAAATACAGACATGATATTGCTTATTTTGCTGATGCCATGGCCAAAGAACCTGTTTAGCCCTCGCAGATACTGTAACAGTGAACTCTGGGAGCTCGTGTTCAGCTGTGACTCACATGCCCTTTTCAGTATGTCTGACCCTTCCCCCTCCACATGCGTATCTCCTGTCTTGAAAGTATGCTTTATTATTCCTACAGGTACGATTTTTACCTTTGGTCATACCCAAATGTGTATCATTCACTTGAATGCAATTTTGCAAACTGGTTTGCTCTGCACCAGTGACTCATCTGATTTCCACCTCTCTTATCTATCTTGGTATCATATGCAAAGCTTATCAATAATCCTTTTGTTTCTTTTTGCAGTCCTTGATAAAATATCAATTGGTGCAGATGAAGAACCAATTGTGCAGGATTGCAGGACCATATTGCATTTTTCTGCTGTTAAAAGATCACTGGTAAGTAGTTGTCACCTTGAAAATACACGTGATGCACTGGCCATCCCAGGGTGGGAAGGGGCTAGAGGGAAAATAATTCGCAAAAGTTAGCTGATTACTAGAGTCTTTCAGTGAGCAAAGGGAAGGGGCGCAAGGACTGAGGGCTTGATAAATGGTTGTAGGGGGACACCGAGCCAAATGTCCGAGGGTAGCACCCAGGGAGCAGTACTTGCTGCCCTGGTGCCCCAAGCACCCTTCCAGGAACACAGCATCCTTAACACAGCAGTGTTTAAGGGATGATTAGTTAGACAGCCATTTTATGTGTGTCGTGTTGGGTTTGTACTGTTCCCGTTTCTTAATCAACATGTCCTGCTGTAACAAGTTGAAGACCTTAAAGAAGTTCGGGTGTTTTACATCAGCTTCATTACGTTTATCACTCAAACTTGCAATCTCCCTGGTGAAAGATAACAAGTCAGTTTGAAAAGGTCTCTTCCCATAAATTCCCGTTGATTGGCATTAATTATATTTCCCTCCCTTAATTCTTTGTTAATCTAGATCCCTGTGAGTCATTCCATTATACTGCTGGGACTCCTGTCAGGAGACAGGCCTATAAATACTTAGATCTTTGTCTCTACCTTTTCCAAAAATTTTCCCAACATCTGTTTTCCTTTGGAGCTTCCCCACTGCCCTGAAAGTTACTGGAGATCACATGCAGCTGTAGTGCTGTCCTTCTGCATTGAAGGCATCCTTGATAATCACCCAGACAAAGCCAGTCACATTGTATGTTCTATTGAAACAAGGAGTTTTCGGACAATGAATTAACTTACAATCATAAACAACCTTTGTAAAAGCACAGGAAGATATATTTCATTTGCATGTTTGAGTCTCTATATCACAACCTAGTACTGTGGCTACAAAGGATCTTTTTTTAATTGCATGGATGATTTTAAAAAAGGATTTATAGAAGACCAGCCAGGGGAATTCACAGCACAGATGGGTTTTGTGTATGGTCCCCAGCATGGGGCTTTACAGCACCTTTGCTCTTCTAGTGCTAAACCACCTTTTGCCTTCCATTCTCCTCAAACAATGACAGGAACCCAGGAAATTAAGAAATAGCCCCATACTTACTACTGTAACTGTAGATGTGTAGTGACATAATTTTTTTTGTTTGTTTCAGAACAACAAGGAGTTGACAAATACATAACATACTTGGGCTTGTTTCTTAGGAAAAGATGATCTGCTGCCTTGAAAATACCTGCTACAAGGTCAACAGCTTCAAATTGAATTGGAGAAATATCACATTAGTGCTGTTGCCCCAGTCCTGATTGAAATTCACATCACACAGGAACATAAAAACACTTTTGGAGAGAGGATGTTTCATCATCTAATCACAGGACAGTTTTCAAGATGCATAGAAGAACAAAGTGAATTAGAAGGAATGTTTTAATACTATCAAAATAAAAAGCAGGAATTAGGACTATCATCATTTCAAGCACACACAAATAATAAATTAAAGTCCTGTATTCACCTGCATCTGTATTTTTCTGAACAGGTATCTGAAGTTGCTGGTGAAGACCAGGTTCCTCCCAGCTGCCCCTGCTGCAAGCCTGGCCAGCATTCCCTGAGAGGAAAGACGTGCTCCCAGCTCAGACTTTGAAGGAACAGGACATCTTTGTCCCAAAATAGTCAGGGCACAGTCTCTGCTTCTTCCTGGCCAAGAGTGCCAGTCACAGCTTAGTCTTTTTGTCACTGATGACAATAAACATTTTGGGATTAGGTCTGTGGTCTGTATGAATCCCATAGCTCTGTATGACATGCCTGAAATGCCTGGCGCTATATACACCTAATAAATGAATAGTCCCTTTTGGCAGTGTAGTCTGTGCATGCTGCAGGTATTCTCTGTGGAGAAAATTCAGTCTGCTGCATACAGCTGAAGAGTTTTCTCCATGTATCATGGAGTTTCCCTTTGAACAGTTTACATCGATTTTCTTTTCACATACTATACAGCATCACCATTTACAGGCAAACATCTACCTACAACTGTATTACATTAATTACCATTCATTGCTTTTCTTCCCTTTTGCCCTTCCCTTTTTTAGCCTAGTACTTCTCCTCGGACTTGTTGGACCAAAGTCTCCTTTCACCATTCATAAAAATCATAGAATCGTAGAATGGTTTGTGTTGGAAAGGACCTTAAAGACCATCCAGTTCCAGCCCCCTGCCACGGGCAGGGACACCTCCCACCAGCCCAGGTTGCTCCCAGCCCCATCCAGCCTGGCCCTGAGCACTCCCAGGGGTGGGGCATCCACAGCTGCTCTCGGCAGCCTGTGCCAGAGTTTTGCTACCCTCACAGTACAGAACTTCTTAATATCTAATCTAAATCTACCCTCTTTCAGCTTAAAACCATTTCCTTTGTTCTATCACTACATGCCCTTGTAAAAAGTCCCTCTCCAGCTTTCTTGCAGGCCCCCTTCAGGTACTGGAAGGCTGCTATGAGGTCTTCCCAGAGCCTTCTCCTGGCTGAGCAACCCCAGGTCTCTCAGCCTGTCTCTGTAGCAGAGGGGCTCCAGCCCCCTGATGATCTTTGTGGCCTCCTCTGGACTCGCTCTGACAGGTCCATGCCCTTCTTTTGTGGGGGGCTGCAGAGATGAACACAGTACTCCAGGCAGGGTCTCACCAGAACAGAGTAGAAGGAGAGAATCACGTCCCTCAACTTGCTGGTCACCCTTTTTTTGATGCAGCGCAGGGTACAGTTGGCTTTCTGGGCTGCAGGTGCATGTTGCCAGGTCATCCCCAAATCTTTCTCCTCAGGGCTGCTCTCAATCCATTCTCAGCCCAGCCCGTATATGTGCTTGGAATTGCCCTGCCCATGTGCAGGACCTTGCATTTGGTCCTGTTGGACTTCATGAGGTTCACACAGGCCCACCTCTCAGGCCTGTGAAGGTCCCTCTGAATGGCACCCCTTCCCTCCAGCATGTCAACAGCACCGCGCAGTTTGGTGTGATCAGCAAACTTGCTGAGGGTGTACTCCATCCCACTGTCCATGTTGTTGACAAAGATGTTAAACAGTACCCATCCCAGTACAGACCTCTGAGGAATGCCACTCGTCACTGGTCTCCACTTGGACACCAAGACCAAAATTGTTGAAGGGCAACCATCCAGCCAGTTCCTTATCCAACAATAAGATACTTATCCATCTGTAAGATCCATGTCTCTCCAGTTTAGAAACAAGGATGTCATGCAGGACGATGTCAAATGCTTTGCACAAGTCCAGGTAGATGACATTGGTTGCTCAAATACCATCAAAAATACTGTCGGAGCAGCCACAGCCAGGATTTGCTGGCAGCAGGACAAGCAGGGAGCCCTAGGAACCCTGCTGCTTGGGAAGTGCTGCTTTCAGAGGCCTCTGCACCCTTCCCCTGCCCTCACTGAATGCCCACTTCGCCACCTACCTTCTCCCTGGACTCTTTGCTAGTCTGGCAATGGAACGGTAAGTCTTGCTGGCAGGATTTACTATGGCAAATACAGGATCCCGTTGAACTAATAAATGCTTCCCGTCATTGCCTGAGATTGCCAACAGTAACATTCCCTGCCCCATTTATAGGAGACGCTGAATGTGGCAGTGGTACTATTAACACCTTTAATGTTTCTCCCATTAACATTTTCTGCCCATAAAAGCATTTTCATATTTTTCTGTTGGTTCTGCTTTTACTTTCTTCTGTGGCTACTGAAGCTTCAGCCACCTGAACTTTAAGGAGTCAGTCCTTTAAATTTGTTTTAAAACTTTCACAATAATTATAGATTCTTCAATCAATTTCAAAAGAGCAAGATAATGTTGGAGAGAAACGCAGGGGTATGACTTTGAATGCTTTGGGAACCTTTTATATTTACCCTTTTTTCAGTAACGAGATGGAAAAAAGGAAGAGAGAACCAAAACACCCATGGAAAAGAGCCACTGATGACTTTTAATATAAGACTTTTCTAAGATTTGTTGAGCATACGAAAGATTCCTCCCCCTGGAAGCCAGCAGAATGGAGACTTTGCAGATTTGTAAAGACTCAGTAAATGCTTGCTCCTATTTTTCAAACAGCTTTTGCTGAAGCACTCTCATGTGCGTACATTAGCAGATGAAATGGTTTCAGCCCCAGTAAGCAGGGAGATGGGAGCAGTGCTATTTCCTGCTGCCTTGCCCCACCAGGAGGGGAAGAGGACAGTGTTGGAAGGGCCGGGGCTGGGGGGGCAGCAGGAGGCTCCCCAGGGGGAGAGGAGGAGGGGAACACACATGTAGGACACAAAGGAAGATCTGACAGACTGGAAAAGCACATGGACCTGAGGGATGGGGGAAGAGCTAATGGCTGGAAAAACACCTAGGCACTAACTGTGGGAGAATTTTCTTTTTGACTAAATCCGCTCTTCTCATAAGAGGGAGCGGACCGAGAGGCCACTTTAGGTCCCACGCTGGGTATGAACCTGGATGGTTTGAGCTCTTGTTTCCTAATACTACCTGGCTTCAGTCAATATTGCAGTTGGTTATTGCAGGGAGGAGCCTCCAGGACATTCCTTAAGAGAAGGAAAGTAATTCTGCTTCCTTATATGAGGCAGATGACCTGCTAGGACAGCTGTCACCAGGGGACATTGCTGAAGGTCTGAGGCATCACCTGCAGCCACCTGAGACCAAACCTGGTCTCACCTGGGACCAAAGTCTGAC
The DNA here is from genome assembly GCF_017639655.2 of Falco naumanni. Taxonomy (NCBI): domain Eukaryota; kingdom Metazoa; phylum Chordata; class Aves; order Falconiformes; family Falconidae; genus Falco; species Falco naumanni. The sequence continues at coordinate 35,931,256 of NC_054060.1, forward strand.
AGCATTGATTTGAGCAGGGATGTTTGGAGGACATTCAAGGGCTCCTTCAACAGGGCTGCCCTTTAGAGGAAAACGTGTTGTTTCCACAGGGCTGTGTTTGCTCCCTGTTTGCCATCTGCTGCCATGTCCCATAGCCCTCTCCATGGCATTGTGCCCTTGGACTTCAGGATCTCACTCAGGGCTTCTCCAGGAAGACCCAGCACAGACTGGGAGAGGACTTGGGAAATGCACCCTGCCCTTGGCAGATAGCAGTGTGGGGCAGACACAGCCAATGCACCTCGGCAGCGCTGGCAAATGCTATGTAAGCATCCGTCCATCCACACACACGCGCGCTTCGGTGCCTCTGTGTGTGCATATGTACAGCAGGAAACCACCCTCTGCTCCCTTCATAACAGACCCTCCCGGTATCTGCAAGTGTGACGCATGCTCCTCTTGGGAATCCACGGAGGCTGTAATGTATAACAGAGTAGGATTGATCATGTTCTGTAACACCTAGGGAAAAGACTAATACTATTTTCTAAAGCGCTGCATTGTTTTTGGGTTCAGCTATATTGCTTTTAATATTTTATGTATGCGAATATGATGTACTGCAATGAAAACAGTCTTACATCTTTTTCTAGTAAGTGTGTCTTTCAAAACAAGGAACAATGTCAAATGATGGAGAGGAGCTCTCAGTCTGGAAGGCACAAGGAAATGCATAAAAGATGAAGTCCTATTTATGTTTCTTGCATGCACAAAAAAAACCACTAACCCACCTACATTAAAGAAACGCTATTCAAGCTACAAAGTAAATCAGCTGGCATGTGGCCTCTCTGTGCTTGCACGTTAGGATCCAGGCTTTAATTACAGGACTGCACGCTGCCTTTCCAGAGGCCCCTGCATGCTGGACCTGCTCCGGGGGCACAGAGCTGTGCGTGGGAGAGGAATCCCCTTTGCTTTGCTGCCTGAGGTGGCAAAGCTGTGGAGGTGAGGGGGAAGGTGTCTCCCCAGGCGACTGGAGCCTGCAAAGCTGAGTTCAGCAGTGACTGCAGGACTCCTGGATGCTGAAGTCCAAGGGAAGTTTGTGCAATCAGCTGTAAAGGCAGCATGGAGCCGGCGCGCTGGCCAGCATAGAGAAAGGAAAATCTCAGAGCCGTTCACCAGGATACGCCTGTGCTGTGTGGTTAGCTGGGTTTATATTGCTCTACCAGGAGCAATAGAAATGCATTAGTGCAATGGAGTGGGCTAATTTCCCCTAAGCTCAGCAGTTAAACCGCTTTAGGGCTTGCACAGGGCTGCTTCAGGTATCTCTCCAAGCAGGATTTTTGCTTAGCCGTTGTTATGCAGGTGGGAACCGTCCATTTCGTGTGTGGAGGTGAGTCTGGGTGGGGAGCCTTGAGGAAACAGTGAAATGAGAAACATGCAGAGGCAGCCCTCCTTCGGCATCTCCTGACGCTGGAGCAGCCGGCTGTGTAACCTCCGCTTTCTGCGGGTCGCTTGCACGCATGTTCGCCTTTATGTGGGCACTCCTGGGTCACAGTGAAGCAAACTGGAGGTCCCCAGCAGGCCCACTGTGCCTTGGTGACGGGGCCAGCAGCAGAGCCAGAGCGCTGAGGCCACCAGGCAGAAGCATGATGGGAGCTAATAAAGCATTTGTCACAGTGGAAGGCTGCCATCCACGATGTGTCAGCTGATGTGAGCGCAAGACCAGGAGGTTTCAGCTGATAACAGAGGAGAAATGCAGATGTATTTTGTTCATCCCAGGCATTGTAGGGCACATGTCCTAATGGGGAGAAGGAACTCCTCTTTCCTTCTTCTGTCCCATGTCCTCTGAGGTCCATCTCTTCCTCTCCTCCTGCTCCTTATCCCAACTTACCCCTCCTCGTCCATTCCACACTCATCTCAGACTTTCCCCCTCTGTCTCCAGAATAATCACATCTCTTCTCTTTACCTCTTCATCCCAGAGCTTTCCCAAAAGGTCAAGGACGAAACACGTCACCCCCCAGCCTCTACTGTCTTGACCAAGATCTCCTGGTGCAGCAGCCCTGGCATGTCCGAGGCCAGCGCGGGAGGTTAGAGCCTGGCAAAATATAAGTGACTGAAACAGGTTGTGCAGTAAGAAACACCAGGCTGTGTAGACAGCAGGCAGTGCTGCCCGTCAGCAGAGGTGTCCTGTGCCCCAGCAGCCCAAGGCTGGCTGGCAAAGGCACGGCAAGATCCTGCAGGCTTAATTCACGGTGGACCTGCAGTTGTAGCCATTAGAACAAAACCTGTGGATCATTCTCCCTTATTAATCTGGGAAAATAATCAGCTTGCTTCTCATGAACATCCTTCAACATCACTGGTGCTGGGCTTCATGGTGAGCCATTTCTGGGAACCGACTCTGCAGCTGGCAACAGGCACTTCTGCTGAAGCTGTTGTCTTCTGCTTTCCACCAGGCAAGGTTGTGGCTCTGAAATTTGTTTCAGTTGCCCTCTTCCCTGAGGAAGTTGAACCCTTGCATGTTTTTGTGGGCTTGTAAGCATTTCATAACTTAATAATAGGTCACATCATTAATTCATCGTTTTGCTCTGCCTTTACTCTTTAGAAAGATGGAAGTTATTTTATAAAAATAAAGCATTGCATATGCTGCATGTGGGAAGTGGTGATTTCTAGCTATGGACTGAGGGGGCAAAATTGTATAATTTATAACTATCATAAATAACGAGTCTGATGCCTGCGTTACTGTGATTTTACACTAGTCTAAAAGCGGAGTCATGAAGCCGAGAGTCAGCCCCAATATGTTATCACTCCATTGCAGAGATATTAAACATTGGGAACCAGATCCTTGGCTGAATAAGAAGAGTTTCATTAACTTTATTTTTCAATTCAGCTAATGAGCCAGGCTGCGAATCCTTTGCATGATTCAAACCCAGCACTTTTGCACCAGAAGGTAGGCTGGGGTAGGTGTGGAGTCTTGGACAGAATTCAAGGACTGGCAAGACGTCAGGAAATATCTGCTCATCTGGACTGCCTTCAGTGCAGCTACCCTGACTTGTCCCGGCTGATGAGCTGGCCCTGAAGTCACAAGGCAACACTCAAACCTGCAGCAGTGCCTCTGATTTCTTTGAGAGACACGAGTGCAAGGCAGGATGAGGCCCAAACCTCCTTGGCAGCGTAAGTTCAGGAGCAGACATTTGCTGCTGACTTGCCAATGCTCAGTCTTCCTCCAACATACCCACATCTACAGCAGCTCCACTGCCTTGGGGGACTGAGTTTTTTGAGCTCGATTTGTGGTGTTCACATCGACACAGAATATGAGCAGGGTGAAAAACCAAATCAAACCATAGCAGCACAAAATGCTGAGGTACAGCTCCCCAGGTGTGACTTGTGTCCTTCCAGCAGCTGCAGGCTGTGAATAGGGAGGGAAGGTGAGGCTGGCACGAGGTCCCCTCCACTCTGCTGGCCCCCGCTGTGCTCTGTGCCACTGGGGACACTCTCCCAGGAGATGGCGGAACGTGGCAGACTGGACCCAGCTGCGAGGAGCCTGGGGCAGACTCCCCCACCCTAGTACAGAGGCACACACACTTCCCTTTGCAGCCTTTCACACTGAGACGGAGCTACGTGACATTTGCCCCCGTGGGCTTATCCATCCTGACATCCTCAGGCTGCTCCGTCCTCACCCCACTGCTGCGAGTCTCGCCCCACTGCCGATGCTGCTGCCTGCAAAGCGGGCTGCCTCTCGCCCTGCCCGCACATCTGCTGCAAGCTCCAGCAGCTCCTCAAAGGCCTGATCCTCCTCTTGTGCCAGAGAGACAGCTGGTATCTCCACTGCTGGCAGCAAAGCCCATCCTGATGTTTCCCTACTTAAAAGTAAAGAAAACTCGAGCTCCTTTGCTGCAGGAGGAAGGCTTCCTGGCCGAAAGAAGAAGATATCCCCTTTCGTGCCCTCCTACCAACGACCCCTTTCATTACAAGCACTAGTACACCTTTCACTACAGGCACACAACAGGGAAAACCACAACTTTGGATGCCAACCACAGATTTTCTAGTCCACTGAATCTCATGTTTTTCCTTTCTCCAGCAGTTCCTCCGGTTGCAGGACCAACCCCATGCCAGGACTCCTTCCTCTCCCTCTGCAGGAGGGGTGGGATAGTCCTTCAGTGGGTTTGCCTTTCCCTGAGAGGGGAGACCCCCAGGGCCATGGCTCCCATTCCCGCTGCAGCTCCCCATCCCCACGGTAGCTCCCAATCCCCGGGGCCGGCTTCCGCGTGCTTTCCCGGTGAGGTTACACAACGGCTGTGGGGAACAGCATGTTAGGACAAGGCGTGTGAGTCACCAAAGGTACCAGAGTCTTATATAACCCCAGCGTACATTTTTGGAGTGCACTTCAGCTGAAAGGGCTGTCAGGAGCCCTGACAAAAGCGACAGCCTGGGAGGAGCAGGGCAGAAGAAAGCAAATACTGCTGTTCCTTTTCCCCTACTCCTTACGTTTGATCCTTCTGCTGAGACCTTTTCCAGATCCAGGAGGCCCTGGGCCGTTGGAGGACCAGGGCAACCTTCATGTGTCCCATGGTGTCTGACAACAGCTACTCCAGAATGGGCTTCACCATGGTGTTTTGGGTCTGAATCTGAAATCTCCATAAGCAGGCTGAATTTACCTCCAAGCCCACTGTCCTCTGCTTCTGACCCAGGGCTTTGCCTTCCTCTCCATCAGCTGAGCCTGTGTAACCCCACTTTTCCCTCTGTACTCTTCTCTCTGCTGGTACCATGAGCATCTCCAAGGATTTCTACCACCTCACCTACGCGAGCTGCCAGGGCTACTGGGGTATGGGAAGAGTAGGGTTGCACACCTGACTCGCAGCTGACAACACACATCTGAAGCTGCTTGTACAGGACCCATGTCAGGATCTCAGCAGGGTCTGCCGGGGGAGAAGGGCTTGGCTTGGCTCACAATCAATCCTGCACACTGGCGAAGAGGGATGTGACACGAACACAGATGCCAGCCTGGGAGTGTGGCACGCTCAGAGGTATAGTTTAAGAGGGCATAAGTGAGAATCAGGAGAGTTTCCAAGCAATGGGGTAAATTTCCAATTGCTTTAATGTTGAACCGAATGCATCTTCCAGTTCCTGCATCAGGCCCTGAGTCTTGCGATGCAGTTGACAGGTGACCTTTCACCAGCAAATAATCATTTGTGAAAGCCAAGATGTTTCGTGTTTCAGGTCATCTAAACTTTCATCAGGCAGCTCTTTTGGCTCCAGGGGGGGTTCTCTAGGCAAAGCCAGGGCCAGAGGAGTGTAAAGGCTTCTGGCACTCACTGGGCCACCAGGACCCCAAGCCAAGCTCCAGCCCACACTCACCAGCTCCCATCAGCAGCCTGATCCAGAGCCGGTAGGCTAAGGAGATGCAAGATGTTTGAACAGCTCTTGCTGGGCTGATCAACGCTCCTCCATCAGCAGGAATTTAACCATTTCCAGGAGCGGGAAGCCCAGGTCCAAGTCCTGCCCCTGCTGAGGTTGAGTTGTGTTGGCAGAGGGGAACCGGTCCCCCAGGGGGGTGGGAGAGGGACAAGCAAGCAGGACACGGCACTTCTTGTGTAGGGGAGAAAGTGGCAAATGAGGGAGTCTCTTCTTACAAATCGGATAATTTTTGCATCAACAAACCTTTAAGAAATTATTGACTATATTCCAGGGGGGAACACCGTCTGCAACTGCTGTATTATGGGCTCCTCCAGACACCTGAGGCTTTCTGCAGAGCAGCAGAGCACGGCTGCTGTGAAGGCAGCCAGCGTGGCCAGGGACTGACTCAGCAGCAGCCAGGAATGGCAACGTGTGGGGCTGGGAACACCAGGGGCACAGCTCTGAGGTGGACTTTGCTGAGCAGTGTCCACCATGGGTGCCAGCACGAGGCTGACACCTTTGCAAGGAAGCAGGGACTGGCCCCTGGCACAGCTCCTTCTCACTTCATTGGGATTTTCTCTACATGGAAGAGGGTTTTGGGGCTGAGCTTGGAGGCTGCATGAAACATGTAACAGACGTGACAGGTGACCGGCAGGAGCTTCCTCCAGGCATGCACTAGCTCAGGCTGGGGCACCCTGTGCTGAACCTGCCTCCTGCGATGCTCAGAGCCGGTGAGGAGACCATGAGCTACCTCTTACAGGTGAGGAGTCCCTCTTCTTCTACCCAAAGGAACCCAAACGCCTCCTCCATGCTTGGATGCCATGAACCTGAGATGCACACATGCATATCTCTGTAGTTTACAAACGCAGGCCAGCCCTGCGGGGGTTTCACATTCCGGCCAGCCCAGAAGGTCCTGCAAAAGAGCCAGCTGCTTCCACAGCTGGAGGGAAATGTCGCACTTGGCAGGGCACCCCACGGCTGCATAACAACACATGCACGTGCACGCTAGCCCCAAGCACCCCTGCTGCCTGGGCCGGCTGACGCCCAGGAAAGAAGCGGGGCTGAGAACTGACAGCGGTGGCACTGCCAGGCCAGGAGGCTGGCGCTGCCCTGGCCATGGGGCTCAGGTGGCAAGGTGCCACCACCTCACGTGGGGCTGGGTCCTGGCTCTCTTCCCCTGCACAGCTGCTGGGTCGAGTAAACCTGGCGGCGGAGCCAGCCTCTCAGGGCTGTGCAAATGGTGACAGCCCAGGCGGCCTCCCGGAACGGGCCAGCCAGGTGCTGTGGCGACATGGCAGGAGGGATGGCTCCGGAGCTGAGGCTTCCCTTCCCTGCGAAGCAGCTAATCTTAACTGGGTACATGAGTGTCAACAGGTGCCGTGGAGGGAAGAGGGATGAGGGGATATTGGTGCAGCTGGAGGAAGTATTTATAGCTGCTTTTTAAAAAAACCCTGTATAGATCACATCTCTGTTAACGTATGTAACACAATCGGGAACCTGAGCTTTTCGTGATCCCATGGCTGCAGGATTTCCTGTGGAATCCTCTGTAGGCCACAAAAACAAGCTAAAAATAAATGCATTAAAAATGAGGCACATACTGAAACATGTGCATGCCCGTGCCTCCTAGCTGGCCAGAGAATTGGGTAGCGGCAGGAGGGGCAGGGAAGCTGACAGTCCCTGGAAAACTCTCTGTAATAACTGCCCTGGTCCCAGTCCCCAGAGGGCTCCAGGCATGCAAAGGTGAAAGCATTTGCTGTTGACAGAGATTTCAGGAGACCCCAACGTAAGAAGCAGGAGTAGTTACGAAAAGGTTATCCAGGAGTCAGAGAGCAGAAGCAGGTCGGGATTCCCCCAGCTGGAAAGCAAACCAGGGGAGCCTGTCTCCCCCGCTCCTTCCAGCAGCACCTTCCAGCAGCCATGCGCTGGAGCAAGCACTGCCACACAGGGCGCTGGAGAAGCAGACCTGCATATTTAGCACTCCCATGTGATTTAGAAAAAGATGCACAAGTAGTGTTTTCCTGTGCAGTGAGATGGACAGGACCACCAGCTCATCCTTCACAGCTAACTAGGCTGGCTGTCATGCTGGCCAGCAACAGGCAAGGAGAGGGTTTGAATGCTCATGGGCCAGCCCCACAGGTAGCCCCATGACAGTGTTCATCACTGCTCTGCAGGGCCTCCCAGGCTCCCATGGGAACAATCTGCCACTGCCACAACCCCACACACAGGCCCCGGATAGAAGCTCCGTTTGAAATCGTGGCTGCAATATGATGCAATTTAGCTCCTGATAGGAGCAAAGGGACCTGGAAAGGGTGACAGCATCTTGCTTCTTGCCCCGTCTTGGGTTCCTCTTGTCCTCTGGAAGAGGATCTGGATGCCAGGACACCTTCTCCCCTCCGATGGGCAAACCCATCACCTTGCTGCTGCTGTCTGAATCATGACTGACACCTACATTCCTTGGGTAGGATCAGCCATTAACAGGATACATTGTTCATTAGGACAGCACCAGAGCTCCTCCGAGCTACAAACAGTGTCCCTTGGAAGAAGGGGAGCGAGATTCCCTGCAGCTGAACTGAGCCTGAGCTTCATACCCTCTGATTATCCCAGGCTGTCATGATTCAGTTGTTACTTGCAGCAAACACCCTGCAGGCAGCAGAATAAAGGAAGGTGGCTCTTTCTGCAGATTAATTCAGTTGCTGTCTTTGTTCCAGCGCTGTCGCACTGCATAGCAGCTGCTTACCCCGCATACCCCTGTAACTGGACTTTTGGCAGAAGCACATGCTCCTGGCTGCCACCAGCCTGTGCTTTTTGTGGTATCACTGCAAACAAAGGTGGCTCTGTCCTGTCCCATCGCAGAGCTGCCTCCTGCCACCAGCACAGAGGCAAAAGCATCACCTACAGCATGGAGAGAGGGGAGATATTCTGGTCACTGCTCTAACTGTGTGTCAAAACCTTTCTCTTGCTAGGGGGGCATGTAATGTAATTAGTAAGAAGGTGCCTTAGACAAGCTGCTTTGGCATATGGTCCCTTCCCCCAGCGCTCTGCTATTAGCTGCCAGAGATAAAAAGCTGTGATATGCAGAAAGAGAGCTGGAGGTGTCAAAGATGTCACCAGCAAGCTGCTCTTTGAGGGGATGGGGATAGGATGGGGATGGGATGGGTGAGAGCAGCCAGCTGGAGGGACCAGAGTGGCCTTATACCACAGAGGAATGCAGTAAGGGTTAGGGCTGCTCGTCCTTCTCCCACCCTGTGCCCACGCTGCAGCCCCACCACCTGCCGGGCTTCTGCCTGCACCCCCCATGCTGCAGGGAGGATGAGGCTCCGGCATTTCAGGGATGCCTCCACGCATGGGAGCAGCAGGAGGGACGGCGGTGCTGCAGCGTGGGTGCTGGCGAGCACAGACAGGTTCTCTGCAGTTCACCAGGAAAACTCCCTTCCCAATGGGGCATCTTGTGCAGAATGAGCTACAGATGTAAAGGCTGATCCGCTTTTAATTTCTGGAGTGATTTTTAAGCAGCACCAAGGGAAGGGAGGCAACCTATTGAGAAAGAGGTAGTTTTACCCTTTCTGTGCTGGTGGGGAAGAAAGGCTACAGGGACAAAGGCTGTTGGTGTCCACCTCTGTTCAGTGTTCGGAAGTCAGACCCCATCTGCTTGCATATTTCTGAATATCAAACTAGAGGAAAGTAGGATAAGGGCCTTCACGTCTAGGCCAGCATGATCTCTCATCTCGTATGCTTTAACCTCTCCGGCTTTGATACATCCCCTGTCACTGCATGTGCACCCATTCAAAGCACTTCTGCAAAGCTTCTTTTCCTGGCTGATTGCTTTGACAGGTTTTCTTTGCATCACTTCCCTGAGTCTTTCTTCTCTTTCTTCCTTATTGCATCCAGGAAAAAAGGATCTGCCTTTTCCTGAAAGGCCTTTTACAGCCTTTCCACTTCAAACCTGTGGTGCCAACCAGAGACTGGTCACTTCTTTGCTGGATACTTGCTGTGTTTCCCAGCAAATAACCATCCTCCCTCCTTCTATACAGGTATTTCTACCTTGCAGAAAGGTTCCTGCGAACATCTCCTCACCCTCCTTTTAAGCCTTTTTTTAAAACCTTCCATTAAACTTTAAATTGGAGACAAAGCAAAGAGTGATGACCCCAAAGTCCCACCCACTGCTGCAGCTGTGACCCTCCAGTGTGTCTGAACCATCACCCAGCCCCACACATGGCTGCTTCACACAGGCATAGCCTCTTCTGGTTCTTCCCCCTCCTGCAGCTGTTCTGCAAGCCTCAAGGAACTTCTTGAACCTCCTCTGAAATCAAATCGCCTCAGCCCCTGCCATTGCCCTTGGTGGCCAGTGCTGGAGACTGATGGATCCTGCCCTATCCCCAGCCTCTCCACTAAGCTGCTGAGCCCACCCTGTCCACATCCATCACCCAAACACTTCTGGGTTTGCTTCCTTGCAGAGGTGGGTGCCTGCAAAGCAGCTCGGGGCTCTGCTGGGTGCCATGGCTCTGAGGTGGCCAGGTTGTGAGGAGCTCTGCTGGGGCCATGCTGCTGGGGTCTGATTCCTGAGGGAGCAATGCACCCACAGGTGAAGTGAGAGGAGCCTGAGCTGCCCTGCAGCTGTCTTCAGGTTGATGCCGAGATACTATGTCTCCAAGGAAATGGGACCCTACCTCCATATTTTTTCCTTCCTGCTGTGGACCGGAGCACAGCCCTGGTAAGCCCTGGCAGGTCCTGGCCGCTGCAGTGGTGATGAGCCAAGCAGGGTGCATTCGGCATCCCACTTGTCCTGGGCTTGAAGTACAAGGCTGCCCAAGCTTATCCCCTGCTGAGGGCCATCCCTGCTTTCCCAGTACCAAGAATGAGATGAATCTGCCCCCAAACACCCTCCCAGCCTGGGCTGGTATGTGCAGATTGGTGTCAGGAGCACTCAGAAAAGCACAAAGTTGATATGGCTGGGAAGGGGAAAAAGATTGTTTTTCAGTGCTGGATTTTGGGGTGTTAGAATAAGAACAACTTATTTGCAATCACTGTGTGGCATCACGGCTGCTCTGGAGCTAGCCACATCAGCTAGTCCTCTCCTTATCCCAGCTGGATGGACTAGACACAGCCCAGTTCTCACAGAACTACAAGGCTGGGGTTATTTTTCTGTAGAATTAACTATGAAGGTCCACAGTCCTCCCTCCATCCTCCATTAAATCCATTTCCCTATGAAACTGGAAACCTTGATTAACAGCCTGCTATGGGAGACAAATCCCTGGGGTCTGTCTGTGTGCCCAGGAGACTCTCTGCGCTCCAGGGTAAACGTACGCTTCATTTTTGCTCTGCAAAAGACAGAAGGGACTGAGCTGTCTTCAAGGAAGCCTAACAATTCACAGGAAAAACTGAAAAATACCCACAAACCGAGCAGTTTCTTTGGAAGTAATTTTCTCTTAAGAAGTTCTGTCTGCATTTTTTATTAATAATACAACACCCTGGATATGTCAAAAACACAGGAGAATACATTTCCTGGTGGGGAGCTCCAGGCTCACAGAGCCAGGCAGTGCAGCCGGGTTGTCACTTGCTTCTTGGAATTTAATTTCCTAATCAACACGTCTGTGAAATCACTGTATTTTCAAAGCTCAGTTTCCAGAGCTGCTGGGATCAAAGACTGGGGAGGTGGGGGGAGAGTGGGGAGGGGAAAACCTGCCGTCTCCATCAGCTGTCCAGCATGGAGAAAATACCTGCCTGGCAAAGCCTGAAAAAGAGATGGTTTAATGCCCTGACCTGGGTTTAATGTTTCAGAACCAAACAAGAACATAGGGATGCAGAGACACAGCTCTCATCACACTCCCCTTTTGGGGAAAAAAATCCATTTCTTAGAAATGTGGGAACCCTCTTGAGATTTGTGGGGTCTGGTTGGCCCCTCCTGGGGTGGGAGTGCTATGGGGAGCCCTGGAGCACAGAGGAGGGGGCTGCAGAGACCCCCCTGGAGCCACTCTGTCTTTCTGTAGGTGATGTGAGTGTCATTGCTTTCACACCGTCCCCACAAACAGCACCCATCACCCAGGTCCAGGACAATGACTCACCTGGCTTTTTGATTTTGGCATCCAACTGGTCCCACCTCCTGGAGAGGCTTGGGGCCAAGCAGCCTTTCCCCAGGCATGAGATCTCACAAGTATCAAGCAAGAGGAGCTCAAATACGTTAAAATTGCCCAAATCTGACTCAGACAATCAGATTTTTGCTTCTCTGACACCTGCAAAAACATAAGTTCACTTGTCTGGCAGTCACCTAAAAGCCCTCCCAGAAGATGCAGGCTATGCTTGTATTTGAAGAAGTTAGAAACATGGGGGTGGTGGGGGTGGTGGTGGTGGCAGGGAATCTATCAAAGAAACTCCCAACCTTCTGGGGTCTCAATTATAATGAAAAATGGTAATTTCCCCCCCCTTTTCTCCATGATGATCTTTTCCCTGCTCACTGTCTGTAGCGATGCTTGTCTGATGCTCAGCAGCTACTTGCACTGTGATACCACCACATTGAGGAGCACCCCTTCAGTTCCTAGGCACGAGGGAGATGCCCACCCATGTCTCCTGGAGATAACCATAGCCTTGGGCAAGTGGAGTTACTTGGCTCTGGGATGCTGGCAAGTCAGGTGAATTAACCAGAGATGCTAAGGCGATACATGGAGCTGTCAGCCACCTCGATTTGCACCCACTGCTCATTTGCAGCTGTGTTTTGGGTGGCAGCTTGGTCAGCCTCTCCACCAGGCAGGGGCAGGCACAGCATCCTGCAGAGAGACGTGAATCCACGCTGGAGGATTCATCTCTCCCTGTGGGATGCTGTGCCTGCCCGTGCCTGGCAGAGCTGCATGGATGCAGCAGATGCCAGCAGCAAGTTTTTGGACTGGTGTCTGCCATCCTCTGGGCTCTGGCAGAGCAGCTGGAGCCCCCAGCACATTGCACTGGCAGATGACTCAGCCTTCATCAGCCCATTCCACCACCTTCGTGCCACCTCTCTCACTGCCCAAGCAAAACCAAGATGTTCAGCTCAGCTGTCCAGGAGCAGCTTCAGGTGGGACTGTGTAGGGAACTCTCTCCTGCTGCATGGCTGATGCTCTTGCCATTGTGCTTTTCATTCAAGTTTTGCTGTGTGTGGCATGATCACAAAAAAATAGCATCACAGGAGAGTAGGAAGACAGGTATATACTCAGATTCATCCTATTGGACTAATGGGCAGGAGGGGGATGACATTGCCAGGCCATTACTTTTATTTTCTCTGCAGCCCCCTGCAGCTGTGGGTACCCCTCATGCTAGCACAGCTCTTTGGAGGTGTTAATTAATTAGAGTATCCCGGGTACCATGTATGCAGATGGAGGGGGGGACAATGGGACAGCAGGGTACTGCATGGTGAGTCACTGGTGCTTGAGAGGGGACTGCCTTTCCTCCTGGAACCACTGCCACATCCTGTGCTGGAGGAGGAGGGTTTTGCCTCTGAGATCCTCAGCAGGACAGGGCACGCACCAGTGCTGGCGAAGTAGCACCTGGCTGCGCGTGCAGGACCCCCTTGCCCGTGGCATTTGGGCAAGCGCAGCCAGTGAGGTGGCTCATTCACAAGACGTGTTACATGGAGACAGTCAGGAGCTGCACAGAGGATGCAGCTCCTGACCCTGTGCAGCGTTTGTTCTGCTGGGTGCAGAGATGTGGTGGTTGTTCCTGGAAGCAAAAGTGCTGCCAAGGCGAAGCAGGCTTGTGTGACCTGAATATATTCTGCAATGTAAAGGGAGTCATTTTGCCCTTGGAGCACATGAACTGAGATTACGTGGAGCAGGGGTTTAAGAGCACCCTGCATAACACAGGCTGGAGGGTATCAGAAAGCAAGTTCTCCCTGAGTGTGACATGGATGCATTATCTACCTTCTGGAAGAAAATACCTCCTGGTTTATAGACTCTGTGTGATGGAAAGGCAGCTGTAGCTCTCCCTCTCTGTCTTGAACACTTTCTTGACAGTAGTTTTGGGTGAAGATTATTTCTAGCACCCTCACCTGCATCACCCCCTGCCCCATCACACAGCTCCCCACTGTTGCGTCCCACAGAGGCATCTCCCTCTGCCACGATGCCCGGGTCACCCTAGGGCAGAGGGTGGCAAGGCAGCCGCTCTGCCACCTCCCTGTCCCAAGGCTCACCACCTCTCTCGGGGCCCTGTGGCAGGTGTGACCCCGCTTTCCAGGGGCTGCCAGCTGGGGTGGGTGTGAGGCCCAGGGCTGGGAACCCCCTTTCCATCCAGCACAGAGAATTTGGCACTTATTCCCCAACAGTGTGTGAAAGGAGACGTGAGCACAGTGGGTGCTGGGAGAGGGGAGGCCAACCCTGGCAGATCCGCAGCCAGAAAATTCAGGAGGGTGAAAACTGGAGGGAGGGGGAGGAATTTTTGTGGTTTTTCTTTGTTTTCTTCTTGTTTTTATTTTTTCCTTTTTTCCTTTTCCTTTTTTTCCTTTTCTCCCTTTTTTTTTTTTTTCTTTTCCTTTCCCCCCCCCTTGTTTTTCTTTTCTTTTCCTTTTCTTGTTTGCTTCTTTTCACCTCTATTTTCCTTTAATATTTTTTTTTCCTTTTAGAAGTTTTTTTCCCGTCTTTCCTTTTTCGCTTGTCACCGCTGCAGGGGCGCTTCGGGCCGGGCCGGGCCCGGGGCGGTGCCGGGCCGAGGGGCGGGCGGTGCCGTCGGCGCACGGGCCCCCCCTGGCGGCGGCGCGGGGTGAGCGCGGTGGGGCCGGGCCGCGCGGGGTCCCCGCCTGAGCCCGTGCCCGGCCCAGCACCCCGCTGGCACGCAGAGCCCGGGGCTGGGCGCTCGGGTGCGGGTCGCCGTGTCCCCGTGCCTGTGGCCGCACCCCGAGGACGCGTGTTCGTGCCTGGGGGGCCGGGGTCAGCCCCCGCCGAGACCCCCGGCCGGTTCGCCGGTGCTGCAGCCTGGGGGGGTCACGGGGACTGGGTCGCTGCTACTGTCAAGAAGCAGAATTCAGGGAGTGAAAGCAAGTCATGGCAAGCTCCCCGCGCTGGGGGTGGGTTCTTTGGCACGCATCCCTCCGTGATGCCAACCCTCCGGCCGCGACGGGCGTCTCTGTCACAGACCCCCCAGTCCCCCAGCCACGCGCCGGGGCAGTGTTTGCCACCAAAGCAAGTCCCACGCGGTAGGAAAGGCAGCGTGGTGCAGGAGGAGACATTCCCCTCCGGCAGCTCCTCGCAGGGTGCCAAGCCAGGCCCCGAAGAGCAGCTGGCCTCTGTGACCCAGGGGATCTGGGTCCAGGGATGCCAAGAGCAGGGTCGCAGGGTCGTGGGAAAGGGGAAGCACAGAGGACGGTGCCTGTCGCCCCGCACCACCCTCCAGCCTGTGCCGTGCAGGGCAGGTTGGGTCACGCCTGCAGCCGCTCCTTCCCCATCCTGCAGGCATCCGCAGGTTTTCCTGCAGAACAGGTTTTCTGGTATTAGTGATACTGCTCTTTCCCTCTCTCTTCCAGTCCCACCCCGCAGAGCTGAGGGGGCAAGGAACAAAGGCAATGACAGTATCACAAAAGGCTGTGCAAAACCGCAGCAACCGCAGCAGGCAGTGCCATGCACCCCAGCTCCCCGGTGCACATCACTGAGCACCCCCAGACAAGGCTCTCACCACACACGGGTCCTGCTCTCCCACCAGGCACAGCGAGTTCCCCTCCGTGACTCAGATAAAGCCACCCCCTTGCACAGGACACCCTGCTGCTGTTACCAGGCAGGAAGGCCTCACGGGTCGCCTCTCACTCCCCCACCACCCTGGTACCGTGACCACCTTCGCCTCCCACCTTCTCACTCACTGCCCTGGAAGAGGGTGCTGAGCCCCCCTTCCCCGCCCCCGCGCTCCTGCCCTCCCCAGGGGACCAGCAGACATTCCTCTCGGACACCCAATCCTGGCCACACAAAACTAGAAGCATCCCCCCCAGCTCCACGCAAGCCAGGAGAGGGTGGCTGTGCCTCTTGCTTCCCATGACTTTCATTTTGCCAAAGTAAAATGCATTGCTCCTGTCTTCTGGCATTGGGAATGACCAGGAGCAGGCCTGGAGGACTCATCACCCCCCATCCCCTTGATTTTTAATCAGCAGGAAGAGCACACAGCTAGTGAGGTCTGTCTACATTTTACTTTTTTTGTGTGGGTTTTTTTTTTTCATTCCCAGACTCCTGACTTCAGCAAGTCATGCTACTCGCTAAAAGCTTTGGCTCCTCCATTTGGCTGCAAGGTGAAGGTGGTGGTCATCGGTGACCTCCGCTGCCTAGAAACCAGCCTGCTTTCCTTACACAGAGGTTTCTCTTCCCTTTTTCTGTACTACTCTAAGCAGGGGCTTTGCTCTTCTGGAGGTGGTGTGCTCCCGGCAGCAGTCCATGTGGGTGCAGTTACCCCATCATTCTGACCTCACAGGACGTGGCTGAGAGAGTTTCTCTCATTTAAACTGGTTCTTTGGATTTTGTTAGAAGTCCGCTGGTAGTCAATGCCTTTTTCCTTAAAATTGTCCCTTCTGCATTCTGGGTCTTACACAGGAGTCTTTTCAGCAGAACAAAACAAAATTAAAACCTAGCCCTTCTGTTCATGGAAAAGGCATGGAGAATACAAACTCCTGAATTAAATGTCAGTTGACAAACAAGAACCTAAAAGACATTAAAATCCCATGACTTGCTCTCACTTGTTTTCCTGTCATTGCAGCTCTGTTCCTGCTTCTTGTGTTGGCACCCCCCCACCCCCCACCCCCCCGGAGTGTGCCTGCCCACCAACCCTAACCACTCTGAGCCCCACAGCACATCCAGCTGCGACCACCAGCTCCCAGCTCCTCTGGCTCACGATGCAGAATAGAAAGAACAATGGAAGCAGGAGATGGAAGCCTTTAAATCCAGGTTTTCCAGCCTCGGAGACCACATGAAAAACGTTTAGCCTCTTTATTGACTTCTTGACTTAGTCTTTTCCTATGTGAACTACTTTGTTTACAATTTGTATACCCGTAACTTTGTCCATGAGTGATTATAAATTAATGAGCAATTCCCTGACAATACAGGGATACGCTCCTGGGGAAATATACTTTCTTCATGTTTCTTTTAAAGATGCCAGATGTCTACCTTAATTGCACAGATAAAAAGCTAAACTCCACTGATGTCAGTGTTGTTAGCTGGGTTTTAATAACAGATAAATAATAAAAAAAATCAGTAACAAGCAAAAATTCAGAGAGAATAACGCAACACCCACACAAACCTCCCATTCAGGAGATCCTGGTAGTGATACTTCCCTTATTTGCAGCATACGGCTCAAGTGCCTAGGACCCCAGACCCAGACCAGAGCTCTCCTTTGCATTACCTCTTCCCCCCTTGAGGAAGAAAATCCTGTGCAGAAAATGTATCCAACACCATGGTGATGAAGTAAAATTAGCAGTGGAAAAATCAGCATTCTCTAGCTCCGGCCTCAGAAAACGCCAGGGTCCTGGGAGCAGGAAGAGGCTCTGCAAACTCTTGCCCTCCCCCCTCGCAGGTGGGTGGCTGCCTGCGTTCAAGGTGCACTCAGAGTGCAGCAGAGTAACCTTGGAGCTGAGCAACACAGAGGGAGCAGTGTGAGAAAGAGCTGGAAAATGATTAGTCTGGGGCCTCCCCACCTTGGCACTTCGGCTGGGCCCCCCGTGAAGCTTGCACACCTGTACAGGCATGCCTGTGCCCAGCCAAGGGCTTTGCTGATCCCAGCCCTGCCTTACTGATCTGGCTTCCCAGCTTCAGCCTGGACATGCCCCATCACAACAGATTTGCGCGGCCATCAGTGGAAGCTAATGGCATCCCATTCACTAAAACCCAGGACATAGTGATTTAACCTCAGCAAAAAGCTGTAGCTATTTGGTAACCACCAACTCTGAAGCATGTACATCAAGTAGAAACACTGATGTCTGAAAAGATGGTTTAAGATTTATCAGATTTCCCCAACACTCATCACAACAGGAATAACTGTTCCCTCTGGTTTACTGACAGTAAGTAGGTGAACCCCTGTTTCTTGGGTTCCTAATCCAAAAAAATTGAAGGTGGTTTTTTTTTCTTTTTCCTCTGAAAAACATTAAGGAGTTACAACACTTTACTGAATTAAAAGGAGCATCACCCGAGCGCTGGGATTGTGTCCCTGATGGATGTCCGCTGAAACAGCTGTAAGGAAGGTGGGGAGATACGCTGGTGCTGGTCCACACTAGGCAAGGTGGTGTCCTAGGAAAGCTGTTCAGCGGCCCCAGAATAACTCCTCCCTGATTCCAGCTATGGAGGCAGGCTCTGACATCTCCATGGCTGCAAGATGAGAGTCTTCAGAGTGAAAAGCATAGACAACACCAGCAGCCTGTTAAGCATGTAAGTAATCCAAATGCATCTAGCAACTTTTAATGACTTCAGCTGAAATTTCACAGTATTTCACAGGTAAGGCTTTACAGAGCATTGTTTTCGAACTGCGTTTTGTTGTCTTTACTTCGGGGTTTGCTGTTTCACGTCTTCACGGTTCAGTGGTGTTACTGAATGCCAAGAAGTCAACCCTCAGCAAGAGCCCTCCAAGGCTCTTTGGGAGTAATTACTTTGAGAAGAAAATAGCTACCACAGTTCTGAAGACTAATTAGCGGGTCAGCTACTTTTGTTCCGTCTCTCCTTGCCATTTCCATTCACTGCTTTCCCTGGGAGCCCAGACTTGCTGTCATCTTTATTACTACCCTGTAGCAGCCCTCAAATGAAAGGCTGGCTTCATTACAGCTCACGACGTTAACTACTTTTCAGTGATACCTCTTCTTTTCAAAGATCAAGGTTCAAAAGTTGCACAACTGGAATACACCCAACATACCAAGCATTATTTATTAGTGTTATAAATCAACTCTTTTAACTCTATAGTATGCCTGGGCAGTAACAAATCAACCAAGCTTTTTGACCTGGCTGGAAGCTAGGAAAGCAAGTGGCTCAACCCAAGAAAAAGGTCTTAGTGGTGAGGAACGACGGCCTTGTAGCAAGGCCTCACGTAAGTGACCCCGCAGAGCAAACTGTGCCCTGTTTAAAAGCTGACCTCTTTCAGAGCGCTGCATCATGGTTACACTGACTGGGGCAGCTGCTACCACAGCAAGGGGAAATCAAAAGCACTCAGATTACCGTGCCTACTGCAATCCTTTCAAATCACATCATCTTTAGTCATCACCTCACTACAGGCTCAAGCTGTACACTCCCAGGAGCACAGAACATCTTTTTACATAATACATGTCTAACTCAGCCAGCTGAGCAAGGCCCTGGCCTCTAATGACAATTTTTATGCTCTCATTGACGTACATAAAACCAGGCAATTTTACTCCTTACACGCACAACAGCAATCAGGGTTCCAAACCCTGGCTGAAGCCACTGAGATCCCTTCATCTGCCTGTGACACTGCCCCAAGCAAAACCATCAGATGCAAAGCTGCCTGTTGTGCTGGACAAAGAGAAGCGGCCGAGGAAGGCTGCTGAGCTGCAGCAAAGCTCCCGATGGCAGGCTCCTGGAGGGAGGTGAAGGTTTGTAAAGCCAAGGCTAACGGACCTGCCACCAGACCTTCCGCCTGCCAAACGGCGGCATTCACACTGAGGTTTTTAAACAGACTGTACGGCATAAAGCGAGGGAAATCACCGACACTTACCGCTTCCTCCCCAGCTGCCAGGAGTCTCTTTGAAGCTCAGAGCAGATTGTATCTAAACACCAAGCTGCCTTTTGAAGATGTACTTGTTATTTTTAATCAGATAGCAGCAGCAATAAATTCAAAGACTCATTAAACTTTCAAGTCAGACTTCTTCCTTCCCTTAAGTACTCACAAAATGAACACTCGTTTTCATTAGCTGATAAATCCTCAGTTAAGATTTGAGACGGAAACAGCAATATGTATATGAAAATAGGGTAAGGAACGAGAAATGTTTAAACTCAGCGCTAGGCATTTCATAGTTAGCAGTGGCCTCAGTGCTTCTAGAAGCCTCCCCCATGTCTGAATATTAAGAGTACAACTTCATAATACACTTAATCTGATCCACCCGTGGGCTTCCACAGACAAGAACACTTTCACTCCTTGCACACTCCCACGTTTACCCCAAAATCTACCATCATATAGCTTTGCTATGAAGTCACCAGTTGACTGATCTTACGGAGAACTGTTTTTTGGTGGATTTATTTCCTAGTTTCCCTACTGGAAGAAATGGGTCTGTTTTGCTAGTCGCTAGGTCTTGGGGTAGGAAATAAAACAAAAAAATTATCCCTTTGGTGACTGCAATTACAATCAAGTTTGCTCTAAACTGAAACTTCATTACGTCACAGCTCATAGCAGGCGCCACCACCACACAACACATACTTCACAGAACCCTTCTGGTCACATCCTAGAGATGGCATCAACCCAGATCTGCAAAGCCACATCTGCAGACCATCAGCACAGAGCAACCACGCTAGGAATCAGGCTCGGAGGATCAGGAAGGGGGTACTGCCTGTGCTGCAGAGAACTCTCCTGTGCAGTTACAGGCCCACAGCATTTCTCAACACCACAGCTGCAACACTCCTGGGAAAGAACATGGCTTCTCATTATACCCTCCGCTAGCAGAAATTCTGCTCATAAAGGCAATGCTGACTCAAACTGCTACCCCCAGAGAACTTGCCCAATGTACAAGCACCCACCCCTCGCTGCAACAGGTAAGCAGCTACCAGGGAGGCACAGCCTGAGAAGTGACTGGGGGATCCCCAGAATGTGGAACTGTTCACCAGCATTGCTAATACCCAGCCTTCTGGTGCAAGCCAGCAGGAAGCCCAGGGCTGAAACCTTGCCTCCACCAGGACATATTTAACCCTTCCCTCTCAAGCTTTTGCCACCACCCCTGAAGTTCTACCCTTTTGCTTCAAAAAAAGTTCCACAGATTCTAGCCTCTTAACTTCTACCCACATGGAGCAGACTCAGCCCATGCCCTTTTCCAAGGCAGTACACCAGGCAAACATCAGTTCTGTAACTGCTACACTGTATTCAGTGCGGATTTTTTCCGAGGATTTCAGCCTTCCAGGCAAAGGCCTGTAACAATGTGCTCACAACTGCCACACAAAGAGAGGCATGTGCCTGCACCACAAGGAAGAGACATCTTTCAGAGATGTCACACAAGACTAGCAATTAATCTTCCCGTTTCCCGACAAGCATGAAAATTGTTAGTTCTTTTGAAATACAAGCCTTGTTTAAACTGAAAGAATGATTTTTCTTTTAGAGAAACCAGAGATAAACCTGCTATTTACACTAAAATTCAGTTTTGCACTACAACCATAAACACCCATCTATAATGAGAACACTTCCAAATGCTTTGTGGCTTCAACTCCATCTTTCCAACAGTTTGTACAGCTGCCAGTGCTCATTTGACATCAGGGCCACCTCCAATGCCATAGTGAGTTCAGACAACCACCCCACTGTGAAACTGGAAAACCTGCAGCTCAAGTCACCACTGATGTAAGCAGCAAGCAAGATCTTCCCTTCATCCAGTTCTCAGTTCTGCTAAAAACAGCGTGACTAGGCAAAGCAGCTCACCGTGCCCCAAGCCTTGATCTCTCAAAACTTGTAATACTGAATCTCACAATGAAAATGCCCCACTCTCTCGCACATCCTCCGACCCCCCCAGCGGAAGGCTGCGAAGGCCAGCAAAAACTGCCCTCCCAACCCCCCTGCACTGACCCATGCTCTTACACCACAACATTGTCACCCACCATGTCACACCAGTTTTTCGATTTAGATGAATTGTTTCTCCTTCAGATAGCTCAGCATTGGCATTAAGGGTTTACAACACTCCTTCCAGAGCTACACGTGTCAGCTTCAGGGGCTCCTGTGCTCCAAGGCAACGGATGGCAGCCTCTTGCTGCATCTACCCCCCATCAGACTGGAACAGGACAGCCACAGCCAACAGTGCATGCCAACTAGAGGCACCAGTTCCCTCAGCTCTAGTCAAAGCACCCAACACCTGTATTTAACAGAGCTGTTATAATCTTCAGAAAAACACAGACCTAAGGTATTCACTACACATGGAAGTTTCTTTAAAAAAAACCAACAAAAAAAGCCTGCAAGGCTCAGAATCCAGACTGTTGCCTTTTAAGAAGCTGGCATCCATATGCCATAGATTACCCAACACCTGCTTCTTGCCCAAGTTTCACATCTCTACTGTTCCAACAGCCTCTAAGCTAAGGCTATTTTTTTTTCTCATTCTAAAGTTCTTGTTATTTTGCATGTTTCACCAAGTTGTGTACTTACTTGAAAAAGGGAGTTCAGAGTCACAAATGAAGACTGACCAAAACCAAATCCTTTATTTCCACAACTGTATAAATGTGCTCCAAGTATGGCGTCCAACACAAGTTAGAAAAACAAGATAGAACATGCCAGTTGCAAACTAGATCAGTTCACCAACGTGCTGACTCCTTGGTATTAGGCTTAGTTACACAAGACCAGTCACAGTAAAAAGATACATTTTAGAGTACAAAGAGTAGCAGGATGTTAAGCCATTTCAGCTTGTGCACATACAAGTCACACTTCTGGCAGAAAACGCAGAGAAGTTTGTATTACTATGCTGGAAGCTATGTTGCATCACTTTAAATGGCATCAATATCGATATCATCGTCTTTATTGTTTGCAGGCTTCACAGTTTCAACTTTAGGTACACTGGCAGTTGTAGAGTACACCACCTGTGGAGACAAGTCACTTTATTACACCTACTGCCATTAAGCATGAGAACAGCTTTAAACGTCAGTAGTTGCACCACCTGCCTGCTCAACAGCCCTTCTATTGCCATGAACTGCTACACACTGCTCGATGTTCTGAAACACACCGCACAGCATCTGCCACTGCAGGAATTAATACTGTATAGGACACCCAAGTTAAGGGATGTTGACATTACAGTAACACCTTAACATCAGTCTTTAGAGGGAAGTGGCATGCATCTGTGGCAGTAGGAAGCAGAATCTCATGTTCAGCAACAGGAGCAGGTATTACCGGGAGGAAAACAAACCCACGTGAAAGGAAGCCCAGCCACACTCTGCTGGAGCATAGGCAAGAGATTTTACTTTGGTTTGAACTCTGAGGAAAACAGTAATTTGTTCTTTATCAGTTTTTTTAACACACACCCCACCACTAACTCTTTAGAACACGAGGCTTTATGCCCAATACCTTGTCAGTCTTCCCACTGTATGAACTACTGTAGGGGAGACTGTACCATTCCACAATGACAGTCTCTGGCTTAATAAGATGAATCTATACTGTTACAAAAAAATGACCTTGGGTAGACAAGTGATGATGTCAGAGCATTTTTGCTACACAAAGCATTAGAAACCAGGTGTTCCTCCAGTTCCCAACACGCACAGTAACCCATGAATTAAGCTATTTTATAATGCAAAGAGAAAAGTTAAAGGACTTAAGCATGCAGTCTGGAGTCCTTTATAGTAAGAGAACCTTTCCTACCTCTATGTTTTCATCTTCATCCTCTTCTTCATTACCGGAAGATTCTTCTTCAGCTTCCTTCAGCCATTTAATAAATGGTTCTGCTTTGACACGGATTTCTTTGGCAAGCTCCTTTGAGACATATTTCTTTGAGGCCTGAAAGGCAGAAGTACAGACCTCCTGAAAACACTGAAGCAGTTTATGTCAGATCATACCCAAACACAGCAAGAGCCCAACTGAGAACTCCAACCTCACTCCACTGCCTTAACAGCCCATTTTGAAAAAGGGAAGTTTCTCCCAGACAGTAACTTCACTCAGATTAGTTGTTTAAAGACATCTGCACAAGCTATTACACCAGAACAGAGAAACCAGATGCAATATGCAACATTCAGGTACTTTGCTGGTACAGTATGTGAAATACTACCCCTTACCTTTTCTGCCCAGCCAAGGATGACTTCTTCTTCCAGAAGATCTGCATCATACATTTCCTTCAGAATATGTGGTATTTTAGAAATAAGCTGAGACTGATGCATGGCTACCACACACTCGAAGCCATGGAGAAGGTACCGCTGAGCTTTCTTGTTGTTGTGGCAGAACTAGAGTTGTGATAAAAGCATAGTGAAATTAAAAAGCATGATAAAACCAATTGAACTAGCCTTTTCCTCTCCAGAGCAAACTGCTGCTTCTGCTCTTAACTCAATGATGCAGCAAAATCTACAGCAGCTCATACTATCCCTGCGAGCAGTTCTCCCCAGCTAAGTGGTCCAAAAAACATGAACTACAGAAAGTCTTCCCCACAGTACCAAGCAATCCAGAAGTGTCAAGCAGTTGGTACAAGAAAAACCCCAACACAACAGTTCTCGTTACACTGGGTACAGAAGAGGAGACTGCTTACACGAAGGAAGTGACGTCTGTATTTCCTTATCTGTTCACGAATCTTTTCGTCAAAGAGTACTTCAGTGAGAACTAGTGGGCCCATAGCCTTTACATCCAGTCTCTCTGCTTCTGCTACAATGTCTTTGTCAGAAGTATCAATGACACCTTCTTCCTTCTTTTTCTACAAGATGGGAAGAGAGAGAAACATTTTAAACCTACTGAGGTCTGCATCAATGCTCTATTGCGCTGCTTCCTTGCCCAATGCTGGTAAAACCAGTACTCTGGTAGAGACTTAAGCTGCTTGCTATTAAGTCTCCTTAATAACATCTTGTAACACTACAGCAGAGTGGCTACTCTATTCACCTTCACAAAATCAAACAGTATGTTGACTCTCTCCTCCACTGTTCTTTCCAGGTCTTCACTAAGTGTGAGGTTCTTTGCATGGTCACTGATTTCATCCATTCTACGCCGCTGGGCTTCTTCTGTTGTGTCTTCACCCCAGTCATCATCATCCTCCTCCTCCTGAACAACAAAACCAAACCAGGAGATTCATAGGATGTTACTACAAGCTTAGTAATTAGTGTTGTTTCTAGACACAGACTTGAGAGCATTTTTAGAAGTATTTTTTATTTTTCCCTAAAGAGTTAGTTACACTGTGATTTGTAAGCCAAAAGATGGCGAGAGGGCAGATACAGTAAAATACTAATGAAAGCTAGACACCAGTTTTCAGCAGTCTGCAGCATTACTTGAAGTGCAGTCGTACCCCTCCATCTAGTATACTCATGGTATACTCCTTTTTCAGAAACCTGGACTGTTAAAGGATATGCAGCTTTCACTTAGCAAGGAGCATAAGTGCCGTTACCAAAGAGTTGCTAACTGCTACAGAGGAGACACAGATCCTTCTACTGCAGCAGTGAACTTCTGGATACAGCAAGAACTTCTGGTGCAATGCTGACTAGCAGGGAATACCAGCAATTTTTAAGCTTTAAATCACAGCAAGCCACCACACACCCCTATCTCCCCACTTTCCCTTCAACTTACCACAACCTGTGGAGGAGTTATCTCCTCCGGTGGTGGGGGTGGAAGTGTCTCATTGCTGGACACAGAACCATTCTCTTTGTCCTTGCCTTTTCTGTTCTTCTTCTCCTTTTCTTTCTTTCCTGTACCAGTGTCACCACTTTCTGCAAGTGAATTTTATGTTTTATTCTATGAAATAGAACAAGCTAAAAGGCCCCTGAAGTACTGTACCTCTGCTAAATCCCCTATGGTACCCACCCCCAGACACATCCAGGGCTGATGCACATCTGCTGGGGAAATCCCTGGTTCCAGTGAATGTCTTCTCTCAAGACCTAAGCCTGTCCAAGTCTATATAACAGGTGACCTCACAAAGCAGAGACCCCTGGAATAGGTTAGACTTTTCTATTCTAGCAAGCTTAAATTGCAGCAGGCAACTATATGCTTACTACAGAGTGTTGCTTGCACAGAACAAGTACATTGCAAGTAGCATTTAGTATACTTTTACTTCCTACTCTTCTACTTCACACTGACTTAAAGGCAAAACAGCAAACTGCTGGCTAGTTCTCCTCCTTCCAAGTTTTGTCCCACAGAAGCAAATCCAAGTCTAACAGATAGTTCTACTTGGGAAGGATACAGGATCACAAGGCAAGAGACTGCTTGTATTGGAACTGAGTACAGTACTATACCCTGACCCACAAACATACTCTAGGAGTATGCTGGAGCTTTTTTCTTCTTTTTTAACATATTAATTACATGTGAGTGATACGTTTCCCTACTTTGTTGACAGCACTCACACTGAAGAGGTTCCCTTTACCCCCACCAAATAAGGAAAGACTTACCAGGTGGGTTTTTGAGAATGAACGTGCAGAGTTTATGGTTTGTGTCAAGCATGCCTCGATAGCCGCAGGCTTTGCAAGAGTTACCTATAGTTTGTTTCTTAGGATTGACATGCTGTGTAAGAAAACAACCTCCAGTTAATATACCATTTACATAAAAATTATGTGTTAAAACCTAAACCCAACATTCACATTATTATCTCCACAGAATGAAGCCAGAGAGTCCAATACCTTGTATCATAATCCCCAACAGAGCAAGTTTAGAAGCAGTAATTTAGCTTGGAACTTCCGAGCTGTTGTAAGTGTGTAACTTTTCTAAAGGGGTGTGTGCAATGGATTTTCTCTTTATAGATATTCAAGTTAGGTATTAACATCACACCACTTCCAGAAACGTCTAATCCAAGTGTTTCTGTACTGCTACCATTGATACAGACAGAGAGCACTCACCAGATCAGTTTCAGGATTCTCACACTCAGGACAGAGAACAAATTTTTTAATGAATCCATCCAACATGTCTTGCAGCTTATTCGCCTCATGAGATCCATTGACAATGTAACGGTCATTCTTAACATCAAACTGGGTCTGTGCTCCCAGCTCACAACCAAAAAATTTGGTAGGATCTGTAAAGAAAGTGTAATAGCCACCACTGCTGTCATATCATCACTGTGATTTTTATACTGCAATTAAAAAGCCACTGCTTCTATTACTTCAGCCCGATATGATCCCATTTATTTCTTACAGATCCTCAAAGAATGGTATTAATGCTTTATTAGCTACTTAACACTACCACTTCATACACAAAAGCATGAAAAGAATGCTGTATCTCTCCAGACTACTTACACGTTGGAGGCCGATTAAGCGCCTTTGCAACGTCAACCATGTTGACTATAACCGTCTTTATTCCATTTCCTTTGCCCTCCACCTAAAAAAATTAAAAAAAAAAACATAGTTCAGTGACTGCAACAGCCAAATCCAACATGTATTCCTCATCTCACTACAAAGTTCTGCTTTGAAGCAGATCTTAGATGAGCTAATATGCACTTAGTGTGGACAGAAAGAAGCAGACATCCTCATCTCCCTCTTAAGTGGCTGAACATTATCAGTGGTTCACACCCCTCTTCTTCCTCTATGAAGAGAGCAAGTAGTGCTAAGTAATAGTGTTTCACACCAATGGCTATTAAGTTACCTTGGCAATCAGACGGGGCATTTTGTAGCGATAGAACTGATCTGAAACACTGCGGTTGACGTTGACAGACATTTTGCCTTATTAGTAGCTTTATCAATAAGATGAAGAGATCTTTGATTGCAGTTTTTTGGTATCTTCTGTCTGGAGAAGACGGGATGACATAAACGACTGCAAGAGTTCTCGGTCTCTGACATGAAAAAATTTTCGCCACTGAGGCTGTAAGGTTCTTGCTTGTATGCTATGTTTCCCCAATACAGGTACCAGTGGCTGCGCAACAGCTCTGCAAGTGTTATAAACAGAGAAGAAATTAAGTTATCTTAATGTACATGAATCAGATCTTGCTAGAGAGCTATATGAGGGACTGTTATTTACGTTGAAAAGAACAAAAAAAATTATCAACTAGTACATTCTTTACACTGTGGCTTTCTTCAGCTTGTGGAAGTGAAAAGAGCCACCAGGAATTGTACTGCTAAGGACCTTTTCCTCAGCTACATGACAGCTTTCCACCCTCATTTTTCTTACTACCCAAAAGCCACTGAACAGCTTAAGAGTATTTTCTGTACAATTAACTTCTGAAAGAATGCTGTGATCAATAAGGATGGGAAAATAACACTGCTTGATTTATTATGGAGACCAATGGTTCCTGCATCGAGATGGTCATCTGATATGTTTCAGGGTGCAGGACAGAGGAAACCAGGTGAAAGATGCTGAAAAGAGTTTTGAATTCCATATCATAGCATGAACATATCACAAACTGAACTGTCAGAATGTTGATAAATACCAGTAAGATGAATCAGCAGCAATCTGTAGCCCAACATAGTTTTTACATGGCTTACCAGTGGGTTTTTTTTGATCGGAGTGGAAAAAAAGTTGAAAATTAGTAATTCTCCCTCTCACATAAGGATTCTCATAGCAGTTCTGTTGAGTTTTGACTTAACAATAAGCCTGATAAAGTCTGACATAAGTTGACGCTTCACTGTAGAAAGCCTAGCAATGCAGAGGTACAGAGCAGTGCAGCAGCTTTTCCAGTCGATTTTTTTCTCAGGGGAAGGGAGGAGGGGAAGGAAGAAGGAGGATGAATCCTATTACTGAAGTTGCCTTAAGCAGTATTTACATATTTAAATTACCATGTGTCTCTATAATCAGATCTAAGCATACTTAAGCCACAACTGGACCCTGACTACAGCATGGCTGTGCTGACATGTCATCATGTTGTTATCGTTAATGACAGAAGCACTGACACATTAAAATAGCCTTCTGAGTATTTATAATTAAGAGCATGCCTATTGGTGCCACATGGTCCCAGTCCCTCCCCTCTGGTCAGCTTTACAACCTCTATACACAAGAAGCAAACAGATTTGTACGTGCCTTGTGTTCTACATGAGCCCAGATCCAGTTTTGCCCTTCCTTAACAAAAAGTACACAGCCGACTTTGTTTCAAGCACGAGGTTTCTTTCTTCAAGATGTCTAGAAAGAGCCACCATGTAACCTGACCACGTGCTTGCAGAAGCAATGAGGAAGCAGGTATTTCGGTGACTGAGCATGAACTCTCAAATAAAAAAAAAAAAAAAAAGGGGGGGCCGTTCCCCCTGCTTCCTGATTACAGCTTTTGTCTGCTGCAGACTAAAGCTCCCTCTCCTGGTCCCTAGGACACCTCCTCCCAAGCACCACCCCCCCATATGCTTGCACAGAGGAAGGAAAAAGCGGGAAGGCAGACAAGACTTTCTGCTTCAAAGCACCGTTTCCCCGCCCCACTCAGCCCTGTGATGAGTCATAAATGCAGC
Organism: Falco naumanni; assembly: GCF_017639655.2. Classification (NCBI taxonomy): domain Eukaryota; kingdom Metazoa; phylum Chordata; class Aves; order Falconiformes; family Falconidae; genus Falco; species Falco naumanni. Next base: position 35,959,752 of record NC_054060.1, read on the forward strand.
AATTAAGCATTGAGTCAGCCCTGGAAAAGAGGGGGGGGAGATAAGTCACCTCCAGCCAGGCATGCGCTCTCCAGCCGCGAAAAGGGGACGCTCCGCGGTTGTTGCCCCCCCTCCTTGTCGTGTCCACCCCCCCCCCACCCGTGGCTAACCCCCGAGGCACAGCCCCCTGCCCCCCCGGCGGCGGGTTCCGAACTGCGCCACAGCTCCCCCCGCCGCGCGACCCCTCCCCGCCCGGGGAGGCGCGGCCCCGGCCGCCGCCATCTTGTCTCGTCGCATGGCAGCGGTAGGGAATTAAAAGAAAAAAAGATACAAGCCCCCAAACCATAGGAACAGGAGACAACCGTAACTAAAGTTTTGAAGCTTTTAGGCGTTTCTTTTTTTCCCCTCGTTTCTTTTCCTCCTCCCGTCAAGGTCCCGGACGCTCCGTTACACAAAACCTCTCCCACTCTCCCGTTTAGCGACAACCCGCCGCCTCAGCCCAGCCTAAGGCACCCGCCCGCTCCCCGCACCTCCCCAGGAACCAAAACCTCCTCTCGATCCCAGCTGCCCTCACCCGCCCTAAGCCCAGTATTAATACTCACCGTTTTCGTCCAATAAAGACATAAACCCAACGCTGCTCGCCCCGGGCTGCGACGAAGCCGAGTGTGCGAGGAGAATAGGGCCGTGGGGGCGCTTATATCCAGGCGGAGAGGGAGGCGGAGGCGGACGCCGCAGCCTCCGGGTCCCGGCGTCCTGGGGCGGGCGGTATCAGCAGGGACAGCAGTGCCGGGCAATCTGCGGGCAAGACACAATAAGGGGCATCGTTAGCGGCGACACCTGTGGGGAGAGGGAGGAGGAGGGGGGAGAAAAGGGAAGGGGGGAGGGAGAGGCGGCGGCCGGCGCGCAGCTCAGGCAGAAAGGGGCGGTTGATGGGACCCCGGCAATGGCTGCCCCGTACTCACCTCTAGAATGTTCTCGCTCTAACTGAACAACGCCAAAGCTGGGATCAATCAGCCAGCGGCGCGCCCCGCCCCCCAGCCCCACCATTGGCTCGCCGCTCGACTTGGGGCGAGTCTATTGGCTGAGACCTCGCCGTCCCCCCCACCCACTGGTGGCAACCACTATCAATCAAGGCACCCCTGGTTTCGCCTCCCTCCCCCTCTGCCCTCCCCCCGCCAGTGCCCCAAAGGACATCGCGTCTACATCGACCGAGTCTCGCGAGAGGCGCGCGGTAGGGGGCGGGGGGAGGTGCGGGACCTGGTGAGGGCTGAGTCAGTGCTGCGGGCCCCGGCCGCCTCACGGTTTCCCGTCCCCTCCCGCGGGGTGTGTGAGAGCGTCCCCCCGCTGCGGGCAGCGCCGCTTCTCGCCCTGCCGCAGGGAGAGGCCCCTCGGCTTCTCCCGAGGGCTGCCGTCCTCCCGGCGGGGCGAGCGGGACGCCCGCGGCCTAGCAGGGTCCCTCGCGTTCGGGCCGGGCCCGCGCAGGCCGGCGGTGCTGGGCTTTTCGAAGACGGCCCCTGCCCCGCGCCCCGCCGCCCTGTAGGAAAGAAAATTTGGGTGGGTTTTGACTCGTAGTAGACCGGCGATGACCGAATGCTTGACGTCACAGCAACTATATTACAAATAATTTAAAACAATTAAGTGGATGGATAAGTTGTGTTTTTCCTGTGCAGCCTGCTTTCAGGGTGCAGGAAAGAGCCTATTATTTAACCAGTGTCATAAAGACTCAGCTTTGGGTGGCTCTGCGTGCTTGGGCAGCCTTACAAAAGATGACATGATTGTCATGTGTATATACTCTATTGTTAATGTAAAATGTCGTCAGCCCTCTTTTGTTGAATTGGGGACCCGGGGTGGAATATGTGCTTGGATGTACATTCACCTAAAAAGCAGAAAACATTGGTCCTTTTTATTCCTGTGCTTTGTTTTCCATCTTCCATCTTCACAACTCCAGTGTCACAACAGTTTACGTATTTTGGACATTTTAGAATGAGAATAACGTTCAAGTGACAAAGAACTTTTTTTTTACTTCATAAGTTGAGTGATGAACCAACTCTCTTACCCATATAAATGCTCCCCAGCAGAAAAATGCTCCTCAGTTCCTGTCACTGTGTCTTTCTGAATAACGTTGTAAAGCTTCTTGATGGCTCTGTGGGTGTATAGAGGGAACAAAGATATGTTAGTAGTGACACTGTTTAACATCATATACTCTAAATCTCTTCCTGCCTGAAGTTAGTTTTGAAATGTAGGTTTCCTGGGCTGACTTTGATACCATGTTGATGTAGTCAAAGGAAATACCCCTCCTGTGAACCGTCAAGTACATCTTGAAAAGTTTTAGTGTGATGTGCAAAAGATCTGCTTTCAAATATGGAGGTGACCAATAAATGAGGTTTTCTTACAAATCATAAAAGCTGAGCTATTGTTATGATCACTTCTAGTGACACACAATAATAAAAATCATTTCCCTCAAGTGGAGCAATCGGAGATAAATGTGCCCATCTCAGTGCTTTCTAATAAGACCCTCCTACATGATGGCTGTGGTGCCCTGGTTATACATTTCAGCCTATGGAGTAGCAAGTGTAGCCGTGGTGGCGTCCTGTAAAGCATCATGTGAGTCTGTCTTGGACTTCACTATCTGCATTTGAAAAAGTTAAAAATTCTTCAGGATATGTTAACTGTCTCCTTGATAAATACACAGCAACGCTTTTTAAAACATGAGAAAGAGGGTTAGGGCAAAATAAGGAAGCATCCTCGAAATACGTGAGGTTTGGCAGTTACCATGAGGGGAAAAAATCATAAAAAATGTGGGAGGCAAGAAAAGCACAGCAGGAACTCCTTTGCTGTGAAAATATGGAGCATGTATAACTTGCTAAATGCCTCCTGTCTGTGGCTTTAGTTCCATGCTACAACACCTATGAGGTTAATAAATTACGAGTGTTAAAGCATACTGCTGCCAACACCACTTTATTGAGCAGCAAAAGGGAAACGGGACCTTGGATTTGGTGCTATTTGTCTTAATGAATAACTCTGAAGAGGTATGATTAGTAGCATAAGGGAGGATTATTTTTTTTAATACATAGTATATAAATCAACATCATTAAGTTACCTTTCAAGATAGTGCTCCTTCTGCAAAAAGCAAGTCCTGTCTAGATGAAGTCTTATGATATTCTTTTGGATTATACAAAAGAGAGTGAAATTGTGGATTGTTGTCTTCTTGGTGCCTAGCTGTTGATTTTTTTTTTCTCACCAGAACAATTCATTAATATTAAATGTTGGATCCCAAACATTTTTACTGAATCTTTATAAGTTTTTTCAATTTAGTGCTTTGTCAGTTGGACAAGGCAGAAAAAATATTTTATGTCCTCCCACTTTAAAATGTCATGGTTTCATGAATCCTGCAGTTCATAGTTCACATTGCTTATGTGACCTTCAAAATACAAACCACTTGTGTACTTTGCATTTCATTGGTAGAAAGTAAACAGGTTTTATATATACTTTTGTAGTTAAGACATTTTAAATGGCATTAATAATTCAGGTTTTGGAAGTGATTTTGTGCCTGGTGTCTGAGAATAGGAAGTTTTCTGCAGCGGACCTTAGGCTGTGTTTCCTTATCACAGGAATTTTGTTATCATTCAGTTCAGCCTTGAACAACTCAAGTTTGGTCTATGTTGCCTTAGCCAGTTTTTATTAAAAACAACAAAGAGTCAATGCCTGTGATAATGCAGCAAAATCAAAATTCTATTGAAAATCTTATTATAGGTCTGTATTTAAAATGTAAATCTTCAAAAAGGGGCGTTGTAATCATGTGTGTATGTATTCTCTGGTAGTTTTGTGTCCTGTCTGCAGTTTTTTCTTCAGCAAGTTTTTCATCTATCAGTGAGGTGGTTGGCTATACACGTAATCCCATTTCAATACCCACTTGATAACCTTGGCCTTGAAGAGTGTTTTTTCTCTGCTGAAATCTGTATGTGCTATCTCCCAGTGGCTGTTTCAGAGCTGTTGTTTCGTCTAGTGTGGGCAGGAACCCTTAGCAGCTGAGTAAGTGATTCCTCGTCATGCCATCTTCACGGCTTTGGCTGTAATTTCAGTAATTTCAGAAGATGGAAGGAAGGTCAAGATTATGTATAGCTACACTGAACCCTGAATGACAATAGCCTTTTTTCTTCCTTTCTTGGCAATGTGTAGAGAAAGTTTAATTATTTACATGCCAGGTTTGAAAATGCAACCTTTGGGGAAGCATGAGTCCAAAATCCTTTGGGTTTGACACTGGACACTGATCAGTAGCAAGGGCAGATGTTAATTCTGGTTTTACTGTCTGGGAGCTTCACACTCTTTGCTGTCCAGCGGCTCACTGTTTGTCTTGGGGAGACTCTGTGAAAGGACATCCTTTCCATGCTCTGTAACAGTATCATTCTTGTTAGCAGCTATTAGTAGTTCAGGAATGAGTAAACAGAGAAAAAAATGGAGAGCAAGTGTATGATGGTAGATAGTTATATATATATATATCTATCTATCTCCGTTATTTATGGTAGTTATTTTTGTTGCTTCTATTACTATGCAGAAATGCTAAAATCTCCCAGCTAGTGTTTGGTCTGAGTGCCCTGAAAGGGCTCAGTATTCAGCTGACAGTGTGAGGCAGGCTCTACCTCAAATCTGTTGTTATTGTCTCAATAGACAGAGTGAGACTCCCTCTTGCCCTTCCTCTTCCAGTATGTGTCTGCCTATGTAAGGTAGGCACCTCAGCAAGGAGAAGCAATCAGCTTTCTCTGCAGAATATAAACTAGTGTTTCATAGCTGTAAATGCTGAGGGGAAAGGATGCTTTTTCCGTATTCCAGAGTTTCCTATCAGGGGAAAGGATGCTTTTTCCATATTCCAGAGTTTCCTATCAGGATGCAGTGTGGGGGTGAGTAGAGGCTGGCTGGATAGGGGAGCAGTGCTAAGGGGTTGCTGGGCCTGACTCTGGTTAGCGCTACGCAGTGTGAAACCCACACACTGGGTCATCTGCTGAGGCAGCACTGCCTGCCTGTGCCAACACTGTCCAACACCTAGTACATTCACCATGTTGTGTTAAACAGAGTAGGGGTGGCTTCCCAGAGCAGCATCAAATTTAACGGGCCTGCTGTCACTTTGGCTTTCACGAATGAGGTTAAAGTAGGCAGAGTGCATCCTGGCTCCATTTGGATGTATGTTCGCTGGAATACGCTTTCCAAAATTATAGTAGAAACTTACCTTTTCTCAGACCAACTGGTACACTTGGAAGAACTAGCAAGCTTCCTGAACAGCTGAGTAATACCTGTCCATGTGTGCTGAGAGAAGGGCTACAGACTATCATATGCATCTCTGAGTTTTAAGCAGTGCGTCTCTTCAGCAATGCATTAGAAAAGTGAATGGGCTGTCGGGCTGCCTGTACTCTATGGCCATTTGAGGGGTCTCACTGTGTTTGCTAGGGTACCATGGATTTTCATCATGGTATTTATTTTTTAACAGGAACACACTGATATGCTTTGCATGTTTTTTTCTGTGTTGGTGATTTTTCAACAGTGTATCCTTACATTTGGCATTGCAGTTGGCTAGTTCTTTGTCTGCGGGAAGAGTCTGGAATTTTACAGGCAGTAGCTGTTTGGGTGAAAGGGCAAAATAAAAGTATCCTTTTGAGCACATAAAACCAGGTTGTCTCTGTTTAAAGAGGAAAATAAACAAAGGCAAGCTCACAGAAACGAATGAAGAGTGCAGATGGGGTGGAAGTTCCATCAGGAGGTCAGTTCTGCACAGCACAGTTTGGAGGTCTGTGAAAGAGAGAGGCCCCCAGCTTGGAGAGCTGTGTTTTCTGTATGTGTCTCAACAGTAGGTTTAAGTGTTGGTGACAGGAATCGGAGAAGCCAGGTTTTCTCAGTTTGTCCAGGTAGCAGCTTTGGCTACAGGCCTAACTGGCAACCACTAACATTATCTAGCACTTGCATGCTTGTGGTTGGCAAATGTGCCTGCTGCATTTATATGACTGCTGAAAGAAGTGGATGTGGGAGATAAGGAGCCCCTGGGGAATGTGGCTTCCAGCTGAGAACGTGCTGTCAAAGCTGCCTGCTTGTTCATTATGCTCGTTAGCAACCACTGCATTTCCATTTCCCTGCAACTTCTCATAGCCAGGCTTCAGACATCAAAATCTATCTGCTTGTGCACTAAGTTAAATCTCTCTTCCAGTATCATTTTAGCAATTTACACATTCATTTCCATTTCATTAAAGAAATTGCTCAGGTCCTCTGCAGCTGTCGTGTGCTTTGCCAGCATCTCCAGATATACATCCTCTCTCATCCTTTTTTTTTTGACCTCTGATGGTCTGGCAACCAATGCTGTGATTATCAGTATTGACTTCTCAGCAGATGTTAAGTCCAAGTAGCAAAAAAGAGTAATGAGTGCTTACAGTTGCCTATTGGCTTTCTGCTTTTCCTAAAAGGAAGGTGTGGTAGCCCCTGGTTTTGAAAGCCTATCTCCAGAGCCTTCTCCCAGTCTGGGGAGACCTTGGAGAGCTTAAGTGCTCTCAAAGCCCTTCTCCTGGGGACAGAAACATGTGGCTGCTGAGCTAGTTCCTAGAGGTGTGTGCACTGCTGTTGAGAGTACAAGAGCATGTTTTACCCTTCTGTTCTGCTCATTTGAGCATAGAGGAGTTTATTTGCTTTAGAATAACACAAGGACATTGCTGGAAGAGCTGGGGTCTGGAGGCAGTACTGAGGCCCAGCTAGGGGTTACGTTTGTGCTCCTGCTGGCAGGTCTAGTAGAGAAGGAGGTATCCCTGATGCTTGTGCTGAAAGCAAGGAAAAATCTGTTTTGAAGGCAAAGGAAAATCTCCATATTCTTCAGAACTAAACTTTTGAAGGTGCTGCTTGGCTGGGAGGGCAGAGCTGTGCATTTGGGAACAGACAGCTAGCCATATAGCAGAAGGTTTTGTCTCATAGCAGAAGGTTTTGTCTCCGATGTCTGATTTTATACCCCTTACAGAGTTGCCTCTCTGGCACCGTTGAAGGTATTTTTCAGGGCATTACAAGTTTTGTACTGGGTAATGTTGACTTTGTAGGTTGTAATTCAGAATTTGGTGCTGGTTTGGTATGTTTTGCCTTGAGCTTGAGTAGAGCTGTTGTGGGCCTCTTAATAAAAAACCAGGGATTACCTTTTGTAATGAAGCAAATAATACACGACTGCAATACAGTGCCAAAGTCTTTGACTGCTCTGGTGGTTTGCAGCTCAAATACTTGTATTACTGAAGTAAATGATTTGCCAAACATGGGGGGGGGGGGGGGGGGAAAGGAGTGAAAATAAGAAACTGGAGGCAGAAACTTTGTTCTATGGGTTGCACAAGCCATGTGTTACGTATGTTTAGGATAATATATAGACTAGTAGCAATATTACAATAGCTGCAAACACACATGGTTTCCAAGAGCAGTGTAATGAATTAAGTCTGATTTTGGCCTATGGGGATTCTGTGATGTCTTATAAAAGCTGACCTGAAGCACTAATAATGTTTCATTCTACCCATCTATCCATGCCTCATGTACCTGAATGTCAGTGTATTTGGAATTATCCAGGGGGTTCAGGAACAGGTAGATGGGGCTGATGAGACAGGCAGGTGCATACACACACATAGATACACACACCACCATTGCATAAATCTTGCTTGTTTAAGAAATGAGGCTAAAAATACCCTTGAATATGAATCCAGGTCAAACATGGTGTTGACTGTAAAGTCTAGTGTGATTTTATTGACCTAATGTAGATTTTTCTTTTTGAGAACAACCTAGGAGACACACTGAAGGCAGAACTTTCTTTACAAGGATATTACTACCTTGGACTCTTTTCAAAATCACGTTTTGAAAGGTTTTAAGACACACAGTTGAGTCAGTGAATGCTCAAATGCATAATGGAGGCTGAACCTTGCCTTGAAGCTCAAGGATGTTTTTTAAGACTTTAAGAAACAAATCCTGTCTGTATTGATTGTTTTTGAGCTTTTTACTTGGGATGATAGTTTTAGGAAACAAGCTTTCCTGAAACAGGCATTTTCACGTAGAGTGGAAAGGATCTGAAATAAATGCTGATAACGTGATTTGTGGCTACCACACTCATCTGGGAAACTATGGTACCAACAATCGGATTGCATTAGGTGGTAGCTGTGAACACTTTGGCACCATAACTCTTTCAGAACTTGATTTTAGTATTCCAAAATGATTATGTGGATCTCAGTGAGATCACTGCTATAAACATTATTCAGCCCTTAGGAGTCTAATTTATACTTATTTCACTAGTGTTCTTAACATGCCTTTTCTTTAGGTTAAGCTTTATTTGCACAAGTAATTTTAAGCACAGTAGCATTTTTGCTTCAGTGCCTGATGTAGTCATGGGGCATCAGAATAAGCTGTACATTGCGGCTGTGCAGGTCTCTATGGATTTTGTATCTGGTATGTTTTTTCTGTACTAAGAACACAAAGTAGGACTTCTTAAAGTTGCCTGCAACCACCCTACCTTCTAAAACATGAGATACTCAAGAAGAATACACTGGCTGTTTTCAGTGTTGTTTTGCTGCACCTCACCCACAGTTTGTTTTTAATCATTCTCATGAATGATTTACTGTTCCCTTTCTATCATGTTACTTTTTCATTGTTGTTTCCAGCAGGCAAAAAGCTTTCAAAGGGTTCTTTAGGGTTTAATGTATTGTTTGTCCTAGATATTGGGCATGACTTATTCAGAAATGTGTAATAAATACACAGCTTCTCTCATTTCTGATTGCTTGCACAGTTGACAGATTAATGGGCGAGTAGGTGATGGGTGAATTCTCTGTTCGAGATGAAGTTGGGGAGGGTGTGTGGGTGCAGGTGGGATCTTGAAGGTCATATGTAAATGCTTGTGAACTTATTCAGGTCCATGGAGACACACCATTTTATACCAATGGATAACGTACCGTTTGACTCAGAGACTTTACTTTTGGGGTGTCTTTCCTGGTAGTGGCTTTGTGCACTTATCCCTGATGATTCCATACAGATATAATACTTACGTCTTCAAAGATGTATACTTATAAGTGGTTATTTTTAGTTTGTAGATATCTGGTTCTTGTGATTAGTTATACCTACTGTGGCTAAAGAAGGCCCTTATTTTCCCTGCTTGCTTTTTTTCCTGGTGCACTGAGACACGGAGTGCTGTGACAAGGGGCTTTTACAGTTCAGTCTATCTGCTGCGAGGGCAAGTCTCTATGCAAGTCTATGTGCTCTGGAGGATGTTTACTAGTACCTGTTTGATAAAACTTCTTTTCATTTTATAGATAACAAATTGAGAATCTCAGTGCCACTGCTGCCTCCACAGAGACTTGCTGAGTCGTACAGATGAAGCCTGAAATGTGTCCCCTTGCAGATGTGAGGGCGTCCCACCACTTCCTCTGCAGAAAGCCCCGGGCTACTGCATTCTGCACCCTGCAAAATGTCAGGGTGGGCAGGAGGGTGAATGGCTTGGCCCCTGCACCTTTTCTGGCAGCGTGCTAATTCTGGTGCATGGGGAGGCATATGCTGTGACGTGTGCGGGCAGATCGCTCACAGCTTATGCAAGTCCTCGAGCAACAGGGAAGCGAGCAAAGTAGCAGTGGGCTGCCAAGTCACAGCCTGCTAGCTAGGTTGCTTGAGAGTCAGCACAAACCTCCTTATCTCCTGCTATGGAGAAAACTGCTCAGTAATGTCTTCTCTTACCCTAGCAAAAGTCTTAAACGAGCAGCTCTGTAGCTTACTTTGGGTTGTGGCAGAATTGCCTTGATTTTTGCCTGTTTACTTACTGTGATCTGGAGCTACAAACAGGGTTGTGTTTGCCGTAGTGATTCCAACCTACATATTTCTGCTGAGAGACGTGATCAATGTTGGGGAGGTCTGTCTCCCTGCATCTGTGGACTCTGCACAGGGCTATTGCACAAGAGGCTGTGCAATGTAGTCTTCTAAAAAACCTGCTAATGAGAACAACTGAATCAAAGGAGAGTTATTAGTCATGGGTTTCCCACAACAGTCTCTTTCATGGAGTGCTTACTAATGACTGCTTCTCAACAAATAAATATCAACAAAAAAATATCAGATAAAATGAAGTCAAATTCTTAAGCTTTTACTCAGGACCAGCTAAGATTCAGGCATTTGCTCTGACCACTTTTGAAAGCTTGGCATGCATCCCTTGCATGGGAGAACTGTGCCAGAGCTGTGAAAAGCACTATATGTCTTAACTCTTGTCCTGTGTCTTGTATCTTGCCCATTTTCCACTGTGTTTAAAGCTTTTTAGAGGGTCTGTCTTTGCGCACAGTCCATGCTAAGGCATTAATGACAGAGAGGATTCTGTTCTTAAATCCTGGTTTGAAAATCTCTTCATAATATGTCCCTAGAAGAAACTCCTGGTTTGTTTATTTTGATTTGTCCTCTAGCTGTGGCTGGATGCCCAGTCATGGGCCAGAATCAAATTGGCCGAGTACCAACACAGAGCAATTTGCAGCTCCATGTAAGTGACTTCAGTTCATTTTGGCCATATCTCTGCAGCATTTCCCAGAGCCAGTCATCTGTGCTTCAGCTGATCAGGGTGCAGTAAACTGAACTCTGGCTTGCCCGCCTAAGCCTGCCAAGAAAAGCATTAGCTAAGCAGAAACAGCTTGTAGCTGAGGGCAAAGGTGAGCATGCATTAAGTATCCACATCTTGATACAGAAAGGATGCAGCTACAATCAAAACAGGGGAAAGGGGACTGGGCAGACAGACAGCCACCTGAGGTGACCCAGGAGCGCATGCCACACTGCTTGCTGAGAAAGGCCTCTTTGTGCATTATGCCTGCCTGTTTTGACTGAGATACAGAACAAATGCAAGAAACCCACCTATGTGGCCTTGATGATGTTTTCCTATTTCTTGGCATTGCTTTATTGTGCTCAGAAAGGCCTTGAATGTGTTGGACCATTGTGTATATCTCAGCCCCAGCCAGGGAGAGATATTTGTGCAGCTGGCTTTGCAGTTCCCCTCTCCCTAATGTGCAGGCTAGGGGATAAAGAGGGTGTCTGAATGCTGGGTCACCTTTCTAACAAGAGAATCTTGTTATGCTGCTGACTCACAGCTGAGAGACAGGAGAAAGAGACTGAAGTTCTTCCTCTGTGTCTAGGAAGGAGCGGGGAGGAGAAGGGAGGAGGAGGAGGCCTTTAACCATCACCTACCTCTTTAGCACTGGCTGGTGTGTCTGCCTGATCCTAAGTCATACAGCATGGCAATATTTGTATTGCTCCCCTGTTCCCATTTAGATCAGAGCCTGACCAGCGTGACCTGCATTTTCAGACCTTATTTTGAACATAGCTAATGCAAGCCTTGCTCTGGCAGAAGCCCTGCTGTGCCCGTGAGTATCCCTCGAAGAGGCAGGACCCTGTTTCTTAGCAGTTTTATGAGGAATGTTCTTATGAGAGTTCTTGGACTTTGCTTGGATACACACAATTCCTTCTTGTTCTGACAAGGCTTTACCACTTTGATAAATTCTGTCTATAACGTCACACACCCCCTGCCCATAGGCTATAGATAACATGACTGAATTCCAGTTGCAACTGGTTCTCTTTTCAGACCATCTTTCACATCTGTTTCTGCACTGGCAAAATTGTCAGACTGGGGGCCTTGAAGCTGAGCATGAGCGCACACTGCTGAACATGAGAGATACCAGTTCTGTGTTTCCCTGAACTTTGGCAGTATTCAAAAGATTGGATTTACAGGTTGACCTCTCTATCTACCAAATGCCTGTTTGGCAATATAGTTTTCTTGAATGGCATGCCCAATTCTGGATTCAGCTCGGTGCTGTTTGGTGGGGCTGTTTTGTGGGAAGGGGAGGCTTCCTCGTTCTGCAGTGGGTTCAGGTCCAGCCAGGAGACACCGTGGGTGTTGTCATGAGGTAGTGCAGTCCTTTAAGCAGTCCTGGCTGCTGTTAGCAAGGGGCAATTATAGCAACAGGAATGCCTGGAATGTGATGTTTATTTCTTTTAATTGCCCTCTGCTTTGGTGTCCAGCAGGGATGACCTCGAAGCCCATTGGCACGACAGTAGTGTTTGCCCCTTTTGGAGGTTTGGGACTATGTGGGCTCAAACCCGCTCCCTTTGCATGGGGCAGGTTGAGATAAGCCCCACGGCTGAGCTCCCGCCCTGTGTCTTACTTAAATCTTTCCCATTTCCCATTAACTGTGGAGCTTTAAAAGTTAAACAGCAAGCCTCTTCCCTTCAGACCCTCTTCTTTCTTCACTGCTCTCATGTTCATTCTCATTCCAACTCCCTGAGGGGAAAACCAAATGCCATTTGCAGTTCACTGCTGCCTATGACATTTATTACCTCCGTCTTGCTCTCTCTCAGAGCATGAACCCAGCCAACCAACTTCTTATCAGTTTAACAGGCTGTGACTGTTGTCCTGGTGACCAGCATAGTTGCACTATCATCGTGTACAGAAGGCAGTGAAAAAGATGTCTTGACCTGTGGGTGCAGCTGTGCGTGCACATGATATGCCAGTAAGTCACTGGGATACACAAAGATAAGATCCAAGTCTTGGTCTATGTATGTGGAAGATGAAGCAAAAACAAAATAGAGAAGCATGCAAAGTTAATAGCTATAAAAGAAGAAGTGAGAATATGTGTAGGAGCTGCAAATGCTCAGCTCTTCGCAGTGTTTGTGTACCTGTAATTTAGTGCATTTGTATTTGAGGCCTGCCAGCCTGCTGTCTCTTTGCCTTTCTGTCTTTTTCTATCCACTACTACCATTTCTTCCATTTCTTGCTTGGGTTTATGGACATGAGAAAGAAAAATGTTAGTAACACTTATGAGTCATGTTTTCCATGCACACACACTGTGCTTAACCCATTCATACACACATTCCCGTACAACGTTGACTCCAATTCACTAATTACTCACGTGAATTGATCAGACCGATTTTTGTGGTGTGCTGTCACAGATTATGTCCTAGGTGTGAGCCCTGCTTGGAGTAGCATACAATCCAAGTGGAAGACAAGGAGCAACAGATGGAAAGAGATGGGGAAGGGAGCACAAAGAGAGAGCGAGGCATCATTACTCAGCACATAGGCAACGGTGTCAGCGCACCAGCTGCCTAACGCTTGGGACAGCTTTTGCAGGCTATGCAGCTTGTTCTTGTTTTAGCGTTGGCTGGTCACTTAGGTATTGTCAGCTTTCAGCCGCTGAAGACAATGTGGGGTGGAGTAACCTAGATAAAACCAGATCCTGGCTAGTGCAGGCTATATGTTAGTTAGGGTATAAGAACATACTTAGGTCTTCTACCTGGGAAAGGCGCGTAACAAGCCTGCTGCTTTCTGTGCTGAGCGGGTACAGCTTCCACCTGCTGGGGTGCCAGTGGGGCACAGCCCAGAGGCTGTGTGTCCTGTGGTATGTGTGTGGTGGCATGGTGGTGTAGCCATGGTTGCTATGGGGAGGAAGTATCCAGTTAATCCCCAACCCAGCTAATCTTCCGTGGCTAATTGGGGGTTGAATATGGTTGGTTTACAGTAAAAGCTGGCCTTTCTGAACACTTACAACCAGGCATAGCTCATCAGACATCAACAAAGTCCTGCACCGGACCCAAAATCGTGGGAAGGTATGTCTAATCTGCTGCCTGTCTTGTTCTGCTTATGTATCTGTGTCCTTAGTATTGCCCTTGCCGGTGTTTGCTTATCTGCGACCTCCAGATGCCTTGCAGCAGATAGGTTGCTCAGCTAGACCTGCCCGCCCTCTGCTCACATCCCTGTATGTCCAAACAGCCTGCATGGGGGGGATTTCTGTGGGAAGAGCTGTGAGGGGCAGCTGATGCAGCAGATCTGTCTCCCAGGAAGGTCTCTAAGGCGATGCTTCAGGACAGGCTGTGTTTCAGTGGTGGTCGGTACAGAGAAGGGATATGCTTGTAAACAATATGAGTCAGCCCCCATACCACAGCTCCTGGTGGGAAGTGCCACATCTCCTGCCTGAAGGATTAGAGCCCTGCTGACTAATGAGGAGAGGTTTAAGGATGTTGTGGGATGGAGCTTCTCCCATGTAAAATTCATGGTGCTAGCAGGCCATCTTAAATAAAACATTACCCTCCCTGAAAAAGACACAAAGTCTTCATTTTCATTTCATGCTTGTTCCTAAAAAAAAAAAAAACCCACAAAAAACCCAAAAAAACCCCCAAGGATGTTTAAAGAATGAGGGAATTCAGGACTGTTTTGTGTGTGCCAGTCTGATGTGACCCTGAATCTGCTCTCACAGCAGGTTTGCACTGTAATGATGCATGCATGTTGTACATAAGGAAACACAGCAGTGAGGGGAACATCACTTTGGTTAGAGGAGAGGACTCATGCTTTCTGATTAGCAGAAGCAAATTTTTCACTTGCATTTTTCACCTCTGCAACAGCTTCAGATTCTGGGGTGGCTCCATGAACTTCAGTGACATAGAGCATGGTGCTGGTGGGCAACAGACCAGACCTGCACCAGCTGTCTTCTTACCAGACAGCTGATAACCTGGCTCCCGTTACACCTCTTCTTCTGCTTTTTGTTTGCCAGCTCCCCTATGCCTGTTGTCCTGCATTCATTAGTACTTCTTCTGTTACTGACATCGGACTGTTTTCCTTGGGCTGCTCGTAACTGTCCTAGGGGTGTATACTGAAATTTCTAAAGAAATTGTGAAAGTACCTTGAGCTAGTAAGGCATGATTATGTGGCCCTTCCTTTGTAACATGAGTTCTTCCTCTTATGGGAAGGCTGATAAATGAAGAAGAAGCTATTGTTTGTTGTTTTTACAAAAGGCTGTTGAGATAAATGGGAATCTGGCACCAACAAGTAACTGCGTAATTTCAGGAGAGTGACTGGAATGGCTGGAAAGCAGTTTTTGCTACTAATGACTGCAGAGAATAGTTGCTGCCTTCAGTTCTTTTTCAAGGCAGTATTAGTTTGATGATTTTAACAATAAGATAGAGAATGCATGTGTCAGTGACTGATAAAGTTCATTTTATTTTTGTATGAATTGATTCTGAAAAAGCATAGTTACACAAAATTCAGTGCAACATCAGATGCGATGTATTGCAGGTGATGGGTAGCAGAAGTGACCCATGTGTGAGTCTTATGTGAGGGATGGAAAAAAAATTGAAAGTTTGGGCTATAAGAAGCTGTCTTCATAATATTTATCCCAGACCACTGGTTTTCCTGGGAGCAATGTTAGAATCATGTGGCATAGAAGCGTTAGATGATGACACAGTGATGCATAGCTAATCCTCCAGCCAGCTTGTATCTCCCAGGCTATTCCAGCAAATTTGAAGGGTATGTCCTATGTTCTTAAAACTAAGCATCTCTGCATATGATTCTCGCTCCCCCCCTGAAACACAGAGCTGAGTTCCCATGCTGTGCCACATTTAAGAGAGCCTAGCCTTTCACCATTCATTTATGCTGTTTCTGTTTGCAGGAAAATCTACAGTTGCCTGCCCAGTGTGAAGGACGTAGCTTGTGTAGCTTTCTTTACAGTGCTTACCTGATATTCTGTGGCAGCATGGTCTTCACTGGAGAAAGAGATGTTATTTGTAGTTTGCAAGTTGAATTGGATGCGGTCCAGTTGTCTTTGTCTCTGTCTATGTTGTTTCTTTTGAAGTTCTTGTTTCTTTTTTTAGGGGCAGTCACCTAGACAGTACCAGCAGTTAGCTCCAGGAGCCAGGCTGCCTGGAATGGGAACTTCAGGGCTTGAGATCAATTACAAAGGACAGATGAAAACAGCTTTTCTGAATTTGAGTGTATGCACCGCGTTGGTGGATTGCTGAAGAGGCAATCGGGACCCCAAAAGGGCCCTAGTTCCTGGGGCAGCGATTCCTGGGCAGAGGCACAGGCAGAAAAGGTGTCAGCAAGCACCAGGCCCTCCCAGCCAGCTCAGCCCTTTCCCCGGTGGCCGGAGCAGCCTGTCCTCATGTTTTCATCTTCTCAGCAGCAAAATACTATGTTGCTTGCACAGTCTTGAAGCCAAGAGCCAGCAGTGTCTCCCAGCTGTGCAGAAGCCCTGGACTAGTGGTGGTGTCCTGCACAGGTGGGCAAGCAAGACGCCCATGCAGGGCTCCCCTCCTGCCGAGATGACTTGCCCTAGCAAGCAGCTTTTGCCAGGGCCATTGCCTGATATGCAGCCTGTAAAGGCGCGTGACTCATTGGCCATAGAGTTGACCCTGTGCCCTCACAGGTCATATACATCTGATTTTTTTCATGTGAGTGGAAAGTCAGAAGACCTGTGGGCCTGGAGACTAGTTTCTGACACTTGGTGACAGCTAAGTTCTGGAAATTTAGTCTGTGGTTCTTCTGCTGTGAAATACATGCATCAAAGTCTTAGCTACTCATTCTGATTCCTTCTGTTGTTGGTGGGGAGATTTAGGCAGTGCTGGTGTGCTGCTTGGCTGGCCTGTTTTGGACATCTGTATTCTCTCGAGAGGAAGGGCACTGCCCATGCCCATGCCCATGCCTTTTTTCTGCTTATAAAAGCAGTCTGGATTATCGGCAGAGATGTAGAGTTCTTCATGCTGGCCATGCAAGGTTAGCAAAAGGATCCACATCCCCAGAACTTGAATCACCTGTTAACTCACGCCCTGGGCAAAGACTCTGGATTCCCCAGACAAGGCCAGATGAAAACCAGGCAGTTAGAGACCTGGACACAGAGGGTTGCTGCTAGGTCCTGACCATAGGGGCCCTCTCCCCCTCGAGGGGATCCACCCTGGCTTGGTGGTCCGATGGATATCTGTCTGGGTTGTGACCTCTAACTTGCTGAATGAAAAGCTGGTACAGGATTTCATTGCCTCAGATTGTTTTGTTTGTGACAAGGAGTTACGAAGAGGTCTCAAAAAATGAACTTGAACCTCTGGACAAGTTTTCTGTTGCTGAACTTGGCTCTCCTGCTGACTTTGGTCTAGCTGCTGAGATCTTGGGTTTAGCCTTTCAGGAGTTGTGAAGATCTAAGTGCGATGTTTTCTGTCATCCTTCAAACTCTGCCCAATTCCCCACCTCCCATAACCCCCTGCATATTTTTTGCTCCATGTCCTTGTCCCTTGTTACCTGCATCACTGTCTTGCCTTTTCATAGCCTCTCCGTGCTCTTGTCTGGTTTGCTTTGCTCACTGCTGCGTGTGCTTGGTTTCATGGACTGCCAAGGTATGCAGCCTGCGAGATCTCTTGATTGAGTCTGACTTTGCCTTTTAAGAAGAGGCCTGAGATCTCAGTAACCCACCCAAAGAACTGAAAAAACAAACCACCCCAAACAGGACAGACAGGAAAATATACAGTGGATCTTTCTGTGCTCTCATAAATAAAAGGCAGACAATCACATGGTTTGCTAAAAATAATACCCATAGCAAGCGGTTCAGTAGGAATAATACTGACCTAGTTTGCATATTGCCCATATGCAAAAAGTAAGTTGGTGAGGAAAACCCAATTGCCCGATGCAGTATTTGCATTTGCTGAACCAGATCTGAATTGAGAGGTGGTTAATTAGATCTTACATTCTCCCCTCAGCAGCCCCTCTGGAGGCTTCAGAGAAGGAGGGAAGGGGGGATGCTCCCTGGCAGCATAGCCCGCAGCAGGTGGGCTGGATGTGTGGGTTGTGCCTGTGTGGTGCGGCAGTGAGGGTCCGCATGAGCAGAAGTCCTCTTCTGTAGACTTGGTCTGGGATGTTCATGTCTTGACAAAGGGCAGAATATCTCTGTGATCAGAGGACCTGCATTTATGTATGTTAATTTAGCTTTCTGTCTCCATCTGTGAGGCACATCAAAACATTTTGGTATTGAAGGAAACTTCCTTTGACTGCTCAGCTCCTGCCCACCCCAAGGACTTGGTCTGTGCTCCTGTCCTTGTCCCTACAGCCAGCACTGCAGTGTAGCCCTGGGGTGGGAGCTGTACTTTGGGGGATATGCAGGTGCCTTGCACTAGCCCCTGCCTGCCAGCTCCTTATCCCCCTGAGGGAGATGCTGCTCAGGTGCTGGCCTGGACCTGGAGCTGTTCTCTGTGGGCAGCTCAGCATCAGTGACAACAGTGACAGCAGCCATCAAGGGCTAGCGTCAAGCTGGTGTCCCTCACAGTGATGGACATCCTCAGTGTCCCCTGATCACTGGTGAGTATTACTGGTTAATATGAAAGGTTACTGGCCTGGCTTATGGAGGGGCCCAGCAGGATCCTGGGGGGATGGGGAGTATGATTGTAGACAAAATGGATTGGTGGCAGAGGCAGGAAGAAAAGGACTTGGAGGTCCTTACTCCAGGGCTGACCAGCCTTTCTGTCCCTCTGAGCCACATACCACCACCATTACGTGAGTGCCACAGAATGCACTTCCAATCTCTTGGAGAACTGGCACATGGAGAAGTGTCCTGTGTGGTTCAGCAGTAGGACATGGCATTGCCTTGTCCTGGCCTTCCTCGGTTCCCAGAGGTGATGGATGTGTGCTGTGCCTGCAGCTGGATCCCATCACGACCTGGCAGCATGGGGCTCAGCAGCCCTCACTCGCTCATTTCCTCTTGGCACAATGTGAGCCAGCACTCCTTGATCCAGCACAGCCTCACTGCTGGCAGCCCAGGGGCAGGAGCTGCCTCCAAGCTGCCGGAAAGCCGCGGGTGGCAAGCTGGTCACCCCACTGTGCGGTCGTGTCCTCCACGGCTTTGGCACATCTCAGCCTCTCCATGGAGCTGTGGCTGCCTGGGATGCTGCTGCGTGTGCTGAAATGAAGGCTGCAGTCCTTTCCTGACTCTGAAATGAAAGCAGAAGTGTGTCAGGGAGCCCTTTGTGTTGATACGGGTAAAACTCTTTTACGACAAACTGATGGCATAGCTTTCCCTTAAGATTATATCCTTTTTCTTTTTTTAACCCCTCTCTCATAACAAGCGATACATGAATTTCTGACTCTCCGAACAGCCTTGATGCTGGGAAATGCTCTCATTCAGGCAGAGAATCTAGGTCAGCTGTTTGTAAGAATAGATCAAGCCTTCATTGAATGCAGTGGATGGGCCTTCAGCAGGATGGGCTTTTTTCCTGGCTTGTTTTGTTCATAACGAGCTCCAAAAGTTGACAGGCGTTTTCTGGATGGCAACTATAGCTTCCTGCCAGCAGGCTAGATGCAGGCGTTACTGATTCAGTGCATCATAGGGGAAAATCAATAATATGAAATATTAATTGTGATTTTAAAATATTTTTTTAACCTAAGATGGGGAACTAACTCAGTAATGAAGACCTGTACCTATGTTCAAGAGGACCTGATTCATGAGATGATACATTATGAAGATAGGACTTAATTTTTTTCTCTGATTCTGCACCTATAAATAACTGTTCTTACATATGGCATCTAATTATTTAATTGCATATGCAGATTAGATAGTAATTTACATGCTGTTGTCAATGACAGCCACTAATAGCACTGGCAGTTATTTGCAGGCACATACGGTAATGCCAAAGGGTTTAAATATCAGTCAGTACCTGCCATACATACCAATATCTCTCCCCATCTCTTCCCTTCAAAAAATGTTAGAATAAATGAATATCACATGTTAGAATAAATAAAATGTTAGAATAAATCAGTAGCTGCCGCTTCTTGCAACTAGTTGTACCACTGCAGATCCATAGTGTTAATATTTTATGTAAGACTGCAGTCCAGCTTGGAGTTCCTGATTATCTGTGTGTGATGGCCCCCCAGGACTGGGAAGCAAGAGGAAAGAAAATGGTAATATGCCTTTTCTCAGTTGTATTTACATGTGCAAAGGGTGGGGGAAAGCAACTGCAGACACGAAGGACTCACATCCCACTTGTACAAAGTGGCATCTGTAACCACTGTGATCTAGAAGATATTTTACAGTTCTTTGGCTTTCCTTTTGCATAGACCTAAATGGTTACCCAGGGTAAGGTTAGTAGGAATCAGGGCTAGAGTGCCCAGTTCAGCTTCTTGTCCTCATTGACAAAATCAGTGCAGTCTTCTCTTCCCTGATGCAAAACAGCTTTTGAGCATGAAAGCTTCTATTTTGCTGCCATTTAACCCATTTTGCCCACTGAAGTTATATTTAACTGGGAAGAGTGCGGTAACAGCCGAAGAGACCTCAGTGAATATATAACCATTATTGGGCTTAGAAGCTCCCCATTAAAACCTTGTGCAGAAAATACCATGAAAAACTCATTCATTCAAACAAACAAGCTCCAAGGCAGCTGCCTTAAAATCCAGCGATTCTGTGCTGTATCAAGATCAGCTATATTAAATTGGTTTGCAGTTTGTGCAATTTGAAGATGTTGACTCCAAGCCATTTGTTGTCATGTAGCCATGGAGTGTACAAACACCACTCCACACCACTGTTTCCTGCTCACTAAACAGATCTGTACAGCTAAAAGGCTGAATATTATCTTTGAAATAGTCAATTACTTAAATCCTTTGTTGGAATGTGGCCTTAATGCTCTTATTAATTGAGTTTCAAGAATCTTGGCTTTTGACAGCCAGTAAATAACACATGCTGGAGATCTAAGGTCACAACAGTACAGATAACATGCTTGTTCAGGGTGGGAACAAATAGTGGTTCCTTTTAAAATTTGCTTGATAATTTAGAAACATCCTCACAAGTTACAGAATTTTGGTTCCTTGAGGACCACATCTTCTTTGCAGGGAAAAAAATTGCATTAAGTGATGAACGTCAGCAGAGTGGTTGCAACGAAGGCGGCAGAGGAACGCTGCCAATGCGCTGGCAGTCAGTGCTGTGCAGCTCTCGGGAGCTGGGTTAGTGTCTCTGAATCTTTATTTAGCGCTCCCTCCACTTTACAGAGAGTATCTCAGTGATCAGAGAAGTGGGAAGCAACGGAAGGATGAGATACATCCTGATCCTGGCAGCAGATGAATACATGACAAATACTCTTCCCTTTCCTTTATCTTGCACCTGATGCCTCCCCCTCCAACTTGTGCTCATCTCTTGCTTTGTCGGCATTTCTTTCATTCGTGTAGAATGGGTGAGAAAGAGTGGGTCAGTAAATGGTGAAGACTCTCAGATATCACAGAATCATAGAAAAAAGACCCTTAAGATCATTGAGTCCAACCGTTAACCCAGCACTGCTGAGCCCACCACTAAACCATGTCCCTAAGTGCCACATCTACACATCTTTTAAATACCTCCAGGGATGGTAATTCCACCACTTTCCTGGGCAGCCTGTGCCAGTGCTTGACAACCCTTTCAGTGAAGGCATTTTTCCTAATATCCAATCTAAACCTGCCCTGGTGCAACTTGAGGCCGTTTCCTCTTGTCCTGTTGCTTATCTGGGAGAAGAGACCGACACTCACTGCCACATCTCCTCTAAATGTGTTTCTAGTTTTGGAAGAAAACACGGTGGTGCAGTGTAAATGTTTTACCACCATGTATTTGGGAGGCCTGCTTTTTTCAGCCTGAACTCCTGTTGATAAAAATTTAATGCTTTTCTTTGTGCTTATGCAGAGGCCCTCCTCAGGGTGTTTTTCTGAAACCATTTCAGAGGTGATTAGCTCTCTCCTAGGACCCTTTTGGATTCCTCTTGCTGTAGCAAACCCCTCACTGTAGCTAGCTCACTCCAGTGTTTATAGGTTGCAGAAATCTTTTAAAACTGGCCTTCTTACAGTGTGATATGGCATCTGCTCGGATACTCTGAGCTTTACCAGGGCTAGTGGCTAAACCAGCTCCCCGCTCACTGTGGGGTGGGAATGGAGTTGTTACTCAGACTGTCCAGAAGCAACGATGGGAGATGCTACGTGCTGAGTGTTTCTGAAAATGTGATTTATTTAGGTGTCTGTATGAAAGCTGATCTCTTTTCCCTCACCTCCTCTCCTAAACAACCCATCTGCTGGGTCAAAGTGTTCAACAATGTTAAGGTACCCATCCCATACACTGACTCCTTTGGCAGCGCAGGTGTGTGGGGCCTTCCTGCCTTAGTTTGTAGCCAGAGATACCTGCCGTGAATGTTGAGTGGAAAAGTGGTTGAATTTTGGTCTTGCAGTAATATTTAAATGTGCCCAGCTCCTATCTGAGAGGTCTCAGGATGTCCTGGAAGCCAGTCGGTAGTTAAGATTTTTACCCTCCAGATGGTGTCTGGCAGATGTGCCTGTGGAGCCATTGTCAGGGTGGTGGGGATGAAACATGGCAAACTGGAAATTACACAATCACTGGCCTCTTGTGGCAGCAGGAAAAACATGCAAATGATGTAATGTAGATTTTCAGTCCCAAATCTCTGCATATGCTGCTCCGTGTAGAGCTGTGAGTACAGACGTGTGTAGGAAGTTTCCTGTAAAGTTGAACATAAAAGTTTTTACTGCTGGAAAGAATCTATGTAAAAATGCACAGAGGAATCTTGTCAATCTAAGCCAAATGAAAAGACTCAAATAAAATAATTTTAGGCTTGTCTGTCCAAATGGAGATGGAATATTCGTAATACAAGGTTTCAACACCCCCCCACCCCCCCACCCCGAAATCCATGAAATCATGGATCATCCTGAAAAGAGACATGGTGGTGGTTGAGGTAATGCATTCATTACCACATTAGCAAACAATATCCGTAATTTCTTTTTTAAGAAAGCTCTTTCCATCCCAAGGATAGCAAGCATCATTTAATTTGTAGTTTCCCTCTGGCATACCTGCCCCTGGAGCCTTCCTTGGATAACTCTTCAGATAACTTGCAGGATTAGACACCAAGCTGTTGGGTCACTGCTCCTCTAGGGCTGTGACCAGACTGACAGCCTGTAGCACCGCGGTGGTTTCTGTTGCAGAAACTTCCCACAGCTGCTCTCCAGGACTTGGGCTTTCTGAGCACTGAAGAGACAAGCAGGACCCTGAATAACAGGAGATAAATTTTCCTGATATTTTTTGAGTCAGAGAGGCCAGGCCTCCTGTCCTTCAAACCTCCTTGGGAGAGTATATATACTTTGCAATTTGGCATGGGGTATATATTGTCTATGTTGTTTATATAGAAGTATGTATGGTAGGAGAACGAGATCAGACAGTATCTCTTCTACAGCTGCTGCCTATGCAGAACTCTGGATGCCCTGGAAAAACACAGATTTCATCAGCCTGCCTCACTTTTCAGCCCATATGTTTTCTATGCCAGCTGCTTTCCCTGGCAACTTGCTGTCTGTGGAGAAACTGGAAAATAGCCCTCAAACCTTTACGGAAACTTCACGTCCTGCCCAGCCCATGCTGTAGAAAGCAGTGGGGGGCTTTTACCAAACTGTCCTTCATGGGGCAAGGGGATGGAGCCCCTCAGCTCCATCCCCTCTTTGACCTGGGTCTGCAGGCCCCCTCTGCTCCCCACATCCCCTGCAGATGCCAGTGCCACACCGAGGGCTGCAGCCCCTGTCCCTCCACACCAGTAATGCAAAGCCAGCCACTGGCCTCCCAACAGAGCCAGAGGGGGCACGGAAACTGGAAGCTTTGTCCTGTGCCCTCCCCACAGTTAAATATAACCTGACTCCAAACACAGCCTCAGGTCTATTAAATATGTGAAAGTTTACACCTTTGCTTTGAAATATTTTATTAGCCCAGCATTTCATTGAACCTAGCTGCCCGTTTTTGTGGTCTGGAGAAACTACTTTTTAACCAATCTGTATTGTGCTATGTAGTCTATCTGGTGGATAAATTTTTCTCCCTCTTCCACTGATGCTGAAAGAAAACAGAAGGAAGTTACAATTACTACAGTATCCTCAGACCTTGCTGGAGGCCTGTGGGGCAAAATCAGGGAGTGGGAATTTCCAGCTTTGACCCAGTTTCTTTACTGAAGACTAAGCTGCTGCTTCAGGAAGTATTGCTTTATTCTGCTCTTACTGTGTCAACAGGATATTCTGAATGCAGGGATTTTTAGGATATTTGAACATTCCTATTGCTTGGCTTCCCACAGTTAATCTTTAAAATTTTGAAGGTTGTGTGATTTATTTGTTATTACTACTATTGTTGTCGTTGTCAAAAGGGTAAACATCTTCCTTAAAGCAATGCTTGTTTCATTCTGAAAAGGGAAAACCAAAAAAAAACCCACCTCCAAACCCAGAATTAGGCAAAATCCCCAGGAATTAGCTAAAAATGTTCCAAAGGAATGGCAAAATAGGTTACTAATTAAGTGAAAATTGAGGTCAGTTTGAAACAGGGTCCTCACAATCAGGAGTCAAACAGAGGCAGCACAAATTGTACCTCACACCCAAATGTATTTTGTTTCAGTATTCAGGGCAGGGGAAGGGGCAATATTCAGTTCTTGGGGGAACTTATTCTTAGGACTTCAGTGTGGTTTCTGAAACTGCTGGGACCATGCAGCCTGTATGTCAATCCATCTCTCTGTCCCCTTCACACAAACTGAATTCCTCCAATTTCAGACAAGTCCAGAGGATGTCAGCAGTCTCAGACTAACTTTTGCAAAATGGGATTAAGATCAGTGGCTGAGCAGAGAAGAGCGACTCCAGTAATGTCTAGTAAGACATGCCTAGTAAGAGAAAGGCAGAACCCCCTTCTTTTGCTTTTGCTCCAACGATGTCCATCGGGCAGCCGCGGCAGCTCCAAATTAGCTCCAAACTCACAGCTCTTTGGCCCGTTTGTGGTAACGCAGGTCTCGGGGAGGTGGGGGGTGTGCAGCCTGGGGTGAGGAGGCACCGCAGGGCAGCAGCTTTGTTTCAGCTGCTGCTGTGGGGAAGGTTGCTTGTATTAAATATTTGTGCTGCACACACACAGGTTAGCTGGAGAGTAAACAGAGGATTTGGTGAGGAGACAAGGAGACCGTGTCTGTGTACCTTCAGATTGAGCTGCTGGGTGGAGTCTCTTATGTCTAATAAGGGCTGAGTTCATGCCGTGTTCTGCTGTTCCTCAGCAGGAGCAGTGAAGGTCTACCCTCTCCCCTCAGCCACATATTTTCATGAAGTATGTGAGGATGTACTGTTTTGTGCCAGCCACTCTCAGTCAGTTTGGTTAAAACTAGCTTTAGAATTGCTTAAAATTGACTTAAAACCCACTGAAGGGCAGGGCATCAGGTGAACATAGACATGCGTGCAATCTGTGGCCGCATTGTCTCATTTCTTTAGGAAATGGGGTTATCCTTAGCATATAACTATATGCTTTCCACAGAACAATAAACAGCTGATTTTGCACAATTAACAAAGGCACCTCGTGCGTATGACCATTGTAGCAATGCCAGCTGCAGTGTCAAACTGGAGGGGGAAAGGTATTTTTGTTTTGTTTATTTGTTTGTTTTCTTTCTCTCCAAAAAGCCTACCTTGCTTATAACACAGACTGGCTGCTTTTTGATTGCTGATGAAATCAAAGATGCTGTGTGTGGGTGGAGGAACACATTGTCAGACTACAGCATAGCTTCACAAAGCGGTTTTGCTTGGATTTATATCCTAGGGAACAACCATGTTTCTGTGTCCTGCTCTGCATGTTTTATCATCGTAATAAATATTCCTTTCTGCCATCTTTCATGCCTTTGGTTCAAAGTGGTGGAAGGTACCAGCATGTTC
The DNA here is from genome assembly GCF_017639655.2 of Falco naumanni. NCBI lineage: Eukaryota > Metazoa > Chordata > Aves > Falconiformes > Falconidae > Falco > Falco naumanni. The sequence goes on from NC_054060.1 coordinate 35,985,202, forward strand.
TGGAAACAGAGAAGGAGGCAAAAAAACCCTCCAGATTTTTCTTTTCAGATACTGCAGATCCAGCCCGCCTGTGAGGACCAAGTGTATTTCATATGACAGATGCTACTGAGCACAAAGTTGCCGTTGTATATGCCTGACCATGTTCATGTGGAGTCCTTGCGAAGCAAGCAGGGACATCACTGTCTTGGTGGGATTGGAATATTAATGTAATTGGACTCTTGCAAAGTAATTTAATTTGAAGTGCTAATAGTCTGACTTCATCCGATTAGCATCCAGACCAAGCAGCTATTGTTTAGGTCAGGCACACAATCTGCTTATTATGAAGAGATTTTTATCTATATAGGCAAAAGAAATGGGAAGTAGCAAGAGAGTTAAGTCAACAGAGAAACAATATAAAAATTTATCTGAGAGATTCACTTGCTTAGTGAAAGATCCCAAGGACAAAGGAGTTACAGTTTTACCAGAGATAGAAAGACAGAGTCTCAGTGATGTGGGGAGGTTGTGGGCTTTTCCAGGAGCTCCAGGCAACGGGGGAAACTCCTGAGCACTGGGGATGTTCCCAGAAGACAAATTGCTCCTCTTTCGCGGTGAGCGTAGCAAGGGTCAGGGCAGGAAGGAGAATGACCTCCTAGAGAACGTCACGCTGTGGATAAATAGAGGCATTGAAACACCAGGAAGAAGGAGGGGGCGGGCTTCCAAGAAGTGGCTTTTGAGGAAGAAGGTCATTTGGTACACCTGACAAAGGAGGTTGTTCAGAAGCAGGACTGTGCTTGTTATGGTGCTGTGTCCTTGTGGTTTCGGACTGCCCTTCTTTCTGCTTGGAAGGACTCCCCTTGGATGGGCAGCTCGGGAGCCCATGGAAGGGACAAGTGAAATGTAGCAGTGCCCTGATTCCCCTGCCCAAAATGATGGTTTTGGACAGTAAACAATCCCTTTGCATTATGTTAACACTTCGTGAAACGCCTTTGTTCTGGTTTGATCTTGACACTTTGCAGCTCCTCTGCTGTAAAGGTGTAGCTTCCCCTGGGACTCTGCTTGTCTAGGCATAAAACCATTCGTGGAAGCACTGAGGTAGAGGATGTTCCTAGAGATTCGCATCACCCCCATATTTTAGCTGCAGAACTTTACCCTGAGCAGTAAGCCAGCATGCGAGACAGAGGGGAGAGACCTGTGCACCCTGCATGTTCTGTCAAGACTCGGTCAGAAAAGCAGACTGCAGGTGGCCTTTTGGCAGCTCCTGTGTGGCATGTCCTCTCCTGGTGCAGCACATTCCCCCTCAGCGATGCCACCCTTCAACCCTTGCCTTTGGGAAAGAGTTGCAGGCAGAGGTGTGCCGAGCAGGTGACGATGGACTGCTGCTCCCGCTGCAGCAGAAGGAATTGAGCTGGTGCTCCTGCTAGGCTCAGTGCCCACAGTCAGAAAGGTCACCCCAACTTGCTGTCCCTTCACAGGGTGCTCATAGCTGCCTGCTCCCCTGGGCAGCTGCTTGCTTTGCCTGTACGCACACATTGCCCCCGGTTTGTGAACAAGGTGAAGGTAGAACAGACGAGCCAGCTGGGTTGTTGGTGCTGCGGTGCTCAGATGGGGTGTGCCCTGAGGGCACTCTCATCTTGGGGAGTGTCTACCATGGCTTTGATTGAGTGGGCCATGGAGTAAGAGATGGCTCTAGCCTCAGGAAGGCTTAGTCACTCTCCGCTTTCCACAGGCTCATATTGTGTTCCCTTGAAAGAAGCTTTCTGGGAAAATACAGCAATTCCCATATATCACGTTGCCCCAGTTTAGGGCATGATCTGCAGTTGTAGTGTGTTCAAAATCAGTGTACTGCAGAGAATCTTGCCTGCAGGACTGGCAATTTGACATCCAATTTCCGTCCACAGAGAAGTCAAGGGAAATGTTTTTTGTTAGAGCCAGGCTTGTTGGAAAAATGCTGATGAAGTGAAACATAAACACATTGCGCTGGAATTTTCATGGGAAAATATTGCTGAAGGGTTTCAGCATGCCTGGAATGCATCTTTGCAGTACCAACCCTCTCACTCCATCTTGTATTCATATACACTGCAACTATAGTATTCCAAAGGAAACATTTTAACTTCAGCAGATTAAAAATTAAGGTCAAAATGGAATGTACATAAAGCCTCTCAATTTTCAACTTTTTTCACAACTTGGGAAAACACCGGATTTTGCAACCTCAGTGTTTCCTACTGGCAACAGATCAAATGTGTGACCACTGCTGTCATTTCTGTTTGTCCTTCCAAATGAAATGTATTTATTTCCTCCTCCCTATTGTTAGTAATGAATCAAACGGCTCCATGATAACATGCTGGTGGAATTAAGCACTGAGTAAAAGAGCCAGAACAACATAACATTTACTTGGTTTCCAAGTAGGGAACTGGTGGAATTTTACTGTTATGAAAATGTAGAAAATCTTGGAAGAAACTGCAGGCGTTAAACCCAGAAAGATGAATGCACATATTTGGAACAATCTAGATGCTGTGTGGAAAAATTGCCAATTAAATTCATACCCCCCAAAATCATTCTTGAATAACGTGTGGTGTTGAATCAGTACAGCTTGTCATGGCTAATACAAGACTCCTCTGTCCTCAGCTGATGAGAATCCTCAAGTTCTTGATTTCATTTTTATAATAATGGAATGGAGAAATAAACCCCAGTTGTAACTATCGGGCAAAGAGAGGATGGTAAGCACAGCATTTCAACTTATCTCATGTAGTGTCTTTCTCACAACATTGCAGGGACTTCTAAAAAATCCATTTTAAATACAAGCTCCTGGATTTAAATGATGCTTTCTGTGCAAGAATTTGCTCTGAGGCTTATGGCCAGAATGTTTAGAAGCTCTGGACTCACCGGGATGGCCCTTGCACTAAGCAGGCATACATCTCCTTTCTTTTCACTGGATTGGTGAATAGGCCTATACGTGTGCATCCACATATGGGGACACCTACACACACACACATTTATGGTGGATTGCTGCAGTGTTATGCTATTTAAATATGTGTGTGCATATAAATATAAAATAATACATAATAGCGTCTATAGTTGCTGGGAAATTGCACAATCCAGAAGGCTGAGATCACTCTTATCTCCTCTGAATGGTGCTGCTAAAACATCAAAACCAATGCCTGTTCTCTGGGGCTTTACTTCCCTGTTGGCTAACACTAGGCTTGCTGGGAGGTAAGGAAAAAACTGGCTCCAAAGCCAAGTGTGATCTCCTTGCCAAAGAAGAGCTCAGGTGCAGCCGGGACACGTGGGGTGGGTGGAAAGTGAAACTATTAATAGAATCTATTGAAAGCTATCCTATTCATAGAACCTTCACAGAAACTATTAATAATCAACTCCCTTAAACTGATAGGATTGTCATCGAATCACCTGGCAGCATGCAGGGGTGTTTTAGTCATTTAGAAAATGCTGAAAATCCCTCTGGCTTTCCCCCAGTGCTTGCGGTTAGGTGGTGTATGAGGTTTTTGACATTATTTTCCTAGAAGAGAGAGATATTGTGTAAGCGGGCTGGCAGCCTATAAAGATGTCCTCAGTCAGCACAGGCAGGGACCAGGTTAGACTTCTCTGAAGGCAGCTGAATCCTATAGCTGCACAGAAAAAAGAAAAAAATTGAGGAAAAATTACTTCTCTGGGAGACAGCCCCTGAGACCAACTCTCACAGAAGTATTTCTGATGTTTTCTTTCTGATAGTATTCCCAGCTGGACAGAAAGCACCTGAACCTGCTTGGATGATGAGGAAGACAATGTATTCCTGGGGACCCTTCGCAGGAAGAGGCAGCAAGTGGGAGCAAATGGCCGGGGAAAATGCAAGGATGCTGCCCAAGGCCACGCACGAGGAGAGAAAGAAGCAGGAATTGAAGAGGAGAGGGAAACTGAAAACCATGGCAGGCAAATTGCTAAAGGCTGTGGCTAGTGGGAAAGAGATAGTGGAGGAGAAGGCTGGCGGTGAGGATGTGGCAAGGAGTTTGCTGAAGATGGAAACCAGTAGGAAGAGAGCGGGGGGAGAGATGCCTGCAGGTAACCTCAAAGTTATCTCTGGGTCCAGTTCTTGACTTTCCCTGCCACTCCCAGGCCTGCAAGCTCTTGTTTTCGTTAGCTTCTGGAGCAGGTGCTTTGCACTTTCCTCCACCTGAGTTCTTGTCCTTTCTGAACAGTGCACTTGCTTATCTGGAAACTAATGTATTTCACTTTCCCTTTGCCTCACAAGTATTTCTTTTTGCTGTTCTTATTTTTATCCCTGCAAAGACTCCTGATGTGTCTTTGAGAAAGATGATATAAGTGTGACTGACACCCTGTTGGGTGTGACTGCTGTTCTTCCACTGATGGGGATGGACAGGTAGGTTATATGTGGGCTAATTGTACCAAGCGACCATTACTTATATGTTGGGCATATCGAGGCAGGATGATTGCAGCTTGCTAGACCCCTCCTGAAGAGCTTGCCCGTTGCTTTGCTGAAGATCCTTGCATCAACCTTTCTCCATTTTGTGTCACGTTCCTCCCTCCAGTCCCGTTTGATTTAATTCTTTCTACACAGACAAGGTGTTTCCATAGAGGAAAGTTAGGATACAGGCGAAAGATAATGGAAGCTCATACTCTTTCATTCTTCACTCTACACCCAGAGCTGTGTCCTGAATTGTTTTCAGCGTCCCACGGCTTCTGGCCTTGCTTAACATTCCCTGGGTTCTCATCAAATTTGATTTTTCCTCTGAGCTCCGTTCCAGATACCTTTGGGCAAATACTCTCAACCATTTGTTGCTCAATTTTGTCATCTGTAAAATGCACAGGAAAAAAATGGTAGCTCTGTGCAGCTATTGTGACATTACATTTAACTCCTAGTGATGGGCTGGGTGTGACGAGTAAGATACTTTGGAAGCAAGCAGCGGTGAAAAACTCCTTCCAGCTTCCGAACTTTGAAGATCTCATAGCTGCCTTGACAGGGCGTCTGGTGATCCGGGCAGTGGCACAGTCACCACAGCTTTTTGCAGATGTGGAAGTCACGGGGGTTACACAAATGCCCATTGCTGAGACAGTGCGTATAAGTAGCCCACCTTCTGATTGTCACCTTTGAGCAAAATATATAGCGCATGTAGTCATTCAGGCTAGCTAAAAAGCCCCGGCAAAGAGAGGGCCCTGGACTGCACTGCACAGTCTCAGCCCGAGACAAGAGCTCGCTGGCAGGAGTGACAGCCTCTGTAGCCACGCAGAACCTGTGAACAGGTGGGAGGGACCTTACAGGAGGGTTTGCAGCACTTTGGTCCTGCCAGGGTTTCTGCAGAGAAGACAAAGGATTCCTTCTGGGCTTGACTTGCAGCTCTTGGCTCTTCCAGAAGATATCCTTTCTCTAATGCTTTTCTTCTGGACAAAAGGTACATTCCTTAAGGAAAGATTGTTATTAATGAACCTGCATTGCCCGTGTGAGGAGGTCTACTGGGATGATGACAGAAAGCTGCAGAAGACTAGTGTGCAGGCTTAGTTAGCCTGGTGGAGAAAGGACAAAAGAAAGAAAGTGCTTGTCCTGAGGAAACAGAGAGGTGCTAGTGCTAGACCTTAAGTGAGATGATCTTGAGTAGATCCTGAGGAATTCTGGGATACATATAAAATACATACTTCAGTACTCAGATATTAAAGTGATGGTTTCTACAGAGGAGCAAACAAACATCAAGTTGTCTTGTTACTCTGTTGCAGAGGAAACCATCTGTGGATTCATTGAGCAAGGAAAATTTTTTGAAGCTTGTGATTATATTTATGATCTGGAGCATTCTGGTAAAGATGGCATGGAAAAGTCTGAATCACTTTATATGCTACTGGCTGAACGAATGTGGACTGTGGTGGGAGAAGCACTCAGTGGAAATGGTAGGATGTTCCTGGAGCCATTGCAGTCAGTAGGGGAATCACTGAAGTGGGAGAAGCAGAAGGAAGCGGAGTTGCTTGGCAGCAGCCAAGAGACGAAGTCTGTTTCCACCTGGAGCCCAAACTTCTGGAGGAAAGATCTGGAGGAAAAACTAATACAGTACCTGACAGCCCAGATTCCCATGTTTTGTTCTTCTGATAACACAGACGAGGATGCACTAAAGCAGCATCTGAGTCAGCTGGAAACAACGTTTCTCCCCAGCCTGGAGCAAAGAAGCGATGTCTTCAAGGAAGCAGGACTGCTCGTCACCTACGCCTGCTGCTGTCATGCCTCTTTGTCTTCTCACCTTTCCACGCTTACTGACAGTAACCATTTCAGCTTCAGCCAATGTCTTTCAGTTTATGAATGGAGCCTTAAAATGCACAAAAGGTATGTTTAAAGGACTCCCTTTTCTCTACATTTACTTTTTTTATGTCTCTGTCCTTCAGTTCTGAGCACAATCCCTGCTTCCTATCAATGCAGTGATGCTCAGGACTCTTGCTGAGTTTAGGCTTGCCCACTGCCTGTTTTACATGCTGTGCTCTCAGAATCAGAGCCTGTTTTCATTGCAGTACTGCCTCTTTCTAAATCCTTGGTATCAGGCTCTGAGGCTTACCTGAGGTACGCGGGTGTTTCTCTACTGGACTCCCGTTGGGCATGCACAGTGTCCTGCTTTCTTGAACAATTTCTTTTCTGACATTAAGCCTTTTTTAGCAAGGTCCATAATACTCCAATTACTCCAGAATAATTTTCTTTTGCCTTTATGTCAGCATAGTGCTCTGTGTATTTCTATTGTTGTCTTCTTTGTTCTCTTGCTGCTTTATCTGGCTTGTAGTTTGACCAGTTGTTTCCATATTTCCTGCATTAGTGTTCAGATCACAGGAAAAACATATAGCAGATCATTAAATTCCTGCCCAAGTTTGGGAAAATGGATGTGGCTTTCTGCATGATCTGAAGAGTGGCACATCTGGGATCTTTTGGTCCAATGTGAATTTAATGCCTGTGGGTGCCATCAAAACCTGAAGTTTTCTTGTGATTTATTTTTGTATGACAATGGTAGCTGAAGTGTTTGATTCTCTGTGTCCATGGTTATTTTGCTGCTTGACAGCTCCAATCTCATTATGTCCTAATAGTTTTCAGCCCTTTTGCGTTATGTGATTGCTTCCATCCAAGCCTATAACTTCTCTGTTCCTTGTGTTAATTACATTCATAACCCCTTGATTAGGTCATCAGCAGTTCATCAGGTGGGCTTTTACCCTCATCAGCTCCCAAAAGAGGGAGGCAGGGTGGTGGGTACATGCTGTCCTCAGACACATGGGAGACATCTGGCCAGGATGCATTACTTTTATTGCTGCCTTTAAAATGGTAAGACCTTAGAGTAATGGATTGATGAAATATTGAAAATTTACCATGAAATCAGAGGTGAATAGTTACATCATTTAAATATATAAAGAAAAGCTCAAAGATAGTGAAAAATGTTATGCAACTGCTGAATTTTGTCAAGAAAAAAAAACAACAACAAAACAAGAAGCAAGAACAGCCTGTGACTGTATTAGGGACAGAAGGTAGTGAAGAAGGTGGAGATGAGAAAAGCAGAGATGCCAGACTTAACTATTTGAATTTTCCTCTCTGAATACGGTTACAGCCTTAATGAAAGTTCATGTATAGATGCAGTTGTCCTGGTATATAGCTGCTTTTTATTCCATTCAGAGGCAATACCTGATGCTTGCAAAATTGTGCATCCATGAAAGTGTGCTCAGGTGACTGCCCGAGCTCAAGAAGGAATTCAGCAGCAGTGGTGAGGGAAGGGGAGAGGGGAACAACTAGCAAAAAGTGTAATTTGGGCAGCAAATACAGGAAGAAGGAAAAGAAAGAGCACAAAAGAATAGCTGGCAAAGGTGCACGATGATCATCTACTGTGTTGTGGCTGTGCTGACACTGCAAATGCCGCTGGGTGCTTGCAGGGTGCCCCGCTGGCTTGGCACGAAGCTGTGGTGCCGAGCAGGGGGTGCCAGGTGGGCGACAGGCTGCGGACCAGTGGGAGGCTGCCCCTCTGGCTGAGCTCTTCTTTCTGAATGCAGTGGCAGCGAGACGTGTCTGAGACCCAGGCAGATCTCCCAGCACAGCCTTTCCCTTGGTGTGCAGTGTCTCATGTGGATTATTTTGAAGACTGAGGAAAAGTTACTTGCATTTGCCCGGGTAAGGACTCAGGAGTTTACCCTAATCTGCCTGTTTTATTCCCACAGTTGTAAAATAAGGAATGGCTTTGTTGAATTAGCTGTTCCCTTGCTAGCTGAGCCAGCTCTGCTCAGGTAGCCGTGAGCTCCAAAGTCTCCGTCTTGGCCAAGTTTTGTTGCAGAGCGCAGGTGTGAAGATCCATGACTGTCTTCTGCCAAAGGAATGGTGCCCTGTACTTGTTCCTTAGCAAAGAGATGCTGGGACATTTGCAAATGTCTGTTCGTCCTGTTGCTGCACCTTCATGGTGCTGCCATCTGCTCTGCTCAGAAGCCAATGCATCTGGAGGAAAGGAGGAAGGCTTTGGGTGAAATCCACTTCCTTATCAAAGGCCATTTCAAGATGCTGTTCATCTTCTCTCCAACTGTTAATAAGCCCATGGTGTGCAACAGTTGGGTTTTTTTATAGCCTTTTTGCCTCAGCTGCGCAGAAGACTGAGGCTGCTGGGTTTGTCTGTATGTTGACCCCTCACAGCCCTCTCCAGCCTGCTGGACTGACGCTGCTGAGGTTACAGCAAGGATTATTTCCAGAGCCCAGCACAAGAAATGCAGCTGGTGCACACCCAGCACAGCCCTCCTGTAGGGTCAGAGCTGGGCACCCTGCCTTGAGATCCCACAGGTGGCCTCAGCTACAGGGCTGCAGGATCTCTTTCTCTTCTCAGCAAAGCTCCCCCTTTGAAGAGTGCTGTTGAGGTGTGTGGGATACAAAGGAAGCAGGGCAGATGTGTTGTAGCGAGGGGGAGCTCCAGAGGAAACCATGCTATTTGGAATACCCAGTGGATGGAGCCTTTTAGATTCAGCTAAAGCTGAAATGCAACAGCAGGATTTGCCACACTCATCTCTCTTGCTTTCCCTTTCCACTAGCCCATGGTGAGCAGAGCAGGGGAAATTCCATGACAAACTGCTGAATCATCCCAGGGAAAGTACTCTAAATTGCGGAGATTTTCCTCAAGACCTATTCCCTGCAGGAGAACACAAAGGTGGCCACAAACATGGGAGTAGAGGTGCCAGCTGGTGACAATATGCTTAAAACCTACTGATTTCAGTGTTTAATACTAAGCATCTTTATGGGCTGTTTCCGATGATTACTCTGGGGAAGACCACATGTTCCTAAGGTCTGCTTTTAGCACGTATTTCAATGAAGGAAATGACTTTGCTCAGGGTGGTGCTGGTGTCGTTATCTTAAAGCGTGTCACTGAGTCATTTGCAAGCCCTCAAAGATGCTGACTAACAGTGATGGAGATTTTAGTTCTTTTTTTTGCCCTTTTTTTTTTCTTGGTTCCTTCTAATGTAAATAGCTGGAGAATGCTTTTGTTTAATTGTGGGCTTTCTGCTTTCCTGACACATGATGTGGTGAGCAGTCTCACCTATCTGACAGTGGTTACAAGTACTTGCGCCATGCTGCCCTGAGCTGGCTGCATTTTTTCATGCCACTTTGGATCTGGAAGCATCACAGCTCTATACAATGCCACACTCTACATAAAGAACCAGGCTGGAATTGCTGGGGAGTGTAGCATGACAGCATCCCAGCTCGCTTCAAACCTGACCAGCTTAGGACCAGCTCCAGGTTCAAGTTAATGAGTTTAAGTGGACCTGAGCTGACTCCATTTGGAAAAATTATGGATGTCTCTTCACTAAGCTCAGTGGTATAGCTTATAAAACCTGCTTTATCCCTCTATTTCTTTCTCCAGGATATCCCACCACTTAATTATTCCAAATAGGCAGGAAGTGCTATTGAGCAAATATCCTGTCAGTTATCTCTGAGTGATTTTAATATGTAACTGTGACTGTAAATCAGATGGTGTGGTTTTTGCCACTTCAATGGATGACTAAATTTTTCTAAATGAAAACAGACTGACCAGAATAAGCCATGGTCTGTTTTGCCTATGAATACCCAGCTTGTCGCTGGGAATGTCAGCCTGATATCTGTGCAAACTAAAAGCACTTTAAACAGAAATGAGTGATGAGAACTGTGACCACATCTGAAGGTGCCGAGAACTTAGGCACCACGAGGGGCCCAAAACCACTGCAGGAAACTTTGCCAGATCTACATGCAGGCGGCGTTCCCTCAGCCCAGGCATGTCTGGGGAAAAGGGGGCTTTCTGCCTTTTGAGGTTGCAGGGTTGGTGAACTTGAAATGATGGTGCCATCGACTGGCTTGTTGATCCATCACCCCTGCCCTTGCTGGAGAATTTGACATGAGTGCAAGGCAAACCTCCCAGCATGACACCAGGGTTCATTCTGATACTAAGCAGTGGAAAATGAACTTTTCATCCCCTGCTTCTTCAGCCTCAGCTCAAAACTGACTCTTTGTCCAAAACCAGAGAAGGCAGGACCAGACATGCACACCTGGACAAAAGCTCGAGGAGGGTGTACGCTGACATGCAAAGGATCACTTGGATCTCTGTCGTCTTACCTTCCTCCCTTTGTTTCTTCAAGTAGACAAAAAGACTGACAAGTTCATGTGCTTTGGAGAATTTGGGCTGACAACTTGCTGCTGCCCAAGTAAATGAGGCTCTTCTGCCTCCCTGCCTGCTGGTGTGTCAGCAGTGCGCTCCCACCAGTGTTGAGCGTGTTTGCCAGTTTTGACCACACTTGATGATGATGTAGAGGTCTCAAGGATGTTAAATTCTTGCATGTTTTAAAAGAGCAGCTGGACAGATGAGGCACACAAGTTGTAACTCAGCACCCTGCGTTTTCCAAGAGGAAGCAGTTGGTTGGGCAGTCAGCACAGGTGGGCTGGCCATCCGTGGAACTGAAGCTTTACAAGATGGGGTGCCATGTCTTGGTCAGACAGGGAGGAACAAGGAGGAAACTGGGCCTGTTTGTTACAGCAGAAATTCTGGTCCTCTCAGTGTTGGAGCTTTGGTGCCTGTGGTGCTGGTGTCACCACAAGAGCTACAAACAAGTAAGCTTGTGCTAATTCAAACACGTTGTCTGATCCAAAGCAAATAACTACCATGGCTCAACAACTTATTGCTTTGCAGTTGCTAACTAGATGCATGCTTTGTCCCACTGGGGAGCAGGACTTTCGTGTTGGTTTAAGCCAACACATTTTACTGTGCAACTGGGGCAGGCTAGATGTGTTTGTGCAGCTCGGCTGGGATGTGTTATCTCAGCACATAGTGTTCACACAGTTGCTCGGTCAGGTGATGAAACTCAGGAGGAAAGGAGTTTTTTGTGGGTTATTTACAACTGCTTGTTTGTCTCTGATTAACACTTTTCAATAAGTATGGTAGAGCAGTTGTTTTGAATATACTTCTGGTGAAATTCTCCAGTGACAACCACGTATTTCCTAATTCATCGGCCAGAAAAGAACAAAGACAAAAATGGAAGATCTTGTACATTCTTTCTGTTTCCTTGGAGGAAAATGCAGAAATGAAAGAATAAATAAGCAAGCCAGGCTTTTGAGTTTAAAGCTTTTATAAAGGTCAGATCATGTTTTAAGCAATGAGCCCTTTCTCTGCAGTGTTAGTTTTGTTTTTACAGCCCATTCAAAGTAACATAAGCCAGCCAAGTCTTGGGAAATTTCCCATCGTGCAGCCTCATGGGGCTCATCTCACCATGACAGTAGCTCTAAACACTAACCCAATTCCTCTGTGCACTCACAAGTCCCTGGCTCAAGTGAGGGAATGCTTTTAATTAATGCTGGCTGGTTTATGCGGGTGCTGGTTGGAGTGAGGAAGGGTGGAAAATCTCAGCTACAGATGCTGGCAGCACAGAGTTGTGTATAAAAAGTTGTTTTGCTGCGTGGACACCTTCATTTGGGGTAAGCTAACTAAAGAAGACTGTAGTTAACCTGAGCTGACACTGGGATGAAAGAAAGCTGCAAATCATTTAAACTCAAACAAACAATGTAGAACAAAACAGAACAATGTTATTAGGTCAGCTGGAAAATAGCCAGGCTTTGGGTTAAATGAGATGGCCAAAAAAATAGAGGCAGAAATTCATCTAGTCTAAATGCATGAGAGGCTAGGAAACCTAACTTGTTATGAATGCCATTGTATCTCAACTGTTATTTTTTCTTCTCTTTAATATTTAGACGGAAGTAGGGAAAGCCCTGAAAGAAGCCTTTGATATTGGGAAACCCCCTTGTGCAGATGCTGCGGTCATTCAGGTAAACTAGGGGGAACCGTAAAGCTCTCATACTTTGGGGCAGTCGTGGTTTTGCACACAAGTTTGCAGGTATTTGGCAAAACCCAATTTCGCATGTCTTGGGCTAAGCTCGGTGTGTATGTTAACCAGTCTGCTTTGCGTGAGTTCTGTGGAGCACTTTTGTAAGAGCAGCGAGAGTTGCCAAGCCACGGCAGGTCCCCTCGTCTGGCTGTGCCGATGCAGGCAGCTTGCTCCCTGCTTATGTGCTGGGTACGGCTGCGATTGCTGCCCTGATGGGTCAGGCAGTGCAAGGGGCTACTGCAGAGCACAGCCAAGGCGTGTGCTTGAAGGGCATGGCAGGAGCACGCTCTGCTGATTTAGAAGCAGTACGTACCGTGGCCAGAGGGTGTTTGGATCAAGACCTGCAGAAGGCTTAAAATAAATCCTGGAGTTTACGCGTGGACATCAAGTGATGCTAGAGATCAGAGGCAGGTTGTGATTGCAGCTTTCTTCTCCACTGCCACCACCCCAGTGGCAGCCCTGATTCAGGTCATGAGAGAGGGAAGAAGCTCCTTGGTCCTTCGGGGTGGCAGGTGGCCGTTGGAGGCTGGCGGTAGGCATTGCAGAGTAACTGCCCCTGGCCTTCCTTGTGAGGATACAGCTTTAGCTGGCAAAACCTGGCTTTTCTGGCCCAGCCCAGAACCAGGCACCAAGTGCAGAGCTCGTGGAGGGGACTGCTGCCTCCTTGGCTTGTCCTGTACCTGATGGAGCCGTGAAGCAGTGATGTACATGTGCTAGGGTGGATTTTAGCCACTGAGCTGGCTTATTTTTTTGTGTTTTCCTCCTGCTTCTGGCCAACAGAGCAAAGGTTTCTAATGGGGACCAGGTCAAAGCCTGGTTTGAATGCTGTGGTCCTCATATTTGCAACATCTGGCCGTGCTTCAGCACGAGTAGTTTTGCTCTGTTGTGAATGTAACTGACAGGTTTGAATGCTCTGCAGTAGGTGATGGAGAATCCTGGATAAATAGGCAAGCCTTTGAATGAAATTTAATGAAATGATGAAATTACCAGCTCCTCAGGTTTTTCAGACTGACACTTAATGATAGGATAGAAAATGATCATGGTGTCATGGAAACTCATCAGCCATGGTTTCCTGACACTTTGAGGTGGCATATTTTATCCAGTTCTTTTGGGCGAACTTTGACATCTGTTGTGAACAGTGGAAAAACCCATTCATGATGCGAGTCACCCTTTGTCTTTGGCTGATGCTTCCCAGAGCACTGGGAGAGCACAGCATATGAGTCCATCTGTCTCCCTTTATCCATCTGGCTCTCCTCCCCTTACAAGCTTTTGTTTCCACGGAGCGACTAACGGGCAGCATTAAGTTGCCACCTGCTCAAGCCTGCCCAGTATGGGGTGGATGTTTAGCTGTCTGGCACAGCCCACCTCCTGCAGGCACCTGGGGCATCCAACTGGGGTCAGTGGGGTGAGACAGGCGCCGTAGGGTTTAACACACATTGCTGTGGCAGGTGATAGTGGTGGTGGCCAGGAAGATGACACATGCCTTCTTCAGACACCCCTGGTAGAGACCCTGGCAGAGGTGCAGGGCACACAGAGCTGCCTAACCTATTTTTAGCAGCTGCACCCAAATTTATCTGCGAGGGTGAGCCAGAAGTGCAGGTGCTCCTGCAGACGGCAGGTCTGTGTATGAGCTGGGCTGCCAGGCTGGGCATTGGTAGCAGAAAACATCTGCAGGGACAGGCTTTCTGCTGAGCACAGGGCTTGACTCCAGCCTGTTGCCCACGATGAAGGCAGCAGTAGCAAAGGTGTAAGATCAGGCATTAAAATCAGCTCCTAAAAAGTACTTTTATTTCTCCAAGGGCTCTCAAAACCGAAGTGGAAGTTGTTGCCTGGAAGGCAGAGGGACTTGCAGCAGGGCGAGGGATGGGATGCATTCCTGTTCACTGCATAGGGAACAAATGGCTTTGACCTGCTCTTTCACACCTTGTAATCTACAGATACTAACAGAGAAGACAGAGGCTGCCTGGCATGTCAGTGAGAGCCTGAGCGAGAGGGTGGAAGCTGTGTGCCTGGAGGAGTGCCTGAGGTTCCTGGAGAGGTAGGAAACATGCTGTTTTCCTCCTTGACGATGTACTCAGTGCTCAAAAGAAAGAAATCCTGATGAAGTGACTGGTGATGCTGTTTTCCCCTGGATCTGCCATTGCCCGTTTGTTTCCCATCATCAAGTTGTTACTGGAGACACAGTGCGTCACTGCTGTTTATGTGCTCAGCATTTGCTGTTGGACCGAAGCTGAGAGAACAAAATGCACCTGGATTTGCCCGGACAGGTTAAAGCCTTAGGGAACTTTCTGGAGAGGGTCAGACCTTAAAAACAATCAGAAGGAGGGGCAGCTACATAGCCAGTGCCCAGACTTGGCCCTTCCTACCCTGGCTGTGCTTCCCAGGCCCAGTGCTTTTTACCGGCTCTCTGGGAGGGTGAGGAGCTCTGCTCTGTCCTGTTCCGCAGAGGAGGACCACAAGCTTCTTGTGGCTTCCTTTGTCTACTTGTTCTTAGGCATCTCTCTCCCTGTGTATCCCCCGCAGCAGAAAATGCCTGTACTGCTGATTGTAGGTGAATATTTCAGAAGCAGGTTTGATTTAAGATTCCTGACCCTTCACATTATAAGAAAAAAGAAAATTCCTATGAAACGGAATTGTCCAGGAGCTGTTTGTGAGACAGAAACTGTGGCGAAGCAGTCAATAGACTTTGTGGGTTATTCCTACAAGCTGAGGCTTTATTCTGCACTTTAACAGCAAAGCCTGAGTTGCCTCAAAGAAGCGTTGCAACAACAGCAACGGTAAAATGAACCTCCTGCCTGTCGATCGAGGGAGCAGTGGCTCCCAGGCAGCTCGAGGGCTCTCCCTGTGCTGTTCCTGTGCCCTCCCTCCTCACCATCTGGGCAGGACAGAGACCGTCTTTGTCCTGCTGTAGATCCCACCTTGGGGAGTGAAACCGTACACTCTGAAAAGACAAATAATCACAGAATATTTCTCCCATTTGCTGCTGGGCTAATGCTGTAAGATGCATTATGGAGCATGCCAGCTAAAAGATATGTCTTCCTGTTTTAATTTAGCTATGAAAATGAAGTAAGAAGCTTTCTCCAGCTTGATGGCTGCCCAGAGATCTGCAGCAGTTTACGAATCCTGCAGAACTGCTGCATTTTCAGGTTAGAAACCAGACCCTGTGGCATGGGAAGCAAAATTACTTTTCTGCTGTCTGATCTTCTTCTAACTCTGCTATGGGTCTGCCTTGCCTCCAGCTGTATCTGGTGATCCATCCCCATGCACGCCAACCCTTAAGCATAGAGGGAGCCAGCTGCGGCCAGCAAGACCCCTTCAGAGCTGCCCTGGCTGCCACAGCAAGAAGGAGACTCGGGTGGGGGCTATGCCCGTGGCTGCTGTGTTGGCAGCGCTGTACTGCTGCTTCTTGCCTGCTCCTAGCCCCTGCAGGTGCCTGTGGTCCACCATCGCCCTCCGCCTGGTGCCCATCCTGCTGAGCAGGAGGCAGGCAGCAATGCTGTGTTGCATGTAGGGACATTATCCCGGCAAACACTTCTGTGGTTCCTTTCCCTGGCCTGATTCTCCTTCATTAGCAAAGCCTCATAAATGTCACACTGAGATGTGTGTGCTAGCGCACTTCAAGGTAAGCCCAAGCTTAAGTGCTCTGCTGAATGAAATCCAGTCGAACATGCCAGGTTTTCCCTGGGGTTGCTAGGAAGGAGGGAAGCAATAAAGCCCAGAAGGGTGGGGGAGGATGTTTGCACCTACAGGCTAATTTCAGAAATGCTTGCAGCGATGGAGAAAACAAGGTTGCCTCTCTTCTTCCTGTATAAAACTATCTGGGGATCTCTGGAGTCAGCAAAATGCCCAAATTCAGCATATGCCTAGTGCTTACTTGACATCAGAGCCTTGTGTTGAGCCTAGGTAGCTTGGTTTTTTGTTTGTTTTATTTGTATGTTGCTGATGCTGGATACTCTGAGTTTTTCCAGAAAGTAAAATGTCTGGTTTCAAGCTGGTGATCATTTTAACCAGGATTTGCTGACTTGAAGACTGTTCTGATGGAAGATAATTGTTTGTCTTGTATTTGTGGGGTGTCAGAGGCACACAGGATTCTCACCCCTACTGCATTTGTCAAGGCCACTTTGTGCCTACTCATTTTTGAAAATACTAGAATTGTTACTTATCTGATGTCACTACTGATAGGTACAAGTGGCATTTATGTACATTGAGCTTTTGTGTCCTTGTGGCAGTATCTTAATGAGAGCCATCCAAAAGATGGGTGCACATATGTGGGTCACTGAACTAGCCCTGAACCTGAGCATGTGTCCATGCAATTACCCAGGCAGTCATGTTGGTTACTGTAGGAAAAGTTTTGATCTGAGAGAATAGCCCGATTTGATCTGATCAATACTTTCCATATCCCACCTCTTTCTTTTTTTTTTTTTTTTTTTTTCTATCAGGACTGTCTGGTGTAAGCTAACATACATTTGCAGTGCCAGCACTGGTCAGGATGTTAAGGTAAATGGATTACTAGACAGGATGGAGGATGAGGTTACGGAGCATTTTCTGCAGACAGTCACTTCTAAAGTCAAGGTATGGAAGACCCATGTTAACACTAAATATTTTCAGACTGTAGGGCAGGCACTCACTTCACTCTCATGTCCTGATTTGGAAAGGGTAAAACCATAGTTTTCTAAAAAATATCTTCAGGCCCAGTACCCTCCTCTGCCTTGTCTGAAGCTGTATATTGACAGCTTCATCTCTTCGAGTTTTTGTGATCCCAGTTCCACTGTTTGCAGTATTTGCTGTTGTGCTACAAAGGGGCATCCAGACCCCAACGGTTGAACCTCACCTGGTACCTACTCATCTGCAGCAGCTGGGTATCTTCCTGGGGCAGTGATAATTCACGGAGCCCAAGGCTGTGGTGGTTAGTCAGCATGTAGAGAAGGCTGATCAGAAATGTATACCTCCCTTGGGATAAGTTCTCCTCCTTCCACACTTTCTAATATTAGACTATTCACCTTCATATCCTGGGCTCCATGTCTGGATAACACACAGTTGCAGGCTCCTAATAGCGTGTGGTGTTGTATGTTTCCTTGGGAAGTTCCCCCGAGCATCTTCAGGCTCATTGCACAGGCTCCCTTGAGCATGCTGAAGGCAGCAAGAGGAAAATGACAGAAGAATCCCTGGCCACACTGTGCCGTTTTGGTCTCCAGAGCTCATTGCCAGCCTGTCCCGTGGGTCCACACATTGAGATGGGAGCTGGGGGTGGTTCTGACAAGGGAGTGCAGACAACCCTGGGGAGAAACAGGAGACCTAGGGCTCAGGTTTTCAGTCCTTCTCTGGCTGTGCCGACATGGGCTTCAAATCATGAAAGACAGAGCTTATCCCTTGCCTTATACTTTCCCATTGAATAAGAGGCAAAACGGCCACATTGGGAGCAGGATGCCAGAGCAGAAGGGCGCACAACGGCTCGCTCTTCCTCCACTCCCCATCCGCAGGAGCATGTTTTAAATAGTCCTTGGATTAGAGCTATTGCCACCCGTTTTTCATAGCTGTTGGTCTTCCAGGTTTGGTCTTAAGAACTTGATACGTCCTTCATGAGTTTGAATTTTTTCTTTCTTTCGTGCTTTGCTTGTCTTTGAAATGAAGGCATAGGATGCTGCAGCTCATGGAGGAGTCTGTCTCTGAGAGCAGAAAGAGCAAAAGCACAATAATATGTGTCTGTTGTCTGTGTGGTGTCTCTACGTATGCACTTTGACTCTGTCTGTCCCTTTTCCTCAGGGAACACTGAAGGAGCACTTCAAAAAGTGTGACAGTGGTTTTAACCACATCCTCGAATTCTTAAAGCAAAGCTTTTTGGCATTTGGAAAGGAAAAAATAGACAAATATGAGGTAAGAAATAAGTAAGAAAGTAAGAACAAGAAATCACTAAAACTAACCCTTGAACCTCTGGATGGCACAGTATTTGAACATTAATCCAAACTATGATATTGTGTGTTGTTAAAAGGGCTTTTAAAGATCTATTGGCCTCAGTCCAGTTCCTCTCTCCAACAGAGTTGGACATCTTCACTGTGACAGCTAGGACCTTTCTGTAATCTCAGCAGAGAAATCAACAAGTGGAGGAATGTGGAAACTGAGTGTACCTCCTATATACAGAGAGGGAGCACTGGGCCATCTCTGATCCTACCATTCCCCCAGTACCATTATACTGGAAATCTTCTCAGTCTCTAATGTGCTTCAGCCTTAGTTGTAAGGAATATTTATCCCTGTGATGGAGAGTGGACACATGGATGGTGAGGTGAAAGGTCCAGATCCCCAAAGGATATAGTCTCTCAGGCAGAGGGTTGTCCAAGAACAACCTCACAGAGTACCTTTTTCTCACCTTTACAGTAGCCTAAACAATTTGTCTAGGGTCTCACAACACCCTTGAGTCTGCCTCTTTGGCAATGAGATTGGTACCTGGGGTACCCTCTTTTGCGTGCAGGTCGAATTTGCTGCTGTTACCTGTGCCACACATGTCCCCTGAAGCACTGGGCTCCCAGGTCAGCAGGCTTTTTGTCAGTGCTGATTTTAATTAATTCTGAAATGTGGAAAAAAGTAATGGGACAGAAAAAATTAGGAGCGATTCTGATATTGTTCAGAGCCTGTCACTGGACATTATGTCACATTAGTGCTGGGGCAAGCAGCAGCTCGGTGGTGGAGTGCTGTGCCAGAACTGTCTGTCTCTTGCTTTGTCTGTTTTGGACAGGGCTGGGATTTCCTGTTCCTTTGGGCTGCAGCCGAAAACTGCTCTGATTTCAATTGCTAATGAAATGTGGTTTCTGTGCAGCGGCCCATCTCCCCCTAGAAATGCTCGCTCTGCCTCTCAGGCACAGCACAGTCTCAGCACTAGGGTTTCTCAGCAGGTAATGGGTGGCTGAGAGATGCCCAGGTGACTTCTTGGTGCTCAACCACAACTGTGTGCCCAAGGGTCTGGCCCTGGGATATGTCTAGTGGGGGTGTTCCAGGGAGGATGGATCTGGCTTTGTAGTCCAAACTGTCCCCAAGTGATGTGTTGGTTAGCTAAGCCAAGTGTCACTGCTGCTCTGGAGTGTGTGACCTCTGGCTCAGCTAACTGGTCCCATTGCTTTTGGTTGGATGTCTCCACGCTTATCATCTATGTTTATGTCATCCACATACAGCTTGGAGGTACTTTATATGCTAGATCAGGCATTTTAAAGGGATACTTAAACAAATGGGACAGCCATCTGCATGGACTCTATAGCCACTGTCTATGCTGGTCAGAGTCCTACAGACATAGTCTGGTCCTTGCTTGGTACAGGGAAGTTAATCTGGGCACCTTTGCTCTGGAACAGGCCCTCATCAAGGCTGTCAACACCATCGTTATTACAGAATATGTGCAGGCCCTCCTGACCACTTCCAGGAAAGCATCCTCTGTGCAGAGAAGGAGGATTGCCAGCAAGATGGAAGAAGATCACAGGATGCTGCAAACTGTCTTTGAAGAGTGTTTAGTAAGTCTTTGGTATGGTTACAGTTTTGCTCTCCATCATCGAGAACAGTACCAGCAGAGGAACAGGCTCTGAAAGCAACAGAAAAGCTTAAGAGGTCTTACCACGGTGGTATCCAGCTTCATAGAAATGACAATCAGATGTGCTGACAGCCTTCTGATCTGCCAGAAGCTGTTAGTTTTTAGTTTTGAAATGTGTGACCAGAGGAGGCAAGTTTCGCACTCCTGCCACTGAAATAAGAATGAGGCGTGTGCCTCTGAGCTGGTGAGACGGCTCCGAAGCTGTCAGCTCCCCTAGGCAAGCCTTTGGTACATGGCGAGGGGTGCAGGTGAGGGACAGCTGTGTTCTCCAGTGCTTTCCCTTGAGCTTCTGGAGCGATGGACCAGATCAGCTGTTCCACATCTTCACCTCTGCAGTGCATTGCCCTGTATGGCTGCTTTTCCCTGAACATGGGGTATGTGTGTTACCCCTCCATCCGGTCTCTTCCCTCCCCGCAGGCCCTTCCCAGTCCCTTGGAGCTGGGCTGACGGCTGCGTGAGCCATTTCCCTGTGCTGCAGCATTCCCTCACAGGCGGAAACATGTTGATGCTGTTGTGGTTGGTGATGGTTGCAGGGAGGAGTGAGTCTTCCCGCAGGGGTGGACACCTCACCCCATTAGGAGGTAAGGATACATTGCAGAAGGGATAGATTAGGTGTAAAAGCAGAGCCACACCTTCGAAGAAAACTTGTGGAAAAATGCTAGGTCTGATTTGCAGAAGCAACATCAGAAGCTTAAAAAAGCCTCTCTGTTTAATTTATAATCCCATGTAATTGGCACTGCTGCACAGGGCATCTGCAGATGCCACCAGGCTGTCACATGGGTCCCTTGATTACCCAAGGGAAGGACTGCAATGCCAGCAGCATCCCCTCCTGCAGCTGCTGCAGCCAGAGAATCACTGCCGTGCAATGTCCCCTGGCACAGCTCTTTTGCAAATGCGGGCTGAGTGCTCGGGCATAGCACTTTGTAAGAGGTTGGACTGAGCAACACATTAATGGTTGCAAAGTCGGTTGGGTAACAGAACTCAGATATCACCTCAGCTTTACTGGTTTTAATAATTTCACAAGTTCTGAGTCATTCTTACGACTTGTGAATTTAAGTGCTAGGGACTGGAAATATATATTCTCCCACAGGAGTCCCCCTGCAAGTCATTTGTCAGCAATTCTTACTTTGTCCAAAAAATAAAATCAAAACGGCCTTCTTTAGGCTTCTCTAAAAGGCTCTCAGACCCATTACAAGTAATGCATTAGTTTCATGGTGGAAAGCTGGAAGCTTCGGGTGCTTTTAGTTGAAGACGCACCTCTCCTGGAGTGATCAGTCACAGATGAGTCAATGCTTGGAGCAATTGAGCCATTGGGAATAGCAGGAGGATCCTCTAATCTTAACTCTTAAGTTTACCAGTAATGCTGTGCTCAGCAGCAGCTTTGGTTGTAATGTGCAAGCTAGTTTTATAGTGTAAAGGAGATACAGGAAATCTAATTATCTACTAAAGCCCTACGTTCAGCTCCGGTGAAAAAAGTCTGCATCTAGTTAGCACTGTTTCCCTTGCATCCCCAGTCTGTTCACTTTCTTACTTGGTGTGGGAGCACCGAAAACCCCAGGGAGGAAATGCACAAGCAAATTGCAGGGGACAGCCTGATCCTCAGTCAAATGAGGTACATGGTTATGCATGCAAAATATGTACTCTGCTGCAGACTGAATTTATCGTGCAGTTGCTGCACAGGCTGCACCTGCTCTCTGCCCTCTCCTCAGGCTCTTCCTTCCCCTCCATCCTCAAAAAACGTTAGGAAATACCTTGCTTCTCCCCCAAAAGCAGTACATGTAAAAGGCACTTGGGCACTGCTGACAACCACCTCTTCTTTGGCCTTTTAGATTGCAGGCTGTTTACCTCTGACCTTGCCTGTCTATATAGCACTTAACTAAGTCTGACACCTTTGAATTAATTAGCATTTTGTAATAGTGAGCTTGCCCAGTGTGCAGCTGTACCGTATAGGTGACTTAGGAGCCGAGTACAGCTCGTGCACTGTGCAGAGCTAGACGTGCTGTGTGTCTGCAGTGCAGAGAAAGGGAGAGAAGGCTGTCTTCAAATATTACTATTATTTTTAATTTATGTTCAATGCGGAGGTGAGCTGCACCGAGAATGCAGCCTGCTGTTTCTAATGCCCCGTGGAGATCAGAGGAACCTGGGTTTCTCCTGCCCCGGTTTGGCAGCCTGTTCTCCAGGTTTGCTTTGTCACCGAGTCTCTGTTGACGTGATGGCATCAATAATTCAGGGAAGCAGTTTCATCGCATTACTGCACTGATGAAAAATGTGAGCAAGACCTGAAGCTGTCTCCTGGCAGTTCATCCGCATTCTGCTTCCTCCGGCTTTGCTAAAAATGCTGTGTGTTTCTTGATGTGGTTTTCTTCTTCTGCGTGCTCCAGTTTTGAGGGAGCCGACCATATGCAGGATCTACCAGCCATGTCATATCCTTTACAGTGTCCAGCCCTGCTTCCCATTTTTTCTGTTTTTCTGCTACAGGTTCTGTGTCCCCTCGCCCTCTCCTCAGGGTTGCTTTTCTGTCCCTGGGCTCGCTCCAGGGCAGCAGAAATATCATCATGTCTGACCAACAGAGCTTGTTTTCACACAGCTACAGGGCTGTGCTTACCTTTGGAAGCAAACCACTTGCCAAAGGCTTCTGACGGCCTTCAGAGCACAGCACATGTGGGGAAAAATGAGGTGCATTTTCCCACTTTGCCAAAGGCAATGCAGGAGGGGAGTCTGCACGCTGCTGAAGGTAGTCACCCAGCCGCCCTGGAAGCAGCCTGTGGCTACACCCCAGTTTATTTTCTCCTACCCTGGGGGGAAAACAGGCTTCTATACATGCACAGGCAGTCCTGCAAAGCTCCTGACCCACGCAGGGAGATCCCCAGTCTGATATGAGTCCAGCTCTTTATGCTGTGTGCCGTTACCCTTGCCCTGAACACACTTTTGCTTCTCTCCCCAGGGTCCAGCAGCTGGTCCCCTCAAGGATCCTATAAAGCCAATTTTAGAACTTATTCAAACTTCTGATGTCGAGGGGATGAAAATAGCCCTTCTGCCTATTCTCAAAGAATTTCCTGATCTAAGGTAGGGTCTTCTTGATTTAACTTCTGTTGTTTTTCAAATGATTACTTGCCACCAGGAGACCTACAGCAACATTAGTCCTGTGGTACTTTTTGCAGTGTGCTGGGTCAGGTACAATGTTTCCCTTTGAATACACTCTGTGCTGCCTATTTGCAGATGTTGATTAATATGGTTTATAACTTCACCAGATGGTAACCAGTGGAGTTGAGGTGTCCATCCGTAAAGGTAAAGGATGGATGAAATGGCTGTCAACAAAGCAGGAATGCTGTGGAAAAATACCACCTGAGTGGACAATTTACAGGCATGTGTGCCAAATGTAGGTTTCAAGAACATCCTTAACTCAGGCATTTCATAACTTGCAAGCACTTGGCTTTTGGATTTAACACTTCATCAATCCTTTTGTGGGTATAACTATTTCCACAAAATTCTAGTGTATTCAGCAAGAATATACACTTCCATTTCTCACAAGAAGCTGTTAACAGAAATGAAACCCAACTTCTGTTAGGAAGGTGAGATCTTAGCTAACTGCATGTGTTCCAAAGTCTGTGGTTTGTTACATCTATCTTTTGTTCTGATGTCTTGTGCTAGTGACTGTATTTTTCCAAGTTAACACGATTACAGTGTAGAGTGCTCTGTCACAGGATGCTGTGAAGGCCAAAAGTGTGAATAGCTTGAAAAGGGGAGCAGGCAATGTGGGGTAGATAATTATTTCAGTGCCTATTCGACATGACAGTCATGCTATAACCCCCAGCGAAGGAAGTCCTAAACTGCAGACTGCCAGAAGCAAAAAGCCAAGACAGACATATACTTTGTCTGGTTTCTATATTATTTTCCTAAGCACTTACTACTATTGAAGATTCTATTGAGCTAAAAAGCTGCTTATCTGATACAGCATAACAATTCTTATTCTTTTACTATATATATACACACACATACATAAATAGTAATATACGTATAATACCCACTATATATTTATATAGAAATGTATAGTATAGGAAGCGGGCACAGGAAGTACTCAGAAGAATATTATTTTGATCCAGGTCTCAGAGGAGGTCACCCTGGTGTGAGTAGATGCACTGTTCCTGATTTCAGCAGATTCCCCTATGTTTACAACTGTTTGGCTTGGATACATTTGCCCTTTTTCTTAATCAGACTAATACAGTGTGGGCCTGCTCAGTGAAGCAATGCTATGTAGAAGAAAAATCCTATAGCTTTCCAGATGAACAGTAAATGCCTCCACTGAGGGGAGAAAAGATACCAAAAAAGCTTCCAAATGGTCAGATAAGGAGTTACCCAAAACTTACTGTGGCAGATAGAGATTTTTTTCCTAGGAAAAACCTGAGGTGAAGTTTTCCACAATTTCACAGGGATGCTGTGTGCGCTGGGCTCAGGATCCATGAGCTCAGTCATATCCCACACAGCCCTTGTCAAACAGCCACCTCCTTGTTAGGTGGCCAGAGAGCGTCAAAAAACAGCTCAGCAGCTTCCAGTCTTTGGTCTGGTCCAGCAAAACTGAGCGCTAGGAAGCCAGTTTTTTTTTTATTGGCTCTTTCACTGACCTGCCCTCTTACTCTTTTGGAAAGGAAGGAACATCTGAGTGCAGTGCTGGACATCAAAGGCTCACTGAGCCGAGAAGACAGAGCTGCTCTCTTGAAGGCATTTCATGATAATTCCAGGGAATCAGAAACAGAAGCAAACTTGCTTTTTGCAGATATAGAAGTAAAACCTAGAAAATATGGACTCTGTGGCTGCCTCTGCTGTTAGCAAAGGTAGGTGTGTGTCTGTTGAGCATGCTTGTGTGTAACACGTGTACAGGCACAGGCATTCCTGCTTACAGGGAGGTGGAACGGCTATGGCTGTAGTCACCTTCCTGAGGTCCTCGTTGCTGCATATGCAGATTCTACTTCACTCTCTCTGCCTGCAAATTTCCACGTCATGAAGCGTCATGTTGTAGGCAGCGCAGGGTGCCGAATGCTCAGGTGCATGATTCAGGTTACGACAGGGATAAAGGAGGAGATGGGGCTCTTCCTCCCCGCCCTTCTGTCCCATCCGTGTGTCCCTGCAGCAAGGGCTCTCCGCAGCATCCCCTCCCTCCCAGCTCTTACCATGTGTGCTCGGGCAGGGTCTCCCAGGCAAGGGCTGCTGCCTCCTGGCAGGGCATGCTGCGGGATTTTCTCCTCAGTGGTCCTCCTGCTTCCCTGGTGCCGAGGGGAGGGATGTGTGAGCCCCGCCGCTGCCGCCTCCATCAGAGCTGTATTGATTAACCCGGGCTTGGTCCCGTTCGGGTGACTGTGCCCTGCTGGGAGCACCAGAGGTGAGCGTGCCCCCTCCGTGCTGGCAGCAGCAGCCGGTGGCAGAAGGCAGGAGGGATAGAAGTCAGGGGGATGACTGTCACTGTCAGGTCTTAAATCCCCTGCTGTGAATTGACAGGGCTCATCCGGAGCACTTGCAATCCCCTTTCAGTTTCCCAAGGGATTCCTTTGCAGTCACCAATCAGGCATTTTTATTTTTTTTTTGTGGGGGTGGGTAAGCTGCAGCAGATCTTGAAACTAAGTAGGTCCTCATGGTTTAAAAGTACTCAGTGGAGAACATGCAGCTGTTTGCTTCACCTTAAATAATCTGCAACTTCTTTTTCATCCATATTTGTCCAGCTCCAGCTGGGAACCAGAGAATTTTGTTTTATCTTTGCCAAGCCAGAGCCCTCGGCTATCAGAAACAGTCCCCCTCAGTTAATATTTACAGATTGTCACCAGTCACCTGCTGTCGGATAAGCTGATAGACGGAGTATCTCAGGTTGGGAAGCACAGTCCCTCTCCGCCGCCTCCTTTGCTCTCCAGTGTCACCGTGTATTTATAGCTCCTGCGTTAGCAGATCCGGGATGAGTTATGCAGGGTTCTGACCTGGGGCCTCAAGGCATAAGCAGACAGCGGGCTACCCTGGTAGCAGGGAGGGAAAGCAATTAGAGAAACAATTAATAAGCACACAAGTTTTCCCTTCCTAATGAAAACTAATTCTGATATAATGAACTGGCTATCAGCCACACACTTTTATACCCTCTTTTAAAGGAATTACCCATGGGATCACCTTTGCTTTAGGAGAGATATTCAGGAACATGTTTTTTAAAACACCATAAGTCACTTAATCTCCTATTTGCTGAAATCCCCTGGGTAAATAGGCTCCCAAACCCCAGAAGACCTGGCTGAGTCTGCAGGGCGGTGGAAGCACATGTGTAGCACAGGTTGGTAGCCTCACCCAAGCTCAGGGGTAGCAGTAATGGTGAAATAAATTATGGGATGTGCTGAAAGGAAGGTCACCTTCCTCCTTCCATCCCAGCCCTGGATTTTGCTGCCATGCTTTGGGGTGTGACCTGCAGGTACACTGGGAATCGGCTGCTTTCTCCCAGCGAGAAACACAACATTGCACATACTTGTCCCTTCTGTGTGCGGAAGTGTGAGGGCTTTGGAAAAGAGTTATCTTTGGTTGTTTGGCATTAGCATGAAATGACCTCTGGGAAGAGGATTGAGCAGGTTTGGCTGGAGTAGGCAGGAAGCAGCAGGGATGCTGCCCACAGCTGTGAGCCCATGGATTGCATTAGCCAGAGTAGCCCCGGAAACGGAGATTTTCAGCAGGTAAATGTTGATACAGCTTTGTGCAAGAGCCTGGGTGTAGGAACGGTGTTTTTGCTCTTTGGCTGTTGCACATGTTCTGATGAGTGCTGTTTAATTACCCAGCTTTTTTCTTGCTTTCCCCTCAGGCCTGCTGTGAGAAACGGGAGGCCTTGCTCCCACATGGCAGCATCTGCAATCACAGATCCCTGAAAGCTTCAGGGACCCTTGCAGCTGGATCAGCGGAGAAGCCTGGCACCTATGGAAGACACAATTCCTGTACTTTTGCAGGAAAACCATATGGCCCAAATCCTAATCTTCTATGCATAGTCCAAGCAGAAGATGAATGGGAGGGATATGGCAGAAAGACATTCCTTCAAAATTTCCTAGATATTGCCACTCAGCTGAGTCCCAGTGGTTATTCCCAGGATGTGACATGGTGGTATAGGGAGGAGGAGGAGGAAGGTTCCTCCTCGCCAAATTCCTCTGTTTCCATCCCTTGTTTCATGCAATCTTACACAAAGCGGGACTGCTGTCCCACACAGTGTCCTAGCAGATGACATGACATCACAACCTCCCCCAGGGACCCAGGACCCTCCGTTAGGGAATCCTGCCTAGCCTGTGGTGCTGGTGGTGCGTGCAGCTTTGGGCACCTGGATCCACCCCCCTGAAGCCTGGCCAGCTCCAGGAGGGGTGCAGGCAGAGCTGCTTTTTTCCTCGCTCCCCACACACAAAGGCTGTGACCTGCTTTGGGGGCAGCCTGCTGCGGTGCTGGCTGTGGGGTGGGGGGCTCTTCCCATATGAGTTTTACAGCTGGCTCTGGAGCAGAATCTTGCATTCATTTTTGTACCTCAGTTACTGGAAATTTCCTCTTGGAGAGGGAGGGGAAAGCCTCATGGGAAGCAGGCAGTGAAAGGGGCTGTTTGTCCCAGCCTCTGGGCAAGTTCTGTGCTGTTTTCAGATGTAAATAGGTAGTTCCGCAGGGAAAACACTGACTTTTCTTCCCAGTTATCTATGGACTGGTCACGACCTCCAGCTGGATTTGGTTCAAGGCCCTCCTTTGCTATTGTGTTAAGACAGGCCATTACAGCTCCTCTCTGGCTGTGTAAACAAGCGAAAAAGCTCTGCCACCTCAGACATACCAGTGCTTTTCTGAGCAGCCATTCCCCCTCAGATCTGCTTCCCTAACAAAAAAGAGGCAAATCTGTGCAGCACAGGCTCGGGTGGGTGCTGCTGTACTCTGCAGTGCTGTGCCACCCCCCAGGGACATGGGGGTCCTGGCCCAGGGGACTTGTCTACCCAGAGCCCTTCATGCAGGCAGGGTCCTGTGAGGTTGACAGGAGTTGGGGCAGGTTTATAATTGTCATGAGCTTTGTTCCGGGCATAGCGCTGAGAGCATGGCGAGTGGCAGAGAAGAGGAAAGCAGCAGGCTGCTCTGTGGCCAGGGAGAGTCCTCTGTGAGCTTTTGGGGCACCAGCAGAGCTCAGCATCATTACACTCCCTCCCTCATATCATTGAAGGGCGGTGAGAGCAGCCCGTGGCCCGCCTGCCCTTCCTGACCGTGTGTCTGCTTCAAAAGCCCAGCTCCTGCATCTCTTGCATTTTATAGCTGTTCATTGCAGCTTTGGTGAGACCTTTCCCAGGATGTGGGGACGTTGTGGGAGCTGGGGGAGCTGCAGCTTGGCCAGGTAGGTGTGGGTCAGGCTGTGGGGCTGGATGGACACCTGCCCTCTGAAGGGTTCCAGCCCTGCTGGGCACACTGGGCCCATCACCCTCCCCTCCTGCCTAATTGCACATTATTTTCAAGGGCGGGAAGGGATGACGGACTGGACTGTGACAGCAGGGTCAGGTCAGCCTCTGCCGATGGGTATTTCAAGCAATGAGCCTTCCAGAGAAAATAAATAAACCCCCCTCTGACATTTCGATCACGGTCAGGCTAAAAATAATCCCACAGCATGCGGATGGCTCCTGCCATGTACATGTCGATGCCTATGTACGTCTGCCGTTTGACATTCGCAGTAAGCTGAGGGTATGTCCTGCTTGCAGGCAGTGGCTGGGAGCCATGGGGGAGGCTGGGCTTGCTGCTACTGACCCTTTGGATGAGATGGCTGAGGACAGGCCACGCACCATCACGGCTGTGCCTGTCTTTGCAGTGTGGGCAGGGGCTGGGCAGCATCTTCTGCTCTCTGCTTGTGCAGAGGAGCACCGCTTCCAATGAGGTTTCGTGGCGGTGAGTTTCTGCACCCTACGTGTAGCATCCAGTCTTGGAGAGGGCAAATAAAGACTTGAATTTGTCCATGAGGTTTAGTTGCTGGCAGCACACCTGAGGTTTTCCAGAGCGGAGGGCTCAGGGATGTTGGCTGAGGTGGGCATGGGGGGGTATGGGGAGAGGCCACCTGGTGTGGAGACAGATGGTGTGGGCGGGTTGTCCTCAGCCACCTACAAGTCGCCTAGGGAGAGCAGATGTTGTGTGGGGAGGCTCCTGGTGCCTCCCCAGGAGGGGAGGCAGCAGAGGGAGGATGCTGGGTCACTCCAGGGACTATCTGGGGTGATCAAGGAAGGGAGGGAGGCTGTGGGGAAGGGGGATCAGGCATTTCCCTTATCTGGGGGAATTGTAACCCACTCTGCTGTGTGCCCTGACCTTCCTGAATGACCCAGCCTCCTCCTCTCGAGCCTTCACCCTAGGCTGGGGTTAAAGCGCTTGCGTGGGATTTGTGTTGCTCTCTGTGGAGGGCTGGGAAGCAGGGTCAAGCTCAGAATCCTTCTGCAGGATTATCTTGTGGCCTCAGGATGTGGGCAGGGGCAGTACTGCCATTTCCATCAGCCTGCGAGGGCCACCACAGAACCGTGCTGAGCATCTCCCACTTGCCTTCATGTCCAGTGGTACCATTGCCACGTGCAGGCCAGGACTGCCTGGAGCTCAGCACCTAGAGAGTCCCGGCACAAAGACCCTTTCCCACTCCCTCTGCTCACTGGGATCCCCTTGGTGCCAGGGTCATGCCACTGCCATGCTCACCCACAACCCAGACGTGCCAGCCCCGGGGACATGGGCAGCGAGAAGTGACATGCTGCTCCTGGTGGTTTGATGCCCTGGCTTTTTTGGAAGCTGCTCTCTGTCCATGATCTCTCTGGCTCTGCACCAGGCCGACGGTTTGTGTGGTGAGCGATGATTTGTCACCCATGTCCCCCACACTGCTTGGGGCTGGGGTTTGGCTGGTCTTTTTGAGGTGGTGTGTGTGGCACAGCCTCGACAGCCATCCCTGTCATTTGAGCTCTCATCTCCCAGGGTCACCTTCAGTCACCTTCAGTGCTCAATGCTGAAGACAGTGGAAAACAGATGCTCCTTAATTATGCTGCAGGGTCTGAGGAAAGACCTGACATTTGCTGAGGTGCCAGCTGTGCTTCCCCGGTTGATTTGGTGGCTTTGCCAAGGATGTGTGACAGTGAACGGAGGGCTCAGTGATGGAAAAACAGGTATTGCTGAGGGTTTTGGACATGCTGAGCTGTGTTGGATAGCAAATGTGCACGAGGAGAATCAATCCCTAAAACTGTGAGACCTTAGAGAAGGCAAGCCACTAGTGGATTGCAAAATTATACAGTAAATTGTGGTTTATTCCCTTTCTTCCCCTCTCACAAGAGGAGCCTGTCAATGCTGGGAAACTAGTACACTGGTCCCTGTATTAACTGGAATAACTTGCACCCGCTTTTGAGGCTCTCCAGGCTCAGGCTCTGCCAGCTCCCAGCTGGGAGCGATGCTCGACCCACGGGTGGGATGGGTGCACGTGCAGGGTCGGTGGCACCACAAAAGCCACGGCAGGTAATTTCCCTGCAGGGAAACACCGCAGCACATGGCTGAAGGCTTCATTTTAAGGCTGAAATGTCAGCCTTTACCCCAGCACCCCACGCTTCGTGCGGGATGGAGGCACCACCAGCATGTGCTGAAGCCGCTTGCTCTGGCCGGAGGGCTGGGCTCGGTCCCCGCAGTGTCCCCCTGCCGGCACCCCGGGCTGGGAAGGGTACACACCTGGTGCCATCTAGTGGCACTGGGACACAGGAAAGGCCCTGGCTCTTTTATCTTTTTTTGTATTATTATTATGGGGTATTACAGGGGTATACGCCTGCGTGGCGTATCACTTGTGTGGGCTGTAAGTGGCCCCTTACTGGGGTGCTGGGGATTCTGGTGTAAAGTAGGATGCACAGAGCATGTAGATATTTCTGCCAGCCAAGTAACAGGCAGTTTTGTGGGAAGATGGCGAAATAAAGTGATGAGCAGAATTGTCAGGTTGTGTCCTGCACTTTATAAAAACAGCTGGAGCATGCGAGTGCACGCAGAGGCTGAGAGCCAGGACCCGAAGAACTGTTTTCTTCCCTCTCCACAGCAGCTGGGGTTCCTGCTGCAGTGAAGGGCTTTAGGGTAAGGTTGGCTTAATCTGACCTAAGGCCATATTGGCACCAGAAGACAGGTTTCTGCCCTCACCTCTGGATGCCTGTCCACCACCTCCATCGTGTTGGAGGTCAGCTCCACTTCTGCGATAGCAAATGAACAGCTGAAATAAATAGTTCTGCATGGGTTTGCCTCCCTCCTTCTCTCCCCACAGCGGCACCTTTATCTGCACAGATTTAGACACACATACAAACACACCTATAAAAGCACAGAGGGGCAGTTACCTCTCTCTGAGCTCTAGCTGACAGCTCCGCACCTGCTAACTCTCCTATCACCATCCCCAGGGTTGTGGTTTTCAGACTCCTCCCAGCCACCCTCCCCAAGCCGCCCCCTTGCCCGCACCAGACTGGGATGTTCCCTTGCTGGGAGTTTGCTTGCTGCTACCTGCAGCTTGGCAGAGCGCGTGGGGCAGTGGGGCTGCTGTGCCTGCCCACCCTGGCTCACCCAGCCTCTGCGGGGGCCACTGTGCACTGCTCAGAGGGGCTGCTCTCGAAGGGGTGCCAGTCTGCCAGCAGCTGAAATAAATGGGCTGGGTTTAAAACAGCTGCTGGGAAACCCCCTGTGTTTCAGGGCTGGGACAAAGTATTTGCAAGGACTTTCACAAGAGCAGACTGTCTGGAGTGGTTTGTTATATCATATATCCTTTCAGGGTTTTGGAAAAAAATGCAAAGCAAATTTGGTTCACAGATGAGTATCAGGATTTTTCCTTCACTGGATTATACCCTCCGGACTTCTCTACACTGGTCTTCTGTGCTTAATACAAGTACTATGCTGAATGATCTCATTTTTTTCCCCTCCAGACTGCCCAGTGCTGAGAAAGACCTGAATCTCCATTCCCAGACACCAGCTGTGGCTCCTGCTGGTGCTGCCACATGGTCCATGGCCCATTTCACTCATGACATGGTGCATAGGGACATGGTTTGGTGGTGGACTTAGCATCGTTAGGTTTACAGTTGGACTCAATGATCTTAAGGGTCTTTTCCAACCTAAATTATTCTACGATTCTATCATTCTGTGTCTGCTGGCGTCTCATCCAGCATGAACTAAACCTGGGAGGGAGAGCTGGGTCAGGCAAGGGGAAGGATGAGCCCATGCCGAGGTGCTGCAGCCCAGAAAAGAGCTGGGGTAGCTGCTAAACACCAGCTCTTTGTTAAAAGCTCTGCAGAAGGGGGAGAGCACTTTTGTGTGCAGGCTGAGGGCTGTGCTCTGCCTGGTGTGAAGCACCCATGTAAAGACCAGCATGGAAGAAGCCTTGGCACTGCACAAGACTGCATTTGGCAATCCTGCCACATGTCAGTGGCCTCACACCCTTGCTGCATGGGTGACAACATACCAGGAGTGTCCTGGTGTGGGTGGCAGCACCTGTCTGTGCATGCAGCTCTGGGCTGGGGCCACTCAAGGGCAACCTCATCCCCTCAGGCCGGAGCTGCTCCTCACACCTGCAGGTCTCCCTGCTTCAGCTCCAGGCAAGGCTGTTCGGCCAGGGCAGCCAGGGGCTGGTGTGGGGCTGCTCTGCCAGCTGCCCAGAGAAGTTGTGGAGTCTCCTTCTCTGGAGACATTCAAAACCTGCCTGGATGCGGTTCTGTGCAGCCTGCTCTAGGAGAACATATTTTAGTAGGGTATTGGACTAGGTGATCTCTGGAGGTCCCTTCCAACCCTGACTGTTCTGTGATTCTGTCAGTGGAGCTGGGGAGTTCGGGGGCTGCTGGCTGCCCCCGGTGCTGCTGTGGAGAGGCAGTGGTGATGGTGCCTAGGCACGAGGCTGAAGGACAGGCTGCAATGGGCAGGACACAGCCACAACTGCACCTCGGTCCCGTGCACGGCAGCAGAAGGGAAAGCACCGACACCTCCTCTCTGTGCTGCGACCTGCCTGTCTTGAGAGATGACTCGGGCAGTTGCTGCTGGAGTGGCTGGACATCCCTGACAGTGTGTGCCCCCAGCGTGGGCACTGGTGATGCAGAGCCTCTGTGGGGGCTGACTCAGCCATTAACCCACATGGTGATGGCCTCAGGGGCCTTGCTGTAATCATGTTTCATGACCTTTCATGATGAAGAATCTTTTGCAGGTTGCCCAGGTGCCTGGGATGCGGCCCTGGGCTGGCTGCCAGGACACATTGGTGATGGGCTTTGCCAGCTCTCCTGTAAAGCAGCAGCACGGAGCAAATTGCGAAGAGCGAGGCATCTGCCTGCCAGGGTGCAGCCCTGGGCTGGGGGTGCTGCAGCACCCCCTCCCATGTAACTCATTGCAGCTGTTAGTGAGGTCTGGTGTTACCCCTCAGCCCTGTGCGAGCAGGTCCCCTGGCAGGGGGGCTGCCTCTGCTGCCTGCTCTCAGGGCAGACCCCAAACACAGCCCTGTGTGTGGTCACCTCAGAATCACTCAGGCTGGATAAAACCTTTGAGATTAAGTCCAACCGTTAACCCAGCACTGCCGAGCCCATCCGCTAAGCACCGCATCTGCACATTTTTTAAACACCTCCAGGGATGGTGATTCCACCACCTCCCTGGGCAGTCAGTGCCAGTGCTTGGCCACCCTTTCGGTGAAGAAATTTTCCCAATACCAAAACTAAACCTCCCCTGGCAGAACTTGAGGCCGTGTCCTCTTGTCCCATCACTTGCTGTCTGCGGGAAGAGGTAAACATTCGGAGGCTGTGGGCAGGTGGGGGTCGGTCTCTTCCCCCCCAAGCGAGGAGGTCCGATCGCCCCCGCCTGCAGCCTCAGCCGCGCCCCCCGCCCCGTG
Organism: Falco naumanni; assembly: GCF_017639655.2. Classification (NCBI taxonomy): domain Eukaryota; kingdom Metazoa; phylum Chordata; class Aves; order Falconiformes; family Falconidae; genus Falco; species Falco naumanni. The sequence continues at coordinate 36,018,936 of NC_054060.1, forward strand.
TTGCCGGGCCGCCGCTAGGTGGCGGTAAAACCCGCCGGAGCGCCCGAGACCGGCTGCGGGGCACGGCCCGCGCGTGGGGCAGGGGGGGCTGCGGGGCTGCGGGGCTGCGGGGCTGCGGGGGGGGTGCCCGGCACCCCGGAGGGGCGGGGGCACGGCGGCGCTGCGGGACGCGGGGGGTCCCTCCGGCCAAACCTGTGCCCAGTGCCGGGCCGGCGCTGGCCCGTGGCCAGCCGCTGCGTGACACCCCCGGCCAGCCGCTGTGTGACACCCGTGGCCAGCTGCTGTGTGACACCCGCGGCCAGCCGCTGCGTGACACCCGCGGCCAGCCGCTGTGTGACACCCGAGGGCCCCATCCCGCCGGCTGCCACCCTCGTGGCACAACCAGCGGCAAATCTGCCGCCTCCTGGGGGCACCGACACGTACCCGTGTCCTGCCCAGCCACCCAGTGCGGGCCCTGGGGGTCCCGGCCCCGGGGGGCTGCAGAGCCCCTCGCCGGCAGGCTCACCCCGCTCTCCCGCCAGGGTGATGCGGTGGGGCCGAGGGACCGGCTCTGTGCCCTGGCGAAGGGGCCACAGACGAGCCCCCTTCTCCCATCCTGCTTGCGCTTTAGTCCCGCTAGCACCCTGCCAGCTGGCTCGGCTTTCTGTGACAGCTCTGTCCCCACCCTGGCCAGCCCTCACCCTGCCCAGCGGCTCCCCAGCTGGAGCCGGTTCCTCCCGTGCCCTGAGGAAAGCCCTGCTGCCAGCTCCCGCCCTGCGGGCAGCTCTCCTGGCACAGGGGACCTGCCCATCCCCGGGCTGCGGCTGCCCTGGCTGTCCAGGTGCCGGTGCCTGGGTGCCGGGGGGTCCTGCAGCAGCGCTGCGAGGGGAGGAATGCCGTGAGAAACGAGGTGTGCTGGTGGGACAGACAGGCTCCAGAGGCAGAGCTCTGGCACCTTTTCCCTTGCTGCCTGCTCCAACACCAGGGCCGTGGAGGAGCGCAGAGCTGCCGGCAAACCTTGTGCATTCACAACGTATGAGCAAGCCTTGAGCGAGTGGTTTCCTAGGAATGATCAGGGAAGAGCTGCCATCACGCGACCAGGGTTTGGTATCAAAGACACCATGGAGCTGAAGACGGCCTTGCCTTGCCTTGCCTTCTGCTTATTGCGTTTCTTTCTGAAGCATTTTTTACCGGTTTGAGGACCGACATCTTGCCTAGCCCTGCCATCCTTCATAAAGTAGACTATGTTGGTTTCTTCAGTGCTTACTTGGACATCAATTTTCTGGACTGTCAGTCATTCTCTCTCTTTTCTTTTGGACTCTAGAGTGCCAAGAGTGGATGCTGTACAGTAGCCAAGATCCGATGATGACAGCTGGAGCAGGGGAGTTTGTTTCCATGTTGTCCAGGTGTCACTCCTTTTTGCAAGCCCCAGCTAGAGGTTTCCTCTTTCACAGCAGTGTGTTGACACAACCCGTTCATGACCCATCATTACTCCAGAGTGTTTGGGTTTTTGCAGTTATTACTGAATGGACAATTTCCTCCCTGTATTTGTGCAGTTGTTTACTTCTGTATCATTGCCATAAGCTGTTCTTGTTCTGGTTGAATTGCATTCTATTGATTTTTTTGTTTTACTAGTTAAATTCAGATTCTGTTCCTTATCCCTGGTCACCACATATACAGTCCCTGAATCTCTCATGGGCATCTTCTGGGTTTCAGCATCCAAATTATTAACGAACCTGGCTCAGTCCAGACTCCTGTGGACTCACACTCAGTTGCTCCGATCATGAATCTCCATCCAGTTCTGTGACTGCCTCCCAGCAGCTTTGCAAGAGCAGACCCTCAGCCTGAGGTCTGCAGGCCCAGAGAGATGTGCGATGCTCCCGAGACCTGCACCAAGCCATGGCCAGCAGTAACACCCCTTCTGTTCTGCTGCCTTGTCCCTGCAGTGCTTGGCACTGGCAGGGACCATGGTTGCTATTTGCATGAATGGTACTTGAGACGGTGTCAAAAACCTTACTGAAGTCAGTAGTCTCAACATCTGCAGCTGCTCTGCTCTCAGGGAGGAGAAACTCCTTCCATGGAGGGAAAGGAAATGGATTTATGCAGAGCAAATTTGATTAAAACAGTCTTGGTGTATTGTCTTGGTATCATTCTCGTACTTAAACCTTTTTAATTCTACCAGTATTTTTCCAGGAAATAGCCCCAGGGCTTATTCCTCTCCCTCTTTTAAGATCAGCACTGCTTGCTCTTGCCCAGGGAGCCCCCTCTTTCTCGGCCATTGTGGTGGATGGCTGTGAGATAGTTTCAACCAATTTTTCAAACATGCTGTGCTGGGACAAGTTGGGTGGATGAAATCTGCCTCTGGAAGCCTCTGATTTATTTAAGCTGCAGTTGGATGCACAGTTTGTTAGCATTATCTTATTTCATTTATTTTTTGGCAGCGTTGTTGGTGTAAGCAGCTCCCACCACATGTCCCCACCCCTGGTGCTAGTGCTGCTGTTGGGGGCTGGGGAGGGGGCAGCTGTGATGGGTGACAGAGGCTAACGCTTAAGCCTGTGCTGCTGCTGGAGCAGATGCATCTCTGAGCACTTGCAGTTGTGTTCCCCGATGATCCTCATCCTTCAGTACCAGCATCTGCGCTTCAGTTTGCCAGTTGCTCCCCAGATGCTTGTGCCACAGTTTTATATGAATCTCCTGGAATTTCAATAACTTGTTTTCTTTCTGTAATGCCTTCTCAAAGTTCAGAGGATTAAGGAATTTATGATTCAGCTGAATTCCCATCATGCTGCACATCCTCCTTCTGCACCGGGAGATTTCTTCATGCCTTCAATATTATTTCCTGAGGAGCTGCCTGCTCCTCTAAATGCCACTTTCTCCCTAGAGTGACCTGCCGCAGGGTCTCTCCTGTCACATCTGTGCCTGCTGCACAGCTCCTCCTGTCCTGAGAATCAGTGTCTCTCTGGTCTCCCCGTCCCTGGTGCCTACCTTCCTCTGCCCAGGGCCAGATTCCTTCTCCTACCCCATGAAGAAGGGGGTCAGGAAAGCAGCGCTGAGCCCTGCATACTCAGTGCAGGGGTGAGGAGCATTTCCCAAGGCATCTGTGGAGGCTCAGGCTCACAAGAGGCATCCCTGGCATCAAAGCAGGGCAACCTACAGGTATGGCTAGGTTGAGCCTGTCGGGAAGGTGGGAAGGATGCATCAGAGCCGGGAGCCCTGGAAGGAAAAGGGGATCTCTCCAAAATAGCAGTCTGGGGGTTATAAGAGATCTGGGAAGGAGCACAGCCCAGAAGCTGAGGACAGCCAGGCTGCCTCACACACATGGGAGCCTTCAGGGCCGTTTTGGGAACGGGTACTGCCCTGAGTGGGTGCGCTCCAGATAAACCGCTTCTGCAGCTGAGCTTTGGGCTGAAAAGGCTTTAGGATGCCAGGGGAGACCTTGGCACATGGCCCTGGGAAGAGCTGTCAGACAGCAACACTGTGCCTCAGTTTCCATGTTAAAGCTGCAGCACTGCTGCTCTGTGCCGTGCTGCATTTTGCCATGCATGTCCCAGCTGCAGGAAGGTGCAGGGAGTTTGTCCCGTCTTGCTGCAAGGCCATGCATCAAATCCGCGGTGTCTGGCTTGTGTCTGTCCTCGTCTTCAGCAGAGGTGGAGCTGCCGAATGTCCTGGGGTTATGGCCTGTGTTTAGGGTTTTCCCTCTGCTATCCCAGCAGAATGCTGGGGTTATATTTAAGGGCTGGCATGTCTGGAAGGATGCGGGAAAGGGAGCAGTTCTGGGAAGTCACATGTCTCCCCAAACCTTGGAAACAGTGGAGGCTGCCAGGCATGATGCAAGCTCATATTTCTGCATGCTTCGAGGACTGTGTCAAAGCAAGGCTGTAGCTACCAATGAAGGCAGAGTGTGATTTGAGCCATTTGGTTGGAAAATATGTATTCTTCCCAGAGAGGCAGCCCCTCCATCTGTGGAGAAATGACAGAGAGCTGCTCCGAAGGAACAACACTCTGGGTTCATTTAGACACCATCTGATTTCCATTTTCACAAACGCAGAGATGCTTATGGTAGCCTTCAAACCTTTTGCACAATGCTGGACTCCTATGGTTTCAGCACTGATGACACTCCCCTTTCACCTCAGATAGGATGCAGCTGGGTACCTCTCCCTTGGCCATAAGGGAGGGCTGTGTACGAGTTCCTCTGCTGAGCAGGTTCTCCTGGGGCTGCCGGGCTCTGCTGGCATAGGCAGGGCAGCACTGCTGCACCACTGAGGTGCTGACACTGTAAAGACATTGAGAGCAAAGGCTGTCCTCTAGCCTGGGCTGATGCTTCCAGCATCTCCCCCAGGGCTGTAGGAACCAGCATCAGGGGGCTTGGGGACAAGCCTGTCCTCTGATAGTCACTAGTTTTGGAAAGCCAAGCTGTTGGCCAGAAGGATCTCCAATGAAGTCCTTCATGTCTAAAAACACAAGCAGAAGAGAGTTGCCCCAGTAATGGATGTGTTGTCAGTGAAAGGGTCCAGCAGGTGGGTCTGGACCACACGGCCAATGAACAGCGGTTGCAGAAGCTGGGCTTGCTTAACCTGGCAAAGAGGAAGATAAAAGAAGATGTGACATCAACCTACATGAGTGGTGGTTACAGTAGTGACAGAGTCAAAGTCTTCTCAGTAGCAGCAGGTGATGCACCAAGGGGAAATGGGCCAGACTGTGGTTTGGGAAGTTCAGGTTCAATGTCAGGGAAAAACTTCTGCCCTAGGAGGTGGTGCAGCTCAGACAGGTAGAGGATTCTCCAGCTGGAGGTTTTTCAAGACTTTGCTAGGCAAAACCATGGGATGACCTGAGTTAGTACTGGCAATGGACCTGCTTTGAATGGGAAGGTGGAGTGGAGGCCCCCAGATCTCCCTTTCAGCGGTGCTGTCACCCTGGGAGCCCTGTGGCCAAGCCAAGCTTTACTTACAGCTTGTCCAAGTGCTTATGTATGATGGATCATCACTTCTTACCCACCTGAAAAGAAGTGGGAGGTGAAGGCTCTGGGGACTCTGTCTGAGGAGTTTATTCCCAATCATGGGGTGAGAGGGAGTATGATGGAGCAGAAAGCTGGAGTGAAGAACACTTACCATTCTCTAATTTTTAAACATTGGCCTACTGTACTAAAAGAAAGGGCAAACAAAGAGAGGGAAAACTTCATGAAGTAAGTGGACTAGAGGGGTTTGCATCTCCTCAGTGTCAGGAGTCTGTTTTCTTCACCACACACCACACTGGGATAGGACCAGATGGGACAGACGAAGTCCCTGCTGGTGACCAGATAAGGGTAGAGTGGAAGGACAGGAATTTCCTTGTGCCACTGGATGGTCCTTCCCAGCCTGAAGCTTGTCAGCATTGAGTACCTATATTTTTGTATTGCTTCCTGGGAAGCCAGGCCTCCCAAGAGCCTGTGGCATGGGTGGAATTTCCTGCAAGGCCCTGTTTTATCAAGGCATGGAACCAAGAAGTGGTGCTTGCTGGGGAAGTTTGTTCTTGTTGACATGACTGGAGTATAAACACATGTCCTAGCTGCACACAAGGACGTGAGGCAGAGCTCCAGGCTCCCATGAAACCAGAATTCCACAGTGAAAACATTTGGGAGTTCTTGGTGAGCTAAAGCTGACTTAGATTTATAAGTGCAGTTCCTCTCTTTTGAAGACTTTCCCTCTCTTTAATGTAGTATCAGCCGCCTTCTGTTTTTCTGCTGGGTGACAAGAAGAAAGAGCACAGAAGATATTTTGGGGGAAGAACTACAAGAAGACTGATTTAGCAATCTGACTTCCCATGCTGCTTTTGGGATTGAAAATGAGCACAACGGAGGTTTGGCAGAGTCTAAGGGTGACCTTTCACAGAGGCACTCACTGCTTCTCCTGAACTTCTGGCGCTACATCAAAATTGTTAAAATAAACACAAAATTCAGATTGTACGGAGCCAAGTGACACAAGCCACAAGCCTCAAATAGCTGGGGAGTCTGGCAGCAGGATAGCTGCGTGGGTCAAGTGCCCAGTGTCCTCCCTGAGACAGTAACCAGAATAGATGTCCAGGGAAGGCAGAAGGGATGGGAGAAGCATGATCCGCCCCCACATACTCTCCCAGACACCAATAATTTGCAGCTTATGCAATTCCTGAGCCAGAGCAGTGTCTGTATTTAAGAACCTTCAGTGTTGTTTTGTTTCTCTTGCCCCCTCTCCATCCTTGAGCTGGCTGCTTTCTGCATACAGCTTAGCTCTTAACAACCACAGCATCCTGTAGCAGGAGCTGCTGCAGCCTAATTACACCTTGTGTGAAAAAAGCTTCAGTTTTCTGGCTTTGGGTCATGCACCTACTACCTTCCTCTGATACCTCTTGTGTAGGAAGAGACCGTTTTCTTCTTTCCACCCTCTGTACTCCCCCATTATTCTGCAGACCCCCATCCTCAGTTGTCCCATTTCCAGCTGGGAGAGTCCTGTCCTGCTCACCGAGAAGCTGTTCCAAGCCTCTGCTCTAGACCTACTGCTCATCTAGGTAGCACCTCTTTAAGATGGAGGGACCCAAACTCGCAGTCCTCGAGCTGAGGCTGCCGTGAGTCTGTTATGGCATGATTTCTTGTTCCTGATATGTTCCCTTTTTCCCATCTTATTAATTCCTCACATTTAATTTGAGATTTCTTCTTTCTTCCTCGCATTAACTAACATTTCCACAGAGCTATCTGCCCAGGGTCTCATTTGACTCCCCCGTTTTGTATGTAAAACAAGAATTTTGCATCCCTTTGCATAGACCTCCTCTGCCACTTGAACACTTGCTTGCTCAGCATCACAAGGTCACTTTTACTGCCATGAGTCATTTGGTATCATCTGAAAAAGCTGTCACCTGACTGTCACCCCTGCGCAGGTTCCTGCAGAGACCCCAGCACAACCCTGCATGGAATGACACCCCTCCAATATAAAAATTGCTCCTTATTTCCCATCTTTGCTCTGTTACTTGTCCCTGTGAGACCTTCTGATTAATCCTATTGCTTCCCAGTTTCTCTCAGAGCCTTTGCCTTTTAGAAACCTCACTAGGCTACAGAAGCTGCATCTCCTTTCTGCTCCCTTGCTCACCCCCTCCAAGAACACCAGTGGGTTTGTGAGGTGCCATTTCTCCTGGCCGAGGAGGGCTGGCTCTTCCCCAGTGCATCACTGTGAGAGAGGTGAGGAAGGTGCCTGCCAGCTGCTGGTGCCACCTGACAGGAGGGGGCCAGGCTCTGTGGGTGCCTTCCAGGTTATTTAGAAACATCCAAGGGCTGCCCTTGCCACAGGGTCCATGTCTGCTGCCACGCAGGCCCCATGCTGGAGGGAGCCTGCCCATCCCTGCCCTGGTGAGGAGCCCTTCCTGGGCATGGGGCCGCAGTGCAAAGGGGGTACAGCTGCTTTGTGCTTCTCCAAGGCTCACCCAACAGTTTTGCACCCTTCCCACTTGAATTGGCTGCAAAAAGAGACAGATCTGCCAGGTTTCCTAGGGTTTACAAGGGTCTGTCCAAGCATATCACACACCTGTCCTTCCCCCATCCCCACATTACATTTGAATGTTGTACCTCAGGGCACAGGGACCTCTCCTTGTTGTCCCCAAGTTTTTAAGTTTTGTTTCATAAGAACTGCAGAGAGGCAGATGGGGCCATAACGGTGAGGATGTTGCCTTACACCAGGGATGTTCTAACTGCGGTCTGGAGGACAGCTCATGGGAAGAGTCTGCTGCACCCATGATGATGGCCATCCTCCTTCCTTCTGATTGCCCTGGAGGTTGTTCAAACAGGATTTGAAGCTGAAGCTGGAAGCACAGAGAGGGGGCCCCAGCTGTCCATTCTGTTGGGAGATTTTAATTATTTTTTTTTAATTGGGAAATCAATATGTGAGGGACACGTAGCAGACAGGAAGGGTGTCTGTGGAAGAGACACATAGATGGCAACTAAGAAGAACACTCAGCTGTTTCTCTGGGGTTGCTTAATGGTAAAACCAGTCATTTTCATTGCAATGGAGAAATGACCCAATTGTGAGTGGGAGGGAGTGCACATGTTTGGCGATGTCATTCATGTGACAGTCACCCTCTCCCAGTGTGCCCTACGTGGGACTAGCCTCTGACTGCTGCTGGCTTACAGCAGTGCAAAACCCATGGGTTCAAGAGACACCCTCTAGAACAAGCTGCAGACAACTTTGGACCCAGGAAAGTGATTTAAATTGTCAGATTTTCAGGAGCCCCAGAAACAAGACTGCCCCAAAGCTGTAAATTTCTTCAGGTGGGTCCCAGGGTCCCAGGCACGTGTGGAGGTGGGCAGCTGCCCTGGGGCATGGATGCAGTTTGGGTTATTCCCTCTGTATATTGCCTAGCCTGGCTTGGCTGATGTGCTGTCCTTGGCCAAGGACACAGTGATTTTTCTCTGTCCCTTCCTTTCTGTGGGGTAGTTAAAAACTTGCACGTTTCAGTCTGCAAAAGATAATTTACAAATGAAGTAAAACCTGTAAGGCTGTGACCCTAACCCTCAGCCAAACCAACCCCTTGCTGGAATACACCAAAGTGCTCCAGGAAGAAAACACTGTCCCAAAATATATTAATGGCTGGAGCTAACCTTTTGAGGAAAAACACAGTGTTTCAAGACCTAATGGCCTTCCACATCCTGGTCCTTTCCCAGCACAGGCAACTGGAGCGTGTTTCCCAGCCCGTGTGGCCAATAAACCCGTGTTGATTGCATTGCAGGTTCAGCTTGCGTGCGGCAGCACGGTGCCAGGAACGCTGCGGACAGCTTTGCTCAACGTGAACAAAAATGGTCAGGGAAAATGGGAAGCGTGCTGTTAAATCCTGCGATAATAGTTCACTGGCTTTGCTCGAGGTTGGAGACTTTTAGAAAAAGAAGAAGTGGAAAAAGTGGATTGAGTCGAGGTGACAAACAGGGAACTTCAGGGTTATCCGCGGAGCAGTCAGTGACAGCGGCGCAGGGAAGTACGGGGGAGGTTCAGCTGCTGTGGCAGACCTACGGGCTCGTTGCAGTAACAAGATATTGAAAGACCTTTACACAGTCTCTGATTCCTGTGTTTGTCATTTCAGTTATTCCCTGGATATGACTGTTTTTAAGGGTGAAGACTGGCTCTCTGGGAGGCCTCAGGCATGCAGCAGGGGGGTGCAGGGCAGCAAGTGCAGGATGGAAATATATCTAGGTCCTTCTGCAGGGGTGGTGGGGTGTGGTTGACTGTGCTGGAGCAGGAATGGCTCTGTCAGGTTGACTCTCCATTATGTACACAGATTCCATCGTGCATCTGGTCACAGGTGACGATAGAGGGAGGACAGGAGATGAACAGGGACAGTGGCAATATATGGTAACAGCATCATCTGGTTGAAGTCCTGGAATGACTAGGGTCCAATACAAATGAAACCATCCATGTAGTGTGTGATTAAACTGGTTTATTCATAAGGTGTCCAGTCCTCATGTACGCTGCTACCCTTGCCACAGAAGTTTTGCAACAGTTAAAGAAAAAAGCAAACCACCACTGCAAAGAGAAAAAAGACATTAGTGATGGCCGGGGAAGGAATGTGAGGCCTGGGCATGCTTGCAGCGATGTTCTCTGCCCCATCTAGCACCCAGCAGTGTGCAACACAGGGACTTCCTGAGCCACAGCTTGCATCTGCTCGCTGGCACCTTTTGCGTTGCAGTGCCCTAAGTATTGTATAACAGATGTCAGAAGGGAGGATGGCAGGAGGCTTTTCTCCATTTCCAAACACCCTGCCTTAGCTTGATGGAAAGTCTAAGCTGGTCTGGTGGCCAAAGAGTGCACAGGGACCTTTGGGCTCAAGTCTGTGTCTTGCTACAAGCACATGACATGTGTCCAAGGGCTGGTCTCATCTGTGTTTCATCTCCTGGTCTGTAAAATGCAGCGCAGCTCTTGCCCCTGGTGCACAGAGAGAATAGATACTCGGCACAGAGTTGTGATCCTAGGCACAAGGGGCCATCTAAATAGACGGATGTTCCAAGGAGGAACTAGGTCAAATACCTCTTCCCCCAGTGAAACAGCAGTGTGGTTTGAACCAGTCGGAGCATAATGTGGTTTCTGCAGGGCTATTGCTATGCACCTGGTCTGAAAAAAAGTGTAGTCCACTTCTTGAATAATTTTTTGGCTTGGCTTGATTCCATTTACATTGTGAAGTATGTTTCAGTGGTAGCAGGCAAGTGCTTTGCACTGGTCATACAGCGCAGTCAGCATGCTGTAGCAAAAGCTGTTAAGGCCAGTCCTGTCCAGCTTACCTGTATGCTCAGATCTATGCAGAAAAAAATGACTCAGAATCACTTGTGTGGTTGAAGCTAAGTATAGGTGTAGCAATACGGACTGTATTATATTAACTCAGCTTGCAGGTTTTTGACTGAACTATGCAGGCTGTTTGGGATTGATTTCTCCCAGCCATTGTTAATGAGACTGGAGATTGCTCCAAGTTTGCTTGCCAATGCTTTCCTGTAATAAGGGATAAATTAAAGCAAACAAACCCAAGTGAAGCAAACACAATTCAACTGCTTGGAGGAAAGCCAACAAAAATAATGCCTGATGTCCTCATGTTTCCTTGATGTGGGCTGACCTGGTGGACACACATTGTGGCTGTGTCAGCTGGACTGGGGCACGGTGAAATCTGTGCATACTGCTCTGCCGGAGACATTTGACAGCTCCACTTATATTTGAAAAGTGGGTTTGGTTAGGCACCAAGCCAGCCTCACACACGATAGCATCTTCCCCAAAGAGCTACAGGCTAAAGCGTGTGTTGTACAGAATAGAAAAGTGAGAGAGTAGAGGGCAGAGGAAACATAAGACTGAGGACTCACAGGGCATGTGCATTCCTGGGCTGATGAAATCACCATCTGTCTTTTTTCTGTGCAGGGTAAACACAACACCCACGGTCCCGTGGTGGAAGCTGGAGAGAGGCTGAGGACCACACTTGCCCAGCTGCTGGTCTGATGGATTCTCAGACACCATGGGCTCCCCACACACCTCTGTGCTCCATTTATCCACGATGATCTCTCTAGGTAGCTCTTGGGAGGAGCAGTTTTTAGCCAAAGGTGCGATTACTACCTAGGCTAAGGCTGCAGCGATTTCTTCCTCCAGAGCTGAGCAGCTGCATCAGGGACTTGAAAACTTCACACGCTACTGATGAATAATGATAAGTGAGAAAGACCAATCTGCTTTCCAGACCTACCAGGTCCCCTCTGTGTCTGACACGGTGTGTCCCTGACACCTGGCTTCTGGAAGCAGCTCAGTGCACACTGCTGCTTCTTGCAGCAAACTCGTGCATCTTCACCCCTGATCCCAGAAGGACGTACTCTGAGCTCCCCTGTGGCCAGCTCCCCACGCTGCACAAACACTTCTCATCCCTAGGTTTCCTTTCCCTCCCGGCTTAGGTGTGTTGTTGTCAGAGGTAAGCGAGATAACAGCACCCATCAGAGCTAAATGGGGATGGAGGTGACTGATCACAACTCCACCAGCTGGTGCTACATGTGCCTGGTGGCCAGCAGAGCTGCTGGAGCAGGATCGATGGCCACGGTGAGCGGCACCCTCAGGGTGCCAGCAGGCACAGCTCAGCATATTTCTGGTTTGGTGTGAGTCAGGGGCAAGTCTGTCCCAGGGTTGTGCAATGCGTCATCTCCCCCTCCTTCCTGCTCCCCCCTCAACTGATCTGCATGATGTGCAGCACTTAGACATTTTGGTCTGGCTATAAGAGATGATGAGTGATGTTTGATACCTTTATTAATGGCATTACTTGAATTCAGCTGGATGAAGGACAGACAACAATGGGAGAGCAGACACGTGCTGAGCAACACACTCTCATAAAGAAAATTCCTTGATCTGGGCAGATGGCAGCTAAAATTGAGGCTAGGAAAGAGCTCTGGCCAAGCAGCTCAGGAAGGGCCTCTGTGTTCTGGATGCTGTGGCTGAAAGCAGGGTTGAGTTTAGAAGATGCTGTTTGTGGGACTGGTGGCTCACAGACTGGTGAAGGTGTATCTGCAGGGCCACGGCTCCTGCAGCGGAGGGGCAGCAGATCACAGGGTAGGGTACCCCCTTCTCCAGATTCCTTCTGCTTTTTAGCTAAAGTTTGGCTTGGCACACGCTGCTGCCTGAAACTTCACCCTCGGAAGCATTTTGGTCTCCGACTGACTCCTGTGCACAGCACAGCTGTGGCTGACAGCACTGAAGCTTTGCAGATTGACAAAGAAATCCTGGTTAGAAAAGGAAACCTCTGCCTCAGGTTGGGAAATACCACACCATTTCTTGGTGTGCTTGGTACTATATAGCCAGAGGGAAATAACTGTTCTCCACTTCCCCCCTCCCCGCCAAGAGAAGTGAAACTGCATTAAGAACTGTTGACCACATGGAAACATAGCCGAGTCAGATGGTCTGAACCTGCAAAATGTATCATCTGTCACTGACAGTGCTCATGTTACCTTTGGTGACTGTTGCCCTGCCTACAGATAATGGAAAACGAGTATTTGCTGCTAGCTAATTGCATCACTGCCAAATATAGAACCACATGTCCTAAACTGGTCATCGTCTGACCTTGAAGACTGTCTCTCCAGCTTTCAGTCACAGCTGTGACATCTCTCCCATAGCTCTACCCATGTCCAGGCGCTTGTCCCCAGCCCATGCCGTGTACCAGAGGGCCCCAAGGAGATGCCTTTGCTACCTTCACATGTTGTGCCCATGGCTAGAAATATCTGAGGGAGCTGGGCCACTGCATTATGGTGCTTCAGCCCCTAATTATGATTTTTATTTTCTCCTCTTTAAAGGAGCAATACCATAGTGTGTCAGGATAACCTATTACTACCCAATCACCTCACACTGCAGTCACACAAGCCAGGTTAAAACAAGAGCACAAGCACAGCCAGGCGTTCATAATTAGCTCTTCCACCTGAGAACACCATTGCACATGCTCATGAGAGCTGCAAATTAAGATGTGAAAGATGCAGGTGTTGCCGCTTGCACTTATGCTACCCCAGCAAGGCTCCCTGCCTCTGCCTGCTCCTATTCTCTGGCTCGTGCCTCTTCCAGAGCTGTTTTTTAAAGAGCTTTGCTCAGAGACCAGCTCTGGGTCCTCCTTCCAGGTGCTGGGTTACCCTCCTCTTCCACAGCATGACTCTCTTCTGACATCATGCCAGGATACACAGGCAGGTATCACCTTCCTCCTAGGAACTTCTGTTCCCTCCTTACCCAGAAGATAGACAACCATGAGATTACAGCAGTGGTTGTTTCCCATCCTTACACATGTAGGCAGGGATTTCCCTCCATCAGCAGTTGTCCAACAAAGCTTTGCTGCTGGGAGAGGTGATACTGCCCCTGGCTCCTGGGTGACTTCTCAGACCTAGAGAGGAACATCTCCTTCACCAGACTTCACAAGCTGCTCTGATGACATGCAGGTGAAACACTTCAACAGAACGATGAGGTAACTCATTACTGGTTCCTGAGACTAGTTGCATCAGCTTCTGGGAGCTGATGCCCACCCTTGTCCTTTTAGGCATACCCTGCATGTATTTGTCTCTGTGTACCACAAGCTTCAGGATTCATGACTTGTTGGTCCTGAACATGGGGAGCAGAGGTAAGGTTGTAACATGTTTTCTGGTTATTATTTTGTACATTAGGTAGGAATTGCATGGCTGAGACACTGAGGTTCTTGATGGCTCACAAACCTGGAGAAGATAGAGAAGTCATCTGCACGTTATTTGTATTTCTTTCATAATATGTCAAAGCTTCTACAACATTGTGAACTTCTATGTCCTGAATTTTCTGATGTTTTCCTTGAAGGGAAAGTTACCAGAAGGAATAATGACCAAAACCCATGCTAGGACTTGTTTAAAACCACACTGTGGCAGAGTGTGGGAAGAGGAAGGGGGTTTTGCACATCAGCACAACCAGCTCTCAGGTCCCAGACTTCACAGTTGGAGTTTGCCAAACAAAATAACCTGGTTTGGGCACTTTCTGTGGAGAAAAATGTTGATTTTCTAGAAAATGGTGTTCTTTGAAGGGCTGGAACTGGGCAAAAGGCTTGGTACGGTGTCTGTAGGAAAAGCAGTCATTATGGTAGTAGCATCTGTGGGGGTGCTGTGTATACGAGTGATGCAGGAGTCAGAGTAAGAAAGGATCTAAATATCCATTACAACACCAGTTATCAGCTCTCAAAAACTTATAGACTTAATTGCCTCCATTTCCATCTTGAAAATACCCCATGAAGATTTTTTTTCTGCATATAGGGAGAGGTAAACAGATTGCGGAAATCTGCTGTTTGTTGATTCTCCTAATGATAATTTGCACATTAGCATGGAAGCATTGCTCATGCACTACCAAAAGCATAAATTTGTTTTTCAAGTCAAGCTATATTGAAATGTATGAAAATGGGCAATTAGTATAATTTTGAATAATAAACTGAAGCTTGTGGTATAGAGTTGTTCATATGAGATAGTAGGAACTTAGACTGGAAAGGAGAATGTGATACCTGGATAGAAATAGTAGTATCTTTTACAGAAATAGGGTTTTGTAGAGAAATAACATTATATGGAGAGAGAGGCTTTTTCCTCTCACCCACAGAGGACACGGAGGGTGAAGTTTTGAGGTAGGTGGAAAGAAGGTGGAACCTTTTCCTTTTCTTAACTGTGGTTTCTACCCAAGAAAAGTTGGCTTAATAGGCTGTTCTGAATGACAGATGAATCTGGTCTTTCTTCAAAAGCTGCTATTGATTTCATGCTGTACGTGCTGATCTGACAAAATGTTCCCCAAGTAAAAGCAATCTGAGCTCCTTGAGAGAAGTTTGTAGGGAAATCAAATCAAACAAAAAGGGGAGCTTGAGCAGTTCATGCATTCCACAGTAATACTTTAGTCTTTGTGATATTACAATGGATCAGAAGGGGATGCTGAGCTGGACAGCTAAACAATGACCAACGAAAGGCTTCTGAGCACAGCCAGAGGCATGGCAGGTACTTGAAGGCTGCTCTCCTACCTTCCCAGTCTTTACTTCTGCAGCCTTGTTTCTCTAGGGCACCTCCTAAGTTTCCCTTACTGATACACAGCAAAGGTTATCTGAATTACTGCTCACGCTGCGTTTGCCAGCTCTGGGATTAACAGTGCCACCTGTGAGATCTCTGCAAGCTGCCAAGGTTCCTCCAGGAGCAGGCCTAGCCCCCCCCCCCCCCCCCCCCCCCCCCCCCCCCAGCATGTGCAAGAGTTACCCTGGTTCAGTTTGCCCCCCTTTTTCAGTAACTCTTACAGTCTCTTTGCCCCGTGAGAACACAGGACTGGTCTGTGGGTCCTATCTGCTCTCTTGAGTTACTCCAAGCCCTGTGATCCCTGGGAGGTAGAAATGGATATCCCTGGGGCATCCCGGCGAAGGGACACGAGCCTGCTGAGAGCTGCTTTCTGCAAATCACCCATACCCAGGCAGGACAGCAGTGACAGCTCTGAATGAAGTGTGGCCTCTGCAGGTGACATTCCCTTCACACCTGCTTGCTGAACAAGGGACATGAAGGCCGGTGTGGCACAAAAGCTTGTCATGGCTGCCAGGATCCTGCTGGATCAAATGCCTCTTTTGGGCCATTGGAAATACCTCTGTCACTCCCCACACGTTAAACAGAGGGACCGGGTAGCTGCAATGAACCTTTTTGGGTCTATGTAAGCCCATGCAGGTGGCAAAGGAGCTGTGTCACAATGTGTGAAGCTGGGGTTGGGACCTTGCCAAAGACAAGGGGTCTGCTGTGCAGGAGCATGACGATGGCATTCCCTGCCCCACAGCTCAGATGTCTGTCACCACTTCTTGTAGCTTGGGTAGAGGGGACTGCAATGAAACCGAAAGAGCAGAACCAGCCCTCTGTTAACTAGGACATAGCACTGTTGACTTTATCCTGATATTTTCTCTAAGCTGTACACTTGGTTCAGCTCTCGGGCTGCACTGCTTTTGCCAGTGGGACTTGGGGGTTGGCTTCCAGCCTTTGGGATAGGGCTCTAGCCTTTAGGATAGGGCTCAAAAGCTCTTGAAGACTCCAGGACCAATATTGTTCTACCCGAGAGTTTGTTATAGTCTCCTCCCTCTCAGAGCAAATCTTTCCCCATCACAGCTGTTCCAACATTAATGAGTACTTTTGAGAGCTCAGCTTTTCTGCTAAATGGCAACTTTTCCTCTTTTATTAGTCTATTGGGAGAGTTATTACAGCTCAAGTACTCTGCCCTATTTGGATGAAATCTACTTGGATAAACAGCAATGAATTCCTCATCCTCAAAGTATGGTTTTTCTGGGTGCTGGTGCGTGCCATGCCCTGGTGTGTCCTATCTGCTGAATGAAGGGTGGGAGCATCAGGAGAACACAGTCCAAGGGCACTACTGGGTAGTGTTGGGAGGGGAGCTGGGGTGAATATCTAACACGGGTGGAGAGGTGAAAGAAGCAACTGAAAACCTCTCATGGGACAAGACATGGAAGAGATGAAAGACAGGTTTGTAGGGAAGGTTCTGAGCTGGTCAATTCAAAGGATTTTTTTTTAACCTGATTTCTAGAGAAAGCCCTGGGTAGCAAGGAGAAATGGTGTCCAGCAGGTGCAAACATTCACTTCACAATAACCTTGAAAACATTGTATTGCTTAAAACCCCCACAATTAATATGCCTCCAGTAATGCGGACCTGAACAGCCTGATGTGTGCATCTGCCCCATTACATTTCCTCTGGTTGTCCCCCAGCAGCGTGGAGTTGCACCTTTGCTAAGGGGGAAATTTGTGGTTGCTGGACTGATGAGGGACTTTTGAAATCCCCCAACATTAGCTGTGAGCTCTATTATTGTGGCTACAGAAGAACTATTCTGCATTTCAAGGATATCAGTGTGGGTGGTGTGGCCACATCCTCTTTTTAAGTCATGCAGGAAGGCAGCAATTACTCTTATGGGTTTCAATCTACAGCAAGAGAAGTGTGATTTTGCTAGTGTCACACCCAAGTTTACCAGCCTCTAGCCCATTCCCGAAATATCCTTCCTCCCCACCTCTCAGTGATGCTGACTCCTGCCCATTTGGTCCCCAGCGCCAGCTTTTGACTCAAGCTGTGTGATATGGAGGCAGGTGATGGTGCAGCATGTGAAACCATGCTGAAAGATGCAGGACCCACAGCCTGTATGCCCTAATTCCCCTGAGGAAGGAAGCTCTGCCATCCCCACTCACTGCTGGTGCACCTTTCCTTTGGGGTGCTCCATGCATTGCCAGGCTTTGCAATCTCTTCCCCTTGGATTGGGGTTTCCAGGTTTTCTCCTAATAAAGTTCATACCAGCAAAATTAAAGAAAATTTTGTAAATGGAGGTCAGCAAATTGCTGCCATGCTCTTTGTGAATATGTAATTGCACATACTCTTCCTACTTTACATGGATGAATAGGTGAGGAAATGTATCCCCTGTGCATGTCACTGTGTGTCGGTGACACCAGGACTGTTCACCTGGAGATGGGGGCTGAATTTGGAAAGGCCTAATTAACAAAACACTGTGGTCTAGTGTGTTTCTTTTAAAATCAGCACATCAGTAAATCCTATGGCCTTTAGTCCAGTGCTGTCATCTCTCAGGGGATCCTGGTGAGAAGATCCAGCCTCAAAGGGGGGGGAATTGCAGGTGTTCTGGATTTTTAACACTACATTTCCAGGTCTGCAGACCCCAAAGATTCTCAGCAGGCTTTAACAGAGGGTTTCTGCTTTTTGAAATCATGCTCACGCTTGGGAGGGGGCCAGGAGCTCTCTGGTTTTGGCTTCCCCTGCAGCAAGGACAGAGGTTCCCCAGGTGCTGCTGGGGACTTTGCATGCAGGAGCAGAAGAGGCAGTAATGCCTTGGTCCACCCTCTGGTATTCTGTGGTTTGTGTCCCTGCATCTTTTGCACTGCAAATTGCAAGTTTTCTTCCAGATAATGGAAGTGCCTGGTGAGATGGATAGGTAGGGAGCCGAGCCAGCAGCGTGAGTGCATGCATGTGTGAGCTCAGTCCATGTCCAGTGCAGTGGTTGTTGCAGGCTGATGTCCTGGTGGCACGGATGGCAACTGACGGGGAGAGCTAGCAATGTCATGGCAGCTGTGCCCAGGAGCCAACTTTCTTAACTGTTTTGTAAAGCTGATCTTACTTTTTTTCATGTTGGCCATCTACTCTGCCTCCAAGGAGGGGCAGTCATCAACATCAGCAGAGGTTGCATGATAAAGAAAATCCAGTTACAGTGATCTCAGAAAATTTCATGTAGTTATAGGAGTGCTATTTATCAGTATTCATCTAACATTTATCAGAAGACATTTGTGCAACCTCCTGAAAGTACCTGGCTATGTGTAATATGCCATATATAAATAAATGTCATTGCAAATGTTGAGTCATACAGGAAGATAAATAAATTAGTTTCCTGGGCTCATTAGAGCTGAAAGCTGGGGTTTTATAGCAGGATGAAGAGAATTGCACAATGCAGTTCCATATGGCTTATGAAACGTGTATGAAAACCATTTTCTTCTACCAATCCTAATTATGATGTATAAATAGATACATTATTTTCCTTCCAGCGCTTACTTAGCTGGAATCTTTTTTTAAAAGACTGGTGCAATCACTTGTATGATACACTTCTGTAGGCCCCTAACAGATCTCTAAATCAAAATACAGTTATTTATAGCAATAAAATAACCTTTCACTAATTGGGAAAGAAAATGCTGCACATTTCCACAGTATGACTGTTGTCATGAGTGCTTGGCACTGTCAGAAGTAGGTATATGTGTATGTATATATGAGTTCTGTGCAAGCGTGACTCTGCTTATGGAAGGAGAGGGCAGTTGTGCTACCCGTGGCCAGGCAGCAGACTGTTTCACTCAGGGTAAAATTCTGCCACATAACCTGTTGGTAGAGGACTCCTTCTCCTGGTGTGCACCACTGGCCACTTAGTGAGTAGCCCGGGGCACTCAGTATCCATCTCACAGGGTCAGCAGCAATGCCACAGGGTTAACAGCAACTGTCAGGAGGGTAGGAGGGGGCCAGATGAGGACGAATTCTGGTGGGATGAGTCTCCTAAAGGCTTGTACGAACAGCAGGAGGCAACAGAGGTGGAGGAGGGGGGATGCCAGAGCAGTAAGGATGAGATATATGTATGCCAAATACTTATGTTTTTATTATTCAACATTCAGACTGTGGTAGTGCTTAAAAGGCTGATGTTCTGGACCTTGTTATACCAGATACCATAAGCACGGTGCACATGGCAGTCCTTGCTCCACAGAGCAAGCAAAGCTGGGCTATGAAACCCATACGCAGTGCAAACAGAGGGTGCCTCTGCTTTTCCAGCTTGTCTGTAGTCCAGCAAGACCCTCCCTGGAACCAGTGGATGGCATTGACCAGAGCAGGCTGGGAATAGTGGAAGAGTTGGCCCTTGGAAGGAGTACATAGGACTACATGTGGCAACACAGTAAACAACAGCCAGAGACAGAATAAATGAGTCACTTTTCTAACATATTTGAATACTGTTTAAAAATAAACATTGTAAATGAATATCTCTAACTGAGAAAAAATAAAATTAGATGCAAAAATACACCAGTGGTATACTGCATATGCATATAAATACGTTATATGGTTTGCACAGTCATTACGTGTCTTCTGGATCGACTTGCTACAGACGGATAGAAAAGTTGAAATAGAGGAAAACAGAAGGGAAAGGTCTTCAACTAAACACGTTGTTGTTTTGGCAAGTGATTTTCTTCCCAAAAAACTGGGCTGTACCAACAAAACAGTTTCACAACAGACCCATTTGTGTTTTCACATCATATCTACCTCACAGCAAGAGGGCAAAGAGCGAGCAAGGAAATGGTGACGCATACAGGGTGCTCAATATGTTTTAACGGCATTTGGGACTAGTTCTACCACCCATTCAAAGCCTGTGATGTCAACGGAGTCTGGGAAAGTCCTTTCCTCAATAAGGAGGGCCTAAGTAATAGCCAAAGTGCTTTACTAGGTGCTGGGGCTTAGCCCACGCGATCCATTGCAATAGGCAGCTTGCTCCTAACCCTCTGTTAGCAGGGTGCTGCTCCAGCGCGGATGCACTGGGTAGGGTCCCTGGAGAGGGCTGGGGGCTGCCGGGGGCATTGGGACCTCCCACCTCATGGAGGTGAAGGAAGCACATGCTGCCCTGGCTGGGCTGCTGCTGCGGGCTGGCTTGGAAACCCCGATGTCCTTGGGCAATGCTGCTGCGTGGGGCAGGGTGTGCGGCCGGGGCCCCTCTGCGCCCCAGGTGTGGGGTGCTGCAGCAGGAGCCCTGCCACGGCTGCGCAACTGTCCTCCCGACCTGACACCTCGTGCCTCTTCCACCAGCCGAACGCAGCTGCCCCGGCTCAGCTTAGAGGAAGGCAGCAGGGGTGAAAGCATGCTTGCACGGGACTTTTCCAACACCTCTAAATTTTGGCTTCAGTTTTTGTTTCCATTTCCTTAGAAGATAAAAAGCTCTATAGGAGCTGTCTGCTCAGTCTGGGCTTGTTGGGGAATCAGCGACATGGCCTTCGCAGCACCCTGTGAGGTAGACAGAGGTCAGAGCACCAGGGCAGTGTTCAGGCAGAGAATGCAGTGGCACCAAGGAGGCCTTGGGGTAGTCCATGACTGGTGCAAGGAGCAGCCCTGGTCCTTGTGGGCACTGCTCCTCCTGTGGTACACCCTCCTCCCAGCCCTGCCAGAGGACGGTGATTCCCATAGAGATGCTGATCACCAGACTAGGACAAAGTACTTTCTGTAGGAAAAGGCCGTAGTGTGCACTGTACATCACTCCAGGGGACGGTCTCCATCCTTGGCTTAGCCAACAGTTCAGCACAAGGGAGTGCCAAGGGGTGCCTTGGCCTAGGACACATTTATGTTGGAAAAGAGCAGGGCCCCGGGCAGCGTGGACACCGTGGTGTCTGCCAAGTAGCCCAGGATGCTTTTGAGTTCGCTGCGTGACAAATTGGCTTTGATGTGCAGGAACGCTTCCAGGTGCCTTTTGCTGTGGAAGAGAAACGGACAGCTGTTATCTCCTGCAGACCTCCGCGCGCTGGGTGTCTTGCACTAGGATGCGATCCCCACCCTGCAGCAGGCACTGGTCCCCGGCAGATGCCATCTCTGCATCTGGCAGTCCTACATGGGACCCAGCACCATCCCGTGAGGTTTGGGGTAGGGTAGGTAATCTCCAAGGCAAAGGAGAAAATCAAGCCAGAATTTGCAATATATAAACAGGCTTTTTTAAATAGTTTTTGTTGTCAGATAGCACTGGGATTGCCACAGCCCGGCAGGCAGCCCCCAGCCATAGACTTGGGCTATATGAACCTCACCTACACTCATATCTGACTGTTTCCTGGCTCAATTCAAATTCCACGTGAGTATTAGGCAATCTGTTTCAGCATCTCTTACCGGATATCTGGGTATGTCGTGGCAAGTGTTGCAACTTCAATTTTAATAGCACCTAAATCCTGAAGTCGAATTATTTCAGCCAGTTTGGGGAGCGCTGAATTCAGCCACGTGGCTTGAGACCCCTGCCAGAAAAGAAAGTGGTCAGCAGGGCACCGTGGGGTTGCAAACCTCCACTCAGCCCAGGAGCTGTGTTTCACGGCGGGTGCAGATGAGTCAGTTCCTGAGGCTGTTTCCCGGCAAGGGGGAAGAACACGGCAGCGATTTCAGGTGCCTCATTGTTTTCCGTGATGTTTCTAGCTGCCTCAGCCAGCCTTGGAGAAACTGGATTAGCTTTGTGCTGGTTTTTAATCCTCTTACACAAGTGATGTAGTGTTTGCCATAAGACCGAGGTTTCCACATCTACCTTGACAGACTCTCTCTTCTCTCCCATCATGTTTTCCCTTCCTTGGGTTTCTATGTTGCCCAGCATGTGTGTGAGGTCTGATGGGCCAGGTAACACACTGCCACGTGCTGCTCTCCCCCAGCCCTGCACACAGCCCTGCCTTCAGCATCTCCAGAGTTTCCCACGCAGGTAAAAGCCTTGACAGGACCTGTTTTCTGGCCACTGGATATCCCAAGGTGCCAGCTACCTGGCCTCCTGCCCACACCGTGAGAAGCTCATGCTTGTTTCTTCTCCAGCCAAATGAGCATGGGGTGGCAGAGGATGGGGTTTGGCTTGGCTTTCAGCCTTTTTGCAGGCAAGTTTAGAGGCATGGAAGGTGGGAGGTGATCTCAGAGCACAGAGCGGGGTGTTTCAGCTATGCCTCTCATGGAGGAAACCCTTATGTACCAGATAACCTACGCTGCCTGTTCCAGCCCCTGCCTGACCTAAAAGCAGCAAAGTGAGGGGTATCAAGGGTGCAGGGGAAGAGTTAAAACCCAGGACTCCATGCAAGTTGTACTGAAAGCAGAGATTAGCTAAATCTTCTGACAAACCACTACCTACAGAACCAGGAGGATGAAATCATGGCTTTCCATCTGGGAAGGGGCAGACTGGTGGCAGGGGAGCCTTCCTGCCCACAGGCACTTGGAGACCTCTTTCTACCTAAGGTCCTGCCTTCCAGGAAATTAAGCTGAGTTGGAAAGGCTAGCAAGAAGCCCCATAAAATTGATTTCCCTGTTTTTCAGTGTGCCCATGCCCCATGCTGTTGTGTTCATGGCGAGCACTCACGTACTTTGCTGGTGCAGAAGGCTTCCAGGTCGGCAGCGTTCTTGGAGATGTGTTGGGCCAGGTTTTGCTGTTGTGCTGGAGATTTCAGGCTGACTTTCCTCTTCAGCAGCCTCACGATGTACTCTTTAACCAAACGGGCATGGATTTTCTCAACGATAGCCTGTTGGGAAGGAGAGGGAGGATCATCCATCTGTCTTTTGCTCGGGGACAAAACAAACCATGTGTGTGGATGTAGGACAAAAATGCCTTGGGTGCTGTAAGACATGCCCCACCAAATGCCTGCTGCTGATCACACGTCAGGAGCGGCACTGGCTGCCAACCTCCCCATGACTGGTTATGCGACATCCTAGATGCCAAGAATTTCTTTGTACTCAAACTAATGAAGTGTGGGAATTTCCAAATGTTGTTTCCTTCTGGGAAGAGTTTAAAGTGTAGAAAAGATCTCCATGTGTTAGAGAAGTAACACTACTTTACAAAAACAGGAATTAATGCTGCTCCTCCTGTTCCTCTAATATACAAACATAATTTTGTTTCAGCTATTAAAAAGACAAAGGCAGGACATCAAATTTACTTTTTTTTTTCATGTGGTGATGTATCATATATACTGCAGCACCACTGAAGATGTGGCCGTGGCTCAGTTATCTAGGATTTGTCCCAGTTACACCCATCTCCTCCAGTCCTTAGGGCAGTCAAAGGAGCTATGAGACAGAGCCATGCAATTGCATTTGTGTTTCAAGGTTGCTAAACCAAACCCATACGTTAATAAAGTCATATTTTGGGTGGTCCCTAAAGCACTTTCTCTACAGCAAGGGTAGTTTTATCTGCAAACACTGCAGTAGAGCTACAGGAGTCTGCTGCTGTTGGAGACGAGTAAGATTTATATGACTAATCTAGATAAACCTACATGCTGATGGAAATCCTGCCCAGGAGGGTTCTCCAATAACAGGCCAGCTCACCAGCTTAATGTGGGTCAAGGCAACTCGAGCTGCAGAGGGTCAGAGCTGAAAGTGCAGCCTCAGCATCCCAGACTCTCTAATATTTCTCTTGAACTTACGTGGTAGAAAGGGTCCTTTAGGGTCTGGAAGTCTGAAATATGTTTGCTGGTGGTTTTAATGATCTCGTTCATAATTTCATTGCTGGAGTCCCACTTATTTTCTGTAAACTTCTTATAAATTGGCTGAAAAAATGAAAATCTGCTTAGTTCCCTCAAAACAAACTCTATGCACGTGTATATTTAGCATTTCTATACATGCAGTATCCTACACAGCAACAGCATGGCATGCAGTCCTGCACAGTGGTGTGCAGGCATGTGTGACAATGACTTCCAGGGAAGGGGAAGAGGGGGCTGTACTGGGGTTGTGTCCCCTGCTTGGTTCCTCATGATGAAGAAGACTGAGGACTTGAAAGGCTCATATCAGAGATGTTTTTTTTTATTTCCACATTTTTAATGTTTTGTCCACACCGTTTTGTTTGATTAGAGAATTACGGAACCGTCAGGGGAAAAGAAGAATTATTATGAAAGATTTTCAATGACAATTTTTCTTGGCTATAATAAATCAATATGAAAATAAAAAAAGCACCCCTGCTCTGTTATGTCTTCCAAATGGCCCTACAGAGAAATCAGGAAAGATTGTGGCTGAACATTCCTGAATCCTATGCCTTCTCCTTCACCACACCTGCTTAACTTAAAAAGCTTGTATCATATATTGGAAAAAAAAAAAGAAAGAAAGAAACCAAAAGTGCCTTTCAGGCCACTTTTGTGAAGCAGCCAAGAGATGCACAATTGCAGTTTGTGTCATTTGTGATTGCTTCCTACAGTTTGGAGCGTAAACCCTTGCAGGCTGAGACTCTCCCTCCGGCAGCAGTTAGCTTGGGTGTGATCAGCATGTTTTGTGTTTATCTGCACAGCCGTGCCTATGTAGCTGTGCTCGTTTTGCACTCAGGCTTGAGGACCAGCTCAAGGAGAGGTGAGTCTTGAGTTTTCTGGCAGCAATGTGAGTTAGGACTGATGCTGAGAGGTGACCTGGCCCAGAGCCCTTCTGATTTTTGCTGTGTTTGAATAAGAGATTTGGGCAACTAACTGCAGAAGAACATGCCCAGCAGCAGCACAGGCTGAGCCATGGGGCAGGAGGGTGTGGGGCACGGATATGGTACCTTCAGCTGGGCAAACAGCTGTTGAAGCAGCACGTCAAAGCCGCTGTTTTCAATGTCACTGAGAGTGCTGAGGATACTGGCTTTATTGTCATCCTTTTCTGCCATGTTTTTCTCTGCGTAGTCTCTGCAAGGAAATAATCAGCGAGGTCAGAACAATCTGTACTCAAAAGAGAGAGAGAGAGAGAGAGAGAAAGTCAGAGGTCTGCAAACCTTCTGCAGGCAGATGGACCCTCCTCTGCTCACTCTGGAGCACCTCCCCTCTATGACACCATTATCCATTGCCTGCAGAGGAAGGAGCAAAGCCTTTCCTTTTGGACCCTTACCTAAAATTCCAGCAGTTGTTAATATTTGCAATCAGTATAGGCCTGTAGTATCTGTGCTTCCTGCTTTTCTCCTTAAAGTCTTCAAAAGCATCCTTGTAGCTGGAGGGGAGATGGGAAGAGGAGAGGCAGATGAGCGTGCACCCCAGGCGGCTCTGCCAGCCCTGCTGCCCCACGCTGCCTTACCGCACCTTCTCAGGAAGGCAGGCAGCTCCTTCGACAGGCGATGCGACAGCTCCTCGCCCACTGCCACACTGATGTCCTTGGCTCGCTTCTGGCCGCTGTAGACACTCTAACAAACAAAACCAATTTTAAATGCACCTGCTCCAAAAAGACCAGGTTCACGGATTAAAAAGGCTAGAGATCTGTAACGCCGGTAAGTGCACCTGGCTCTCCTGCATCCCCCGCTGCGACATAGCCAGGGACTGTGCAGAGCAGCTGCACTTATTTGGTGCGTTCCAGCCAACTTCAAACTCCATTTTCAAATGGGGAGAGAGGTGAAGAAGAAAGCAGCATTAGAGAAGGTTATAAAATAGCTGAGGAAGTAGGAAAAGTGACACTTGGCTTTTTTGCTTAACCTCAATGTGTGAAAGGTTTATTTTTCAAAAATAAACTCTCCTAATCCTCTGCAGCCAGAGGAGGGAGAGTGTTGAGTGTGGGGAAAGGGCACAAGCACCCACAGCTGCTTGTGACAGCCTCCCCGGGAGCAAACAGGACAACAGCACCGCGCTGCTTCCTTGCTTGGCTAAACCTTGTCTCCCATCTCTCTGCTGTTATGTTATCCAGCGCCTAATGGCGTGGCATCAGCTGGGGGTGCAGAAGAGACTGCACAGAGAGAAATGAAGGCAGCTTTCCTGCTCCCTTTGCTAACAGAGGAGTTTGTCTCCAGCACAGCCAGACCACGGGTTTGGGCTCCCCTGTACCACCCACCTCTACCACCACCCCACACAAGTGACTTGGCCTTTTGCTCTCCTGCATTGACCGTAATTGGTCTCAAATCTTAAATACATGCAGGATGTAAGTGCTTATTTTTAATATATATGCGTATTACCTGGATAACAAATATTGCTAGTAGTTCACTCTGAAAGTGCCCATTCAGTTTCTCTGGTTCTTGGTCTTCTTTCCATCTTTGGATTTCTTTATCTAAACATTTGCTCAGCGAATTTTTGACAGCAGCCTTTAGGGAAGGAAGAACAACAGCATTTACCACAAAGTGGATGTAGCAGCTCACGCTTTATGCAGGTTTTGCTCACCCACCCACCATTTGCCTGGCTCAGCGGACTTCTTCCTCAGCCCTGGCTGAGAAATAAAGGCTTTTTGTTGTGAGACGCCTTACCCACCAGCTCGCAGTAGCAAGGACAACCCCCTTATGATACCCACCCATTGAGTATTTCAGGTTAGAAACAAAGACCAAGATCTACATCCCTGCCCACCACCCTGCCGCATCAGTGGTGACCTGGAGGGCAGGGGAGGGGGCGGTGGGTAGGAAGGTTGCCAGCAGCTACACATGCCAGAGCCCAAATTCCCCCAGCCACGCATTGCCTGTGTGTCATGCTCTGTGCTACCCTCTGGCCTTGGTTTTGCAATCCTTTTTCATGAGCCCTTCTGACGTCTTACGAGTGCTGGAGAGTGAAACAAAACGTTCTCAGGTTTTCTCTGCTCCGATCTCTCGTGCGTGCACATTGTGCAGCAAGGCTTTGGAAATGGTCTGTGCGGTGGCTGGCATATAGTTCTGATCTCCAAGCGCCTTGTTCATGTGCTTTGCAGCCCTCACACCCACTTCTCGCATATGCAAACCATCACGGGCTACAGCTAAACCTGGAACTTGTCTACTCATTTTCTTGGAATTCCAGCCTAAAATGCCAAAAGCACTAAGCTATGAGAGTACTGTAAAACTTGCTTCTTGTTTCCATTAAGGCAAGAATGATCGAAAAAACAGAACAACTGTTATTTTCTAAAGACCAGGCAATTCTCCATCAGAGCAAGGCTTTTAAAGAGCAGACCTGTATGCTTTGTGCTCACCCAAGGTTTGGCACCACTGCAGAGACCACAAGGAATTCTGAATCCATCAGCTGCGAGAGGAAGCATAAAGCCCCCTGGGGATCTGACAGACAACCGGAAAGTTACCCATAATAATTTGTTGTCAGATTTTTCCCCACCTTGCTACCGGAAGGTTTGCAAGGACAGAACAGTTCTTTTCTGATGGCTCTCAGGGCTAAGCAGAAGTTTGCTCTGCAAGTCCCATCTAGCAGAAAGCTGACCTGTTCCCCTATAACAAACAAAAGCTTTCTTGTTTTTGCTTCTCTCTGGAAGGGTGTGTGGCTCACGGGCGAGACGTGTGCGTGCAGGACAAGTCAGAGCTCCACTGAGGGAGCAGAAAGGGAAGAGGAGGGACTGAACAAATTCTCACCTCTTCACTGTCAAGGTATTTCTTTTCAAGTTCTTTGCTCAGACTTGATGGCAAAAGGCTTCCAAGCTTAACTTTTTCCAACTCCTCAGCTAAAACATGATCTTTTCTCATATCTCTGGAATGAAAAAGCCAAACAATCACATTTTCCAAAGGCAGCGTAATTCAAGACAGCTGTTGATGCAAATCACTAACTTTTTGAGGCTATCAGTGAAAAAACAGATGGAAATGTACGTTGTCCTTCGTCCAGGCAGGACTTGGGAGAGCTGAATCTGTGCCAGGGGTGGGAACTGTGAGGGTGGGACCCCAAGCAACCCTGGGGGACAGAGTCATGTTCTGTTGAGCTCCTGAGCGCTGGCCGCTGCCTGCTGGTGGGGATGGAGGACCTGCAGCAAGCAGGAGCATCTAGCCTCAGGGCATGACCTCTCTCCATCAATTTAGAGAAGTGATCAGATTAAAAACTGGCATTTTGTGGCTAGCTGGGAATGGAGCAGGCTGTTTCATACCCTGCTGTCGTGTCACCACCACATGCTGGCTGAGCTGGGAGCTCCTGAGCAGCCTTGAGGGAAGGGACCTGCCAGCTGTGGGGGTGTCAGGCCAGCACTTGTGAGGAAGCTGATTTGGAAGCCATCTCTCCTTCTGGAACTGCAGAGAATAATCCTGAGCATCACCTGACTCCAGTGTTTGCACATCACCCAGCTCTGTATGGGTACGCCACCATGCTTCCCGCACATAGGCTGTTTCTGATATGACACTGGGAGCTGGAGCCAGGTGATACAACCCTCCTCCTTGCTGCTCCCTTTGCTGCTGGCTGTGGAGAGAGGTGGTCTCTCAGCAGACACTGGGATGTGGCTTCTGGGAACCCCCCACAAAGCAGCTGCTGCCCTGACCAGCACCGTCCCGGTGCCAAGCTGCGTGGCTCTGGCTGAGCCCTGCTCCTTGCAGCTACTGATTTCCAAACACACACTGGTTCAGGCCTGAATATCCTGACCTAGAGCACAACGCCAGCTCTGGAAAACTTCCAGGATCAACGTTGACTCATTATACTCTGTCAGTGAAACATAAGAAGAAAAAAGTGGAGGTGAAGGTTGAATGGCTTTATAACAGCAGAGGAAACACTGCTAGTGTATTTCCTGGGTTTCACCTAAGAAATGAGAGCCCTCGGTTCTCCACCCACTACTATAAGCCACAACAAAGAATGTTTTCAGTTCTGCAACATACAGAGCTTGTGAGGATGAAGAGTGACCCTTAACTGATCATGTCCTCTCACAGGGGTGCACCCTTTGGTCTCCTAACCGGGAGGAGAGCATAGACTGTGGGTAACACCTAAGCAACACCCTCCATGCCCAGGATAATTGCATCTCAGGTTGTTCTATTTATTGGCTGCCTTCTGGTCCAGAGGGCTGAAACTTCCAAATTTTCCAAGAATGACTTCAGGTTTGCAACTGGAATAGAGATCAGGGCGATGAACCTGCCCAATTTACTACACAAGCGAAGCCCTAAACATCTGCGTGTGTGTATGTTGCTCAGAAACCTGAATGGTGGGGTCAGCCCCTGGTTTACAGACTGGCAGCCCTGAGCGTGTCCCTTCCGACTGTCCTGACCAGCTAATGTACAGCAGCCAGATGCCAGTGACACCAAAACCTAGCGAGGTGCCAGACTGCACCACAGTGACACTGATTCATAAATCAAGCAAATGCCTGGTTTTGCAGCCAGCAAACCTGTGCTGATCACCAGGGATAAAAATGTGTAAAAGCCTCACTTACTTCGGATAAATGTTGTGCACCCATGAGAGGAGAAGGTAAATATCCTTGTCTTCCAGATGAGACTCAGCATTTTCCTTCGCCTGGGAGGCAAAATAATTGTGGTAGAGTTCTGCATATATGCCGAACACATTAAACTCGGGAGGATAAAGCTGTTTAATATACTTTACAACTACTGTCAAATCTTCTTTCATGGTCTTTCCCATGTGCAGGAGGTTCTGGCCAACTGTAGAGAGGTTCTCAGTTCTAGGAGTACGGCTTGTGTCTTTCATTCGAGCCTCTACTGACTCCTTTACTGTAGCCATCCAAAGCTCTTTCCATTTTCTAGGTCTAAATTGCATGTTTTTGTCAGGTGGATTCTCTGACATGTAGTTCTGATCTTCTTTCTCCTGCTCTTTCAGCGCCTCTACTGCCTGCTGCAGCAGTTCTGGGTTCGTTTTCGCTAGCAGCACGGAGTCTTTCAAGATGCTGAAGACTTTGTGCTTCAGAATTTCATAGACTGATTCAATGTCTTGCTGGCTGGTGTTCAGTCCTTCCTCACTTTTGCTAGACCGACTCTTCTCCAGGACAATGAGATGCTGAGCAGCATCACAAAGCTTTTGCTCTTCAAGGAGATCCAAGACTTGTCTGACTGGTAAAAAAGAACAATCTTTCTTTACCTAACAGCAAAGATTTAAATTTCTGTTTCATAAAAAATTATGGTTCTGGAATACTTTTTTTTTTTAAAAAAATTACATTTCTATAATGCAAGATCTTAAGCTCCTTTACCATATAGAAAACTTTTCTGTTTATTTAAAGATCAGATTATTTCTAGCTTGCCTCTAACGGGGACAATGGACATTGGAATACACATCACCACTGTTGCATATGGGCAGCTATTCATGAGCTACCCATAATTTTTTGGAAAATCTAGATTTTTGGAGTTTTATTTATGTATTTATTGAGTATCCCTCTTCCCATTAATATGATCTCAAGTCAGAAGCATGGCTTCAGGAAAAATGTAGATGAAAAGATGTAGCTAAATAAGATGTGCTAAAGGAAATACCACGTGTGTTTTCCAGAAACAGGTCAGCACATTCTGACCTGCGAAATTTTTTTGGAGGACACATTTAGCAGGCAAGATAAATACAATTGAACTGTCTTTTCCTACAGTCAGTTACTTGATATGGTGCAACCTGGGAAATTATTAGTTAAACTGGAGAAGTTACATCCCGAAATAAGTTTTGTTAGGTATGTAAGGTTTGTATGGAAAACCCTAGGGAAATGGGTGGAGAAAGCTTACATTATTCATGAAACTCATCTTACTTTATATTCTTAGAGATTGCGGCACAAAAGCTGGGAGTGCCCTATTGCATCTGCTGATTACACAAAGTTCAGAGACATTATCGAAACTGAGGGCTTGGTCTATTATACAGGAACAACAGAATAATGTGAATAGTAAATGGGCTGAAATTTAATAGCACAAAGTATAAGATACAAATTCAATAGAACAAAAGTTACTTAGCAACAAATAGGATTTTCTGCTGCAAGCTGGATGTGAATCAGCTTGAGATGGAGGAGGAAGAGAGATGCCTGGAGAATTAGTAAGTCATTACTGTGAGATGATGGTGGAAATATCAGATACGACCCCAGGATGTATCCAGTGAGGAATGGTCCAGCTGAGATAGGAAAATGGTAACATACTGTACCAGGCATTGGTGGTATCTCACCTGGATTATTTTCTGCAATTCTGGTTGCTTTATTTCAAAAAAAGACATTGGGAACAGGGCAATGCAGCAGTAAAAACAAAGGCACGAAGGGCCTGTTTTCAATAGACTCGGTTCATTTAGCTGAACAAATTCAAGGCCAAGCAGGAAACACCACTTAGGGAAACCATTTGACACATGGAGAAAGAGATGCCAAGTAGCTGGGGGAAAGACTTAACTGGAAATAGGACAATTTTACTAAAACAGCGAGCCTTTGTAGGAGCCCCCCAGTAAAGGAGGTAGGACTAAAAAATGAACTTATTTTAAGGTACAGCTTGCTAAGTTTATGAACCAGGACAGAGATGCGTCCTCTGAGGTGGCAGGTGAGCCTTGGAAGTGCCAAAGGGCACTTTCCTCTCCAGTTCTGGGTTTCTCTGAGCAGGTATTTTCCTACCTCTCTAAGCACCCTGCAGGGATGGCGCCCATGGAGGAGCTGTATGTTCATACATCAGCCCCGGGAGAGACTTATGTGTGCTGCTCACTGCTGTCCCTGGGGGAAGAGGAGATTTCACAGGGTGGTGGTTTCATGGAGGAGCAGAGCAGAGAGGTATGCATTGGTTTCTCATCCACCCACAGATCTCTAAGTCCCAATAAGAAGTAGAAAAGGAGTTTTGCTTTGGACAGAAAACCTGCAAACTGGCAGTTCCTCAAGGAGTATGCCCTTGGTACCAAAGGACTAGGACTTGAGCCATGTCTCCCTCAGCCCATGTTTCCCACGGCCCCTTGGCCAAGTCACTCCAATCTGTCAGTGCCCTTGTTTCTCAGGGGGACAATCCACCTCTTGCAGCCCCTCTAGAGGTAGCTACAGCCTATGAGGTGGTGCAAGGAGGATGGAGGAGCACTTACCACTGGGTGGCTTGGTCTTTTTCATTTTCTTAAGTGCACTTGTAAGGATTCCCTTTATTCCTTTCTTGCCTTTTTCAGGGCTGTCTCCAGCAGAGGTGCAGCTCCCATTGCTCGTGATGGAAGATGCTCGTGAGGGTCTGCAGGCTGCCTCTGGCCTTTCACTCATCTTCTCCTGGTCCCTGGACCAGATCTCGTCTCCAGAAGGTTCAGGACGGGCAGGGATTTGCTCAGCTACTGATGTTGCAGGGTTTTCAAGCTGCCTGTTGGCACCAATGCAACCCTCTGATCCATTGCGTATTCCAATAGGACCACTTTGGAAAAAAGGTAACATTTTCATCATTTTCCTTCTAGCCTGTAAATTTCAGAAAGAACTGGTCAGATTATAACAGTTTGCATAAAAATTATCATGGCACAATATGTCAAGGTGTATTTCCAGTAAAAAAGAAAAATTCTGGAGGGAATTGTCCCCGTGTGGGGAGCACTACACATCTGGTATGAGCACAGCTCTGCAGGAGAGCTCCTGAGCAGCATCACCCCAGGCAACTGAAGGATGGAAACAGCTCTCTGATCTAATAAATAACTTAGAGAAAATTGATGACTGATTTTAGGGGTGATTTGGATGGCCTGATTTCAGACCTCAACCTTATCTAGATACAGGAGAGCAGGGCTCTCCCACAGGGATGCTGTGGGAGTATCAATGTGTGCATGGAGGCTGCACATGAATGATGTGGGTGGGACAAGCATCCTGTGCCTATTCAAAGCAACCACAAAACTCCCATACTTTTATATGGCATTGGGATCAATTCCCACCTTCTTCAGGGTGTGGTTTTGCTGATCTCTGCTTATCTGGCTGCAGGTGTTTGTGGAAGCACCCACATAGCTTATTGCACACTGAATTTGCAAGTACAGCATAGAAATGAGATGAGCCTACCAAGCTAGGTATGTGCCAGTCTTCGCTGAGCAAAAGTGCTGCTGGTTTAACTGTGTCCCTGTCCTGGTTTCAGCTGGGATGGAGTTACCTTTCTTCTTAGTCGCTAGTACAGCACCGTGGTTTGGCTCTGATGTGAGAACAATGTTGATAATGCACTGACGGTTTTAGTTGTTGTTGGGTCATGTTTGTACTAAGTCAAGGATTTCTTGGTTTCTCAGGCCCTGCCAGTGAGAAGGATGAAGGGGCACAAGAAACTGCGGGGGACACAGCCAGGACAGCTGACCTGAAGAGGTATTCCATACCATGGGGCGTCATGCTTGTTATATAAACTTGCAGGTTAAATCGGGGAGATTGTTGCTCGGGGACTGGCTGGACATTGGTCAGCGGGTGGTGAGCAGTTGTACTGTGCATCACTTGGTTTCCTTTCTCCCTTTTCCTTTGGATTTTATCATTTCCCCCTACCTTTCTGAAATTTGTTATCGTAACAACATCTTTTTAGAATTTATATTTAGAATAGTTTATGTACATGTATAAACTAATAGATTGCTATAGATTTATTTGCATAATTACATTCATTTATATAATGATTGTAATTATATAACGATTGTAAATAAAGCGACTCATGGTTTCCAATCCTTGCTCTAACAACACATTTTTTTTAAGTGACTTTTTGGGAGACCAGTACACTTGTGTATGAAGAACTCTCTGGCAAGTTTTGGCTTACTTGTACTGCATAAGGGCAGAGGAATCAGGCTGTAAATAAAGGAAGAATTTGGCTTCAGTTACAGGACACAATGTGGTGATTTTCAAATACCCTTGTTAAGTTTATACCATTGATATGTATCATGCTGATACAAACTGTGATAATTATTTCTGGGCAAACTGGTTGGAAGACTGAGGCTTTTGGTTTTAATTATGATTCTTCCTGCTGGCTCCTGGCAGCTTGGAGAGCTTTGAAGCATCAAGTTAGTGGTAGCAGCCGGGTGGTAGAGCGAGCAGTTAGCACCTGGCATGGCTGAAAGCTTCCCTTCTCCGGGCTTTGACTGCCAGGCCATGTTCATGGTTGGTAACACTTTTGCTTTTAAAGCACAATGAAGATGAAAACTTATTCGGGAAGGACAGAAAGGGTGTGTGTGTGTGTGCACGACCTTGCTGCCTCTATGCTGAACTGGTGATCTGTGACCTGGGGCAAAATGTGAACCTCAGGTGGTGCTGCAGCCGAGTGGGACAGTGGGGGCTGCCAGAGGTGTGGGGCTGCTGCTGGGGGTCCTGCTCAGCCGAGCCCTCGTGCCCCAGGGCTGCAGGGCTGGTTGTGTGGGTGAGCAAAGGGGGCCTGAACCCCAGAGCTGCCCAGCAGCAGAGTCATGGCTCAAGCCATGCACCTACTTCTTCCTCTAGCACACTCACTGAGGAGGGGGTGGGGGAGGGACGGAGGGAGGGAGGGAGGAAAACTTCCCACTCTGGCTCCTCTAGTCAGGATGTTCCACTAGAATCCTAAAAACGGTGGAAAAAGTTTTTTGTTGCATTTTCATTACAAAACAGTATCATTGTAACAGGGGTGCTCTATAAGTATTTGGGACTTTCCTAATTTTTGTGAGGTTGTTTTCTTAGCCTGCATTTCCTAATACAAGGCTGTGTTTAGATTAATTCTGCCAAATCCCTTCCTTCCTGTTTGTTCAAGCACAGACTCAGACGAGTCCTTTCTCTCTCTCCATTTATTCTAAACAAAGCATTTATTATTCCTTTTTTTTTTTGCTTTCTAAATAAAGTACTTCTTTTCCTACAGCTAAAGGTGGCTTTCAGATGCTTTTGTTTTTATGAATGATGATCAGAAAGATGGATTTCAACAATTGTTTTGCTGCTTCTTCAATACTAAGATGAATGTAATATATCTTTGAAAACCACTGAAATGACACTACACATAAAAGAGTCCATAAAGGGGACAATTAAGCTGATTAAAAAAATTTAGTTTTTCACAGCTGGCAGTTTTTCACAGCTGCCCAGCTACAGCCTGGGCAAGCCCCTGCAGCCCCTCTGCAGAGCACACAGAGCTGTTGTCTGCAGCGTGTCCCTATGCCCTGACCTGCCTAAAAACATCCCACAGCTGAATTAGAAGACAAAATAAAGTCCAGTGTTTTCACCCACCCAGGGCTGCAGATCAGCAGCATGAGAACTGTTTGCAATATTGGCATGTCTGGGTGTGCTTTTTCATCTGGAACTAATAAACACCGAAGGAGTTAAACATCTGAGTAAGACTGTCAATGCAAGAGTTACCATGCTCACTCACATTTGGCCAGCTTGGATGCTCACCTGGTGTTAATCAGTTTGCCACTGCTGGTTTGCCTATGTATCTGCAGCAGGAAATACCAGTAAACCCCAGCTTCCAGTTCCGCCTTGAAATGTAGCCTCAGTCTCTTATGGCAAGTGGTACCAAAACCTCCCCTTCCATCTCTTTCCTTTATCATTAGATGGCCGAGAACTTACTTAAGAAATATCTATACGATACTTTCTTATAGAACAGAAAACACTTTCTACAAGAAATGCTCAGTTAAAAGGAGGTGGCACCAGTTACAGCTGGAGGCCACGGGCAGGTGATGCTGTGCCAGCACTGGTCCTTTTGCCCCCACCAGCATCTGCTCCTGCCTGCTGCGGCAGGCGGGACATGCCAGGAGCTCAGCTCTGGCTCACACGGGCTGCTCCTCTATGCCTGTGTTCTGCTCACAAATGAAAGCTTGTTAGAACTCCAGCGGGCTCCTAATTATTTTAGCAGTTAACATTTTGGGAAATGCTGAAAAATTTCCCAGGCACAGAGCTCAGATGCAAGTCTTGTAAAAAATTAATGATCTAAGGTCAAGACTCCACACAGATCCCAGCTCACCATTATTACTAATTTACTGTTGATTCACTGTTACCGTCATCATGATTATCATTATGTGGCACTGTAGTTTGTGCCAGGGGAGTCTTTAGCTCCAATTACTTTTGACATAGTATATTCGGCTTAGGGCTTCCAACCAGAAAAGCAGCACGGCTCGCATAGTATCCTCTGCTACCCCATACAGAGGCCCTGCACAATTACAACAGCGGGGCTGTTGCCTGCCAGCGTGGCCGGAGAAGGACCCAGCAAGCTCTCAGCATGGTGCTGATCACAGCCTGTACCTCCAGGCTGGAGCTTCTCTGGAGTGGGCAGCAAGGGTGAGGGAAGCACCTGGAGCAGAGCCATGACACAGGACACAATCCAGATTCTGGGCATGGTGGCTTCCTATCCTCTCCTTTTCCTCCCCAAAGGAAACAGCTTTCACACTGCACGCTTAGGAATCAGCTCATCTGCGAGCGGCGGCTCATCGTGTGCCAGAGAGCACTCAGGGGAAGAGATTTACCGATTACCCCTATTCTGAAAGCTTTTGCTGATCTTTTTCTTGACGTCTTTGTCCTGAGCTGCTGCCAGTATTAACAAGCATTTGTTTGGATCTTTAATCCTCTCCAGCCTGCTGACATCCTATGTCGCGAAGATTTATGTCTTGTTTTAGTGGAAATCCCCCACTCTCCCACAGCCTCTCAGAAATTCAAAGTTATTTAGCAAAGTTTGTTCTCTAGTTTGCATCAGCCTTTTCTCCCATCACTCGCTCCCTCTGGAAGTGGGGTCACCTCTGCCCACATGAGTCAAACCATCTTTTGAAGCAGTAAAGCACTGTAGACAGTCTGAGTTTAGTGTACCTCAGGCTATGCGGTGACACCTAAATAAGCTGCTGATAAATCAAAACAGAGAGTCTACAGAGATGCCAGCCCCAATCTTTGCAAGCTGGGAAGCCCACCTAGCAGGTGGGGTTTTTCCTACCAATTTTTTTTAGATGGATTGGTTACTGAATGGAGACACCATGAAGCTGGGGGCTCCCACTTGGCTGTGCCTGGGAAATCACAGTCCATAGATGAGCTGGGCCACCAACAGCCCCACCTTGAAGTTTTACTGTGCTGCTCAAATCCATGCTCCTGTTCATGGACCCCTATGGACACCCACCAGCCCATGTGGCTCAGCGCTATCCTGATGGTGGCCAACTCTGCTCCTAATGGATTCAAAACCTGAGGGGAAACGAAACCTGACCCCAGTAAAAAAGTCCAGGCAGCAGCAGAGCTTCCCCAGGGGGTTCAACCCACGTGCCTTAGCACTGTCAGGCACCCCCATGGGGCTGGGGACGGTGGGGGACCCAAGGGACCTTGGAGAATGGCAGATCAGGCAGAGGATCCCCGGGCATCTCACCTGGTGTGAGGTGCTTTAAACCAGCATTAAACCATGTTATCACCTGTCTGGGGAATGACGTAAAGAGAGCTACACGGTGCCTCAATCATTTTTAAATAAGAATTTCATTTCCCTGAATTACTGAAGCACAACTGAAAACGGTCCTGTAAACCAGCATCTCCTGTTGTTAGTGAGAATTTTTCAAACAGCAAAAGAGAAAAGAAAATTAGACATATATATTGTTATTGGGGCAAAGCAGAGAAAATGTAGTGTAATATGCTCCTTTTTCTTCTCTCTTCAAATCTGAGCAGTATAATTTTAAACTGCTACTGCTGAAAGAGAAACCAGTTAACTGCGATCTAGGATTTTGCTTTCATATTATTATTCCCAAAGACAAATCCTGCATTCAGGACTGGAGTTCGCAAAGTTCACTGCTAGAGCTAACAGTGACTGAGAAGAAACACATATTCCCTGGGAGCCAGACCTAGAGCTCCTGGAACACTCACCTCTACAGGCACTTTCAGACTCTGGCTTTCTGGGCCTCTTTTTACAGAGAAGGTGACTGAAGCAAACCTGAATCTCAGTTTTCCCAAGTTCTCTGCTGCCGTTTGATCAGCTCTATCGGAACTGGCAAGCCTCAAAGTCCCTTGGTAGGGGCAGGTGGTTGAATGCTTTGGAGAATGACCATTTCTTCAGGTTTTCTGCTTTGAACTTGGGTGTGATGGTGAGGAACCATGGCTGATCTAGAAGCCATACGCTCCAGTCACAGAAAGTCTCTTCCTTACTTTGCAGCAGTCTCGAGAAGAAATCCTACCTTGAACACGCTAATGACCCTAACCCTGAGGATGAACCTTCATGGTGGCCCTGAGGAGCTGACGCAGTGGATGTGGGGGAATTTCAACACATCTTCAGCGCTCTGGGAAAAGGGGCAGTGGGACTTCCCTGACTAGAAAAAGAAAAAAAAAAAAAAGAAAAAGTCACAAAACAAGTGAGCATGGCAATACAGAAGTGTGCCAGCTCGGTACAGTGACTCTGGCAGGGTGCAGGGCACAGCAGCTGCCGGGGACCATACAGGATCCAGGCACCAAAATGGTGTTTTTCCAGTGCAGCTGGGCTGAGTGAATCACAACCCCACTAGTTTCCTGCGATTTGGGAGAAAAGCACTTCATTCTGAACAAAGAGGAAGGAGTGGTGGGAAGTGCCATGCTGAATCTGGATCCTGGTGCCTGATCTAGGTTTAGGATGCTTTGGTGCCAAAGGTCGACACCCAGATTTTGGGGAAGGGGTTGGCGGGTAAGAGGAGTCACCGCTGGCAGCCTGCGTTCATGCCCTGAAACCTGGGGCAGACACAGAAATCAAACCCAGCTGCCACAGTGCAATTGCCAGACACATATTCTTGTGTCCCGCAGCCCCGTGATGCCTGGAACCGCTGCCTTCTCGCAGCAGCCCGATTTATTCTCTACCCTGCTAATTACCAGGTGGGGTTGAAACCTGTCACTTTATCCGGGAATCCATCCTTTAGCACCTTTCACCGATTTCCCCCCCTCTCTCTCAGACCCAACGGCGAGCCTTCGCGCTCGCTCCCCTTGCGGGGCGGGAGAGCGCTGCGGGGAAGGGGAGAGCCCCGAGCCCGGCGGCAGGGACGGGCGGCACGAAGGACTTACTGTGCGGCGGCTCCGGGCGGGCGGCCCCGGGCAGCGGGCGGCGGGCGGCTCCGGGCGGGCGGGCGGGCTGGCTGCCGGCCCCGGGCAGCCCGGCTATAAGGGGAGGGCGCGGAGGCGGGACCCGGCGCGCAGGGAGCCCGGCGGCGGCTGGGAAACTCCGGGCGCGCCTCCCCTCCGAAAAGGGGTTCGAGCCAAAGGGAAACGAGAAATCCCCGCCGACGGGAAGGGCTGCCCCGGGCTGGACGCTGCGGAGCGGCTGAGCCCCCCGCGGCGTGTCCGGAGGGTCCCGAGGGTCTGGACGGATGGTGCTGGGTGCTTGGAGCCCCGCCGGTAGGGATGGAGCAGGTGCCCCCCAAAGCTCTGCGGCTCTGCAGTGGGTGCCGCAAAGCCCAGCCTGCTCGCTGGGGTCCTGCCCCGAGCCCACGGTGATGTGCCTTCCCCGGAGCCGGGCTCACCGCGCTCCCGGGAGGCACTGGTGTCATCAAGCACCTTCAGCACAGTGCACTGAGTGGGCTTCCTTCCCCACCCCAGAACCTCGGAACCTTCATCTTCCACTTGTAGAATGGACATTTGTCTTCCTGCTTTCTGCCCCTGATTTCCTAGGCACCTGCATCCCTGGCTGCAAGGGTGTGGTGGGCCCGCCACACTGCAGAAGCATGTGTCACGGCCAGGGATGGCTGGAGGATAGCCAGAGGATGCCTGGGTGACAGCAGTGGCTGGGTGAGGGGCATTGCAGAGGGTCTGTACAGGCTGCCAGGGCTGTGCTGTCCCTTGCTTAGATAGCCTCAATGTGGAGCATCTTCTGCACCCACCTGGGTGAGATCTGGGCTGAAGCAGCTGCCCTGGAGACAAAAAAAGGTCAAAATATTGTGGTCCTGCAGAGCCTAGCTCTTCTCTCCTTTCCTGGGAAGCTGCTGTGAAGCAGGGAGTGGGGCAGGCAGCAGGTCCCAGTGCCTGGGATGATTTCTGGTTTATATCTGATAGCTGTGGTCTAATGCAAAATGCAAAAAAAAAAAAAAAAAAAAAGTCCAAAGACTTAAAGCTGAGTGTGAATTGTGAGCTTTCATGGTGCTGCTCATGCCCACGCTCAGCACCTGTGTGGCTGCACAACTTTCAGGGGGCTATGCAGGTCCAATGTGCGGGCATCCCCCAGCAGTAGACATGGTCTGGGGCCAACATTTGTGCTTGAAGGAGGCACCCAGCTGAGTGGGCATGGCACTGGAGAGCAGATGCTTTGCCCAGTATGTGCCTTTTGGCAGACATCCTGCCCACTGGCGCTGATGATTTCCTCCCTGGGACTCTCTCCCCAAAAAGACCATGGTAACAGGGAAAAAACCCTCCCACCCAACAATGTCTGCCAAAACAGGAAGCAGAAGCAGAAGGACCACCCCAGTGGGCAAACCCATGATGTCCGGTCTCTGGAAAACACTGATTCATCTCAGGCCAGCCTGTGGCCGAGCTGGGCGGAGGGTCCCCCTCTGGGATTGCCCTGGGGTTGGGTCCCTTTGCTGCTTGACAGCCGGTGGCCAGAAACAACCATCATTATGGGACAGAAATGTGGGTGCCAAATCGGTCTGAAAATCATTTGAAACATGAAATGGTGCGAGATTTGGCCCTGAAGCGCAGCAGCTTTCTCTGTTATTCATCACCTCCAATGGCAGTGTGAAGGGGAGAGGAGGCAAGGCTTGCCATCTGCAGTTACAGCCAGTTTTAGGGCAGCACAGTGCAGCTGGAGGTGAGCTTGACGCTGTGTCCAATGACCCTTTCTTGCAGGAGGCAAAGGGACAAAGCTCCTGAAGGGCACCGGTGAGGCCAGTGTGGTCAGGGGGTTACACACACACACGTAGCTCTGGGCATGGCTGGGCAGGCAATGTTCACGGCTGGCTGAAAGCAGAGGATGCTGCTCTGGATGCAGGGAGTACCCTGAGGCTGGTTTGCGTCTCACCTCAGTTATGTGATCTCTGCAGGGTGCAGGCGTGTCAGGCCCCTGGTGTGCTGTGAATCTGCAGTGGGAAGGGGCTCAGTGACACGTCTCAGACCCACTGAAATCTCTCTTCAAATGGTCAGGGGGTCTTTGCATTTGGCTCAGCAGCAGTGCTACTGTTTTATGAGACCAAAGTCTTAACACAGGAGACCCTGAATGTAGGAGACTCCTGCACCAAGAAATGTGGGAAAGCCCAAGGAATTCTGATGTTCAGCTGGTGTTAGCTGCAAATCTGCAGGCATCCTTTCTTGGATAAATGTCTGTACAGAATGATTTATGTGGGATCCAAAGTGGATTCACATAGTAGAATCTGTTGCTGGGCCTCGTCCGCAGCTACTGTATGTTAACTTCAGTGGGGTTGGGGCAATTCTGCCAGCAGACAGGGGAACAAGAAGCAACTTGTAATTGCATCTTAAATTAAAAACATGGAGCTTAGGTGTCATCCTTTGGGTGCCCTTATTTACCTGAAGAACTTTGACCTCCTGCTGGTACACCAGCACGATATTGCTTGTCTATGTAGCCTGATTTCCTAGACAGGCATCTTGCATTTACTTCTATAATATTGGGTAGTGGCTAACCACGTTACACCAGGCTGCACATCTTCTAGTGCTGCACGGGAATTTTACTGTGCCCCATAACCACTCAGAATGTATTGCATA
Organism: Falco naumanni; assembly: GCF_017639655.2. NCBI lineage: Eukaryota > Metazoa > Chordata > Aves > Falconiformes > Falconidae > Falco > Falco naumanni. The sequence continues at coordinate 36,060,218 of NC_054060.1, forward strand.
GGCTACTCTGATACTCTGCATTTATAGTTTATGCTGTCTAAGATGCTATCTTCAGCCTGTGATTTTGAGAAATTGGGGTTTTACACTTCCATAATATACATGATACATTTCTCAGCTGCAACCCACACTTAAAAGCAAGATGTGCTTCAGAGATTTGTAACCTAATTTTGCAGATGCTCCCTTAAATTTGAACAGTGAACTTACATGGGATTGTTCACCTCTTATATAGAGCATCAAAGACTTTCTTACTAGCAGTCCTAAACCCCAAATTTAGCTGGGTGGGAGCCTACAAAAGGGATGTGTCTCTACTAAAAAAAAAAAAAAAAAAAGTTGTAAAACCTTTGCACTAGGCAACGAAAGATTTGTCTTACCTGTAAAAATGAAGAGACTATAAACAAGTGGTGTTGATAAGATTATTTTTGAAGTGAAGTTTTAATTTCCTCTTTCAGCATGCCCAAGAGCTGTTATCCTTCATTGCCAGCTAAAGGTGTGTCAAAAAGGAGATTGTTATGAGGGTTAAGGTTTTCTTCCTGGAATCCATTAATTCAATATGCTTATTCATTGAACAGTATTTGAGATTTTTTGTTCAAGCTTGTTTTATTTACCTTTATTACCAGAACTATCAGTTTCCCTGTAAGATTTTTCATGAGCTTAACTCATTTGTCCTAATTAATTCCAGCTGTGCATGTTTCAGTGATGTAAAAGCAGCAGGTCTGGGTGCAGGTGGCTGGCAGCAGCTTTCTGGGTGAGCAGGTATTAGCCTGTTACCTTCTGCTGGGGATTTGGGGACCATCTCCTGGAGGTGGTGAGGCACAAAAGCCCAAGCAGAACTGCCTGAAGTAGAGCTTGTGAGGGTCAGAAAATGGTCTCATTGTGGGGTTGGACTGGAAAATGAGGGTCAGGTAATGTCCAGTAGCTTTTCCATGGGGGGTGAGGTGCGCAGCGGCTTGGGGAGAGGGATGGGGAAGGATGCTGTTGCAGTGGCTGGCCTCCCTGCAGTGCTAGGGGAGGTACATGAAAGAGTGTATGATGGAGACTGCATATGTTGTATCCTGAGCTGCTTGTAACTGGGTGCTTTGCTGCTCCTGTGAACAGAAAGACCTTATTTATTTCTGTTCACTCTATGATGTTTTCATAGAAGTGGGGGCATGGGCAAACAGGGGTAACAGAAGAATTTGGGGTCTTTGTTCAACTGTGGGGTAAAAGACCAAGAGATGACACCAGCTGCATTTATCTAGCTTTCTTCAGAAGTTTATAAAGTTTTGGGTCAGTGAAAGGGCTGAAAGTTTAAATTCTGAAGACTGACTCAGACCTGCGGGCCAGAGCACTGTCAGCTAGGTTTTGATGGACCTCAGCTCTTCTGCCTGAGTAGAGGGACGTGGCAGCTCAGTAATCTGTAGAGCAACTTGCTGGCTCAAAAGGCACTGCCACTGCTCAGCAGCTAAGGCAAAGCAGCCAGTAACTGGTGGGAGGTCTAGGAGGGGTGGATCCAGCTCTCAAGATTGTTGTGCATTTTAACTTGGGACACTCAGGTCATAAAAGGATTGTTTGGATGATGTGCACACCAAAATATGTTACTTCTGATTGATTGAGGTGTCTTCCTCTCCAGTACTCATCGTGACTGCAAATAATGGTAACAGAAACTTTTTCTCTATCAGTGACCAGGCTTAGAAGAGCTGTGATGACATACCCAAATACTTTATGCTTTATAGCATAGGAACAGGGTAGTTGTGAGTGGCAGGAACAGAGCGTGAAATGGGAAGTGAGGGGACCCAAGTTCACCATGCAGATTGTGTCACTCAGTACCAACCGCTGTGGGAAAGTTCCTGTGATGGGTGATGGTTGCTTCATGTAAACCATGCAAATAGTGGCGAGCAAAGACGGAGACCCAGGACTTCTCCTCCCAGGCAATACCTAGGATGAAGTTCTGCTTCCTCTTGGAGTTTCTCTATGTGTCAATGAACTGAGAACCTCCTAGGCTGCAGCTAACGGACTGAGAACCTCCTAGGCTGCAGCTAACGGACTTCTTCTAGATGCCCTAGGGCCCAGCTTCAACAGGTGAGTGCAGAATACCTCCTGGGACAAGAGTCTGAAACCTTTCAGGCTGATGGGACTGCTGCTTCTAGCCAGTCTGAGACGCCTCCTGGGAGATGATGGGATGTAACCTCTCACTTTTCCTCTTATTTCATGACCTGTTTCCCTGGCCTAACTTTGTTTTCATTTCTGCCCCACAGATTATGGGGTATATATTATGCACATAATTACGCACTTGCAATGAATACTTTGTCTGATGTGTTAAGTTATATGGGTTTAAGTACAACGTACCTTGGCTTTCAAAATGGTCACAGAAACACACCAAGCACAGAGTCATGCTGGCTTTGAAGCCTTCTCTAGAGAACTCCTTGTGCAGGTTGTGTTTTGCAGTAAGTGAGGAGCAGGCTCTTCCTTCATGTCTGTGATAGCTCAGTCCGAGGTTAAAAGGAACCACTGAACTGGCCAATCCCAGCGATATTTTACCGGTCAAAAGCACTAAGATGTTGAATCTGGATGCTGTCAAACTATTTTTTAAGTATTCAAGGGTTTGCCCAGACTGGTGTTCTCAGATTAAACTTTTCCCCCCTCTTTGTGTAAAATTCTTTGTCCTTTCTCACATGAACCATCTTGCTGCAGACAAAAGCCTGCCCTTGCACTGAGAAAATTGATCTGCTCAGTCTTTGCTGAATCTAGAGGTGAAAGCCAAGCAGGATGGCCTTCACCAACTATGTTCAGTAGCAACAGGTATTGCAGCAGTGTATCTTCATCCTTCTCTCATAGTTCTGGCTCCTTCCTCCCCAGATGGTGAACATACATGTTTTTACCCAGATCTATTTGAGGGGTGTTGGTGCTGGGGGTTTGGCCTGAAGCAAAGCTGTGATGTGATGGCTTCAAAAGTGTGAACCCCCTTTGAGAACTTTGCTACTAGTTGTACAAACATTGCATGGTAATTGTTTGCCCTCTCCAGCCGCATCTGAACCAAGCTAACCATACAGAGCTTTCCTCATTTTGGTTTCTACTGGCACCCAAAATCCTACATGTCTGAGTAATGAACCAGGAATTCAAATCTGACAGGAACATCCTAAATCTTCATCAAAGGAAAGGCTTGTAATGCAAGTGTGGTCTGCAGCCCCACCCTGATATTGCTGCTTGAGGAGTGGTCCATAGCTGAGGCTGATGACACCTTCACCATGATATTTCTGGTGGAGGAGGAATCTGCCTCTGAGGTTGCTGTGGTCCCTTCCCCTTATATGTGTGAGGGAGGTGTGCATTTCTGTGGTTGCTCTGCCACCCTCCACCTGATGTGGAGACTGGAGGAGGGGTCCATATCAGAAGTTTCTGGCTGTGTGCAGCTGTCTCTCACATGTTCACAGTGGGCAGGAGGCATCACGTGCTGGAAGCGAGGTCCCCTTGTCCTGGCCACCCTGGCAGCTGGACATTCCCAGTTTGCTATCCCTAGACCTTCAGCCAAATGGCTTCATAGTCTGGGACAAAGGACCTTCCCCCATGAAATGGAGGCAGCGATGTTGTCCCTGTGTTTGGACCTGCTTGCAGTCTGATGTGGTGACTTGGGGAGGAGCAGCCAGTACCAAGGGAAGGGTGTAGTTTTATCCCCTTCACCTGAAGGAAACTGGAAGTGCGTTTTCCCGGTGTGGAAGTCCAGTCATCTCAGCGCCGCTCACTCCGGAGGAGTGGGAACTCACGCTTCCTGGCATCCCGCTCCTGTCGGGGAAACAGAGGGCATGCTGTGGGGTCACAGCACCGAGCTCGGGACTGGGACAGGGCTGGACGAGGTGCTTGGAGCAGATCTGCAAGAGCTGTGGGCTGGCACAGCTGTAGGGGTGTCATGCTTGCCTGTACCCCAGATGTTTTGAGAAATACTGCCATTTCTGTGAAGCCTCAGAGATCCTCTGACAGAAAAACACCATCGGTTTTTATCATCCTATTTTTAAGATACTCCAGTGCTTGCTACCCCATATTTATTTTTACCACTTTATCATGCTTCTTTATATAACACTGCTGCTTTTTTTACAGCTTCCTAAGGCCCTTGGGCATGGGTGTGGGGAGTGGGGTGGGGTGCATGAACACACAAGGACCAGCTCTCTGTAAAGCTAGACAAGCCTCTGTGTGTGCACTTGCAAGATGCACGCCGCTTTTCTCACAGGGCTTCTGCACTGCAAAGAGGTTACTAAGACTGTACCCTCAGAGGTCAGCACAGCCAGGGGCTGAGGGAAGGTGAGTGGGAACTGCCCCACCAGTTAAGCTACAAGAAATGATGCAAGAAGCCAAGATCCTTGGTAGCATTGGACATCTGCGCTCTCAGCGATGTGGCTTGGTGCTCCTAGCTGTGATAGCACAGCTGTGTTGCACAGCACAGGGCTGGGTTGTCCATCTCCTGGTCCTGATGCACCTGCTCTGCAGCGTCAGGTCTTGAATACCAAACCAAGCTGGAGGCTAGCACTTGCACTGGGGTGCCTGTAAGTCAAGGGATCCTCAACAGCTGCTGCAAAACAAACCTTGCCTGCCAAAACCACCCTGCAGCAGCAGCCAGAGCCGCTTCAGCTGTGTCAGCGGAGCTACTTGAATGCCCACTGCCCATGGCTGTGGGAGAGGTGTGCCCATCCGTGTGTGAAAGTCTGGGCCATGCCTGTCCTCGCTAGCACTCAGCTCATGGGTCCTCCCCAGAAGGTGATGGCTGTGCTGGGCTGGCACACAGCCTGTGTGCAGGGGGTGAGAAGCCTAATTTTAGATCAGGGAATGAAACACTGATCTCAAAGGTCACTGGATGGGACCAAATCCTGGCTGGCCTTCATGGTGGTAGCAGCATTATGTTTAGACCTGGCGAGACTGGTCAGGACATCTTTTTTGCTGCAGTCATTTTCCCCCAGCCCAAGCACTTCCCCTGCTCCAGAACCCCCTGCCTTGGGTCATCTCATTTTGCCCAGCAGGAAAGGGTGTCCATAAACTCCCCATCGCTGTGCAGTGGAGAGAACTGGGGAGGGGGAAAACACATGTGCAACTGCAAAACCGGTACTTCTTTTTGAGGTCTAGAAAGCAAGATGCCAGTAAGTTCTTCTGTTCTGAACTTTCTTTTGGATCCTCAGAGTCTGCCCATTGCTGTTCCCGGGCTCTCTCCTGCTGGCTTGTCTTCATAAGTCCAAACAAATTCAGGCTTGGTGAGTGGCACAGAAGGAAGTTTCCAGGGGAAATCCAACTGGCTGTGAGGACTCAATAGCCTGTGTTTCAAACCCTCTGACTCAGTAAGGAACTCATCACTTATCCTGCCCTGCTGAAATCAACAGGGTTGTTGCGATCAAATTTACTGGCAGTAGAGGCTCTTCATCTCTATGTAAATAGTGGCATGTTCCTGAATGAGATTTACAGATCTCCTGAGGACTGAAATTCCCATTGACCTCACAGTAAAATATTCCTCTTTCCTCAACAAATATCTGACGAATGCTGCTGGCTCTTCAGGATGATAACCTTTTTCTTTGCCTCCCCCTGCCATGGCAAAGCCTGCACTGCTGGCCTGGGTAAGGTGCTTTGTACCTATTTGCTCTCCTAGGATTTGTCCCAGTAGCGCAGCAGCCAGACATGGATCCTTCCTAAACCACTCCGGCATTGGATGAGGTTGTCATAGTATTTCTAACATCTCCTTTGTAGAACAGAGGAAAAGCTCTAAAGTAAGTAAAGATGATGATGGATATGAAAACAAATATTGCAGTGCCTACGTAAAGGTAGTATTTTGGATGCACTATTTAGAGGTAAGCCCGATGTCTGTACTTTTAACTCCTTCAAGCTTCTACCCACCTGCATTAGAAAGAAGCAGCCACACTTATAAGATGTTGAAAGGCTGTTGCATATAGTATTAAAAATGAATATTATTTTACACAGCTAAAAAAAATTGCTTTGAGGATTCTGTTTGGTATACCCCATGCAAACGTTTTCCCAGAAATAAAGCTGTAACAGCAACAACACAATTCATTTTTTGTGTCGTGACTGAGACAATGGCATCTAAATCCACACGCCAAGGCCCAAGATTAACTGATTGTCCAAAAGTAGCAGTTGCTGTTTGCAATAGATTATGAATAACTGTGGGCAATTGAACAATATTGCTCTGAGTTCTGCTGCTTGTCTCTAGGCAGTTTTGTTAACTCAAGATTTTCCTGTGCTCTGGATGATTTAACAGAGCAAAACTAGGCATCCATTCAAGTATTTCTGCCCTGTTGCAAGCCAAACAAATCTTTTTTTTGTTTGTTTTATTTTTTTTTTTTATTAATTCAGTCAGAAGCGATAACCTTGAGCTGTCTTAGTATATAATCCCTTGCAAAAGGCATTTGGATGGAAATGAGAAATCCCAGACCCAAGGGCTGGGGCCAAAAGCAGAAGAAATGGTGTGTTTGGGTTTAGCCCCCTGCCCACAGGCAGTGCCGAAACGCCACATGTGGGACTCCATCATGGGGGTTCTTGGGAGGTGCTCCCTTGCCATGGCATATGTAGCCTTCCCTGCAGCGCTGAGTGCCGCTGTGCCATGGGCATGTCCAGCCTGGGAGGGTGCCATAGCTGTTCCAAGAACCTGGACGGCGCTACAAGTGCAAGATCCTCTCAAGGGTGGCTTTTTTCCTTGCATAGAATAATAAGGTTGAAATTTAGAGCACAACTTGGTACAATCTCATGGATCTATTTTTTTCTTGTGCCAGGGCTAAGTTTGGTTTTGCGCTGTTTGGTAGCGATGAAATGAGCAAAAGTCATAGGGTTAACAAAAAAGGAAAAAGGGATCTGGTTTATTCGATAAAATAGAGTTGCAGAGAGACATTTTGCGTATGATGCCACAAGACTGCATTGTTAGGGCCAGAGGCACTCCTGAGGTAGGCAGGGATGCAGGACCGGAGCTGTGCAGTGCCACCTTTCCTGGGGCCATAGTCTCCTGCTGGGCAAAGGCAGGTGGAGGGCTGGGCTGCAGGCTAAGTCAGGTGCAGGATGTGTATGGGATGAGCAGCAGAAACTATTTCTCAGTGCTTTTCCTCCCTGCACCCCTCTGTCTCCTCTTTGCCCCTCTCCCTATGCCACCAGAAGCCAGTTCACCAGATCCAGAAGGTCTCCTGAAACAATGTGGTGTCTTGTGCATCCTTTAGCAGCCACAGGTGATCGTGCCTTCAAATAACAGCTCCTGCCTGAGCTTGCTGGGAGAACTTCTTACCATGGGCAAACCCAGCCTGGCCCTTTGGGCTGTTAGGGTTTTCCACGTGTCTCCTTGAAGTCAGTACATGCACCATCCCAGGGAATGGTCTTTGCTGCTGTGGGTGCCTAACGGCTGCTTGGCAAGAACGTGCGCAGGGTGGATTCAGCCTTGAGATCACTGAGGTAAAGAGGCACCGTGGGCGTTCGCTAGCGCTTTGGGGGACTCAGGGCCTGTCTGTTTAAAGGGCTTTTCAAGACAGAAGCATATGTGTTGCATTCTTGTGCTGCAGTTGGGGCTGCGAGGGAGTATGATGGTCCCCGTGTGCAAGTGATATGCTTTTGAAAACAAAAGCCACCAGCTTTTTTGGCCTTGCTCCTCCTAATGAATTCATGATGATTAATTCCATGATTGCCTCTCATCTACTCAATGAGTTTCTGTTCATAACACAGTTCCTTCAGGAAATATTTTTTCCTGAGTTTTAGAAACAGTATTGTAAAGTTGTGACCTCCCTCACGCAGGAAATGACCCCCCAAATTTTGTGCCTTGCTCAGGATTCCAGACTATTGTGATTACTTTGATTTTCTTTAATTTGAGTTCTGGGATTACTCAAGATGAGCATCAGCAGAAAGCACTGTTGGATATGTGCTTGTGAAAGCCAGAGAAGCTCCCTGGTCTTGTTCTTGCTGCTGATGCTGTGGGCCACCGAGGATTCAGCATCTCATTGTAGGTCGGCATCTGAAAGTAAAACAGCCCCCTGGGACTAGTTATGGCCTTGTGGTCCCTCACATCACTACAGCCCTGGAGAGCCGCAGCATCATTGTCACCACATGTTATCAGCCTGGTGGCTCAGATTACCAACACATTCCTGCTTCTGTGTCCCTGTGGCCATGCAGCACTGCTGAAAGGGACTCAGCACCTCTGTCACTATCGCAGAGCAGGACCAGTCATGCCAGCACATCTCTGGCAGGTGTCTGCCTGGCCTGTCGCTACATGCCACTGGTGGTACAGATGCCACGCTGTCCTCAGTGCTTCAGCCCTGTCAGCACTAGTGATGTTTTGCTGCATCTACTTGGCATAGCAGGAGCTCGTTTCTCTATGCCTGACCCCCTTAGAAAATGGAGAGGAGCTTGTTGCTACCTTTTAGCAGCAATTTTTTAACTGACTGGAAGACTATTACTGTGTCCGAGTTCTGTGCCTTCCCTGGAAGTACTTTTTCAGTCCATAGGCAGAAAAAAGTTTATGGCCACTGCTCTGCACCGACAAATGTTAAGCAAACCTCTCTTTCTCTGTAGGTGCAGTTTGCAAGACCGTTCCTGTTTTCTGGGATTTCTCTGATTATCCTCATCTTTCTCCCAGTGCAGTTCACCAGCCCCTTTCCAGGGGGTGAGCGCAGCCTGGCAAGCTGTATAATCACCTCTTTCTACTTTCCAGCTCGATTTGCTTTTTCTGTACTTGTGTAACACTGTCCACAAAAGAGCATCTCGTCTGATGCCAGTCTCCCCACAGTCCTAGAAACCAAGGCATAATCCCGTGTTCTGTAGCGAAGCCCATGGCAGTTCCCCAGCCCCGCACTCATTACAGAGCTCAGGCTATGGGCGTACTTGTACTGCCAGGCACAGTTTAATGTTTGGCCAAACATAAACTATGCCTGGTCAGACATCCTGGGACTTAGGTGCTCATCTTTGATCTGCCGTTCGTTTTTTCTGCCTCATTTAACGAGAGGTATAATCTCTGTGCAGCTAACAAAGCATGCCTTACACAGGCATCCTGAGAATCTCACTTAGGTAGCAAAATAGGTTGCAAAAATAATACAACAGGCTTTTTTTTGGAGGTTTCTCTGTTTTACATGTTACTCCTTTTCTGGGATAATGTATTTGAAAGGCTTAATGTGAATTTACAGATATAAATGCAGAGTGCTACACTAGAAGACTAGAGGCTGTTTGCAGTGCCCCGTGTAACAGGGTTGAATACAGGGAGCTCACATTTGCTTGGTGTCCTCAGGAAAATAGTTATATAGCTGTGGGACAAGAGGCAGTTCTTGTACTTCTTTAAAAGTTAATCTTAATCCACTTTTGCCACCCTTTAGTTTATATCAGTCTTTTCCTTTTCCCAATACTGTCTTATTATTATAATAGTAAATAGTTTAAACATGCTCTGTCTGATAAATGCTCTGGCAATCTGATGTTTTGCACGGGTTTTGTGGGAGAGGTGGTCCAATCCCAGTGATAATGTTATGTCATCATTAGTAGAATTTCATAAAAATGTCCCTATGTCCTTAAGGAAGTGAAGTGCACAGTGATGCTGAGCAGAGCACTTCTGTATCTGCCCAGTGCCTGGAGAACCGAAATGACTGCCTTTGGGGCAGTAAATCCAGCCACAACAAAATTAGATGGACAAATATACAAAATACAGAAGATAATTATAATAATATGGTAGCCACTGTTAGAAAACCACAACAGATACTGTTAATGGAGACCCCAAAAGGTCAGTGTATGACATCAAAAGTGTCGTGGAGAAACTGGTCAAATTAATGTCTACTGATGCGTGCTTAAGCTTAAAAATATAATCTTTCTAAATGAAGAAGTCTGTTATCTTAAACATACAGAATATTAAGCGAGACTCTTGCTTTACTAGACACTGGTCCTTTGGAGAAGAGTGGTATATAATTACCAAAGTAATTAAGCCTACAACTAATACAGCTTTACTTTTCATCCCCCCCTGAGATAAGAACGACCTGGAACCTCTCTTCCTCCCAGCCGTGTTTGCTGGGTTGTGTCAGGCCACGTTCTCTGGCTTGCAAAGTGGTTGTAATACTGCAATCCAATTCTTGCTGAACAGCCTTGATATTTTAACCTTGATTTTTTTAACCCAATTGATAGCTCTTTGCTCAAAGGTACTGTACAGCAGGGAGCTAAACATCATGGTGGTGCTGCACTAAAAGGTTTTTTTCTGGAATGTTTTGACTGATTCATTAGGATTCTCAGCTCAGGGGCAGCCTCTGGTGCTCTCACTGCAATGTCTTGGTATTGTTCCTTTCTTGCTTGGAGTAAGCCTGCTTTCCGTATCTTCCTTCCAGGAAAAGACAATTTCACCCAGCAAAACTGCTGGAATGATGGCAGCCGAAGGCCGCTCTCCGATGGCAAACCCCAGCCCACAGGCTACCCTGGCTGCAGGCACTGTTCCCTTGGACAGGGAATGCTGGAAACACTGCTTTTTGCCCCAAACCAGAAACAAACAGTATTGTGAAACAGCAGAGACCTCTGAAACAAACAAAAAAATCTGTCACCCACCCACACAGTGCTGTGAGCTGTGCCAGATCAACATCCCCCCCGAAATGCAGTGTTCACCCCTGAGAAGCTAAATCTGGAGGGTTTGGCTCTTGCATTTAGTTGGATGCTTTTGAGAAAACTTTATTCACTGGAGGATGTATCCGCACTTGGCAGCTTGGGCCCTCTGGGGTAAAAGTAAGCTCCTGGTGGGGGGGATGTAACCGGGTGCTGGAGTAGGAATAGGGCTGACTGTGTAAACCACAGGGAAACAACAAACAGGGTAATAAGTGAGCTTCTTGGCACTTCACAAGAACAACATATTCCACAACAAAAGCCCTGGGAGGCCTTTATTTTCTTTTATCGGAATGTGAGATATGGTCCTAATGAACATCTGGTGTTTCACAGGAGATGGCTGGATGGGAGCAGCTTGTTTTGGAGAGCACAGCCTTTCCTCTCTCCTTGCTCAGGTTTCTCCAGGATCTGCTCTGCAGCCCAGACCAAGCATCCTCTTGCCTAGGGAGACCCCTACTCCTCACCTGCCCTGGAGCAACCTCTCCACTTGCAAGGCCATCGGGGCAGGACCGGGATCGAGCCATAGCCTTGCCCTAACGGGTTTAACTTTAAACTGGTTTGCTCAAGAGCAAACAGCAGCTGCTGGAGGAAGCAGGCTGTGCTCCTGCTGCTGGCTCACAGGATGCCAGGCGGCAGGATCTGAGTGTCCCAGGGGAGGCTGTAACAAAAGACATGTCGTGCCTAGCTTTCCTCCATGACTTCAGGGTAGCAACTTGCTTTTATTAGAAAATGGAAGTTGAGCGCCTCATCTAATCCCAGGGCCAGGCGGCTGGAGCCTGGGTAAGTGTAGCTGTTTTGTAGAGACACTGCCAATAAAATAGTAAGATTGAAACCCCAGTATACATTTAATGCACTTGGGAAAATCTCTCTGCCACAGATGCCTTGCATGAGGTGCTTAGATCAGAGCTGTATACAGGGCAGAGGGAAATTTCTGACGCACAAGAACTCCTGCTGAGGCGTTAGTGCCTCAGATCCTGCACTCCTCCCAAAATCCAGTATTACATGTCTCAGATTGAGGATGCAAAAGTTGCTATCCCCCTTTTTACCTACCCACTTAATGTTTTTGACATAAATGTAAATCTCTCAGCGCTGATGCCCTTCTGCTGGGATGGGGGTTGTAGCTCACACACCCATGGCGGGTGAAATCCAGGGCTCCCTGCTTGCACCATGTCCCCAGGACAGGGAAGGGGAGCTCCAAAGTGTTCCTAAGCTCTGCACACCTAATGGGAGATGCAGATGATACTCTACTTCTCCTTCTCCATAGCAAATACAGAGTCAGCAAGCTGAGGATCTGCAGGAATTGTCATGAGCTGTACTGAATAATGATGCAGGGCAGAAAATTCCTCCCAGGATTTCCTGCCTCAGCCTCTCGATTTATACCTGATATTTCAAAGCCATCTTTATAAAAACATCTCATCTTGACTCTGGAGGTAGAAAATCTTAAAACAAATTTCATATGATGACTGTGAATGAAAGGTGCATTCTGTATTTCTTATTCATCAGAACAGCTCCCTTGGCCTGATGTCAGTGCCTGCTGCTCACCCGAGCTGAAATTTATACCGGTGCAAACCTGAGCAAAAGAAACAAAAGAGGCTCACTACTGATGCTTTAAGGTCTACAGCAGAAAAATTAGTGTTCAAGGCTACATTCATGTCCACATTCATCACATTAATTGATAGATGGTAAACATGTCTCTATACAGACTCATGGATTAATTCCCATGGAAGGCAACCTAAAGGATAAATTGGATTAAATAAAATCAGATTTGTCCAGCTGTAGGCTGCTGGATGTCTCTTTTAGTCCTCCCTGCAGATGCTGGATGTAATGCTTTGTATCCCTCACAGCGTTAAACTGGTGATGTCCCATGCCCATCAATGGGGTGATGCTGGCTTACACCAGATGAGGATCTGATCTGTAGCACTATGCCTGTCCACCTCACATTAGCTTTCATGTAATTCTGCAGTCAGATTATACCAGATTTGTTAAAATACATTTGAACATACAAGGATTAGGGGCACGGTGACCCTTTTCCGCAGCGCAAGGAGGACTCAGAGCCTCCCTCCACATGGCTTGTCCCATCCAGGTATGTCTGCCTGCACAGAGAGGCTGTGATGGCATGAACTGGTCTTCGGTCCAACAGGAGTTCTGCAAGGCAGCTCACGAGTGAGGAAGACCTGCTGAAACACCAGAAGGGCCATGGGGTCCATCCAGGAGCGTACAGTGGTCTCTGCATTGCACGTCCCAGTTGAGGGGTTTGGTTACCCTCCAAGGTTTTTCTCCTCAGGCAGGTAGTAGTTTGTGGCATCAAGTCACAACATCATCGACCTTGTAGCATGCCAGCTTGGCCAACTGGTTCATGAGGGAGGAAATAAGACTTGGACGTGACCACATCCCTGCCCAAGCTCTGCCCCTCGGTTGCTCAGGGACACTAATTATGAAGGAGGTTCTGCTGCTGCTGTATAATTATGCAATGCTCAGTCCAGGCTTAATATAGCTCTGAGTGAACTTCTTTTGGTTTTCTTCTCTTCTCTGAGAGGAGACTCAATCTTGGACCAAGCAACAGCCTCTTAATAAAATCTGCACTGAACACAGGGTGGACACCGTGCCTGGGCTGGAGCTGCTGCCCAGGAGCTCTTGCAGGAGGTCAGTGTCTTGCTGTGTCTGTTGCCTTTGGTTTCCAAACTTGGGGTAGCAAGTTCAAAAAAATGCTCCTTTTCCCCGGCAGTCAAAAATTTGCATTTGCAGGGGAGTGAGGCAGAGTAGTAGATTTTGGATCATGCCATAGAGGCAACGTAGGAGGAGGAAGGATGCTGACTGCTGTTTTGGTCCTCTTTTAGAAGCAGCTGATGATCAGCGGGGCATCAATTTCAGCAAAGAGCGTGCTGCACTCCCCACCATCTGGGCTCTCCAGTGCATGGTAGCCTTGCCGAAGAATTGCTGCTCTCCTGGTGTGCCCCAGCCCCCGGAGCGCGAGGACTGCCAGGACATGCTCCTTTCTGCAGAAACCAAACAAGACCTCGCTCAATCCTGGCTGTGCAAAACCAGCCCAGAAGTAAGCAACCAACAACCATACCAGAGACAGAGCAAGGCCATAGCAAAACACTGGGGAATGTCCCCTCACCACGCTGGAGGAGCCCCTAGGACAGGGGTCTGCAGCCTTGGGAGGTACAGAGGCAGCAGCCCCAGCTCCTACCACCCTGCGCTGCTGGGACACCCTCCTGCTGCTGGTGCTTTGGGGAATTTTCTCTTCCATCTCCACACACATGATGTCTTTTGCAAGTTTTCCTGAGAGGCTGCAGACCTTTTATTTAATGATTATTTTGAGTTGAGTAATGGAAGTGCTAATATTTAGGAAGCTGACAGGCACTAATTAGATTAGAGCGAGGAAAGTCAACTTGGAAACATGCCTCGTTCCAGTAATCTCAGTATATACAAATTCAGCAACGTCTCTGAGAGCTCAGGGGAAAAATCTGTTATTTTTTCTCCTGTTCAGAGACCTGAACAGGAAGCAATGCAAGTCCAGCAGGTTCTTCCTTGTTTCCCAGACTTAATTGTTAAAAATAATATTACTCAATAATAGAAAGCCAGGAAATAGATCAACCAAGAGGATGAGCCTTAAAACTTGGCTGAGGTCTAAGGCTAATGAAGAAAAAGTACCAAAATCACAGACTTGTAAATGGCTTTTCCCCCTGGAAAATTGTTTTCAAATAGCTAAGGCTGACTAGCCTTCATTTACCTCCCCCATCCTTCCCAGAACAGGCACTGCCTCTTCCGTCAGCTTAATCTGGTCACTGGGATTAAGGCTATTTTTTTGTAGGATAGGTGTGTTCACCTAGGAAATCATCCAGGAACAATTATTCTTTTCCAAGTCCCTGTCTTGATTTTCCCCACACAGCTAAGCCCGAAGCATGTCTGACCCAATCAAGTTAAATATACTTCTGAAAAATTTTGAGCCTCAGTTTTGGGGAGAGGAAAATGCATCTAATGTAATCCTTTTTTTCTGAGTATTGGAAGGTCCACTCCAGTGTTCTGAGCAATTTGTTAAATTTATGGTCTATTTTGATTGTATAAATGTTATCCAGCAGGAACCGTGTAACCCAGTGCAAAAATCTTTGGTCTTTTTCTGAAACAACTCTGATGAAATGGAATTTTTTGCAAACTGTACTACTGATATTCCTTCTCAATGGTTGGTAGAAGCTGTAGAAGATGAGGTAACTTCTGATACGCAGCTGCTTAGTCATTTTGTTTGCTTTTCCAGTAGCCTTAATTTTTGCAGATGCTGCTTTGGAACAGCAAATGGAAAGTACAAAAGAAAGAATTTGAAACTTGTTCCAAAATTTAGTGGTTGTGTTGAGGCCCTTTCAGAAGCTGCAGCTGAACTGTGTTAATGTCTGCTGCACTTTGAGGTCTGAGCCTGGGAACAGGAGGCAAACTATTTGCCCCAGAGCTGAAGCCTGCAAATCAGCAAACTGGGAGAATACTGGTGACATACTGAAAAACAGCCTGGAGCTTTAGAGTGAAATGAGGTTCATTTGGAACAATAAAATGGTATCCAGTGGTAGGCTGCATGAGAATGACTCAGGGTTGTATCAGGGGAACTGCAGACTTGACATGAAGAGGCATTTCTTTATCGAGAGGATGGTCAAACACCGAGCCTGGCAGTGTTTGAGGCATTTGGGCAATGCCCTTAACATGCCCTTTTAGTCAGCCCTGAATTGGTCAGGCAGTTGGAGTAGATGATCATTGTATGCCTTTTTTAACTGAAATTGTTCTGTTCTGTTCTATTCTACTCCAAAATGAAAAGGCTTTTGTGGTAACTTGCGTGCATTATAAGATCCAGCAAACAGGAAAAAAGAGAAAGGATACAGCTGTACAGAAAGAAGAATAAGGTGACCTTCCTCCTGTTGCTGGCACCTTGACCTCTGATGTGTGGCTACTAGCAGAGAAGAGAAGCTGAAGAGCGTGGCCAAGGTATGGGGTGAGCTGGCACTCTGGGATGGATCCCAGCAGTTCCGGTGTCTGCCATTTCTTGTACCTGATATCTGGATAATCCTGACACAGCTCCTTGACGTACTCCTTGATCTTGTCTTTTTTCTTTTCCCCGATGATATCGGCAATGTGATGTATGGCAGGAAGGAGCCAGT
The DNA here is from genome assembly GCF_017639655.2 of Falco naumanni. Taxonomy (NCBI): domain Eukaryota; kingdom Metazoa; phylum Chordata; class Aves; order Falconiformes; family Falconidae; genus Falco; species Falco naumanni. The sequence goes on from NC_054060.1 coordinate 36,075,919, forward strand.
CCGAGTCAGAGCCCTGCAAACAGAGAGGCGTACGGGGATGTCAGGGCAGAGCACAGCACCTGCACAATGCCCTTTTACCTGCATGCAGAGCATGGCAGTGTGTTGCTTTTCCTGGTGTAAGACAGTCCTGCTGCAGTCCAGTGCAGCATGGCCTTGGGCAGGCAGCGTGCTGCCAGCGGGGCAGCACTGGGGGCAATGGCAAGGCACCCCTGGGAGCAACGCTGGGGCCTGATTCTGCCATACCCAATGCTCACAAGCATTGGAGAAGCACCTGGAGAGCCAGACCCTGAGCAAGGTGTTGTGGCTGTGGTCCAGAACAGCAGTAGATGCCAGAGACTTCACCTCCCGCTGCCTAAAAGTTTTGTGTGCCTTATCTGTGAGAAGGATCTGCCTCAGTGAGATTTAGTGCCCCAGACGCCTGACTTTTTTCTGCAAAATACAATGAATTCAACTTTGGCTTCCCTGAAAATCCCAGGCTGAAGTTGCCTTGTCACAAAACACACAAACAGCCACAATTTTCTCCCCATCACCCTCCTGTATGCAGACTGTGTGCCTGGGTGGACCTCGGTGGACTCCTCTCCATGAGCTGTACCCAAGGCAGGGATCTTTTGGAGACAAGGTGCATCCCATGGCCCAGGGGAACAGGCTCAGGAAGAAGCTGCCACAGGATGAGTGTGATCCTACAGCACATGAACCACCCTACACACAGTGCCCATGCACCTGGGAGTGTGTTAGGACACCAGGCTGCAATCGGAGAGCAGCCAGCTGAGCATGCGCAAGCCACTACTACAGAGTAGCTGCTGGGCTGAAAGTCCACACCATGAACCTGCAGTAACCACCTCACTTGCTCCCTTAAGCACTTTTACATTTCTTGAGGCTTGCCCTCCTCAAGAGCCTGCTACCTTGGTCTCCGGAAAGCCAAGTGGGGACATTGCACCTCCAGGGATGGGGCAACCAGGGGATGCCAGAAGAGAACTCACATACCTGATCAATGAGCATATTATTAAGGATTCTGGCTTCCTGGTTCATCTTTTCACTCACTTGCTGCCGTGTCTCCCTGTTCATTTTCCGTCTGGGTTTGATGACTTGCATGATGTATTCCTTCACCACATACTTATGAACATCACGGAGAAGCTCCTGGTTAAAAAACCCCAACAACCTCATGATTTTCCTGTGGTTTCCATGCAAGCCCACCACAGTGGGAGAGGGCAGGGGAAGCCCTTGGGTCTTTAGCAGCTGCTGAGGGCATAGAGGAGATATGCGAATGCAGCACATGCTGCCCATGCCAGTCCTGTCAAAGGGAGCCAGCAGCTTGCAGCCGCTTGCTCTGGCACACAGCAAAGGCACTGCCCAGGGGAATGCCATGGAAGTACTCTGCACCCTGAAATAGTCCATGATTTGGTGTTGGCTCCTCAGTAGCAAAGGGGTTTATTTAAGATTGTTTTAAAAGTAGGTTTTGATGGTGCTTGCAGGTTTTAAATATAGAGCTGTTATCATCTACCCATGTATTTCACAACTGCATAGATATGAAAGGAGCACATAAGCCTGTGACTCGTAGAATTATAACTTTCAGATTTTTGTTTTTCTTAAAAGAAATCAGTTCCCATCTTTAAACTACAGAGAGGAAAGATGCTGCTTATTCTCATGCGGAAGCACGGTAATAGCTGAACTCCCTCACATCAGCAGTCCCCACGGTTATAAATAGTCCCCACCGCTGGAGAGGAGTCTGCAAGTCTGACCACAGCCTACAAATGGCAGTGGGATCCCCTCAGCATCACTACACCTGGGGTGGGACCAGCCACCTACCTGCCCCGTGGGCTCCCTCATGTGCTGCAGATGCTCGGAGAACTGTGAGACTGCCGATGCCAGCGAGTCCGGCCTTTCTGCCGCAAAAATCCAGTCCTTGGTCAGGATTTTCTTAAGGAGTGGCTGAAAAAAGACCAACTCACTAATGGCCTGGTAATACTCAGACTAGCTGATGCGCTAGCTGAAGGCACCCAGCTATATGTCTGCTCAGGGGCCTTGAAACAAAAAGCACAGAGTACCAACAGCACACCCAGTCTGTGTGAAGATGTGTCAGGAATTAGACACCAGGAGCATGGACCAGGCTGGGTTTCTCTCAGCACCCCAGGGAATTCAGAGCCACATCTCCCTCTCTGGGCAGGCACCCCAGTGCAGGCAGGAGAAGCGCCACTCCCCGAGCAGTAGATGCTTTGGCATTAAAGGTTTACTTGGGACACCTCTTTTCCTTGCTCTGTGCCACCTTCTAATCCACCAGCTGTATTTCTTTAGGTAAATAAATTTGTATCTCTACTGTATGGATGATGAAACAGATGTGAATGTTAATCAGAGAAAATCCAGGCATAGCTAGAACAGGCTGTGGGGTGGAACCACATATGCTAGTGTTACGTGGGTTTGCACCAGCTATGAACATGACATGACAGCGAATCTGTTGGAAATTAGCCCAATAATCCATCACCCCTCCAGCCTTCTCCACAAGGAAATCAAGCTCCTCTTGCTCAAGCACTTCCAGGGGACTGTCTGTACCCTCTGCAGACCCGTGTGTCTGCACAAAGTCTTAGTCTCGCTGGGATTTTTCTTCTGCTCATTGCTCTGATGTGGTGGTGGGGGAATAGCAGCTGGGTGCATCCCCACTTTCATGTCTTATGGTCAGTGATGATGTGGGAGCAATGGTACCATTTCCCAACTACCCTGGGTATAAGATGCTCTGCTCAAGTGTCCCCAGAGGGCTATTTCCCTTGCCGGGTCCCTAAAGCTAACATGCTTCCACACAGAAACACAGCAGTATCTGCTAAAGGCTTCTGGTGGCACCTGGAAGGGACTTCCCTAAGGCCAAAGTCAAAATATCCCCTCTCTGGCACATCCCCTTTGTACTTTTCTCCTCTTAGCTCTCAGCTCTGTCTTTAGACTCCTGTCAAGCTCCTTCCCAATTATTTCCTTGACTTGCTCCCTCCTGCTGTGCTCCCAGCCTGCTGGAGGGCTGTTTAGAAATGCTTTGCCTTGGCCGCTTTCATTTCTCACGGCATTTCAGCTCTCTTGCTCAATGCCTTGGCTTGACTCCTTCCTTGCCTGCCCCTTAGGCTCTGAGACAGGCTCTGCAGCCACTGGAAAGTCCCCTTGTCCAGGCAGGCTTCGCTTAGACTGGAGCAGTTGCACGACTGTCTTGGTTTCTGAAAGTTATGCTTGGTGATTTAGAAAGTGAATTAAAATGGATGAAAAGGAGTCAGACCAAAGGCTTAATTCCCTGTCTCTTGTGTTGTATCAGCTAGAGCTAGTGGACCCCCAGCTGGCTAAGAACAGAACGTCCTGTCTACAGCACCTGGAAAGCACAAGCTGACTTGCAGCTTGTTGGCTTTTAGGCCTCTTAACACAAGTTAAACTCATATCAGAGCTTTATCAGCTGATACCAGAGCTTTAGCATCCTCACACTGCAAGAATCAGTCTTCCTTCACCATGGAAACAGCCTGGAAAAATCACCTCTACCAGAATGAATTCTGTCCTGTCTGAAGAGGTTGATAACAGACTGTGATAGCAGATCTATGAATAAGTAAGAGCAAATCAAAGTCCTGAAAAATCCAAATGTTTTGATAGAAGGAAAAATGTCCCATTGGTGATGTCCAGCTGACTTCCCCAGTGCTTCACTATGGGCAAGGTTTCCCCCCGCTATTTTGCCTGTGATGCTGGAAGCATTTTCTTTTGGTTGCTGTTGTACTGAAGAGCTTGAGAAATGTATCATACCTCATAGTGGAAAACTCCCAGGATACCTGAAGTGTCACTTTGGATTAAGGAGGATTTTTATGAATGCTAGACACGATGCGTTTTGGAGGGACCATCATGTCATGCGCTGCAACATGAGGTCTGGTTGGCGAGACCAGGGAAGGGCAATGGCCCTCAGCTGCTGCAGTGGTCCAGCACATACCCCTTATATTTAGGAAATCATGTGGCCAAGATCCTCTTACCTGTACTTTTGTTCTTAATTTATTAAAAAAAATATTAGTGAAGTTCCTTGTCAGAGCTTCCAAAATCTTCTGCAGTTCCTCAGTGTTGACTTTAAACATTGTTTCTAACCCTGACCTAGAGAGAGAGACCACCAATGGGTTAATATTAAAATGTATTATATTGCCCTAAGCATTTTATTCAGATTGGCATCTTGGCCATAACTTTAAAATAAATTTGTGTATCTAGTACTTCCTCTTGGAAACACTTAATGGGTCAATAATTTTTTTTTTTTTTGCACAATCCCACACACTGAAAATTAATCACAAGTGAGTAACCGTGCTTAAAAAACACCTATTTCCTCATCAGGTGGGACGGTTCAACCATGCGGAGCAGTTGCGTAGGCTTGTAACTTTTTCACTTGAGCAACACTTCTAAATATTCTCCAGGTACCTGAGAGAGCACTGAGGGGCTCATGGGGCAAGAGAGAGGTAAATAATAAAACCAGAGACAAGAAAGGTGCCAAGCTGGCATCCCCCAGAGCCCAGCTGACCCACTCCTCATATCGTCTATCAGCAGCAGCTGGGACAGTGAACAATAGAGTTGGAAACCTGTGGAATTTCCTAGGGACAGCGCACACTTCTGCAAGGGTTCACACTAATGAGGAAGAGAAGACAGTTCTGAGAGGTTAATGAAATCCCCAGCGCTGTGCGTGGGCCCTGGGGGCTTTGCCAGCTCCTGGCTTGCTTCTCTTTCCATCCATGCCCCACTGTAACATACTCTGGGGAGACCCGAGGCAGCACCACCAAAGTGCTAGTGGTCCCTGAGCTGCACGGAGTGCCCCAACCACTGCTGTGGCCACTGTGCGTGGCAGGCTCCTGCCACTGCTTGGTAGCCAGTTTATATGTCTGAGGCTGCCCAGGCAGGAGTACAAAACACCTAAGAGCATCCCCCTCACCCCAGGCTGGGGGCTCAGGTCCATAACTCCTGCTGAACCCCTGAAATCTGGGTCCAGCATCCACAAAATCATGTCACCTACCTCTGCCCAGCAACTGGCCACCCCCGGCTGACAAATGTTTAACTCAGCTCAGGAAACAAACCCACTGGAGCTGATCCACCACCCAAACGCCTGCCAGCTGGCTGCCTGGGGCTGGCTATCCCCTCAGCACCTCTCCAGTCCGCAGCAGGGAAGGGGAGAGTGATATTCCGATATTCCAGCCGGAGGCAGAGGAAGGCAGCTCCTCGGCGCAGTTAGCATTGCTGGAGAGACCGTGCCATCTAGAGACTTCCCACCAGAAGTGCTCGCTGCAGCTGGAGCCGGCAGCTCCTGTGAGACACTGCAACACGACATTCTCTGCATCCCCTCAATAGTATTTGGCACGCAGCATGTCCCCGCCACCAGCGCCAGGCAGCGATGTGGCAGCATGGGCTGGAGATAACCCGAGCTTTTTGGTGGGCAGACCGCAGGTATTAACGCCGGGTCATTTGGCTGAGTTGGCCTCTGGAGCACCACATCTGCATGGCAGGGACAACCCCAGATGCTGAAGAGCCCCTGGGCCTCGGTGGGCCGTGTCCTTTCACAGCTGCAGACCATGACCCTGGAGCAGGTGCTACACAAACAGCTCCGGTTCCCCCAGCACCAGCGGTGGCTGTGTGGGCAGCTGCGCGCTGGGAAGTGCAAGGTCATCATGTGCCACAGCACCTGGCTGATGGAACAGACCCTGGGACACACACTGAGTGGCACCGTCCTACTTAAGGGGAGAGTGCCCCTCTCCTGGAAGCACTGACCGCCAGAGATGGCAGGCATACCTGTTCATCAGAGGCCTTTTCCATGCATTTATATATACAGAGGCTTTAAATACCTAATTCATACTATGTGCAAAGCCCTGGAAGTTCCTGCTGCCAGCAGCGATAGCAGCGGTTTATTTGCAGGTTGAGTGCTTTCACAGAGAGCTTCCTCCAGCCCAGTGCCAAAATGCCAAAAGCAGCCTTCAGACTGTGTTTCTGGGTCTATACTGCTAACCTCCAGCACCAAAAAAAAAAAAAAAAAGAGGAAAACCCTCAACTCTCTGAGTTTAAAAAAGATGAGCTGAAAATTAGTTTAAAGCTTTTACCCCAGCACTGGATCCATCCCTGCTTCTCTCTTAACCCTTGTGACTTCTGTCTGCATCTCTTGGGGAACATCCCCCTGTGAGGTGAGGAAGGGCCGGAGGCTGAGCACCCAGCAGGGCACTGCAAGGAGACCTTGGTCTTCCCTTTCCAGACACTGCCCCCCTCCTGGACCCCAGCAACGGCAGCTTGGCTCAGGAGGAGCAGACTTACGCCAGGTCGTGGAAGCTGTTGATGTAGGCAGCGAAACACGGTGCAAAGATGGGGCTGTCCTGGGCAGTGCTCCATGCCATGAACTCCTCCCCAAACCTGCAGGAGAAGGCACACAGGTAATGCTGACAGTGGGGGGATGGAGGATGCTCATCTTCTGTGCACACAGTGATGCCAGGAGATGCTGGTGGCTGGCCCAACCTGTCCCCTTTGTATGAGGACATGTTTTTTTTTCAGCTGCTGTAACATGCATGTGCATTGGAGGGGAATAGATGGCAGGTAATTATGGGTTTAGGGTGCACTCGCCTGAGCAGCTATGCAGCATTTTTGGGGAGATGCCAGGGATCTTGACAGACCAAATCTCTGGCTTGTTATCATGTTGAGGGATTGATTGATTGCAGCCCTGGTACTCAGGCTCATCAGTCTGGTCCTTCATTTTTCCAGCTTTTGGGGCAATATGATGTGTGCCTTCTTAAGCACACAAGGAAAAGATTTACCTCAGGGCTGATTTTACAGCTGAAAGGGAACAGGAATGGGACAGCACACCTACATTTCCCCCACCCTGTAACGGCAGCATGGTGTGTTAGGTAGCTGTTTCATTTATAGCACAGCTTTTACAGCTGTTTTACAGCCAGGTCCACACTGCTGGTAGGAGGCTGTGTGCTCAGGCAGGCTTTGCCTGGTGGTCCCATTCTGAGGGTGAAGGAACCTGCCTGGGTTGGCCTCAGTTGCTTGCACCTCTGGTTTCTGTAAGAAAAAGCTTAAGTTTCAGTGACCTTTACATTTGGGAGCCCTTGCCACCCCAGCTTGCATTTTACACCAATTTTGTTTAAAAAGAAATAAAAAAAGAAAAGAAAAGAACAAAGAAAAAAAAAGAGGAAAAAAAGAAAAAGGGGAAAAAAGAAAAAAACCCTGAAAGAATGGAATATGCATACTGCATTTCTCCTCAAAAACCCAGGAAGACTTCAAAGTCAAATAGCTGGTTTGACCCATCCTGCTCTCTCAGGGTTTGGGAGACAAGTGTAGATCACTGGCCTATTAGGGGTGAGGGTTTAGAAGTGAAAGCATTGCCTTTTGTGCACTTCGGACACCTGCCATGCCCCAGGTTCACAATCTGAGAAAGCAGTGCTGGGGCTCCCCACCCTCGCTCCTGCAAAAGTCTATTAGCAAACTCCCCACTCAGTGCCCGCTGGAGGTGGAAAACTTCAAAGGTTAACAAGAAATTATTTTTAGTCTCGCTTGGAGTTGATTCATGCAAACAGCCTTTCTGCTCCGCAGATCACTGCTCTGGCAAGTGGCTGCAGACCCCCAGAAACACAGCCCTGCTGGAGGGGTGGGACAGCGTGTCGCTGTGCTGGGACCCTCCGTGACCCAAAAACCTTCCCTGGAGCATCCCCAAAGCACGTTGCAGGGGTTAAGATCTGAGGCCATAACCTGGGAACTACCAAGCAGAAAAACATTATTTCAGCAAAGGTGCAGGCTCCTGTGTCCTTTGGACACTAAGTAAATTAAAAAAAAAACTCCGGAGGCTGCCCAGCTTTATGTTTTGCCTGGGTGTAATAGAGAGGGTCCCATCATCCATTTCTATGCCCATAGCCATGGGATGTAGCAGTAAACCCTCTCGGCAGGACTCAACCCAGGACACCTAGATGATGTTTTGGGCAAGCAGGCTCAGCGTCTAGGGGTCCATAAGTGCTGTTTGCCCATGGCTGCAGCTGCAAGCAACCAGTATCTGATGCCACAGTGGTCCCGTGGTTCCAGCCAGCAGCTCCTTCCTGCAGCTCTAACCTCAGATTTTGGGACTTGCAAGAGTCCCAGATGGGTCTGTTTATAATTCCCTTCAAGCTGTTTTGCAGCTTGCTCATTGTTTGGCTCATGATCTCTAATTCTCCCAGGAGCAGGCCCGTGCCTGCTCGGTGCCAGTGTCTGGCCCAGCATATGGACCTTTTCCCTGCTTTTTTACCAATGTGGGACTCATTTGGAAGGAATGTGCTGCCCAGAGAGGCAATGACCTTGGTATGAATTCCTGCAGCTCTGCCAGGCACAGCTCAAGCATTTTCATTTCCAGGCTTCTGCTGATTACTCCAGATATCTTCATGTGCTCCCCGATGATCTAGAAAAGGGCATGAAAAGAACTCCAGTGAATGGAACAAGCATGAGTGAAACATCCTTCGCAAGAATCTTACGCAGCTTTGGTTAATAGCAGCAATTCCCTTAGCAAAGGGGGACACAGCTGACTTGTTGCCAGATGGTTTTCATTATTCTCTGGCAGTTTTAAAAATAATTATGCAGAATGGGCCAAAAGGCACAAACTGATTCGTGGCATAATCATTCATCCCTAATGGCCCCGTGCCCCTCTGCTGTCTGAGCGTGAGTTAGATGCGGTGTTGACTGGATCCGCACCCCGCCCAGCTGCCCTGGTGCCATCCTCCTCTTCTGGGGGGATTTGCAGGAGGGATCAATCCCCAACCCAGTGCCCAAGGGGAGTTGAGCTGTCCCCAAATCCCCATGCTGAGGGTGGCTATAAGCACCATCCCTGGGGACCCACACACTGGGGACCCTGTTCAGGAGTGATACCAGGGCTGCATGGAGGGCTGGGCATCACTCCTAAATCTTGCTCGCATGGGGGATCCTCCCAAATTCCCATTCCCACAACTCTGGCTGCTTCTCTGGAGTGAGGCAGGCTGTGGTCCCACTCTGGCGCTTCCCGAGGCATCCTACCCATCTGCTAATCCAATTCAGACCTGCCTTCCCAGCGATCACAGAATGTGTAACATTCCTCTATGGAAAAAGAGTCACGGCAGCAGGCAAAACTCTTTGATTTTCTTTCTTTCTCTCTCCCTCTCTTTTTTTGGGTATCATTTAATTGAAATGACTCAACCCTTTGAATGAGGAGAATGAATCAAAACCCCTCCTGGATTTATTACCCTGTAGTCCCTGAAGCTAGTAGGAGCTTTTGGGTTTTGTACTGTTTAAATTGGAGTGGCTGTCACTGCCTATGGCCTTTCAGCAGCTGCCACAGCCCCGGGACAAAGTCGCTCTTTCAGCCAAGAGGTTTTTCTGACAAACCTTTTCTTTCCACCTTTTTTTCCCCTTTCTCTTTCTTCTTTCTAATGAAAGAGATTTAAGGACTTTAAATTCAGTTGCCTATTATGTTGCTGACACAATTGACAGCGGGTTTAATTTGCAGCTAGAAGGCAAGCAGGAGAGCAAAAAGTTGTAATAAATGGCATTTTCTGTTTTAATGTATTCTGCCAGTGCATGACTAACATAAATTAACACAGGAGGCGGTACCTCCACCCCAGAAGGTAACGATCCAGTTTCCCTGGAGCCACGGAGCCCCCCACACGTTACCACAGATAATTAAATACCGTTTGAATATCAAAGGAGAGCGAGGAGTGGTAGAGGTTTTCCTTCACTTCTGGATGAACTTCCTTCTCCCACTTCTCCGTGACCTCCAGCCTCAGGATGTTTCCAAAATAGCTTTTGATTTTCCCCTAAATGTTGAATGTAGGAAGGAAACATGCAGCTCAGGTAAAGCAGCTCACTGTGTTCTGCTCCATCGGCATCTGTGCAAGGCTCACACGTGGGGCACGGAAAGGTACACAGAGGCAAAGGTCTTGCTCCAGACCCCGTCAGTCTACACAGGATCTTGGGAAAAATTAGGAGCTGGGCTGTGAGGGGGGAAAGGTACTCCCAAATCAAGGCAGAATCATTCTCCTGGCAGGGAAATATTGTGTCAGCTGTTTGACTGCTTGATTGCAAAGTCCTCTAGCATGTATAATGCACAAGGTCAGGATTAAAGATCAAACCGGTCCTTTCTGGTGGTACGGCCCCATGAGTAAGTGGCAGCACTATTCAGTCCTGGCCGATAAATCAGTCTTGTTGCTGGTGAAACAAAACACTCCCTCACCAGCATGATGGAGCAATACCAATATTACTCAGCTGGGTACCTTGAGCTCACCTTGTGCAGTGCCCTGTTTCAGAAACGGTTTGCAAGAAAATGTCTGAGCCCAGCAAAGAACTAGGAAAGCGCGTAGTCTTACACAGGGTCCCAGCCAAGGACAGCAGAAAGACAACGGCAGAAGGGGCTTCTTAGGCGAAACCGAACCATGGGGATGTTCTCTGGCAGGGACATGCCCGAAGTTGCCTGCCTATAGCAAACCTCAGAAGTGCTGGAGGAGATTGCCAGCTCTGAAGGCGGCAGCTAAAATACATTTACACCTAGCATTGCACTGCATCCAGTCTGATGAAGCCCAGCTATGACCTTTTAGTAAGGTTCTGCCATACTGTACAGGTCTGGTACAGTCCCTTGGGCTCTGTGATCATCTAGATGCAGGCCCATGGCCCGTTTCAGCCCCTGAATCGGTGTTCAGGACTTTTTTACTTTTGATGAAAGGCCATTCTGTGTGGTGCTGGCAGGATTTGGCACCTGGTGGGGCTAGAAACCATGATGCAGCCATCCAAGACGTCTGCGCGGGAGGCTGGGGCTCCCATGTCTTCCCTGGGGGGCACATGGGGACAAGGTCAAAATGCTCACCTTTGCAGAAGCGATGTAGTCAGTTTTCAGTTTATCCCAATCAGCTGGTGCTAACAGCAGGGACAGGTTTTCTGTCTTAACTTCTGGTTTGAGATCAGGGTGACCCAGAAAGAGTTCACTGGAAAAATTTAAACGAACAAATTATATTGCCTCAGAGGGTGAGTAAACTGATGGAATATTCATGTGGCATGAGCTACATAATTATTAAGCCGTGAGAAATACACTTAAAGCTTAAATTGCAATGCTTGTTTTCAAGCTTTAACAAGAAAATCTTTCCTCACTATTCAAAATCCTAATTATTCAAAATCAAAATGATCTAAGGTTCCAGCCCACCTTAGAAATCATGAGACTTCTGAGTTGTTTGGACATGAAAAGTGCTATGAGAATTTACTTTTTAAAATAAACAACCTGAATCTGATTCATTTGACTACAAGCTTGTGCAATGCCTTTCAGGGTAATTCCTGTAGCAGCGTGCTGCTTTGGAGCTAGCTGATCTCCTTGGCTCCTCTCTGGTGTCACATCACGGCTTATGTCAGCACGTTATTTTCCTTTGTGCATTAACCCTAGCAAGGGGAGGTGGCAGGCAGGGCAGCCCCTGGAAGACATTCCCGTGCCTGGGCCATGGCAGCATCACGGTTCCTCTGCAGATGGAAGCAGTGGGTGGACGTGCAGCCACAGATACCGACTCCAAAGTGTGCTCAGCTGACACATGACTTTACCACTCACTTTCCTCTGGATTGCTGTGTAACCAGGCCAGCTGATAGGGAAGCAGGGAAAGGAATGGAGTGCTTGTGTTTCTGCCTCTGGGGTGAGGAACCTGTTACTGGCCTGTACAATTGAATATGCTACCCTTGCAATCTGCCACGGACTGCAGAGGTATTGTGTCTTTCAGGGTGATGAAGATGGAGAGGAGGAAGACAAAGAAAACATTCATGCCCTTGATGAATGTAGGATATAAGTTACAAGCAGTCACTTGGTTAGCAGGGAATACAGCTGCAACGTCCTACACACAGCGTGCTCATTTGCCCAACAACGGAAAAGGGTTCCCACTGCCAAACCAGTGCTAAGCCTATGGTTAGGTTTGAATCCAAGTGAGGATAGTGCTGTACAGGGCCAGGCTGGTGCCGAGTGACTGCTCAGCAGAAGAAAAGCTCAGCCTGCCGATAGTGTCCCGGAGTCAATGTTCCTGCAGCCATGGTTCAGATTTCCTGGAGAGGTACATCTGCACATGTGGAGCATTGCACAGCCCAGCTGCTGCAGGAGTCTGCTGCTCATTAAAAAAGACACCACATTTAATTACAAACTCTCCACCATGACTGAAAGGACTGGCTCAAATATATACTCAGGGAGCTTGTTCCCCTATCTTTCTTTTTTTCGATTTGTTTGAATTGTAGCATAATGAGTTTGGGTCAGAAAATTTCTTCTTTTTTGGGATGGGTCCCAAGAGAGGCCGAAGCTCTTTCAGAATGGGAAAATCAAATGGCAACAACTCAACCCAGCAAGGCGATTGCAAGCAGTGCCCAATAACAGCTGCAAGCTCAATAAGCTCTTTGACAACAAGTTAGAGAAATTTGATGGGGGCTTTTCTTCGGTGCAGAACCTGGCTGCTGAAGCTCATTTCTTCCCCCCTCTCCTGCAATTCTGTATTGTATACAATGTACTGCAAATGCAGTACACAGTGCCCAGGGGCTGGGGACAGGCAGGGATTGCCCTCCAGATGAGGCTGGCAGGGACACCTGAGGAAGAAGGGCAATGGGTGGGAGTGTCATTCCCATACCATTCTTGCCATAACACTGGACAGCCACTGCCATGATGCTGAGGGGTTTACACGCACATGGTCATGGTCACCACACTGCAAATGGGGTTTTAGGAGCAACTGGACAAGGTCACAGAAGAAATCTGTTGAGGGCTGTGCAAAACAAAGACCATCTGTGGTGCAAATGATCCTGACCCAAAAGCCACCCCAGGCTAGGAATGCTCTGGGGAAGCGTTGCTGCTGCACGGTTTGCTCCACCACTGCCCCCTCCCTGCCCATTTCTACCCACCATCTGCCCAGTGTCGATACTCCTGCCTTCACTCCTCCTTTTGTTTGTTTGAAGGGTGCCGGTTGGTTTGTGTTCCTCCCATCCTTGGACATCTGGTTCAGGCCATTCCTAGAGACCAGCTACTAGGGCAGGCACAATTTCGCTTTGATATGGCTGGTTTTATGTGCTTATTACTAGACCCATCTCCTGTAGATGTTGCCTCTCTTCTCCTTCCCACCTCACTGTGTATTTCTGTTGGCTTTTAGTGTGGGAGCCATTTGGGGCTGGGGTGACAGGTTGTGGTCTAGGCCAGAGAACAGCTGAGGACACTGATGCTCATTGCCTGGACCTTCCACAGGTGCCTGTCTTGGATTTCTCCTTCAGATGTAAAAGGAGGCAATGTCCAGCAGCACAGGTTTTACTGCTGTTGCAAACAATTCCTGTCTTTACTCCTACACACTCAGGATGCCCTGGGGATGGTATTGATATGACTGAACAGCTCCTAGAATATTTTAGTCACCCCTGAATTGCAGGGAGCTTTAAGACGTCCTAAAACCCACGGACCTCTCATTCAACTAGCAGACTTGTCCACAGCAGATCCTTTGTGTTAATGTGGCTAATTCCACGTGGTCATGTCTTGGCATGTCCTTGAGATGACTGACCCCTGAGCATGGGGAGGAAAGTGACCTGTTACCACATGCATCACATTTTTAATTGAACAGGGAGAGGGCAGGGCTTCCCTCCAGGTCCCTCCCCATGCCTGGAAAAGTCACTGATCAGCTGCTGGACCTTGCGAAATATTTGCAGAAAGGGAGAAGGTTTATCAGAGCTGCAAGGAGAGCTTGCTGGCAAGTGAGAACCGCAAGTGGGAGAGGGAGGGCAAAACTGGGTAATTTTGATCTGTGAAAAGCAGCAAGTGCTTTATCCACAAACCTTTGTCCCCACCGATTAATAAATCAGCCTTTGTGCTCTACTGTAGAAGTGACTGTGTCTCTCTCACTCACTCAGAAAACTGAAGATGACTCAGTGCTTTTGAAGCACCCCATGGCCCTGCCGCTCTGCGGAGGAGGCTGAGGCCGTGTGGCAAGGGCAGCAGCTTACCTGCGGTAGACGTTGGCCACCCAGTCGAGCAAGGTATAGAGCTCGTTGAATTCCAGCGGTCTCCGGGAGAGATCTTGCAAGTGTGAGGCAATGGCCTTGTGAAAAGCCTCCACATACACGTCACACACCTGGTACTCCTCTGGATAACACTTTTTTACTGATAACTTGATTTTCAGTAAGTCTTCACTCAGGCATTTCTGGAGGAAGCCTAAGTGGAGATCAAGCCAAGAACTCTCCTCTTCCTTTGACGCCATGGGTACTCGCAGGACTCTTTTTCTAGCGCTCTCGTTGATAGCTTCCTTCCACTCCTCCCTCCACTTTCGGGGTGTGCCGAGCAAGTCTGACCCAGGACCAGCAGCGTTGCCTGTATTAGGATGAGCTGCTTCTTCACGGGCAATTAAAGTCACCAGCGAGGTCAACGTGGCATTCTCTACAGTGGGATGCTCCAGTGTTCCCACCACAATGGACTGGATCATGTTCGTGATGGAGTTATAAAGCAAATCCACATCCTTGGATTTCCGTACAAGCTCCTGGGGGTTATCTTTGTATTTCTCAGCATCCCGTTCAGTGATGGTCTCATCTTCCAAGTACTTGATATTTGCAAATGCTTCCAAAAGTTGCCCTTTCTGAATAAGTTCATTGATTTCCATTACTGCAGAAAGAAGCGGGGAAGAGGTTGGGACAAAGCAGGCATTAGGTGATTGGCAGGTTGGTAACAGGACAAGATGCCCCACAGGGAGGCTTGCAGGACCGCTGAGTAGTCATGTCCCAGCAGTGCCTCTGAGACTGACCCCCCTGATCCCTCCAGCTCCTGTTCAACACAGGAGAGGATAGCAGTGGAAATGCAAGCACTGCAAAGTGAGCCACATCTCTAAACTTCTGGTTTCAGAGGTAAGAAATATCAAAAAACCTGATCATAGCCCAGCAGGAAAACCTCAAGCAATGGCTAACGAGGCTGCACAGAGGGACACTGGGGTCTCAGGCTGCATAAAACCGCCACTGGCTCTGCCCCTCTCAGTATGGAGCTGAAGTGGGACCGGCAGTGGGGACAGTTTGGGATGTACCCTACTGGCAGGATTTCCCTTAGCACGGATGCCCTTGCTTCCCAGCACACCAGCGTTCCCAGCATAGCTCTGCTGCCGAACTGGCCATGGTGGTGCAGCTCACTGGCATCTCTGGCCAGAGGGCATTTCAGCATGTTGCCCAACAAGGCAGGGAGAGCATCCAGAGGTCTGGCTGGAGGCAGCACAGCAGGACAGACCCCTTCAGGCCTTTTGAGCTCTCAGGTCAAACATCTGACTAGATCATAGAATCACAGAATCATAGAATCATTTAGGTTGGAAAAGATCTTTAAGATCATCAAGACTGAAGATCATCAAGACTGACTGTAAACCTAACACTGGCCCAATCCACCACTAAACCATGTCCCTAAAACGTGCATTAAGTATTTGATTCCTGTCTGCAAAAGGAATTTCAATTAAAATAAACAGATTAATAAAATTAAAATTTGGCTGAACAAAATTTGTGAGCTAGCCTCTCTCTTCTGCCCATAACTTTTCCATATGCATTTAGGTACCGTGGGCTAACAAAAGCCTAGTTCTGTTCTACTGAAATATTAGTCAAGCTAAAATAAAGGGTCATGGATCTTTCCAATAATTTTCAGAGCAAGAAAAAGATTTTGCCAAAATATAGTTTGCTTACTGGGCAGGAGAAAAGGAAAGAAGTATAAAATATCACCAAGACCAGGCAACTTATTCCTGAGAGGAAGGTTCTACAACCCTGTGTTAAATAGTAGACTTTTTATTTCTAAAATACTTTGGTAACTTCAGCTATCTCCAGTGCTGCCTACCCAGGCAGGCAGGCAGAGCCGTGACATCTTGTCATTTTCAGCTTTTACAACAGCCTAGAGCAGACAAGTCTACCCTCAACCGTTATACTTTCATTTCTGCTCAGCTCACACAAGTGCTTGTAAAACAAGCACAGCACACCCCCATAAACTGTCCCGAAGACAGTTTGGAAGCACACCACCATTTGCTTAAAGACTCATTAGCCTAATGAATCAATTTAGAAATTCTATAGATATTTAATTCAAGGTATCAAATAATATAAAAACCTTTTTGTAGAAACTACTTTGGAAAATACCAACATATACAAGCCATCATAATCCTGTGGTCATGTCTGCCCCCAGCCTACCCACCAGCATGTCCTCCAGAGATACCAAGGCCCTGGGGCGGTGGGGTACTGGCTTGAGGATGCTCCTGATACATTTTTGGGAACATTCTCAGTTCAAATGTAACCTTGGGCAAACCCTGGGCTTCCCTTCTGTCTTGATTTTGTGCATTATCAAGTTTTCCTAAGACACATGCCAACTAATGTCACAGCTAAACTGGCTTCTGCATTTCTGAGGACTAAGCAAAATAATGCTAATGCAAACTGCAGACGCTGTTGCTGGTGATTTGTGTTATGAGAACTCCTTGAGACATAGGGACCAAGGTAGCAAGCCAGAGACTGGCCCATCCATGGCTGGCCACCCTTTGCAGCCTGTGCCTGCAAGAGCAAATGGCCTCTAAAAGATGCTTCTTACCTATTCCAGGCATTTGGGAGATATTCTGTAAATGCTTGTGGTCCCCAGCCTCCCCTCAACCAAAAAGTGGGACTTCTGGAGGACCAGAAGCCACAGCTTCTCAGCTCTGCAGTTACTGCAATAACACTTTGGCTGGGGAGCAAGGAGATAGTGCTCTGGGATGGTGCTCTTGGGGTCCCAGCAATAAGAAATGGAGAAACATCAAAGTATGCCAGGTGTATGAAGTTCAGCTGTGGGGTGGTTCAGGGTTGGGTGACCTGGCTGTTCACCACCCGTATATAAAGCTACAGTCAGGTGCCAGGCACTGCCTCTCACCAGTGACATTTGTTCTCCAAGCAGTGAGCACTGCTGTCCCTGGACAGTTTGAGGAGCTGTGTGCATTGGAGGGGTATCCAGATCCGTGGGTGCTTTCTCCTGGTGCTCAGGTCTCACATGGGTTTTCCCCACCTCCTTTGCTTTTGACTACCACTACCAGTACTGGCTGGTGTTGGCTGAGGCTGGGTGAAAGTCACCAAATACTGTTACCTCCAACGTGGCTGAGGTCTACTGAGTTCCCATTTCTTTTTCAAAGCCTTGCTGGTGGAAGAGCCACTGCCTATTTGCCATGTGTAGGAGGAGATCCAAGAGCACTGTTAGCTTTTAAGAGGCCCTGGGAAGCTCTTACCATCTCTAGCATCCTAACAGATGCTCTAAACAGGAGATCCCACTGGGATACTGGGCATAAGGCAAATATTAAAGGGGAGAAGGGAAAGGGTATTATTTAGGTATATGTGGCCACAGCTGCTGGGACATACATATACAAAACAATACCAAAAAATTAGAGAGCACTCAAAGCAGGTATGAAGGATTGGCTCATAGCCCATGATTGATGCCCTTGGGCTTGTCTGCACACAGATTTTATATTTGATGGTATTTTATACCATATGCACCAAATCATCTGTGCAGCATGACAGTACCTGTATGAAATATGCTAAATAATCCAGCTATTGATGCAGCATAAAATGCATAGAGTTCCGAGTGCCTATATGGAGCTACATTTGCCTCTGCACTCAGAGGGGAGGGAGATTGTGCCAGTTAACTTAGCCTTTTCTAGATAAATTAATATAAAACCCGTGTTTGCACAAATGCTTGCAGTGAGAGACTAAAGGAATACATTCTGTTCTGTTTATCAAAATAAGAAAACACCATTTAATCACCATCTAGGATAATTATTCAGGGAGGTGATATTGGGTGCTAAATGGATCTTTAATTTAGCAATACAAGATCAGCCAGCTGGTAGTTGAAGGAAGACAATTGAAAGGCAATTAACCATTATGCAGCTTAATGGTGCACATGGTAGAGTCTCCGTCGCTTACCATATTTATCTCAGGATGGGATGTGTTTCTGACAGAGCTGCTCTGATCTAGGCCAATCATGAGTTATTGGGCACAGGATGAGCCTTATTCATGCAATTCCTTAGCTTGTTTATTGCAGGAGGTGAAAAGGGTTTATGGTAACATTTCCTGTTGCTCCTCATCTATAACCTTTTGAGAACAGACTAGCAAAGTTTATGGGATGGGCTCAGATCCAGTTTACCAGCCTCACAACACACAAGTGCAAAGCAGTAAATAACTTCATGTCACAGCGGAGTGCATTATAGTGGTGAGGCAATGTCAGCCCTTCTATGTGATCCCCATGACACCCTATGCAGTAAATCAAGAATTTCTTTTAGAAATTTAGACTGAAAAAAGCTCAAGCCACATTGACCCATCTCAGTCGATCTCCTGGTGGATGCATTGTAGTACCTCTGCCCTGAGAAAGCAGAAAAGAATGGTGCTCAAACCAAGATCTAAGTCATTGCAGTCTGCCCACACTTGGGGAAAGGTGAGAGTTATGCCTAAGGTAGTGATTACAATTTGCCTAAGTCCTATCTATATAATGCTGACAAAACACACAAGAGAAACATGTCTCAAGAAAACAAACTGAACAAATACTTGCATCACCACTGCGGTGAGAAGAATAGGTGGGAAGTCAGTGCGAGAGTGAAATGTATCTGTGGAAGTCTCTTTGCAGTACAGTCCAAGATTAGGAACCAAGGTGGATGTGCCAAACCAGCTCACATCCAAACCACCTTTTTTTGCCCCCCCATCAAGGCCTTGCAGCACCTACAGAGTACTGTGGGGACCATAGGTCTGAGAGCTGAAGAGCAGAAATTGTCCAGAAGCACAACACAGGCAATGGTGTAGGAATAGCCCACACGGCACTTCTAGATGTTGTCAGATCAGCAGTTCCCAAACCTTGATTTGGCGATTGATATGTATGATGAGCGTTACATCTGCTGCTGGTATGTGAGCTGACAGGTTGGTGAGTTGCTGATACAGTTAAACTAACACAGTGGAGGCCACAGAGCAGCCTGTTCAGTGACAGGTGACCTGCCCAGGCTGGCCAGGTAACACCCCAATCAGTCTCTGCAAGGGGTGACAGTTATCTCTGCCCCCTAACAGGATGCCTAGTTTTTAGCACCTCTGTTGGGCCCAAGAATTGCAAAGTGTAAGTTACCTGAAGGTCACATACATGCTGCAAAGCAAATTACACTGGTGGTTTTGCTTCTTACCTGAAAGAGGTTTTCCTTGGATGGACTCTGCTTCTATCTTCTCACCAATATCCTCCACACCATTACAGACTGTGTTTTTTTTCTCATCGTAGCTCTTAGACAATCGCAAAGAAAGTCGTTTTCCTTTCCAAGTGCCAGTACCTTCCTTTCCTTTCTCTTTGTTCAAACTTTGTTTTGATTTCCGGATGCTTAACATTGTTTTAATACCTCTTTCAAAGAACCCACTGTCCCTGCTGTGAAAAGCTGGGCTGCTCAGCTCTGTCTTTTCCTCCCCTGCACCGTTCATCGGAGAGGCTGGTTCTGAGGTCATGCTCCTTGAGTGTAAGTCCATATTTCTATTCACCTTGTCTTTCAACAAGGGCTTTTCCAAACAGGTTGATGGTAACTGCAGAAATGCACAAACCAGCAGAATTAGGTAAAACGCTCATAACAGGGTAGTACTGTGCCTCTGAAGTCAGCCCCAGACTGAAAATCCAGCCCATCCCTTTCCTGCGCCTGATACAAGGACCGAGGAAGTTGTTGTAGCCTGTAGGGACTGAAAAACTCTCTACCCACAGACACCAGGCGCTGCCCGGTTTCTAGCTCTGGAAAGCTCTACTTCACTCCATAAATCAGGCAAGTGGCAGCTATTTCTCCAGCACAGAGGAATCACTAAACATCAGAGGTGCTGAAATCTGTGTAAATGTACCATTTTGGTTGGTAACAAGGTACTTTCCATTCTAGGTGGATTTCCAGCCACATAAGGATAACCCTTCCTGAGGTGTTGCCACATTCTGATGTGGATACAGCAGGGCTGGGTTGTGGTGCTGCTTCTGCTCTGCTCAAGCCCTGCCCTGCTGCTGCTGGAAGGTGGCCCAGGGTAAGTGGTCCCTGGTGGGTGGCTGAGCTCTGCTCTAGCCCCTTCAAACCCACAGCAATCTCTGCGCTCTGGATCGTCATGGTTACAGTGCAGGAGGCTCTGCGATGCAGTAAGGGTTCACATCGCTCATCCTGCCTCGGAGCACTGCATCCTGGCACGCTGGGATTGAGCATCTCAAGGGCCAAGCAAGCCCCTGTGTGAGCTGCAGGGATGCTGCAGGGGATTTCAGATTTCAACAGAAGGGCTCCTGTCAGTGCTGCTGGGCTGTAGTCACACCCCCTGCACTTGCCCAACTCCTGCCCTGCTGCAGACAGACTGGCTCCCCCATGCCCACCCTGATGACTGGCCCAAGTGCTTGGGAAGGGGGAAGAGAGAGGTTTTGCCTTCCCTCCCTTGCAAAGGGCTCCCACAGATCACCAGCTAACACAGCCTGCTCACAGGGACTTGCAGAGCTCTGAGGATGGGAAACGCCACTTTCCCCCCCAGCAGGCTCAAGGCAGCTCAGTGATCAATTTAAATCAACTATTGCTTGAGGTCACCCAGGAACTGCCTGTCTCGGGTCTCTCCAGCTCACAGGAGCCAGAGATTGAAACACTATTGCAGCGAACAGATATCTTGGGACTCTGGAAATAGACCTCATCCTTGCCTGATTGGAGTTTGGCCGGAGTTTTGCTCCCTTGGGAATGGCTGTTTCACAGGCTATAAACTGCAGGGACAGCATCTTCCCGTAGGTTTGCTGAGCTGCTCGCGCAGTGGGGCTCAGACCCTGCGTCACAGCCTCGCAGGGGAATATTTAATCATTCACTGCCTTGCGCAGGAGCTCACCCCACCACAGCCCTTAAAGAGGGTGGGAGGGAGAGGAGGGCACTCCATTTTCCAGGGATTTCAGTAGGGAGGGGGCTGAGTCCCTAGCTCAAACCCCGCGTGGGGGCTCTGTGGCCAGAGCACAGCGGCAACCCTCGAAGGGGCGAGCTGTGAGGTGGAGGGAGCCAAGGAAGGATGGCCCCAAGACCCGAGCCCATGGGCAGGGAAAAAAAAGGGATATGCACCCAGTACTGACCAAACCAATCCTTTCTGCGGAGAGCTGGGATAACACAGGTGTGATCCACAGAAACTAGAGCAGCTCCATGCCGCAGGAAATCCCAGGGAGATGCAGTGGCAGGTGGGCAGCTCTGCAGGGCAGGGGTCCGGGGGAACTCTCCCGCCTCAGCTGACTGGAGCACTGTCCGAGGGGCTTCCTCTGGGAATGGCGTCATCCTCCATCCTCCCTTGCCCTCTGGAAAATGGCTGTTAGAAGCAGAAAAAAAGGCTTGTCCCCACCTGCCCGAGACGTCCAGCACCTTCACCTGTTTGCTTCCCAGCAGAGACTCCTGCAGTGTTTCACTTTCACTATGTCCACCAGTTAAAAGGAAGGGAGAGGCGGGGGAGAAATGCTGAATGCACTCAAGGTGTCCAAGGTTAATTATTTACTCTACAGACAGAGGTGGGCGAGACCCCTCCGCCAGTCCAGAGCAGCTGGGGGAAGAAGAATTTCAGCACTCGGTCCTGCCCCAGAAGAGACAAAACCCCGTGGTGTTGGGGTGGGGGGGTCAGAAACAGCCCCAGATCTGCCACCTGGGAACAGCTGCTCTTCACCCCCATCTGCCCTGTTTCCAGAGGTCACGGGTAGCCAGGTCCCAGTAATGATTGCCAGGCATGGGTGATAGACAGGGAGCACTGTGCCCTGCGGTTATATGTTTATGTATTCACCTCCCTGCCCCTTGCTTTGCCCCAGCGGCACATGTTTCTATGGGGATGCTGGCCCTGGGTCCCTCCATCCCCAGGGCATTTGAGCACCTTGAAGGGAACTCAAAGCAGAGGAGCAAATAGGGTCTAGAAGGTTTAAGGGACATTAAACGCAGTCACTTGGCTTTGTCACTAAGTGGTGTAAGTGATCGACCCCTGGGGAGCCTGCAGTGCCCGGACAGAGGGATTCTGTCTGAATATGAGGAAGAACTTCTTTACTTTGAAGGTGACAGGGCACAGGAACAGGCTGCCCAGAGAGGCTGGGGGGACAGGGGTGGGTGGGTGTCTCCTTCTCTGGAGATGTTGAAAACCCATCTGCATGTTATTCTTTTCAACCTGCGCTAGGAGAACCTGCTTTAGCAGGGGGTCGGACTAGATGATTGCCAGAGGTCCCTTCCAACCCTGACCATTTGTTGTGGATTGAGCCTGGTCAGATGCCAGGTGCCCACCAAAGCTGCTCTGACACTCCTGTCCTCAACCAGACAGGGGAGAGAAAATATGATGAAAGGCTCAGGGGTCGAGATGAGGACAGGCAGAACAGTCAGCAACTACCATCACGGGCAAAACAGACTCAACTTGGGGAAATTAGTTTAATTTATTACCTTTCAAATCAGAGTAGGAAAATGAGAACTTAAATCCAAAATGTAAGAACACATTCCCCCCACCCCTCCCTTCTTCCTGGGCTCAACTTCACTCCCAATTTCTCTACCTCCTCCCCACCTTGAACAGCCCAGGGGGACGGGAAATGGGGGTTATGGTCAGTTTACCACACATTGTCTCTTTACTCCTTCTTCCTCACACTCTTCCCTTGCTCCAGCATGGGATCCCTCCCACAGGAGGCAGTCCTCCATGAACTTCTCCAACATAAGTCCTTCTCACAGGCTGCAGTTCTGCACACGCTGCTCCAGCGTGGGTCCCTTCCACAGGGTGCAGTCCCTCAGGAACAGGCTGCTCCAGCCTAGGTCCTCCGTGGGGTCACAGGTCCTGCTGGCAAACCTGCTCCAACCTGGGCTCCACTCCTCACAGGTCCTGCCAGGAGCCTGCTCCAGCACAGGCTTCCCATGAGCCACAGCCTCCTCCAGGTGCATCCAGCTGTTCTAATGTAGGGTTCTCCCTAGGCTGCAGGTGGGTATCTGCTCCACTATTAACCTCCATGTGTTGTAGGGGCACAGCCTGCTTCATCATGGTCTTCACCACAGGTTGTAGGGGAATCTCTGATTCAGTACCCAGAGCACCTCCTCCCTCTCCTTCACTGACCTGGGTGTCTGCAGAGCTGTTGCTCTCATATATTCTTACTCCCCTCTTCCAGTGCAATTCTTGCACAGTTGTTTTTTTTTTTCCTTTTCTTTATGATCTCCCAGAGGTGCTACCACCATCACTGACAGGCTCAGAGTTGGCTAGTGGCGGCTCCGTCTTGGACCTGGTTAGCATTGGCTCCACTGAGCATGGGGGAAGGTTCTAGCAGCTTTTTACAGCCCCTGTAGCCCTGCTGCTTCCAAAACCTTGCCACACAAACCTACTGCACCATTCTGTGACTCTGTGGAGCAAACCAGGCTATCCAGCTGGGCACACTGGGCAGTCCCAGGTGGCCAAGGCCCTGGTGCAAAGCAAGAGAGATAAATCAGGAGGTGCCACCATGCCATGGGCAATGGGCGCTTCTTGGCTTTAGGACCCTGCCAGCACATCAGCTGCCAATGTGATAGATAACCCAATCAGGGTTGAGTGAGGGACTGATGCAATAAAGTCCTGTGGAATTTGGACTTTGTGCCGCACAGGGGAGAACAGATAAACTCATAACGTCCCTACAGCTGAGAGAGGCTGTGTGTCCAGCTGATGGAAAGTGTGTGGGGTGGGAATAATTGTGATCAACCAAACCGGGAGGAGTGGCAGCATGGACTGGTGGGAAGGTGGCCTGAAGGCTCTCCCAGCCAGGCAGCCCAGTGCTGAGCTTTTCACCGTTGGGCTCTTCAAAACCACATTTAAGCCAGAGACAGCTCTGCTGTGCTGGGGAAAACTGCAACGGGTAACGCTTCTGTCACTCTGGCAGGGTGACAATGGGGAAAAAGGGAAGGAGCTATTTACTCAGGCTCATGCTGAGGTGCGGAAAATCCCTTTAGACACGAAGTCCAACTAAGCTGCTTTCCATCCCGGTCAGTAATTGCCTCCCCTGTCAGGCATTTGCAGGGTGTTGGTTTGTACAGACAGGGTTGCTACCACTGTGGTGCAGCCAGAGCAGGTGGCAGGTCTTGCACAGATGGGGTCTGATCTGGACCTCCCTGGGAGCTGCCAGCTACCCCAAAACACAGTTAACACCAGTGTCTACTGGCATGCTAATAAACACAATGCCGGGGGAGCTCTGCACCCCACAGTTTGGTCACCTCTCTCCCCGCAGCTCTTTCCAGTGCTTTCTTCCAGCACCAGCTTTCAGGGAGCACGCCTGCTCCTGGAAATGCCATCAAGGCAATGCTGATTCCAGGAGTCTGGCCCCAGAAGGCCACGAGAATTTAAAAAATTACTATGTTCTGCAGTTGTTTACCATTTTCCTTGGCCTAGAAGGTCATAACCCTCAAGCTGGCTGAAAGGGTCAGGTCTTTTTTAAAAAGGAAACCTAAGGGTCCTCTTAGTCCAGCAAGTGTCTTCAAAAAAAAAACCAACACAACAACCCAACAGCTAACCACACTGTGGTGAAGTTCAATAAAACGGTGAAGCTGGGTGATGCTATGATACATCTACAGCTTCCTACTCTCTATAGCCCCTGAAAAGTCTTCAGGAAGCCCTGGTCCCTCACATGCCACCGCTACCAGCCCTGCACTATTAGGTGTATGTTTTCTCAGCAGTATCACAGTGGAGCTAGTGAGTGTTCAGAGAACTTTGCACTAAAAAGTTCATTGTCCTTACTGCTGTGGGCACCACGTGGGCACCACTCTATTCCCCATGAGCTGTGGGGCACCCAAATCAGCCCTGACAGGAATCACAGGCTCATGATGCTCTTCCATCCCTCCCAACCACCAGGAAGGCACAGCCCTCTGATGCTAAACTCACAGCCGTGCTCTTAATTTGAAGTGGATGAGTGAACTGGAGAGAAAAGCCAGTTGTTGCAAGGTGGCCTCCAAGGGTTTTCCCCCTGCAATTCTTTGGATTGCTTCCTGCTCAGCCTTTGCTAATCCACCCACTGACGCAGCAGCAGCCGCACAGCATCCTGACTGCGCTGCACAGTTGTTCGTGGAGTTTTCCATACAGTTGTTTAGTCCTGCTGTCACAGAAACACGTTCCTGAAAAGATCTGTCCATCTGGAGGAAACCTCGTGAAATTGCCTTCCACCCAGCAGCACCAGCTTAATTGCCTTTTGGGTCCCCAGGCACAGCTGTGAGAACAGATTAATCACTGTGCGGGGCTTCAAATATCAATGCTTTCAATCCGAGCTAGTAGCAGGCTGGTGGACCAGGCTAACCTTGGACCTTCCCACCAGGACAACTCAACCAGGGAGAAGAAAACAGAAAAGGAGGCAAAAATGGGTTGAGAAATCACAAGTAAGAGAGAACCTAGCAAATCCAGGTGAAAGCATCAGTGCCTCAGAGCTGTGGTCAGGGATCCCATGGCAAGTGGCTGCTGCAATTTAGCAGCCAATTTTTGCAAGTTATATTCTATGAGAAATTTGCAGCCTGGGTTTAATGGGAAACCAGGATTGTTCTCAGATGCCTGGCTGTGTGACCTCGGCTCCTTTTTCAGGCTACACTTTGTCATGCAGCACTGTCAAAGTGCTTTCACTCTATGTTTTGAGGGGTAGCCAAGTTACTGATAGATGCTAATGGTGAGGAGCTGCTGATGTCCAGATGGTGAGCTGATGGGGATACAGAGGTGCTGACAGAGACCCAGGCATGAGGTAAGGATTAGAGAACAATGTACAAGCTTGGTGTCCCTAAATACATGGATATTTGTGGAAATTTTGGTAGAGGGCTAGAGCTAGGCCAGGAATGGGCAGAACTGAGGCTTCCACCTCACAGGCTTTCAAACACATATGGCTTTCCCCACAAAGCAGCAAAAAGTGACAGCCTCAGAGCCTCGGGGGTTTCCATGGTGACCAGCCCCATTCCCCATCCATTATGTTCAGTTTGAGAGGAAAAGGATTCTTCTTTTTTCTCTTCTTGCAGCAAATTCATCCTCAAGTCCAGCACAGCTCGCCGTGTGCTCTCACACTGTTGCCACCCCCTCCCAGGGTGGGACTGTCCCTGCCTGCTCACTCTCAGGGCCCAGTCCACAGCAGAAGAGAAATACCTGGAGATGTCCCCCCTGGATTCTGCCGCAGAACCACTTGCCATGGCCCACATGGGGCAGGGCCCCCTCCAGCCTTTGCCACGTTGATGCCCACTAGCTTGCAAGCAGAGCCCTTAGTACATGCCCTGCCTCAGCAGTGCTCACAGGAACAAAAAAACACTAAAAGCACCCTGAGGTGCAAAGCCAGCTCCTCCTCAAATGCTGGTTTATCTTGTCTTCCAGCACAGCTCATATCAGAACTCAGGAGTGTAGCTGGGGTGAAATGTCAATGACAATGCAAGTGATGCTCCTCAAAAGAAAGTTTTTCCATTGGTGTTTATTAGAAGAGAAGGGTCTGGTAAGTGCAAGAAGTATGGTCACTTCATTGCAACCTGCCCAGCTGAAAGAAGGGACTGACTGAAAATGCAGGAATCTCCCATGTGTTGGTGTTTCCCCCGAAAGCAGGATTAACATAGTTCTTTTTACCCTTGATGTGTTCTGAGCCTTGCAGCAGCGAAGTCCCCCCATGAACAAGCATGCTTCTCCACATGGCTTTTGCAAAAAGTTTTGTCAAGGAAATGAACAGCCCAAATCTGCAGGGATGTTGCTGGCCAACAGCTTCTTAGTGCTCTGCACCCACTGACCTCCGTGAGGCTTTCACACAGCCGCTTTGCCTCCTGACCCTTTTGAATATGTAGTTTTCTGTTTATTTGCTCCCTCTTCCCTCCTCTGTGCTTGTTACTCATATTTGTCTTCCTGCTTATCTCTTTTCTTGCATCCAAGGCTCATGGGACATGACAAAAGGCTCCAGATGTGTGGTGCTCCTTGGTGGGGGTGAGGGGCAGGGAGAGAGAGTGGCTGGGGGGGTCCTGCCATCCACTCTGCAGCCCCAAGGTTTTAAGTGCCGGGAGTAAAATACTTTGCTGAGGTCACAGGGGAATATTACTCTCATGCACTTGCAGAAAGCCACGCTGGATCCCTGCTCCCAGTCTCGGCAGTCCAACTGGCACAGCCTTGGCGGGGTGTGCTGTGACCCACTCCCTTTCTGCAGCTTCCACTCACCCCTTGGTGGGGCTAAAATTTCAGCCTGCATGGGTGGAGGGAGCCCCAGAGCTTCATTGATTTATTGCAGCAGAGGAACCAGCCTGATATTTTTAACAGCATCGTAAGTGATGGATGAGGCAAAGTCATGCTCAGGGGCTGCATGTGCCCATGCAGCTATTGCCTCCTGGGGGGTGGTTTGGAGTGAAATGAGATATATCGATTATACTGCAATATTTTGCTTCCTGTTTTTAGGGTGTAGGGGAAGGTGAGGGAGGGTTGAGCCTTAAGCTGAAACATCCCTTTACATGGAAGAAGCAGGTTGTGATTTGGAGACTGACTTTTGCAGAGGGGATGCTGGCTGCTGGGCTTGAGTAGAAGCGTTTGGAAGATGTGTTTCTGCAAAGCACAAGAGTGTTGCCTGGGAGAGGAAGTTGCCCCAGATCCAGGGATGGGTGTGTGATGGGGTCCAACAGTGTTTCTGTGCAGCCATGGAAGGATAGCACTTGGATTAGCAAATATTACAGTGGGAAACAAACACACACGTGCTCATCTCATTGCAGAGGGGTCGGCCAGGAGGATTTTCCATGAGAGCTGCCACAGCTGCAGAAGCTCATCCTTGCTGCTTTTAAAAGATAAGGATCAAAGTTTCCCCCCCCACCCTCCTCCTTCCAGAAAAGGTCTGAAATAAGCCCATGTGAGCAGGATCTCTCATACTGGTTTTCTTCTTTTTTCGTATAATGAAAATGTTTCATCCTTTCAGCTAGACACCAGCCCTGGGTGCTATGCCGAAGCATGCCAGACCTGGCAAAAGTCCAACAGGCATGGTGCAGCTGGGAAACAGGCTTCCCCATTCATCTGGTTTTTGAGCTACAAATCCTGTGCTCATTGCTTGCAGCAACAGCTCCTCAAGCACATTTCACCAGCACAGCATGGACCAGCCCCTGCCAGCCCCAGTGCTGCGTGGTGCAGCTGGAGCTGGGGTGCATTGCCGTGTGCTCCCTGCAACCCTGGCTGCAGCTCTGCTCCTGGGGATGCTCAGCTGGTGCATCAGGGACATGCCATGGTGCTGTCTGCTGAGTGGTTCCTGCTGCTTGTTTTTCATTAGTGGTGAGGTGATGAGTAGATGGATGGTAATTGCTCTTCACACAAAAAAATAGTCCAGGTTGTGCACTCAGTAGCCCATTAATTCACAGCGAACATCAGCAAGGCCAGGGTGGAGTCCATCGCCCCAGTCCCTGGAGCAGCCTCAAGACTGAAATGTCACAGCTCACTGATTCAGAAAGAAGCTGCTGTCCTACCAAGCAGGGTGCCCTCATCCCATTCATCACAGGAGCTGCCAAACCAGACCTCAAAGAGCAGAAGCGCTTCGTGCATGACAGTGACTGCAGATTATCTGCATGACTGTGCTTCTGCTCTTAATTCTCCCCATGCTTGCCAAAACACCCACCTGACACCGTGGCTTTTCACTGTGGTGTGACTCCACGGGCTTCAGTGTGGTGGAGTCTGAGGTCCCCCAGCACAGGGGGGTAACCAGCCCCACCACCCGGAGATGGGGTATCACACTTAGCAGGGAGGGTGTCCCGTTGGAGGTGGCGGAGGGCTGATGGCTCCCCTGTGGCCAGCAGCCTGTGAGTGTGCATCAAGCCCTGCTGACCAATTCAAGTAGACTCCTCTGGCACTTAAATTAGGTGGCGAAGGGCAAACCACTTCTGGAGCAAAGGCACCTGCCTGCTGTGCCTGCCACCACAGCTAGATGTCTGCTGTTGAAAATGTGCCATTGAGGCTAAGGACTGAGCTGGGAGCTCAGCGCTGCTTCTGCTGCAGAGGACAGGGAGGTTGCTGTCGGCGGGAACTTGTCTTTCTCCATTGCAGAGGTTTGCTTTACTCCACCAGATTTTCCAGTCTCCAGTGCTCAAAAACTTTACCAAAGCCAGGTTAATATTTGTTTGCCACATTGCTGCAAGATACTGTCAAGCACAAGGACCTTGAGAAAAACCAGTGAGGCCTTGTAAGAAACTTCTTTGACCTCTTCTTCCTGGCTGAACTTTCTCCAGATTAATCCCAGGCTTGGTTTGAGGGACAAGGGAAAAGTGCAGGCTGGTTCTTACCTGTATACCACTATGAGTCCATGTCTTTCTTGCAATGCCAGAGGGTGCATGTATCACACTTTTGCATTGCCCACACCAGTGTGAGCTGTGGTGCCCACAGCAATGCCCCAGGGAAGAGGGAAGCAGCTCTTACTGAACACCTCCCTGAATGAATCCCGAATGTCCAACCTCTGGAAAGCTGATTTTTTCCTTACCTTCAGTGGCTGGGAAAAACTGAGAACTAGCACTTTATTTAATTATATATTTTTCTACTATTTTTTTTAAATGACTGTTTTTGAAGTTTCATTGAAGATGTTGTCACTGGAATCATTATATTTCTATAGAGATTATAATGACTCCTTTTGAAGAGTTAGTCTCAGTCAGTCAGTGCTTAATTCACATATCAATGACTCCATAAACCCTAAATCCATAAATCTGCTGAAACTGCGCTAATCTATTGTGCCAATGAATGCCTGCAGGGGCTCATTGGTGTGGAGGTAATTCGCTTAACAAGCTGCTGCCACAAGGACGGGTGGTCGGCAATGGCAGAGGGGCCTCATCCTTGCGAGGCAGCCCAAAGTTTTATAACTGAGCCACGGTCAGGGCGAGTGTCAGAGCCCGGTCACTCTCTTTGGTTGATTTACCCCAAACTATTTCATGTCCAAGCCATCAGTCTGACCCCCACAGTCTTTCCTGTCCTCTGTAGAGCTGTGCATCTTGTCTGTGCAGTGATGGTGGGGTGGTTGGACCTTTCTGGCAAGTCCACATCCAGCTGGTATGGAAGTCACGGTGTCACTTTGTTCAGAACGAGCTAGTGAAGCTGTAAGCTGGCTATTAAGCCACTGAAGGCAGTAGCTCCTAACCAGTTATTAGAGAGTTTGCAAACCCTTGCTGCTGCTGCAAAACACTGGACACCTCTTCTGGCTGACTGGAGTCTGCTTAATGACACTGTTGTTAACCAGTCCTAGGAGTCTGCCCTTTATTGTATTAAATGCTTAATCCCTACGCACAACTGGAGACCAGAAGAAAATGGTGCCAGACCTCCCCTGGAGCAGTGGGAGTGCGGGCAGCTGCTGAGGAGGTCGGTGGGAATGGCTCTGGCTCACACCCCGGGTGAATGTCACTGTTGAGCAAGTAGGGTGTAAGATTTGAGTATCCCTGACGCTCTCAGCCCCAAGAGGTGCCTGCCAGTCCTGTTCATCTGCAGCCCTTTACAAACGGACCAGTTCACTGGCAATTTTTTTTTTTTCTTTTTCAGTCCAAGCGGATTTATATAGCTGTGTTTTGAAACCTTTTAACGTGTGAGGCTATAATGGAGCCCTAATTGCAGTAGCATAACAGGTGCTGCTGTAAAAATGCCATTTTCTTTTTTGTAGAGTTTAATTTCATTTAAAGCGGTGACAGGGACACAATGAATCGCTCACATGCGCTGGCGGATTTTGCCCCTCCTCCCCGCGGCTCTTGCAGAAATGGGTGCAAGAGCAGTGTACGGCAGCACGTGTGCCTGCCGGAGAGGCTGGCCGTACCAGCTGGCTGTCGTGGTCCCACCAAGCCCCAGTTGCAGGGGCACAGGTGAAGCCTGCTTCAGTATGGGCACCCCCACGGGGACTGTCTTTTGGGGGCCATGGGCCACACCACTGTGAAACAGGGGCCACCTGCTTGTGGGGAGCACGGCCGCCGGCATTGCCCTCCTTGGCCACCCTCCATGGCCACCCTTCACCCACGGGCTCCTGTGCATCTCCCCCCACTGGGCAGCAGCAGCCAGGTGCCTCCAGCATTGCTCGGACAGCAAACACTCTGCGAACCGCTCGGCCATCCCCTGCCTCTGCATCCCCGGCCCTGGTTCTCCTCTAGCCAGCCACGGCTGCCCCTGGCACAGGGATTTCCCCCACCGATGCACAAAACCAGGCTCCGGTGCCTTTAAGAAAGCCTATATATCACATTTCCCTAGGGAAACAAAAAAAAAAAAACCAAACCAGAAGGCAAGCGGAGCAGATGTATTTCTGCAGTGCCAGGGCTGACTCCGTGCGTGTGTTGCGGGAAGCTGTGATGTATCTGGGGTGAAACGAGGCGAGGCTGCCTGGCGGTGTGCTCCCCCTCGCCCCAGCGCTTGTGCCACGGGGGGCAGAGCTGCCATTGGGGTGTGTGGGAGTCCCAGGCTCCCAAGGAGCTCTTGCAAAAGCTTCGCTATGCCAGAGCCAAAACCAGAAAATAAATGATCTGCTTAATTGCCTCTATCTCCTCCGGCATCAAAAATCAGTAAGGCAGTGTTGGACCTGGGGAGACGAGACTGACTTTCTTCTGACTTGGGAAACAAGGGCTTCAGGTTTACTAAGTATTTACTTACCACCACGTGCCACTACGTCACCTCAATGCATGCAGTAACTGTAACCTGTCTGCACGCGCTTACATAGGCAGATAGCTGTGTTCACACATGTGCACGTACTTGGGGACAGCAAAGGGTCACAGGCCATCACATGTCCCTTCATACGAACGCTTGCAGTGAACATTTCACTCTCCTGTAGTGTTTTCCTCTGCTTCCTTCCTTCTGTGATGCTCTAGTGCTGGCAGGGTAAGTGCAAAATGTTTTTTATTTTACTCGCTGAATCATGTTGCTGAGAAATCTACCTCTGAGTTTAGAAGTCAGTCTGTCTCTGCCCAGCAAATCTTGCAGGGATGGAAGTAAGTTATGGTAACAGACTTAAGACCTAACTTTTCTCTCTACCCTGCTGGAAGGGGATGAAATCCAGTGCTGGCAGAGGCAGGAGAGGGCAGCGTAGAGATCTCAGAGGGCCATGTTCCTCAGGTTCCCTGTGTCCTGCCAGCTCAGACCCTACCCCTGTCCTGATCCCCACATAGCTGCAAAGAGCAAAGCCCAGCAGCCTGCCTCGGACCAGTTTGTCCCGCTCTCTGCCAAGATGAGGCCAAGCCTCATGGCAGCACAGCTGTGACTCTATCCCCCTGAGCCCACAGAAAACTCCTCCGAGCGATGTCTGTGTGGTTTGGGCAGCACCAAACACACCGTGGTGCAGCTGAGGTTGAGCAACCCTTGTCAGTCTGCACTACCTCCTAGCTGGGCAAACCTTGCCAACCTTTCTTTTTCATCAACAGATGTGGTTTAATTTGACCTAATGCTATTGACACAGTTTTGAGGACACGACATGCTCTACAAGCCACAGCATAGCCTTGGTATGCAGAAAACTCCAGTTCACATCCCTTCTAGGACTGAGCCAAACTCATCTGTGTAGAGCTGAGGATGTGCTGGAAAGCCTGGCATTAGTTGGAAGGCTGGAAGGTGGATGAAGCTCTCAGTACCGTGCCTATGCAGCCTTCTTCAGCTGTGCCACCGCGGAGCTGGGCTCTCCAGGGAGCGTCACTCCCTCTGCCCGGGAGCTGTGTCCTGCAGCCAGCCCCTCGGTCTGCAGCGGTGCCCGTGCCCCTGCCGAGCGTGTGGTGTGGGCACAGCACCCACAGCAGCCCC
Organism: Falco naumanni; assembly: GCF_017639655.2. NCBI lineage: Eukaryota > Metazoa > Chordata > Aves > Falconiformes > Falconidae > Falco > Falco naumanni. Next base: position 36,108,547 of record NC_054060.1, read on the forward strand.
CAGGACAGGGTTCCTACCCGGGAGCCAGGGACCCTCGCTGCTTCTCAATGCCACCAATGCTGGATGTGCTCCCCACTGGTGCTGCAAGAAAGAAATAATACCACCCCACCCCCCCCAGTTCTGAAGTCAGCAGATGGGAGTGAGCTGAGCTTTCCGCTGGTTTCTGTGGAGCCCCTTGCGAGGCCTTGGCTCCCGGTGGCCGTCAGTGCTGTTCCTTCCCAGAGGGACACTTTTCCCTCCTCCCTGCAGGGAAGCAGCAGCTCCCTCCTCGGCACCCAGCGGCTCCAAACTCCCATCCCCCATGCCGAGCAGCACTGCAGAGCTCTGCCATGGCCAGGTGGATGGACACCTTGGAGCTGGGCTGTCCCCGAGGGAGCCACCGCGCCAACCGCAGGCTGGTGCCTTGCCGTGGGGCATCCCTCTTGCCTGATTTCCCAGGCCAGCAGCTACACCAAGCAATCTGAGGGGGGAGCGGGAGAGAAATCAATTCACAACCTAACTAAATGTTAAGATTTTTCAGGGTGGTTTGGTTTATTTATTTATTTTTAAGTGTTTCACATGAAACATTGCCTGACCTTTCCTGCCCTTCTCCCCGTTTTGCTCTCAGCTACCTGTGGGTAGGACTGGATGGTGGGAGGTGGCAGTTGATGATGCTTGGTGTCCCCTGTCATACAAGCACACCTTGGCCAGCCAGATCTTCACCTAGATATGTACAAGGTCACCCAGCCGGAGGTGGCTACTCAGGCTTGCGCCAGGGACTGCTTTGTTGCTGGTGCAAAGCAGAGCAGGCTCCGAAAGGGAGACTGGCACCTTCCTCCTGGGGCAGTGCCTGGCAGACATGCTGGAACCACACAGCCCTGGTCTGAGTCAGGCTTCAGCCCTCTTTTATGCAGGAATCTGGATTTTAGGCCATTTCTAGCAACTTTCCAGAAGAACTAACACAGATGTGCATGAATTACCAAAACTCCAAGGGTATTCCTCCAGTTTTCTGCATTTTTTTGTTTTCTAATCAGCCATTTGAGACACCTTTTCTTGGAAGGAGAGAAAGAGGATGAAAGAAGATGACACTAAAATGTATAAATCCTCCCTCTCTGTGACTGCAAAATAGCAATGGGACTGATAAATCACATTTTAAATCCAAACCCAAATGTCTTCCCCAGCCTGCTAAAAAATCAAAGGATAAACAATGAAGTCAAATTTGTATTGCTTCTGTGGCTATCACACATTTTGTCTCCTGAATTTTAATTTTCTCTCTGGCTTCATCTGCTAAACTGCGATTGAAAAATATTTGGCCTCATGGTGATTATCTTTGTACCACATCGCAGAGGAATGTCAGTCATCTCCTCTTCTTTGACCTATTAAACACTTCTTTCTAATGTATTATTGACTTTTATCAGATTGAAAGAATATAACCAACAAACCTTTTCAGTTTTCCCTATTAAACTTCTCTGGGCTTTTGTTTTTTTCCCAACATCATATTCTGAAATGCAATTCACCCTCTGCTCAAGCTGTGACTGTGGGCTCTGAGTTATTCAGTGCAAGTGCAGTTCAGTTTCAGATTTACTACACACTGCATCACATTGTACAACCCACCATGCTACGGCACTGCGCCAAGATGAAAATAAACCCCCCACAAGCCATGATTCAGGTCATTATGTGCAAACCAGTAATTGCGCTGGTGTAATTTCTCGAATTGCAGACTCCAATCTCTCCATCCCTTCAGTGGCACTGATACGTGGGGATAGTCCTCACTCTTGTGAGCAACCTTTCCAAAGTCTAAGGATGGCTTCTGCTTGAGCTTGGTATTTCTCAAATATTTCTTATATCTGGGGGGGAGCAGGTAGAGTGAAGTCAGTGTGGATTTATCTCACGGCCACTAACCTTGGCGTGAGCAGAGCTAGCAGTTGCTGTGCTCTTTTGTGAAGTCCTGTTACGCACCACCAAGTCAGGCTTTCATGTATTGTGGGGTCCAATGGTAACAGGAAAAGTCAAATAGATGTGTGGACCCAATCACAAAAAAGCCAGGCATTGGCACACATTGCGTAATATTAGAACTGCAGTGATTATTCATATTTACCTGCTGCATTGTCTGTGAAAAACTACAGAGCACCTCTGGATGGCCTGCCTTCACTGCCATTGATCATGTTTGAATACAATGGTCAATAGTTAAGATCATTAAATAAGATAAAAAGCAGGACTTGGCCTTGGATGTTGACCAGGACAAAGTATCGTATCCTGTTTGGTACTGGCCGCAGCCAGCTGCTGAGTAACAACCCATATCACATCCTTGAACTTAACTGGCCAGGGCTGTGAACAGATAAGCAGGCTAAAGTGGTGCAAACTATGTCATGAAAGAACCTTTACTTGCTGCAAAGGTCTCTGCCCAATTTTTTTTGTCACGGTCAGGTCTTAAAGAAAAGAGAGCGTGAAACTAGTGCAAGTATCTGCACTTTTCCTTCTTAGGAGGCAGAGCTGGCTCCCAGGCAGTGAAGGTAAACCCTGGATTCTAGTGTCTTCATACAAGGGATGTAAGATCTGAAAGTGGTGTCTGGCATCCCCCTGCCGCCCATTGCTGCAGGAACAGCGAGTGCCCAGAGCCCCTCGCCCCGCCATAGTGAGCAGCTCAGGGACCCCTGCCCTCCCCACCTCCCCCCTGCAGCCTCCCAGCCTCTGTCAGGCATCCTCTCCCCGCTGCCGCTGCCTGTCTTCCAAACAAACGGCAATGTTGATACAACCAACGATCGGTGTATGGGCACAAGTGGCTCCCGTGCTGATCCAGCTGAGCACTGTGCCAAGGACTCCCGGCTGTGCCAGGAGGCAGTGCCAGGAGTGGCTGCGTTTAACTGAATGCACCTTTTTTCCATAGACTCTCAAGAATCTTGTTGTTCCTCAACAAACCAACCCTACGCAGGTTCCCAAAGAGATGTAGGAAGCTGGCGGTTGTATCCTGCCCTCAATCTCTTCCCCGCAGCCCCTCTCTTTTTAGATGTCCTGCATCACTGGATTTCCCCCAGGAGAGGTTACAGCACCTGCGCTTCTTGAAGCTGGGTGGCTTTTAATCCCAAGGCAGAAAACAAAATGCACTAAGTCTAGGCATACACTTTCGTCTCTGCCTCCAGCAAGGCTGGGCACAGCAGCTCTGGCAGGCAAAGGCTTTCTCGTGTTCATGCTGAACTGGTGCCTGCCTGAGATTGTTAGTGGTATGGACAACTAATTCCCTGCCTCCCAGCATCACACTGGTGGCACCCAAGTCTGCTCCCCTGGGGGTCCATGCTTTGCGAGGGAGTCTCAGAGCTGATGGATAACAGAAGGGGCAGCACCACGTCAGGGAAGAGACAGGGATATAATATGTTTTGAGAAGGAAAACAAGTAAAGACAACAGAGAAAAAAAATGAAAGTAACTGGCAGAAATAAAAATCTTTCAAGCAGAGGAAAAGAAGACAGATGGGAAGACAGGAGAAAAACAGTGAACAAAGAAAGAAGTGCAGAGAAGTCAAGAAGAGGTTGGAGGAAGGCTGCGCAATCATTTGTCACCAGCTCTTTGCATTAGCTCCCTGAAAATTGTGCAAAGCGGGGGCAGAGAGCTGCGGATTACTGAAGTGTAGCACCACAATATCGTGGGCTGGCCACTAAATTACCATTCAGAGAGTCTCTTGGCTTAGCCTCGCTGCTGCCATGAGGAGAAGGATGTATACTGAAAAACAGATCTATGGGGAAAAGAGTTGAGACTAGAAATTCCATTATATTCTTGGCACTTTGACATTTTTCCTCCCCTTTTGTGAAATCTCAAGGGAGCGCTGCCTACTCTTGCAATAATAATAATAATAATAAAAAAAAAAGGTAGCATATGAGTTGGCATGGTAACTTCATCTACTAAGTAACTAACATGTAGGATTTGCTTCTTGATCTAGAATAATAATGTCAACAGCCCCCAGTAAGATGCTTTCTTGTGACTGACTGCCTATTGCCGACTGGATTTCATGCTTCACTCACACTTGGTGGCCTTGGTGAGACTCACTGTGGTGCAGGGACAGACCTGCACTACACTGACATTAGGGTACGTACTTGCTGGCTTCCTCCGCTACACCCTTCAGGCCAGCATTACTTGATCATGTCCAGGCACTGGTTTGTATTTAATTACTGTTATTCTTTGGGGTTTCTGAAAAGTCTTTAGAATGGAGAAAGTCTGAGAACTAAGCAAACTGGTTCCAATGTGCCCGTGCTGGGAGCATTGTGCTGCTGCCCAGCATGGCCAGTAGCCCCAGTAATTCCTGCTCCTGAGCCCTTCCCTGTCCATGGGAATTGGCCAGGGGCTCCGCTGCCCCTGCTGTGCCTCCTGGGCAGGACAGACCACCTCTGAGCAATGCTGGCCAAGCGATGCTCCCTTTCGTGCCTCCTAATGGGGTACGTGCACTGCTACCTTGGAGTGCCCAGTGTTTAGGAAGCAGGGGCAACACAGGGGACAGGATGGAAGCTACTTCTTGTTACTATTTTCAAAACATGGAGGGGAGAAAAAAGCAGCTCGACACTTCTGACACTGTGTCTGTGTTTATGATTGAGGATTAACTGTACAGTCAGACTCCATGCATCTGTACCTCCCTCTGCTCCTCCGCCCAGGGCTGGTACTCCAACAGAAACAAGTACAAAATGCACTGTGCAAACAAACAAGGCTGCCTGTGTTGGGGGGGAACAGTGGACCCCCAGCCCAGAAAGGAGTTGCTCCTTCCCTATCCGTTTTTTTATGTCCCTGCAGATGAGTGAGGGGACTGTGACCATCCTGGTCCAGGAGCTATAGAGCTGCAGCTATCCTCATTGGGGCCCAAGGAGGAAAGGGAAGGGCCAGGGGATCATCCAGAAAAAACTTTGCTTTCTGTGGCACAGCTGCTCCTGGGAGTTGGCTTCTCTTCTCACTTCTTGTTTTAGATTCCCGCATCCCTCAGTCCTTCCTTTACACGGGTCCCACGTAATTTATTTTGGTCCTGATGAGCAGACACTGTCACACTGGTGTAAAGATGATTTGGATCAGCATGGCTTGTTTTAAAAGAGCACAAATCTGGCAACATGATTCTGGCCATAAGTCCATCTAGCCCAGCACCTTGCCTCTGAAAGCCATCATAAATGGGTGTGCAGAGCGAAGTAAGAAGAAAACAGATACATCAGATATTCCTCCAACTATTTTTGGCTCAGGGGCTTCCTGGGCTAAATGTGGTTTGCAGTGTGCATGTAGCAGCACTCAGCAGGTTCCTTTTCCAGGAACTTCTCCAGCTTTCTGTTCAATGCATGTGAACTTTTAGCATCCAAAACATCATGCAGCAAGGAGTCTCACATGGCCACCCACTCTCTGAAGGACCACTTTCTTCTGCTTGTCTTGAAACTGGGGTTCACTTGGAAGCAAGCTTACACTTTCTGCCCCTAACTGCTGTACTGGAAGAGACAGAGAATGTTTCCTTCAATGTAAAGGAGAAAACGATTTCAAAAGACATGTTTTAATTACTGTGTGGCCTGAAAAGTGAGTTATATTGCTTTAGCGACACTGCTTTTGATTCAGTGCAGCTAAGCAGTACCAAACAGATCAGATACCAGCCCTTCATGGTCTCCACAGCCTCTGCAGGCTCCATCCTTGTTTGATAAATGAACACCACTGCAAAAAAAGGCAAGTTGTAGGGTACCCAAACCCCTTCTGGGCCAGAGTTTGTCCAGTTCTTCCAACCTATCAGCTGTTATAATAGAAGATATATCTTCCCACATTCCTCTCTTGCAGCTTCAGACTGCCACTCCTTCAGCACAGCTGCGTCTTGCTATCGGAGCGCTGGCTTTGCAATCCTGAAGACAGCACAGTGAATGCAGACATACCTGAGTGAGTTTTAAATGAGCGAACTGTTCCTGTTAGTAGTGGCCAGCAGCTAATCCCACCAGGCTCCAGTATCTTGAGCCACCTCCTTTCTGCCTGCCCCAGCATTAAGCAGACCTGGGGCCAGCAGCCACAGATGCCCAGGGGATCCCTGCTCTGCGCTTTCAGGGCTGGGCCAGCTCCAGGGAGACCTGGACCACATACCAGCACTGAGAGTCTGCTGGGGGGCAATCCAGCCTCAGACCCCCATTGGGTAGGGGGGCTTCCTCCCTGAGAGCATGAGGTGCATTTTCAAACATGGGGCCTCACCTCCCTGCAGGAACCTTTTAAATGTGAGGGGTGTCTGGTTTTGAGGAATTTTGTATCACACAAAGCTACTTAAAACAGCTGAGTGATAACCTCCTCAAAGGAAGATTTACACATTTTTGCATCCGGTTCCCAGTGGCACAATACAAATATGTTGTACTTTAGGTAACTGCTTTGCCTAGGGGAGTCCCAGTAAAATCAATGATCTGATTTTTTTTTTTTTCTTCAAGTGAGCAAGAAGCTCTAAGGCCCTTTATTTCCTTCACTGATCAGTGACTCAGAAACATTCTTCAGTGCAGATCTCTTCCCCGTAGAGCTCCCTTTATCTTTTCTGCCCGTGCTGGAGAAACAGGCTATCTATCAAAAGGCAAAAGCAGCTCCTGCACAAACTTTTTTCTTGCTGTATCTAGTCTCTAAAGAAAGTCTGAGGCAAGCAGGGTTTTCTGACAATTGCCTCAGGGTTTCCAGATGAGCGTAGTAGTAAACGCAGGGTTCTGCAGCTCTATTTGCAGCTTTGCATGGGTTTCAACTCCCCCGCGCTTGGCTCCTCACCAGCAAGGTGAGGTGCTCCTGTCTTGTGGTCCCCCACCATCACCCCACCAAGGAGAAGCCACACACGCAGAGCAGGGACAAGGGTCCAGCAGCAACAGCGTGGGAAGTGGAGGACAGAAGTGGAGCGCTGCCTGTGGACTGGGTGATGGCGTGGGCTTGGTCCCGTCGAGAAAAACATGGGCTCGAGAAGGAGAGGTGGAGAGCGTGCTTTATGTTTCTTTTGTGAGGATCACATAGTAATGCAAGGAAAAAAATTGTGACTCATGTAGGTCATGGTGCCTCCTCCTGCCACTCGTGAGCACTTGCTGGTGCTCTGGCTTTGATGCCAGGGCTCGGTGTGTCACTGCAGCGCTGGGTGGCACCACGCACCCTCCGTGTGGTGACTCAAAGTAGTGATGGGGGAGGCAAACAAAAGGAAGCTTGACTCTCTGTTCGGTGACTTTTTTCCCTCGCACAGGGCAGGAAAGAGGCCATGGGCAACTGGGCTGTGCCCAAAGCCCCACCACTGCCGAGGGGGAGGGGCGGGGTGAGGGAGATGCCGCACCTTGGGGATGGAGATGGGCTGTGGCTGTGATATGCTGGCAGGGACTTCTGCTGTGCAGGTAATCTGTGAAACAGTCCTGCCAAGGGACTTCACACCTAATTTTGTTCCAGCAAGAAATCATCTTTCCCTTTGCACAGGGCATCTGTAAGACACCGCAGTGCAAGTAACAGCAGGCAGCAAAGGGCCACACTGAAGAGGAGTCTTTAAAGCCACAATATTTTTGGATGGTGAGAAGTGATACAGAGCAGGTGAAATCTCTTCACGACCTATTTTTGTGTCAGTGAGAGCTCCTTAGGTTTTTAACTCCATCATGTTTTTAATTGATGTTAATGATAAGTAAACACTGCTGATCAGCTGATGATTTCCAGCTGAAGCATGTGAGCTAAACCTCCTTAACTAGGGTACTGGTGGTAAGACTGCTGTTTTCTCCATAGCTGTGTGCAGTATTGCTAAAGCAATCTTGCAAGACATCTTGGAGGCCTTGAAGTTGTGCTTTGGCATAATGTTAGGGTGAGGTGAGCTGTGATCCTGGCTGTTCCCTCATGGGTGATGTTCCTCTGACCCTCCAGAGGGGCAGGGGAAGCTGGAGGGAAGGAGAGCTGAAGCTGAGTGTGAGTGCATGAAGCTGCTAAAACCTTTTGTGTGAGAGGGATCTGGAGCAGAGGGTTTTGGGGTGAGAAAATGACTCCAGCCTGAGCTGGGATTGGGTCCATATGTTGTGCTGGTGCAGTGCTCCAGCAGGACCCTCTCTGGCACGGGCAATATCTTCCCTGTGGTAACCTGAAGTTGTTAGGTAAGGCCACTGGAAACCTGCTTTTATTGTTTAAGCTGCTGATTTTTTAAAAACTTACGGTATTTGCACCCCTTGAGGTTGGCAGTACTGGAGCTGCAGTGCCTGAAGCACTGAAGTGCTTTGGAGCTGGCGATGCCTAAGCTGCATGGCCTAATTGCCAGGTTGCTGTAGACGTGCTTGTGTGGAAAGGTGGCTGCTGTGGGGGTGCCTTTGCTGCCTCTCTTGTGGGCCTGCTGGGTCCTTCGTGTCAAACCGCATAAGGAGGCCCCAGGCTTCTACAGCTGGGCTTTGAGGTCTGCCTTCAAGCAGCTTTTGCTTTAGAGTCTCAGGCAATTATTTCCCTCTTGGCAGCAGAGATGTGACCACAGGTTTCTGACTTTGTGCTGTTGCTAGGAAGAAGCCCCACATCAAGTGCTCTCTATGCTTATTTTAAAGGAAGGTCTGATCCCTCAGGGAAAAAACAAAACAACTTATTTTTGTTCTGGAGCCGTTTTGATGTATGTGCTGTTCAGGCCACTGCACCGGACCAGTGGCACTGACTGTTCCTCCATCAGTTCTGGGAGCATTTGCAGAGCAATGAGATCTTCTGTTCTGCTTTGTGTCAAGGGCACAGGGATGCTGAAATGTCGTGTTGTGGACACTTCGGTGCCTGTGCATCCCCATGAAAACGAAACTACCCTGGAATTTTGCTTCCTGCTGTCTATACACTTATTTTTGAGTTTATCTCAGAGTAACTTCTTCCTCTCTTACTCAAGCCAATGTTTTGCCAGAGATGCTCAAAATGTTCTGTGAATGAGCCCAAGGAACAGATTTCCTGGCTGATGAAAACTGGCAAGGCTCCTCCAAAGTCAGGCGATTAGGAGACAATGATTTTGGATTGCTATTAAAAAGCTTACAAGTCTGTAAACTATTACATTAAGTTGTCTAGCAATATTATCTTGTGAAGTTATGTAAGCCTGCAATAGAAAATGTTTTAAAACTTGGCTTGCTTTGCTTTCCTAAGGGTAATGCTATACCATGAGGCACAAGTCAAAGTAACATCAATGCACCAATTCAAAGGCAAAAAGGTGGCTTTTAAAGATTAAATTTAATGTGTTTTTTAGAATAAAGTTAGGCGTTTTGGTCAGCTGCATGAACAGCTGAGACCCTTTTCATTACGGTATTATTAACGCTGAGTGTCATGAGATGGAACACAGGCCTGAGGCATCTCAAAGCCCCAAAGATATAATAAGGAGGTTATAGCAAGCCAGAAAGATCAGGCAGTTTGTAGGGGCCTTGCTCATACTGCAGCGATCATGATACTTGAGATCAGTTTGGTTCTGATGCTCCTGGTAAGTTCCAATTCCACCTCTGGTCATCGTGATGAACATCTCACCTGCCAGGTGCAGGAGGCAGAGCCTGGCCCTGCCGGACAGCCCCATAGCAGAAAAATGCTTTTAATTTTTTCCAGCTGTTCCCTTATAAAATCACTGCTGTAGCTGTTTTCATGTTACAGGGACTACACCAGGCTGTTTTTCATTTGGGGTTTGCCTGTAACAGAGTTTGTTTAGAGACCCTGTTGCCCAGCTTTTGTAGGGCATACCCAAGACAATTCTCTCCCGTGCTGTTTGTACAGCTGCGTGTGGACTTTTGCACTGTAAGACCTCAGCAGTTTGCATTATGTCTGGCCATTTTATTCTGAACATCTGCTGCAGGCATTCGCGTTAAAAGCTCTTTAACGGCTGTTGGCTGGACTTACCTCTCCTCTAAGACTCTGACCTATGCTCAGTGCGCTATTGCTAATGAGCTGTGGCTTGGTGCTGAGGGTGCTGGAATTCCACTGCTGATCCTGCAAAAAAAACAAAAAACGTGGCTGAAGCCATTGGATTTACGAAAACTGCTGCCTAGGTAGAGTGAATGCATCAGAAATTTTCAAGGATCCTGTTTCTAGGAGATGGTATGAGGACACACTGACTTTTTTTTTCCCCCCTGATTTTTAAGATCCATTTGCTGCTAGCTGGTTCAAACTAAGCTGTCTGTATGCTGTTGCATCCTGTTTATCACTTGGGAGATAAATGTTATTGGATAAGCCCAGACTGCCAGCCACACTGTCCAAACCTGGAACAGTAGTTGCCATGAAAAAGGCCAGTTCCTTCAGAGAAGTGAGTATTGGTTCCTGTTCAGTGAAGGAGAAATATTTGATTTTGTTACTCGGTGGTAGCACTGAGTATTTCTTAACTCATGAATGGAGATCACGTTTAGTGTCTGGATGATTCGTCTGGATTTAGGTAGCTAAAGATTTCTAACAGACCATAAATCTTCAGCCTGAAACGAAGACATGGGGGGGGAATGTAAGACAGGTCTATGAAGTCAGAAGAGGCAATAGAAGAGTTGAATGTAGAATGATCATGCCCTTTTTCTGTCAGTACAAGAAAGTGCAATTAGCAGGAGGTTGGCTCAAAATGTAAGAGAAGTTAATTTTTTCCACTACACAGTTCAGCTGTGAATTGCATTGCCAGGGGGATGTTGTAGATGACAGAATTTTATGAGGATTCACAAACTGAGTAGGTAGCCAAGGAGAATGAAAATCCACTGAAGGCAATTAAATACAATGATGTTCTCCTGGCTCAGTGAGACCTTAAACACAGATGTTTGTGGTTGAGAATGGGAGAAGTACACCTTGGGGTGGGAAATCACTGTATGCATGGTCCATACCTGTGTCCTTTACCTGAACATTACTTGTTGCCTGCTGTTGGAGCCAGGATGTAGGGCAGATGGGGCTTCAGTGTGACTGCTCTGGTATTGGAGAATGTCTGCCACAGAAAGCCTCTGTTTGCCCTGTCAAAGACTTTCTGAAAACAAATATATGGATGCATGATAGCAGCTATTCTTCCATTTGTTTAAATGATGTACAAAATACGGTCAATGCAAGAATAGGACGAAACCCAGGTTGCATTGGAAGCCTGTTATTGACGGAGTTGTGGGCTCTGCTTAGTGCTGTTATGCAAAAAGTATTGCCTTGGAACAGGCAACAGCATGTTTCCATCCTGATAGTTTTAGTAGTTCAAATCTGCTGAGGAAATTCTGAACACCTTTTTTTCCCATCCTTAGGGGTAGATTCCTTTCCCAGGCTCAACTGAGGAGATGTAGCTTTGTTCCAAAGCTTTCTTTACAGAGCTGCTGGAAGAAAATGGCAGGACTTTTATCCTGATGTGTTGCTCTGTGAGTCTTTATTTGTTGGTAATTACTTTGAAATCCTCTGAGGTGATATTTGTTTGTGGTTAATATAAAATTCTAGCTTTATGCTGATAAAGGTGAATTTTGTTCCAAGTAGTATCTATTCAACATAATGAATAAAAAGGTCTACTTCATGTTTTCTTTGTCCTTCATAGCTAGAGAATATTTCTATTTCTGTTTTGATTGAAGCACTCCAGTTGCAGCTGGTTCACTTGTAGGTCTCTGAGATTTGCAAGGGACCTCACATACTCTTTTGTGCTTGCCACCTCATGTTCCTGGGCAAACATGTCAACAACATTTAGCTGTCTTCTCTAGCTGATTTTTTTACAGGATCAGTCTGGAACATACTTTTCATCAGTCTTTTTCTCCTGTCTATTAATAGAAGACATTCAGAGCCACCTGTTTATTTTCATGAGGACTTCTATGGTATTTTGAAGTAATTTTTACCTTTTACCTCCTATCCTCAGGAAATCGCGAAACTCTGTAATATTCACATGTGTGTACCTGGCACACATTATCGAGAACTGGTTCCCATGTGGGTAAGTTGTTTGAGGGCTGAAGTTCAAGTTCTTTTGTATGTCTTAGAAGTTTTATTTGTTTGCTTTTTATAAAATTACTTGGGAGAGAGAAGCATTTGTGTTCCTGGCAATATTGTCCAAAGCTGCCTTGTATGCTCACAAAAGCTCTTCATAATTAGGAGAAAATTTACTTGGTAATAAATACATGTTTCACTTTTAATTTTTCTTGGGGAGAAAAGTTGGAAGTTGCCAGCGATTTGTTGGCAAAGTTCCCGTCTTTATTTCTAATGTATGAAACAGTTCTCGGTGGCCCATTGGTGTTCTACCCTTACTTGCATAGACACCTTGTCCATGGAAGGTTTGGTACATAACCTTGCTGTAGCAAAGCCTTTGGTGACATGAGAGCACTCCTCTCGATCTTCTTCACTGCACCCTTCTTGTTTAGAGGTAGTGCTGAGTGATTTTCCACAGCATAACCCATGTCAAGAATCTTTCACCTATTGTTGGTCTTTTTTTGCACAATGTCACTCAGACGTAGGGCAGTGTCCCCGCTTCCTCCAGCCAGGGCGCCTCAGAGGTCCATCACTTTCTTGTTCTTCAGTTTGATGCAACCTACTCCTGGCTCTCTGCACTCACTCATGCTGACCAGATTACTGCTCTCTCCATCTTGCCTATGACCTGAGCTGATTTTCCAGCTGGTGTCTCTGTGGGTACATTCTGGAGACCTCCTATCAGTAAGAATTCTATTGCTCAGGGTTGATCTTTGAGGTTCTGACTTCTGTCTGAGGCAGTTTGGTTAGGACCAGTCAGTAGAGGACCACTAACTGGTCCAAGGCTCATAAATAGCCATCAACATGCTCTTTCCTCCATCTGAGAAATAACTTCTGACAGGCTGAGTGGTCAGCCTTGTCCAATCCTCATCTCCATTTCTGGACATGAGAAACCAGTTTTGCCTGGTCTGAATGTTTATATCTTCTAGATCCTGTCACTGCCAAGGTCAGAAATCCCCCTGGTCCTGTGCACTGGGAATATGAGGAGTGTGAGGCATCTTGCATTGCAATTAGGTGTAACTCCCATGCGCTCCTTTCTCTTACACTTACGGTAAGAGGAAGAAGTAGTGAAAAATGTGCAAAGCTAAGGAGAAATGGGCACTCAGTCAACTTCTTTGTTGTGTGAGGATGGTACAAAAGTTGTTTTGTTTCTTGTTTTTACATTAGCAATTCAGGTCTTGTCTACCCTGTTTGTTTTTTCTTCACTGGAGAACTAATAGTATTATGACAGTGCAAGTAAAAGCTGACGAATTTTGAGTAGAATTGCTTTTCCTACAGAATCTTTCAAGCAGTCTGTATTTAGCTAACATTTATCTAACTCCACTCCTAACCAACAGTTGGAAGAGAAAATCTTTGCAGCTCAACACCTCCTCCTCTCCCCCTTTCACTAGAAGCTGCAAAACCTCCCACTCCACTTCTCTAGATCTTCTGAGGAGACCTCTGCCAAAACACAACTTGATGTTTGATTTTTTTTTTAATTTTTTTTTAAGTAAGAAAAAGCAGAAAACAAAACACTTCCAGCCTCTCATACACAAAGAACCAGAACAGGGCATGAGTCCAACTTGTTTCCCTTCCCATATTTCCTGAACATGTACTCTCACAGAGGCAACCAAGTCACTCTGCTACATGCTCTTACCCACCAGCCTTGCTATGGCTCTCTGGCAGGAGCAGTATCAAGGGTATCTCCAACACGACCCTGCTCTTCAGGGTGGGCAGCAAAGCAGGGACTTTCCCAGGCTCCTGAGTGTTTGGTAGCAAATGAGATCCTGTCTTTGAGAGCTCAAGACAATCTCCTGGGCTATGCCACCAGCCCACAGTGAAGACCCTGGGTTTCCATCGTAGTCATTGTTTCTGTAGCTGTTAATAGTTTCTCTTGTAATTTATGGGTGTGGAGGCTTTTTTCCAAAGCAGAGCGTGGCCAGGGTTCCCAAGGGCTTCTCCAGAAGGTGGCAGGCAGAGAGCATCTGTCCCACAGTCACCTGCCAGCATTGGGGAGAGGCTGTACTAGGGTGAAACCGGCTGTGCCAGACCTCGGGAACTGGCCACCTCGCTCTGCTGTGGGCAAAGTCTGCATGAAGGAAATGGAAGAGGCTCCCAGCCCAGACTCCCGGCCAGCTTATGGGTGAGGTCTCCGCTGGGACAATTGAATGAGCCCTGTGCAGTTAGATCCTGGCTGGGGGCGGGGGGTGTGTGTGGGGTGATGCCGGTGCCAGGGCCACTGGGCAGTCTGCAGGGCAGCAGCCTGCACATGCCAGGCCAGAGCCAGTGGCAGGAAACCAACATACATTATTTTTTTTTAAGAGCCTATTTTGTTTCTCTTTCCTGTCTAGAAACTCTTTTCCTTAAAACCTGCTAATCAGCTGGGAAACTTCACTACAGGCTCCTAACCACTGACAGCAGCCAGGCTTGCTTTCTTCCTACCATACAAGAGAAGTTAAGTCCTGTTCCCATTGACATGTAGGCAATGTCAGTTCCAAGAAGATCTCCAAAAGCCCTCCTTTTGACAAGTTTCTTTACCTACAAGACCACAGCTTCCAGGAAGGCTCCTCTTTCTGATCTTTACCAGCCACAGGTGAGCAGAAGCTCTGGCATCTCACTCGTGCTGCACAACTGGTCCCTGCTCGGCCAAAAGTGCAGGGACAGCCCTGGACAACTCAAAGTTGATTTACTTGAGAAATTGGCTCACATCTTCCTCATTTTCATCCTCTAAACATCCTGAAGGATGTCACAAGAGGCTTTCTTGCATGAGAAATCGCTGATGGACATCTGTGGATTGGCTTTCCAATCTCCCTGTCTTGCTACCATTCCACACAGTGCCACTGCAACCATAGTTTGACTGATGGTCAAGAAATACCAATGCTTTCAGTTAATGATTAACAAAGTGGTGTGAATCTATCAAACTCTCATCATCAGAGACCCTCATCAGGTGCTGCAAAGTAAAATGGAAGCTTCAGCATGTGGTAAGGAAGGGAATGCAGAGTCCTGGTGTATCTCTGATTTGGCACATGTCTACTTTGCAGTTCTTCTACTGCTAGACAATGAAATGTCAGCATCTTCTGCCCCCTTATCCTTAAATACACCTTGGAATCCCATGGTTCCACTATGTGAAACCTGCTTCAAGCCTGACTTCTTCTGCAACCATTCCATAAGCAACAGTGCAACCTGCCAAACATCCCATATCTCCCAGACCTGTCCCAGGACAGCTCAGGTGCCACCCTAGGGCTTGCAGGCTAAATACACAAATTCTTACAGAAATTTCATTACTTTAGGAAGCACAGGCAAAAGACTCCAACCCAGTCACTGACAATTTGCACCAGTGGTAGGGGTCTTCTTCCCCATCACAAAGGTTGTCCAAAGAGCCCCTCTCCAGAAATGCTTTCTCTGAAGCTCCAGTTTGCAGGTTGGAGGTGGGTGGCTGCTGCCTTCCGGAGCTGACTGTCTCTGGAAATCATGCTGGCAACTACATTAGGAAGACAGTCCTGGAGCTTTGTCCTGTCCTATTTAACTTTGAGTAGCTTGCAAAGAAAACCTTGACAGCTTGCATCTGTAGACACTGGTCGAGTGGTAACTCATGAAGAGGGCCTTGATGCTGAGTGGACCCTCTTGGTAAACTAGGTTAAAGAAAAGTATAAATAGGTTGTTTATATTGGCATGGCCAAATACAAGGACGTCGATCCAGAAGAAAAGAGTTGGGATGAGACTTATGGTGTGGGAGGGAGTTTCAGGGAAGCCAGTGCTTCTGAAAGCTGCTGGAGGTGCAGAGGGGAAGGTCATGGTGGACAATAAGAAGAGGAGGTGTGGACATGTGCTATGCTGATAACGAGAGCTAACGCAATTCCCTGATGCATAAAGCAGACAGCGAGTGGGAGCGGTGAGATTGTGTTTCCTCTGTGTTCAGCACTGGTGCAGAGGCGGTCTGGATGCCGCATCCAGCCCTTGTGTGCCTGGGTTTCCTGATCTACCCTACCTGCCAGGGCAGGGAACAGGGGCAACACAGGAGACTGAGCCTCTTGTGTGGCCTGGGATCATACCATCTAATATTAGGCACTAAACTATGGTCTCAAAGGTGGGAGCAGGGTTGCCTTGTATAGCTTGTTGAGAGAGCGTCCCCCCCTGCTTAGCCCCGAGGGCGTGCAGGTCAGGCATAGCTCTGGCTGGGGCACCCTGCTCCCTGCCTAACCCAGAGCACTCAAAGCAGTTAAGGGGAGATGGCATCACGCTGCACATGCACCTTCACCGGGAGCGGGCTGCTTGGCGGAGGAGGTGACAGATGAGTGCATGGCTACATCCACCGATCGTCATTGCACTGCCCATGGTGTACTGTGAATTGAGTTGCCATTAACCTCTGCACTGTTAGCTGCCGCTCACCCATCTTAATTGTAAGCAGAAGAGATGATGGTGCCTTACAGAGGGGGAAGGAATGAATGTAGCAGTTACGGGGCACGGAGCTGATGTGTACTGGATCTAGCCTGAAACCAGCATAAAAATGTGATTCCCTTTTGAAATAAAATCAAGCCCTTTAAAGAGAGAGGGGACTGGAAAGCTTTGAGAAGAGCCAGCTCAGGGCAGGGCACACCCCGCTTACAGTGCGAGTTTTCCATGCCCACAGCGGGACAGTGGCTTGAATGAGGGTTTGTCACAGAGCTGGCTGACATTGATGGGAGATTCTGTTCTGGGCTGATGAAGAAGCTTCATCATCCACAGTCACAACCAGCAGTGTAGCATTTGCTGGGAAGATGGTGTTTCGTAAGCACATTAAATGCCTTGTCAGTTTTTGATTATTTTTTTTTAATGGGTAACTCAGATTCTCCCCTCTCCCTCCTGCAGGGTGGTGTACTACAAAGACTGTGTGATATAGAGACAGGTAGAGGGAGGGGAACATCTGTCTGACCATGTGGTTCTTCACCTGTTGACTTTCTTTTTTCAATTAAAAAAAAAGTCAGTTTCAAACTAAAAATACTGCTTAGATGCTTTTTGTCAGAAATGCTAGTAGAAAGCTTTTTTTTTTTAAAAAAAAAAAAAGTACTTTTTCAACTGAAACTGTTGACTTGAACTCAGTACATTTTTATTTGGAGCAGCACAATATGTCAAACTTGCAATCCACTGAATAATGTTATTCTGACCTGTACTGACTAAAGAGCCTCTGTCCCAGAGGGTAACGGGGTCAGCGAGCGACCCTGCCCCTGGGATGTCCAGGAAGAAGATGCGGCATGGCACACCACCAGGATAAGGGCTGGTTCTTGGGGTGCTGGGGGGGTGGGAGTGGGTGTCACATGGGCTCATGTTCATCACTGTGATAAGTAACCTCCAAGGGAAGGTGAGGATGGAGCTGGCAAAGCTCTGCGCCTACGTTAGTGAGGGACTAAATAAGACTCAGATGAAATTCAGTGTTGACAGAGGCTAACTAATGGCTCTTCAGAAGATTAATTTGAAGTGCTTAGACTTTATTGGGTTGCCCAATTAACTGTGACATCCCAAGGAGAAAACAAACCAGCGTGTTGCTGTGGATAGCCAGCTCCAGCTCCCTGAGCAGTGGTGAGGTGAGTGCAGGGCGTTAAGCTGCCAAGATGTAGAAAATGAGGCTGAAAAACCACCACACTAGGATTTGTAATGTCTGCAATCAGGTGGGTCTTTGATCTTTATCCACAGGCTGGTAGGGGTGACAGATGTGCTGAGCACATCTTTCCCCTCTGAGAGCCTGGCACAGCAGGGGCTGTCACTCAATGGCCAACATGACCAGCAAGCATGGCCTTGCAAGTCAACGCCAGGCCAGCAGGAGCCTCGTCCAGGGGAGCAGTGAGTGGCAGGGCTTTGCTTTGGGATTGTCATCACAAAGTCAGAGGGATTAATTAGTCATAGTCTCACATGGCTGTGAAAGAAAGTAGAAGAAATATTTCTGCTATCTGTCAGGGACAGAGCTCATTAGAAACCCAGCCCTGCTTATGGAGTGCAGCTTTGGACAGCTGAAGCTGATACTCCTATGGCATCCTGGCGCCCATCCTGCCATCGTTTCCACCTCCTTCACAACCCCCTTGGCAGTCTGATCAGATCCTGCATATCCTAGACAAGGGGGCAGCCCCACACAGCCAGGGACCAAGGAGGGGAGGAGGCAGGGTGGCAGAGGTCTCCATTTAGGTAGCGATAAGCTGCCAGGAAAGATGGAACTTTTGGCAAATGGGAGCAAGAAAACTATTTTGTTGTTGTTGTCTTTTTCTGTCCTTCCACACTTGACAAAACTAGGCTTTGTATTCAGTCCCCATAAACAGACACAATTGCACCTGGGACATGTCTTAATTGGTTTCTCAATTTTTCTAGTGGAGAAACAACCCTGTGAAGTCCTAACTATTAGCTAATGGTTCACTCCAGGACAGTAGGACTATAATAATGCTCTTAAATAACTTGCTTTTGGTGTTTACCTACAACTGGGTGTGCAGTTCTGTGACTCTGCTTCCTGCAGGAGCACCTCAACCAGGCTTCTGGAGGGTGGTCCAAGGCTTTGCTTCAGGCCAGGTTTCCCTCCAGGTTTGGGCCCCTGTGAGCATCAGTGGAGGCAGATGATGTCTCCAGAGGTGATGAAGGTCTATGCTGGGATACTACCCTGTGCCCCTATCTCAGAAGGCAAGTGTGAAAAGGGGTCAGGACAGCAAAGTATCAGGGCAGGCAATAAGCGCATAATGCCAGAGGAAGCAAGTCAGAAATAATTAACCTTATGTAATGAGGCTGAAAGGCAATACACATAAAACTGCTGAAGGGAAACAGTCTTTCCCTGGTACGTCGGCTATGGAAGTCATTAGCTCAGTGCTGCACTAGCAAGTCCGAGAGCAGAGCAGGTAGGTGCTGCCCCTCATCCCTGCTGCAGGGGTCAGGTTCAGGCTGGATGATGTTAGAATCCATTTGAAAGCATTGCTTTGTTTTTTGATATGTTCTAGGGAATTGTACATAGCCAATACTGAATGCTGAAGGTTTCCATAAACATCGCTCTCACTCATGCACAACTTCTGAGATGCAATTGCAGTTGTAGGAAGGTGACTTCTTGGGGTTTGTTCCTAAGGTTAGTAGTCAGTAGGGATCTTTGAATACTAAACCCAGGAAGCGTTGATGTGTGGCTGATGTAGGATAGGCTGGATAACCTTGCCTCCTGGCACGTTGGTATATCACGGTGCGCAGCTCTGTCCCCTGTCTGTAAGCTGCTGGCCCGGAGGGATTGCAGGGTGATGCTCCCTTCCTTGCTAACATTTCGACTGGGTGCAAATGGCATGAAGTTGTCCTTTGTTTAATGGGGAAGGTCACGTCTGGGCATCGTTTCAGGCTCTCTGCAGTTCCCAGTTGCTTTAGCAAACGTAACGGCTAAAGGATGATGTTTTCATTGCAACTCGGGCTGTTAAAATAGCCACCTCCTGAAGCACAACGGAGACAGGACAGCAGGTTGGGGGTTAATCCATAGTGTTTGAAGGGGGTATATTTTATTTTATTTTGTATTTTATTTTTTATTTTTTATGCAGTCTTCTGACATTGTGCACCTGCTTTTACAGGAATGTGACAGGGCTTTTAAAATATGTGTGGCAGATGTGGAACGGAACTGTATGACTGTGTACTGCTTGTGCACAGGCAAAGCTGGTTCAAAAAACTCCAGAAGTAAATCAAGCATGTGAAATTCGAGATTTTGTAAAAAAATTGGCTGAGTTTGCAAACACTATAGCTAGCTCTAAAAAGACTTGAGGGGTTTTTGGTTTTCAAAATAGCACAACCAGATGGCAATAGGCTATTTTTGAACTTTGGTTACATAATTTTGCTAAATATTTTTCTTCCCTCTGCAATTCAAAACTATCTGTAATTCATGCCCTGCTGGTGCCGTGCATGGTAGTCTCCTAATAGAAAGGCATTCCTAATGTGCTCCCTGCGCCAGGGAGCAGCCAGAGCCAGGAGCCAACAGGAGCCAAGATGGTCCCAGGTGGGATGTGCCCTCCTCAGCGGCATGGTCCCCTGGGGACCAAAGGCACGAGCAAAGCAGGGCTCATTGTGGGGTCCATCAATAGTCCCAAACACTGCAAGTGATAAGTCAGGTCTGGGCAAGGTGTGGGTCCCAGGTGAGGCAGGTTTGGGCCAGGAAGGAGTTTTGGTGCCCATGGAGAAGGGGCATATCACATTCAAGCTGTCTGAGGGGAACATCAAGTCCAGGGAGAAGAGAAGGTGATGGATATGCAAATAAAAAGGGCCCCAAGGAGTCCATAAATCATAAATAATGCAAAGGGGCCACAAACGCTGCTTTAGGGGAAGGCATGAAGGTCTTTGTGTTTACCACACCATTCTGACACACCAGAACATGATGTTTTTTGGAAGAAAAAAATGTTTGTACCTCTAGTCTTACACATCTATTGCCTTTACTTGAATGGTGAGAAGGGAAGAAACTGTCCCTTTTCGATGCTGAAGTGACAGGGCTGCAAAGCCCCAACTGGAGTAAGCCTTGTTGGAGAGCATAAGGGCCTGCTGACAAGATAGAAATCACACTTCTCTGGAAACAATGTAAATTGTAAAAGCTTTTATAGAGCTTTTTTCCTCTTTGAGAGACTTCTGAGATCTTTATGAAAGAGGTCAATGTTTGTTTTTCTTGTTTCAGCCTTCAGCATGACTAGAATTAAGGAGTCATTTCAGGTAAGGAGGGTTTTCCTGTTTTTCAGTCTGGCTTTTCGCACATAGCTGCAGTGGGTACAGTTTGCTTCACTGCTTCCTTGCTGCACTTGGTTTCTCCCATGCTGAAGGCATTTGCAGGCCTTCAGAGGAAGTGAAAACTCAGTTATGTTTTAAAGAAGTAGCTTAAAACAGGTTTTAGTAAATGCCAGTTAAAGGATGCTTTCTGAAAGACTGAATTTTGGTTTAATACTGTAAAAAAAAAAAAAAAAATCAGGTTGCCAGCATCCTATTACTCCATAAAAATAATAATTCATGATAACACAAATAAAATTTGTACCTGGTTTTCCATCCTTCTACTAATATTTTCCTGTTGATTGGGTCATATGCATGTATTTGTCATGGGTTCTTAGTTGTACTGTACATTCATCATACAAAACAGCAAATAACTCCTGGCACTAGACCAAGCTGAACAAATACCAATAGATGATTTTCCACCAGGAAAATGAAATTTCTTGCAGAAATACTTTTTCTAATGACAGTGTTTTCATAATCTAACTGATATTACTGGAATGGAGTTGCTGAGGGTGGAGCATGGTTCAGAAAAGCACTGTTCTCAAATTTGTTTTTATATCAAAATTAATGCCCGAAAATTCTTTCTTAAATATTTGACTCACATTTTTGATTCAAATCAGGTCTATTCTTAAGATTTTTAAATAAGAAATTTGCTACAAAGCAGGATTCTGCTTTCCTGCCCAGTACTGACGAGCTCTCTTCCTCCGGTGGCCCAATTCTGACACCTTCCCACCAGTGCTCCTCTGTGATCACCCTGCAACATCTCCTGGGTCAAGTCAGTACAGACCCCATCAGTCTTTGGATTAGCGAGACTGGAGTCTCCTTTCAAGCATGGGGCTCAGTCCTGCTTTCTCCTTTTTTCCGGACTCCCTGCAAGGTCACCATTACCTTCTATGGGCTTGTGAATTCAGCCCTGGCATTCCTGACCCTGATCTGCACGGGGGTAAAATCTTGATAGGGCCAAGAGCCCCACGGCAACTGCCGCTTGCCATGAGGAGCTCAGGGGGGAAGGCTCCCACAGTTATTTGCAGCAGAGGGGAAGACAGCCCTTTTCCTTTTTTCCTTTTTTTTTTTTTTTTTCTTTTTTTCTGTTTCTTCAAGTGTCCCAGAATAAATCTATCCATGCACAAATATTTCTGCAGTATCACTGGAGAGAAGGAGAGGGATGGGTGGCTCAGACCAGTCTACTTAGCCCAGAAGAATAACATTATTTTTTTTCAGGTTGCTCTGATTCCAGTTTCTTAAAATATTTTGTTTTGGGATTAAAGCCAAAAAAACTCAGCTATTTGCACAACCCCAGTCTGAGCTTTCTGGAGTGGGGTGTTGCCTCTGTCTACTGGAAAGAGAGACAATTCATCAAGCCACAGAAGTCTCATTGCTCAAACACGTTTCTGCTGTCACCCACAGCATAACATTACCCCACACCACACATGGTATGTGGGTCTGCCAGGTCTCTCAAGGTCTTCTGCCTTCTCCATGTCTGTGAGACTACTGACTCTGCATGTGTTGGGTTGTGTTTATGTTTGCATCTTGAGCACCTTACGAGAGCTGAGGGCATGGTAAAGTGACTGTGCAGCTGTGAAAATCTTGTCTGAATTTCTAGGTCTTTCCTCACCATTTTCCATCTTCTTCTGTAGTCTCATGGTCCAGCTCAGATCATGCTGCCAGTGGCTGTGAAAACTGCTGGCACTTACCTTCTGGGAGCAAACATATGGGCCCTCGGGAGCTGACTTGGCTCAAAAAGGGTGGCCTAGGAGTGGTGGTAGCCAGGTGGTTCTCCCTAGAAAGGAGATGGTTACTCCTTGGTCCCATTGCTGGTACACCACTCTTGCAGGACCAGCTGAAGCAGTGTGCTTTTCTGCTTTTCCAGCTCTCCTTGCTCATTTGAATCGGTTGAAAGGTGACAAGCAGACGTGCTCACTTCTTCTTCCAGTTACTATGAGCTCTTTGCCCCTATGTCACACTCAGCCTGGACCTTCCTCCTGTTTCCTTTTGTGCAGCAAGTAGCTCACAGCCACAAACCAAAATAGCAGGGCTTATGACTAAACCAGAAAATTTAGAAGGGGGGGTGGGGGGGGTGGAAGCTGGTAGTGCTGGGTGAGAAAGCAGTGACAAGGACACAGGGATCTACAACACCGTGGGAAGACCACAGGCCATTGGGTTTCGGGAGCCTGGGATGCTGCTGTGAACAAGCTTGCAGCCAAAGTGGTGGGGTTTTGCACTGGAGAAAGGGGAGCCTGGCCCGCTGCCTTGGAGGGCAGGAGGAGCTGTGTGAGGATGAGCACCTTTCCCTGGAGCTGCTCATCCCACCACTCAGTGAGAATCAGTTGTGGCAAGTGAAAAATTTGGGTAGGAGCACACCACAAGGGTAGGACCGGGGCTGGGAGCCACAACTCATGCTGCAAGGAGGAGGAAGGGGAGGCTCTGCCAGGCCCTGGGGCAACATGTGGAGCGAGCCACCCTTGTGAAAGGTGCACGTAGGGCTTCACTAGCAGGTTTAGTTCATGTCTTGCTGTGTTTGGTGGTGAGGAAGCACTCACTCTACGTGAACCAGCTGTAGGACTTGTCTGTAGAAAATGTCCTAGATTATTCTTCAGAAGGGACGGGGTGTCACAAAGAAATCAGATAACACATTTGACTGAGCCTTGGCAAAATGGGAGTTGCTAATTACCTTCAGGGGAGCGCCCTCAGAAGTGCACCGACTGCTTGCTAACAGGGTGCAGAGCCTTTCTCCTCCAGGCCTACAAAGTTTCTTCAGCCTAGTGAATATGGGCTGGATCTCCTTTCTGGCCAATAACTCACAAATGTGCTATTTTCCGAGCTCACTGGCGTGCTCAGAGCTTCTCTGTTTGGAGTAACTTAGGACGCGTTTTTTCCATAGCAGCTCTCTGGTTTTATGCATGATCCATTTCATTCTAGGTTGAATGCTTTTTTCTGTTTTAGCATAACACATTTTGTTGAGATTAGCTGAGATATTTAAGAATGGGGATTGCACTTACAATTAACACCCTAGTTGAATCTGATTTGCCTTTCAAGTAGAGGCATGGCCCAAAAGTCAGGCCAGGAGCTATGGAGCCAGTGGAGACGGTTGCCCCAGAGGGAAGCCTTTGCTGGAGCAGGACTGAGCTGTGCTGACGGGGTTGGATCAGTGGTGTTTGCTGTCAGAAAGGTAAATAGAAGGTTTTGTTTATAGTGGTGGCAAAGGAGAACTCTTTCATCAGCTTCCGGGCTATGCCATTTTTTTCAGAAGCCAAATTTTTTGGGGGATGCAGCAGGGCTTACAGATGAGCAGGTGACCTCATTGCAATGCTTCACTGAAGCAGCTAGGGGTAAAGCATGGCTGTTGGCTCCTGATCTCAAAGCCCATCACCCAGTCTATCAGCCAGGTTTCCCCGGGCAGTGACAAACAGACATGGCTCGAAGTGAGGCAGCCACAGCTGGCGATCTGTGCTGGCCCTGTGCCTATGAATTGGGAACACAACTCTCCAGCACAGACACACTCACAGTTTTGGGCTCCTCTTGGTAGCTGGCTTTTCTATTTTTATCAGTGGGAGGCTCATATTTTTTTTTCCCTTGTGGTGTTCAAACCTCTAAGCAAGTAGGCTGCTTATTTTCAAGCTGTGAGAGGTGGCTACCTCTGGTCTGGTGAGGATGAGTGTCTGGCGGCAGCAGTCAACATCTGTCTCTGGCAAGGCAGCAGTAAAACAGCAAGAGACTGAGCTGTGTCATGAAGATGATGGCTGGGAAGAGGCTTAGGCTGAACCTGGTCTATTCACCTTCCCCTCCCAGACACAGGTGCCTGTTTGGCAGTCAGTCAGTCCTTCGTGGAGAACGATGGCCAGAAAACATCAGAGATTTGCAGCCCTGGGAAGCAACCAGGGCAGAGGCAAGGCCCATGATCAATATTCATGGTGGCCCCAGCAGGTTGCTGGGTCCTCGTTAGAGAAAACTGAGCGCTGATAATATTCTCACCCTTATGCTAATGTCTGATCTTTCATCCCTCCATCAGCAACACCTCCCACCCCATCTGAGCTCAGTGTCCTGGAGAATAGTGTGCTTAAAGGTGAGGTCAAGGTAATTTCAAGAGGTGCTAAAAGAAAAAGAGAGGCAGGCTGGCAGCCAGGAAAGGGAAAATTGGCCCCATTGTTAATGGAAGAAAAGAACATCAGAGAGCTTTTTAAAATGTCAAGAGTGGAGTATTGCTGTGTGCTCTTTGCTTATAGAGTAGAGTTTGAGGGAGGTTTGCCTTAAATATACCTTCCATACAAATATACAGAAACATGTTTTTTAGTGAACTTTAAACATTAGCTATAATAGTCTTTGGATAAAAAGGCAGTCATTATTTCTTCGAACACACTCTCTACTGCCGAGCAAATGTTCCAGTGTGGCAGGATGGTGGCTTTAAAAATAGCTGTTCACTCCAGAGCCTCCGAGTGTGGCTGGGAGGTAAATTAAATGTTTGACTGTGAGCAGTCATTGATGTGGTCCAAGAGCTGCAGCCAGCAAGTGCTCATTTCACTGAAGCCAGTGGAAATACGAGGCAGTGGGAAAAGCCTGCAAAAAGAAAGTTTAGGCATCTTCAGGAAGCTCCAAGCCTTTGGGGAGCTATTTTTAAAAGTCATGACTTACTGAACTGTTATGACACCTGTCATAAAAATCACAGGACACAGGGTGGAAGGGCACTGACAAGGTGTTATCTCAGGTGACTTACCTGTGTCATTTCTCAAGGTACTCGTCCAATGTTGTCTTAAACTTCCAGAGATGGAGACCCATGTGCCTTGGCTCAACAGCTCCAGTGCTTTGCTGCCCCCACTGACCCAAAGCTCTCCTGGATTTTGTCTGCATCTCCCTTGCTGTAACTTAGATTATTTCTGTCCTACCCACAGTAGAAAGGGGGAGAAATGTATTTCTTCTTTTCTTTATGTCCTTTGAATTCATCCTCTCTTCTCTAGCAGAACAGACCCACTTCTTCTGACCTTCCTACACAAGTTGTGGTTTTGTGTCCCAGCTGTCATCTGCTCTGAACTCCCACCAACAAGCTCAAGACCTTCTTAAATTGCCTCCAAACTAAGAGCAGTAACTCAAGCTAAAATCTTACCACTGTTGAACAGACTAGAATTGCTTCATGTGGCTTAGCAGCAGCAATTGTGTTTGTATGTCACAGTATGGTATTTGACTACTTCGCAGCAGCAGTATTGATTCATGGTCAGGTTGTGACCCCCTAAAACCTTCAGATCCTTTCCTACCTAGCTGATACCAAACTAGCTTCTTATCTCCTATAAACATGAACACCTTTTCCTATCTACAGTTGGGACTTTGAATTTGTCTTCATTTAATTTCATCCTATCTTTTTTTCAGAATATTTCTCTGATTTTTTGAGATTACATTCACTTGTGATCCAGCATGGAGCAACCTGCCCCATGCCAAAGCTGTTTGTAAATATAATAAGTATCTTTTCTATCCCGCTATTAACATTAGACATAAAGATACTGAAGGATGCAGGACCCCACAAAGATGTCTTTTGGACTGTAAATACCTCCAGCCTCACCGTGAGCGGCTGATTGCTGAGTACGGTTGATTACAGCCATTGAGCACTGCTGTATCCCTTAGTTATAGTTTCCTGGTTACTGCAGACTGTTCCCCAATGCAGGGGTCTCCCGGACCTCAGCACCACTGACGTGGTTAGGGAAGCAGCGAGCCCACTGGTGCTGGCAAGCGGCACGCCTGCTGTGCCAGCCAGCTCGCCGGTGGGCATGGCGGCAGCCCGGCTCACCTCCCCCTTCCCTGGGCTCAGTGCTCCAGCATTATTGTGTTCTTTGTCCTGGACTCAATACCTATGTATTTTCCAATGGGAATACACTTTACTGTGACAAGAGGGAGGAAAGTCATGGGAAAGTTTCATGTTTGACAAAACAGCAGTTTCGTAAGAAATTACAGGAAATGTGAAAATATTGGTACTGTCTCCACTTGTCGATTTTCAAAATAAAAAATTCTTTTATTTTTTTCCTCTCAGTCAGGTTTTCTTTTCCACTCCCTACTCCCATCACCACCTCCCCTCCACTTTTCCTCCATCTGCTTGCCAGGGAAAGTACAACGTTCACATATTCTTTCCAAACCTTCCTTTTTCCACTGTCTAACCTTTCAAAACTTCGATTTGGAGAAGTTAGAGAATGGGGGTGGGGAAAACACTGTGAAAACAGAAATGCTGATTTTTCTAGGACGTGTGGAGCCATTCTTGTGCAGGGACACAAGCACGAGAGTCCTAGTTGAGAAAAAAATGACATTAATGTCATTCGATGGCCAAGAAGAAGCAACAGGGAAGAAGGGAAAGCAATGCAAAAGCAAAATGCATTAAAAGGTAAGGAAGGGTAAGTGTTCTGCTCTGACATGGCAATGCATAAACACATTCACAATTTGAAAAGTGTTGCTATTGTCCCCTCTCTCCCCCTTTCTTCATTCTGACCAGGTTCTGCTGATGGGCTGTGTCTCCTTACTCTGGTTCTGCTTCCCATAGGGGTACCTGTGATGGAGAGGCAGGTCCCAAGCATACTTTCCCTTTCACTCTCATCTCTGTAGGG
The DNA here is from genome assembly GCF_017639655.2 of Falco naumanni. Lineage (NCBI taxonomy): Eukaryota > Metazoa > Chordata > Aves > Falconiformes > Falconidae > Falco > Falco naumanni. The sequence goes on from NC_054060.1 coordinate 36,135,658, forward strand.
CTAAATATGTCATTTTCACACCACAGCAGCACTAAGAGTTTTCAGTGACCATACCACAGTATAAAAGCCAATCTTAAGCCTTTTTTTTTTTTTTTTTAATGTTGCATGCAAAGAGCCAAGAAAGAACTGATTACAAAAGTACAAGGGATAAACTCTCTTACAAATTTAAAAAACAGCACTATTACTTTTGGAGGGGGCACAAAAGGTGACTCAGAGCAGGACTGCCGGCTGGAGTTCAGCTGCTAAAGGTTGAGCTCTATGTGCAGGCCACGCTCCCCGCACTGCCTGAGCTACAAGGGTGACTGTAGGCTACAAGGGTGACTGGCCACCTTGAAATAGAAGTTAGACTTTGCAAAGTCCCTGTTTGCAGCAGTGCAGCATGGTGGGATGGGCTGCACTGCAGTAGGTCCCAGTTTCTGAGGACAATGTCCCTGAGGAGCATTTTTCCATGTCCCCATGCTCTCTACCCTTCCACTGGCTCAGGTAGAGGCTATTTATGGGTTATTTTTCCTCTTTTTCCTTCCTTGCTTGCTGCTTAGAGGTTATCTTAACTAGAAACATTTTCTGGTTAAAAATACAAGATGAATTTGAACGGAGAAGCTACACCCCAAGCTTCCCTGAAATCTGCGCCGGTTTGGATCGAGGCTTGTCTATGAGCTCAAAAAAAGGAAACCAAAGAGCCCCGTGCCTCTGATGGATGGACATGCCATCCTTGTTTGGCAAAATGGGAAGCAAGGAGGCAGCTCCTCATGTGAGGACAGGAGAAGGAAGGGAACATGTCATGGATTTTATCCTAACTCACTGTCATCTTCTTTGAAGGCCCCATTTTGCTCAGATGGGAGTTCATAAACACAGTGGCTTTTCTCTTTGTGCCCTACAAGTGCTGAGGTGCAGAGCTGCATGTCTGGGCAAGTGAATGGTGTTTTGCACAGAGCCACCTCCTGACCCAGCCTACGGCCCCAAGCGTTGGTCCCCAGGTGAGCTCTGTTGATAGCTCCTGCGGTCCATCTTCCTTCACTTTGACCCAGTATTCCTGTGATCAGTACTCCCTAAGAAGTTTTCAGTCTTGTTTCTCAATCGCTGTTTGTCCTAATGTTGGCTCTTTACACACTGACACCTCACCACAGGTGATGGGTCCTGTTGAACCTTTCTGTGCTTTTACATGGAGCTCTTCCGTGCAGTGGCAGCACAACAGTAAATGGCTCCAGCGTGCCCCGGTACTGCTCTGGTGGCTCGGTACAGCAGGTTTTGTGATATTTGAGCAAGCTGTTTGTTGTAGACTGGCTACTGCATTTTGTGAGCCTATTTGTACTTTCACCTTGAGCCTCTTCCCCAGTACCAAACAAAGAAATCAGGGAAAGTTTATTGCAGCAAAGCTTTCACAATTCACAGCAAAGATGTTCTATACAGAAACAGATAAAAGATGATAATAACTAATCCTACTTGGCCAAACCTTGCTGTTATTACACTGGTGTAAATCACAGTCCAGCCGTTGGCTCTTGAGAGGTCTTTTCATTTTTTTTGCCACTTGAAATGACTGCCTAGATGAAACGTGTGCCTGCCTTGGCTGGATTTGTTTTTCCTCCAGTGCTTAACCAAGTACTTGGTTAAGCTGCTTTGGCAATCTCTTTAACATCCTGCCTCCACAGAGGCCATGGCCAAGAGGGCATCGTCTTTGCTGTTGATCTCTTTTGGCCCCAGCATCCGGGTAATGACTAGACCCTCTGGATTTCTTCTCCTATTACATCTCTACGGAAGGGTGCATCTAGCCATACTAGAATCAAAGCTCCTTTCCAGAGACATGTTCTTTTGTTTTTTGTTCCTTGCAATCCCCCTTTACTTAATCTGGACAAAAGGTCTGTGGCCCTGCCCTGATCCATTGGTGATGATGCTGCAGAGATCACCATCCTCACCATTGCTTTGAATATGCCACTCCACTGGCATCCTTCCCATGCCTCCCTCTTCTCCTTGCCACTGCATCTGACCTGCCTGGCTTCCCTTGCAAGGTCCTTCATAGCCCCCAAGGAAGGAAAGCTTGTGTCCTTTCAAGGGTTACATCACTGATGCTGTAGCCTTCTCAAAAAACTGAGATTGAGCATATCCATGTGCTATCCCTTCTTGCCTTCTCATTTGTGCGGTGCTTGAATAAACACCCATAAAGAGACATTGTCCTCTTTTCAGGTTCTTCTGCAAACCTGGGCAACGGGATCCAGGATACTACAAGAATGCTGTTGCACTACAATAGCATTCAAGACAAGTCTGTTTTCAGGCAGTTGTAGAAGTAGGCATTGTTTCTGTGGTGGATTGCAACAGTTTGGAAGGAACTGTCTTTCAAGAAAAATTGCTTTACTTTACTTCTGCTGATTTCTGCCTGCCCTAAACATTTTCCATATTTTCTGTATGATTCTATAAGAACATTTGTCTGCTCTCCAGCCTGATGAAATGTATAGCTGGAAAATCTTAAAAAGATGGAAGAGGTCAGGTTAATCTGTCTCAATGTTAAGTAAAATAGTTTTATTCCATTTTTTTCTGGTTTTATCCATGTATTTATTTAATTGTTTCTTTCTTCAGAATGTCTTCTAAGGCTTTTCATACCTTTTTTCCCCACCATCCCGTCATGGATGTGCTACATTTGCTCTTGCCTAGTCAGGTGTGACTGCCTTGACTTCCCTGAGGAACCTGGCTACTAGGACAATGTTTTCACATGCCAGAAGGCTCCAGTAGAGACTATCTGTTCTTATTCTCTGTCTGTTCCTCCCACTATGTTTGCTGGCTCTAACACAATAACATCTTAGATTTATGCTTTTACTTTAGGCATCATTTCCATTTTGTTGTCTTTTTTCCCATTACCTAGCCTACCTTCTCTGTTATTTTCAGTGTAAATGTTGTCACTCTAGCAAAGCATTTGCTTTGTTTTGGGGAGATACCTCAGTTACCTTTAATCTACCACACTCTCACCATATAACAAAACAGGTCTGTCCTTATTCTCCTTTCATTTATAGAATCATAGAATATCTCAAGTCAGAAGGGACCCATAAGGATCACTAAGTCCAACTCCCTGCTCCTCATAGGACTATCTAAAACTAAACCATATAACTAAAAGCATCATCCTCAATGACCCCTGTATTATTTTTTCCTGTGCAAGGTTTTAACTCAGCCTGATTCTTGAAAGTCCTCATTGGTTTCCAAGCCACGACAGTCAGAAATCTCACCCACAGTTGCACTTACTTTCCAGGTGGCTGCTGGGGCATGAGCCTCACATGGTGATAAGACTCTTTCACCATGTCTCTGCCTGGTATCATTACAGCAATATTTGTCCATGACCAGATGAGTTTGCAGTAGGGGCCCATCACAGTCCTGGTAGATCATCATCACCTAAAATAATATGACAGTTTTTACTCTGTTGCATATTCTGCCTCCTTGTTTCTCTACATAGCATGACCAGAAGCTGTACTTTCACCTCCTGTAGGTTTCACTATTGCATCTCCAGGACAGTGTGTTCCCTTCAGTGCCTGTGGTGCAGTCAGAACCTCCATTTCTCCATGCTCCACAAGCAGGAAATTTTAGCTCTGTATTCATACATTTCTATCAAAAGATGTCTTGCACACAAGGCATCTGTTTCTTCCCACTCTTTCCTAAGCTCAGCATTGACTATGACTGAACACCAGAAGAGGTTGCTCAGGGAGAATGTGGTATCTACGTCCTTGGAGACATTCAAAACCTGACTGGGCATGGCCCTGAGCAACCTGCTTTTTGTGACCCTGCCCTGTGCAGGGTCTTGCACAGAAGGTCTCCAGAGGTCCCTGCCAGCCTCACCCGTTCTGTGAGTACCTCCAGAAACCCCTATGCACTGTCTCCAGCCATGTCTGTGTGAAAACGTTCCCCTTTGCTGTGGCTATTGCCCTGCTGAATGCATGCTGCGGCTGTTCCTCTGGCTTGTTAGACAGTGAAGAAAGATTTCAAGCTCTGGGATTTTCTGACACTAAACATCTTGAGTTTCCACCTCCTTTTTACAAAAAATCTGATGGGTTTTATGATGACTGTCAATACACTGCACTTATTCCATTGGAAATACCATGGTGATTTTTTTTATGTCCCTGTTAGAAGTGTTTTATTTTCCATTTTTAGGTAAGCAAGAAAAAACATGACTTCCCCAACTCTGTTTTCAGATTTGGTATAATCAAGTTAATTACTGACATTCTTTTTGATACTTGGTAATTTCAGCCTAAAGACATGTTGAACTCGACAGCTCTAAATACACAGATATAATGGAAAGGCTGATCCATTCTCAGCTAGACAAGGTGAAGGCATGGTGACAAAATACAACTTTGAATATGCTGCTTCACTTAACTATCTCAGCAACCATCTGTTTACCATGTGGAAAATAATTTATAAGATTTCTTAAAGGTCTGTCCATTGTTTTGGGCAAATTTTTCTTTCTTTTCTTGCTGAAGACCTCATTTTCTCACCTCTCAATCTGATGGAGCTGGAGACTTCAATAGGTACTTGTATAGTAATTGTGCAAGACAACATCTACTGAATAACCTGAAGCACAGAGAGGTAAGTGACTGCAGACATCTCTATTGCATGCTATTAATTGGCACACCTGTTGCACAGACCTGTTGGTACCATGGGACGTAACAGTGAAAGATGAAATCATAGTAATTGCAATCTTCCCGCAAGCTATCATTTAATTCACATTTTAATTAATTTTTATAAGTCTTGTACTTATGAAGTATTGAAGCAATTAAAGGCATGAAGAAAGGAACATACCAGTGTCAACTAAGGACAGTAGTCAAAGAGGAGAGTTTGATTCAAGACAAAGTTCATATGAAAAATAATGTTTTGTAATTTATAGTTCTGTCTACGTGACATTTTCTAAGTTCTTTGGAAACTTGAATAAAATAACACATAGTTTTAGAGTCTTAGCCATTTTGAAAGATCACTAGTCTCCTTAGTTTTCAAACAGGGAAACCAAACCAGAAAGAGTTTAAACATCGGTTTCCCCAGCTCAAGGAGAAAATCTGTAGTGGAGCTGGGAATCTAATCCTGAGCTGTTGAGCAACCCAGGTAAATATCTTCCGTACAAAACCATTCTTCCAACTGGCACACAAAAAGGAATTATGGAAGACGTGTGTGTTTTTGTGAGTAGGGTGATGCCTTGGTTACACAGATCTCATAACCTGGCCTTTGGCTACCCAGCCCTCTGGCATTCTCAGAAAATGGCTGTTACTAATGAGAGCTTTGTTAAGTCTTGTGATTTTCATATTCATGGTTTTCTGAGAACACCAGTTTCTAGATGCAGAAGCTTCACTCCTGTTTAAATGAGAAAGAAGTTTCCAGCTGTCAGAGCTGTATAAAATACAAAGCACTGCTCCTGATTGCACAGAAACCAAAATGTTAAATTAAAAAGAACTTACATGTATTTCTGAATCACACCTGGTGTACCATACCTCGATTTTTTTTAACCCACCCCCACAATTCTGAAGGACAGATTTGGGACTTTAGGTGTTGGTGGCATTGCACATCAGACAGGAATGAGCCTGGAGGCACAGAGCTGCTCCAAGCAATTGTGGTTACACCAACAGTGCATCATCTGAAAGATGCCAAGAAGTGGCTGCCTAAGGTGGGAGCACAGCAATGCTGATTTCACCTCTTTGGACTATGTATTGGTGCAGGTTTGAGTGCCAAACCGTGGAAAGAAGGGAGCTGGGTTTGCTATCATGAGAAATACAAATGCCTGGGAATTAGATGGTTTCAAAGCAGCAGCTAACACAGGTAACTGCTTATGCTGGTGAGGGGGCTCAGCCACCAGCAGGTATCAGGCCAAATCTGTGCTGAGGTGCAGCAAATATGACAGATGATCTATGGTCTTTTCACAGGGAGATGTCTGTTCCTATGTTATATTCCTATAAAGCCTATAAGGGATGACACAGAGCAGAAAGCTTTCTGTTCGCTTGGTATGGGCAAGGATGGCACACAGCCCAGCCTTGGAGGTGATGGAGAGAGAGAGCTGGTCCCCAGGAAGGACTGGTCTCTGTGCAGGGAGACACAGCTGCGGGGCTGAGGAAACCTGGAGAGGAAAACCATCTTTTCAGCAGCAGTCTGAACTGCAAACGCCATTTACTTGTATTCTGACTCGTTTTGATTCTTCTCTACACCAAAGGGCTCTTTGTTCTCTTCTGCTCTCAAAACCTGGCTCTTGAATTTTGTTTATTTGGAAAGCTCAGAGTGGGGAAAAGGGCCAGGAGGTTCCCTGAAGATTTGCCTGGCTCTAGGTTGAGCTGCCATGAGAGGCACCAGCACCAGTGGGGACTGGTGTGCTCCAGGTGGCCGGGAGCCCTGCAAGCAGCCAGACTCAAAGGCACTTCTGCCACCGGTGCAAACGTGCTGCGGGCTTGCTCGGACACCCTGTGCAGACTTGCTCGGGTACAACATCAGTCCCTCGGGGAGGCGCAGTGTTCACGCTCTCGGGAGGGGCTTGCAGAGCCATCAGTGCAGGAGCTAACCCACTTTTTCTGGCTTTTCTCTCTGCAGTGTGCCTGCAGGGAGTGCGTCTTCATCCTTCCCCTCTGCTACTTGTCCTGGGCAGGCTGCAGATACCTTTACCAGCATTTGCTCTCTGCCTTCTCCCAGACCCCTAGGGATGCTCTCCCCGAGCCTGAGCACTGCCTGCATAAGGCTGTTCTTGCTGCTGTGAACCTCTGGTTAATCAGTATTTTCACACTATTATAACCGGAGATGTGGGATCCTGAACCAGTCCTGGGCTGGGGAGAGGATGTTATTGACCTTCACGGCACTGCGGTGCAGAAAGCTGCTGAAAACAGGCAACTCCCGGCTAGTGAGGGATTGGGAACAGGCGTGAGCTTCCTGCCGGGTTTCATGTTGCATCCCATAGCTGGCTGCTGCGCTGGAAAACAGGAGCTGTGGTGGCTCTGGTGGCTCTGCTAGCACCCGGGGACGCATGTGTGGCACCAGCTGCTGGGGGGACAGCGAGGGCAACCACAAGGAGCAGCCACAGGGACATTTATTTTTGTCCTGAAGGGAAGAGGTTGGGTGGAAAAAAACACGAGAGATAGGATGAAAACCAACCAGAAGAGCAAGGTCCATGGGCCAGATCTGCTGCAGCTGCCAATGTCATCAACGGTAAGCCTGGCGGTGGGGCAGGAGCCACCCTTTCCAAACACAGCGCAGGACGTTGGATGCTCTCCCAGAAGCAGTGCTGCAAACCCACCCAGAACGCTCCCGACACAGGCAAAGAGAAATATTATTCTCCTGTTTTAAAAATAAAAAGTCTGATAAGATATCCAGAAAATGGTGCTGGCTCAGCCCTGTTCCTGCTCCCAGGGCACCCAGGGTGTCCCCCCGCTCTGGGGACAGGGACATGGATGCTGGTTGGGGATGGCAGTGCACGTGTCCAGGGAGTGAAGGGATGCTCTCTTCCAGGGAGCTGCTGGGAGAGGGAAGGCAGAGCAGGATGCACAGGGCCTCTTGGATCCTCCATGTGCAGAAATGGAGCTGTGGCTCAGTCCCACAGAAGTAACCATCAGCTGTGAGCTGCCTGGCTCACTGCTTTGGTGTAGCTCTGAGTGCAACTCCTCTTATTAATGTAGCGCTCTCTTTCAGTACTGCTCATGTCCTTGCCCTGTTTCCACTGGGCCGCGGGTGCGAGGGAGCAAGCTGACCTCTGAGTAAAGCTGGATGCAGAGGCTGTGAGTATCTGCTCACATGAGCCCCCCAGCTCCCCCCTGGGTTTTAAGCCATGCAAAGGCACATATGGCCAGGCCCTGGGCTGCAGGAGGCATTCCCAGCCTTTCCTCTTCTGCCCCTGCTCCCATGCCGTCCTTCCTTGCTGTCTGTGGAGGGATCTCTGCATCTTCCAAGTTCCAGATGCTGTGAGTGCTGAGACTTGTTCAAATCTAACACTGCAGATTATTAACATGGGAGAGCAGTTCAGTGAGGAGCAGAGAAAATTTTATTAATGTTCTTTTCATGTTGAAATTACACTTCCGCTCCATAGGTTAAGCCATGAAAGAGAACAGCAGTGTCATAGTCCATAATGGGAGGGAAAAAGAGATGCTGACAACTTTATTGGCTCTTAGGAAAGGTTTAAGGGCTTTCTTAGAAGCTGTGCATGCCTCCAGCATTAAAGTATTGGGGTACTGGGGAAGCGGGGGAGTTGCAGGTATGCTTAGAGCATCACCCAACCACTGTAAGGTACATGTAAAACTGAGCAGCAGGAGAGTCCTAACAGATGAGACCAAGTGCCAGTGAAGATCAGAGCTCAGATACCAACCAAGATTCCCCATTTGGGACTTGTGAAATGCAAAATGGGCTCATCTATGCTGCTGATAAAGTGCTGCTTCTGGAGGAAGAGGAACAGATCAGGGCAGATGTCACTGTAGGAGGAAAGACAAACATACAGGGAAATTTCATGCAGGAGGTTTATCCTTATGCTGGCCAGAAGGTCCTGGATCATATGTGCCAGAGCAGAGGTGAAGAGTAGTTGCTGCTCAGTCCTGCAGAGACTGCAGCCTGCAAAAGGAACTTGAATCCACATCCCCTTCAACTAATATATGTAAGCTGAGAAGAATTTTGAAAAGGACTAATTATTTTTTTTTCAGATTTTTCAGCTCCTCATCCATCCATTTCTTCCTCCTGCACGCTTACCCTTGAAGTAGATCTTCCTTGTTTATTTACCCCTCCTACAATCCCATGGTAATAAGAATTGCTTGCATTAGAGTTCAGTTTGTTTATCCACTGCTTTCTTTAGAAGACAAGTCTTAGAAACGCTTTTGTAGGTAAAATACTGAATCTGTACTTTTTAGGTAAGTTGGCAGGTGATGCAGAAAGTTTTATTCTGGAATTTAGAGATGTCAAATTAAAAATTAGCTTCTATCTGTCATCTAAATGAATGTTTTTCCATGGAATGGCCAAGGTGATTATGCCAGAGTGTATAGAGAAAATATCTCTGTGTTCTTTTCAGTTTTCTTGGAAATCCCTTAAGAACTCCAACGTCACAAGTTTTGCATGTAGTTTTCTTTCTATCTTACATAGTGAACTTCTTTGTTTCTGTTCATTTTAAACATCTACTCGAAGACGAGACGGATCTTCCTCTAGAAACATTCACTTGTCTCCACTGGCTACAGCTGGAATAGTTTGGTGTGTGCAAATCATTGAAGTTCATGTAGGGGACCTGCCTGCCTGCCTGGACACCTGTGCTTTCTGGGCTCCTCTTTAGCTGCTTTCCAGGAGCTTGTCTAGGACAAGAGGAAATGGCCTCAAGCTGCACCAGGGGAGGTTTAGATTGGATATTGGGAAAAATTTTTTCACCAAAAAGGTGGTCAAGCATTGGAAGAGGCTGCCCAGGGAGGTGGTGGAATGACCATCCCTGGAGGTGTTTAAAAAACACGTAGATATGGTGCTTAGGGATATGGTTTAGTGGTGGGCTTGGCAGTCATGGGTTAATGATTGGACCTGATGATCTTAGAGGTCTTTTCCAACCTAAATGATTCTATGATTCTATATCTCAATCATCAATTTCATCAGAGGCGCAAAAGGGAGGTTGACTCTGCTTTCCTGTGTGTGTGTTTTGGGGGCATCTGTCCTAGGAAATCACTGTGTTTGAATGTGCTTGGAGATAATAAGGCCTGAGACATTCAGTAGCCTATTTATGTCCCTCCCTAGGCAGCTGCTGAAGGCAAAGCTCACCCTGGATTTTTATTCCCAGCCCATCAATGTCTGCGAGCAGGTCTGGCAGCAGCCTCTCTTCCCAGCTGCTGGTGCGCAGCGCAGCTGCCTGTGAGCACTGCTCGTTCCAGCTCAGCTGGTGGCCAGGTACTGCTGTGCTGCCAGGACATGTCACCACGGGTCAGGGAGTGAGCAAAAGTGTGCAGAGAGAAAGTCCTCCCTGATGACAGTTACATCTGAAAACTTTGGTTTGTGTGTCCTTTACATTTCTGTCCTGCCACCAGCACAGTCTCATGCAGTTCCTTGGAAGTCCTGAGTTAGTTATTCTGGTAGTCAGGCTGCTTGCTGCTCCCTGGGGCAAATCCACACTGTCTCTCCTGGGCTAGGAGAAAGTCAGGAGCCCTTCAGAGCGGAATGGCAGAAATGAAGAAGATCATCAAAGATGGCACTCGATTATTGACCTCCTTCATGCCTTATCCTCTGCATTTGATGTGGGCAATCAGGAGGTGTTGCCAAGGCTACAAGATCTTGTTAGTCTGCCTCCCAGGTCCTCTGTGGCTTCCCTCTTCCCCCTCTGATTTTGCCCAGACTTTCTGTCTAAATACCATCTGCTTCAGCTGCTATTTGCACAAGTGTCCCAAAGGGCTTTGCTCTTGATTCTCTGGTAATCTGCCCTTTGTATGCTAACCCTCTATGAGATGGTCTTGTTACAGAGAAAACACACTTGTCTTTGAAGAATGATACAATAAGGATGTGAAGCAACAAAGACAAGCAAGTAAAATCTGAGATCGATGCTACCTGAGCCAGATTCTGCAATGGATAATTCCTGAAGACAACTTGCGAGCAAAGCAGTAAAGCAAGAATTTGTCGCAACCCCTGGAAGGGTTAATGGAAGTTCCAGTCTGTAATGAGGTATCTATCTGCTGCACATTCCCGCTTGCATTCTGCAAGCAAAATACCTACGGGTGTCAGCAGGAGTGTCAGGCAGGGAGTAATGACTTTGCCATGGTGATGCACAGCACCGATGTGAATCTAACCAGGTTTAAAACTGGCTGAGTTTCAAAGGTTAGATGCTGCTCCCTTTCTACTTTCACCCTCTCTTCTCCCAAGTTTTGCCTCTTTTACATAAAAGCAAATGGAAAGTAGGCTAGTGGGGTTGTTGCTGGCAAGGAACATTCCTTAAACAACCAGTATGATCCCAACATGATTAGAAACTAATTGAAAAGCAGCACTAGTCCCTTCCCAGCAGGTTCACAGTAGGGTTTTTTTTTCAGTGTTCAACCAGCACCTCTGCACTTCTTGCAGTATTACAGGAGGACTAGGTATTACCCAGATCAGTAGAGTCTATTAATGTTTTCAGGTTCCTCCTTTTTGGTGTTTCTCATGTACTTCTGCAGCACATTTAGGAAAATTTTTGCTGACAGCATCATCAGCATTCTGCTATGGGCCATCCTGCTAACACTACCTGCTATTTAAGCTGCTTGCCTGATGCTTCTGATTACATGACCCTTCTTTCCCTTTTGTTTAATTTGCAGCCTTTTCCTGTTTAGCCTGAAATGTAACATGAAGAGCATTCTGACTGAGCCTGGTAATTTCATATTTACTGCATATGTAAAAATGTTAACCTAAAGTAGCAGTTTCTGACAATGAAGCACAAAGAAAGTGTATTGTTTTGCCCATTTTATGAAAGAATTGCAGGAGCGATTTGAAATTTTGTTGTATCAGGGCCACCTTTCCCTGTGAAAATTCCCCTAAATGGAGCTAAATGTGTGAACCTTCAAAATACAGTTTGCACAGGAAAGGCTGCAGGAATTTCACAGCTGGATTCCTTAAGAGTCTCTCCTTTCCATGAGCTCTGTGCACTGCAGGGAAGGTGTCCTTGAAACTATCCAAGCAGTGTTACACTCTGAGTTCTCCACAGCTACTTCTGCACATCACCAGAGCTCTGGGTCCAGTCTGTGTCACGTGGAGCTTCCCACAAGATCCAGCATGAGCAGATGATTTCTTCAAATATGGCCAGCAAAGAGATTTTTGCTTAATGTCCTGTCTTAAAACACTCTGTATCCTGCAAACGAAGCAGTGTGCTTTGTGGCAAGTTTAGGAAGGGTGGTTAGGGAAAAGTTGGAGCTGCTTCTCACCAGGCTTCTCTTCTGAGTACAACTCAGTCAGCCCAGCAGGGTCTTCCCTGCCTCTTGGTCTTGCCCACCAGTGGCCCCATGGGTCAAGTCAGGAACAGACACCTGGACAAGGAGCTCATCTCCCCTTTTCTCTGGCTATTGTCTGAACTTGTCCTGATGTCTCTACATTCAGCTGGCTGCCTGACTTACGAGGTACCTTCATTCCTGCACGTCCTGGGTTTTCTGCTTAGTTAAGGAGGTGGGAGAAAGGTGAGAAGGAGTAATGATAGACAGGAGACACTGCAAGAAGGAGTAGAGATGAGCAGGAGGCACCTCTCTTACAGTCATTTGCGTGGCTGAGGAGACCTGTTCAGGAATTTCTTAAGTCCTTGCTCTTTGGTATGGGACTGTAGGTTCAGTGTGAGATGGGATAAAATGGTCCTTGATCAAGAGAGGCTCTTAAACCATGGGGGAAACAGAAGAGTCAGAGGATTGGTTGTATAGGAAGAAATTAGTTGCAGGGATCAGGGCTTCATGGGCCTAAGCTTTGATGAACACACTTTGCCTCTTCAGGTGTGTTAGGTGTTTATCAGTGAGTTGGCCAGCAGAGCCCTGAGCAGGATGGAGAAGTGCAAACCAGGGAGGAAAAGGGGGCACACAAGTCAGAAAGCAGGACACCCTGCCGAGCAGAACAGGGAATGGTCTCCTGGCTCCCATCTGGCATTCAGGTCCAGGTCTGGCTCCATGCATGGAGCAGGAAACAGTGCAAAAGACATTTACAGTTGTGACTGGCTCTGGATCACCTAAAATGGTCGCAGAAATGGAGCGGGTGGTGGCATATTCTTACAGACCTCTCTTCTCTTGGAAGACCAGACAGTCTTCCCAGGTGGAGCCGACATCTTTCTCCCCTTCAGCATGCAACTCAAGGGGCCTGAAAGCTAATGGGACTGGACCCAAATTTAGTAGTAATCAAGTGGAAGAGATGAGCGGAGGGTGATTTGCTCCGCACATGCAGAGCAAAGGGATTTCTACACTGGCAGATTCTGCTGGGTGTGCTGAAAGGTCAGCAATATTTCAAGTCAACTGGCCAACAGCTATTTTTGGCTCACATTTTACAAACACCATATCAGAAACAAAGAGTTATTTTGGTCCTTCAGGATTGTGCTGATAACTTTGCTCAGTACAATGTTAAATGATCAAGCCCCACAGGAACAACAGTACTGTTTTATAATCCCATATTATCAGATATATAGAGGTACACAAGGGTGGGTATGCAGAGGGGAGAGCTTAGATCTCTTAATGAGTATAAAGGAATATTTATATTATTCATATCATCTCAGTCCACATATTGCAATGATTTGGAGCATTGTGTAGGTGTGCGTAGAGGTGTGGATTTTTAAACAAGGGAGTACTTGTCCCAACAGGAGAAAATAGCAATAGCTATTGCCCTCAGCCACTTCTTAGCGATGCCAGTGCACAATACGGTTGGTGTGAGGCAATTGAGGTGCCTGCAGAGCCCCACTCCTACACACATTGTCACCAAGGCTTCCTCCACATCTGTACTGTGAAAATATCTCCTTTGCCCGTGAAAATCCCAGTGCAAGTGGACTGTACTGATCTGTGAGTCACTTACAGCACTGCCACAGCAACAACCATGGAAAGAAAGTCCCAGCTTCTCACTTTCTATGGTTTATGCCACACAGGACCCAAATAGGACCAGTTTCCTTTTGCTAAACACTGAACGGACTCAAGAAAGACAGCCCTTTCCCAAAGATATTGAAAATGTCCCTGGAGAAGACAGATAAAGGTAAGAGAAAGGCAGTCTTAGCATATCCAGTTTATGGCTGGAGAGGTTAAGCATAGAGACCTCACAGAACATCTGCTCTGCACCTATCACATCCAGCCTATTTTCAAAAAATTGCTATTTAGGTGTCAAGGAAACACCTGTATTTTCAAGCATACATTTATGATCTTCATGGCAGGTCATCACCACATGATAAAAATCCACTCTGAAGTGTCCAGATAGTAGCAGTGAGAAACTGACCTCGTCTAGGAGCACAGAGGAGCTGTTCCTGGGAGAGCTGGACACTTTGGAGCCATGTTCCTCTGATTACCTGCCAATGGTGCCAGGGAGGCTGGTACTGGAGTGAGTCACTAAGCCAGGACATCCTGAGCACCAGGCCTGGGTCAATGGTTCTTCTTTTTATTAAACCCACCTTTCCAATCCTGAGAAGGCTAAAGGAAGATCTCCCTTCTGTCTTGACTTGTCTAACCACCAGTAGGTGGTTACGGAGAAGAGGCAAACTCTTCTCAGTTGTGCACAGTGAAAGGGCAGAAGGTGACATTTGCATATTGTAGCAAGAGTTAGGACATATGGGCAAAAGCTTCTCCAAGAGGGTGGTCAAGCAGGAGAGCAGGAGCCAAGAGCAGATATGGCAATTCTATCTTTGAAGGTGTTCAACGTTCAATGGGACATAGCCATGCCATGCTTTGAGCAGGGATTGAATCCAATAAAGTCCCTCCCAGTCTAAATGATTCTGCATTTTTTCTGAGTTTAAGAAGGTCACTGGCATGCTCCCCATCCTGTCTGAACAGCTCAGTGCTTTCCCCAGGAGGCAGCATTAGGATGAAGCCATCACTTTTAGACCCAGGGGCTCAGCTGTCTGGTGCACACACTGGGATGTGGAGAAGCCTCAGGAGTTTTCACATCTGCCTAGGGGATTTGACCGTATTTCCTGCTTCAGAGGTGATTGCTCTGTAAAGCACTAGGGAGTTGTGAGGCTGCAGTTTATTTTCAAAACCTTAAAAAGCAAAAAACCTACTCCACTTCGCATGCAACATCAAACAGCTGTTTTTCTGAGAAGGAGGAGAAAGACCATGTAGGCTGCTGCTTAGGGCAGCCAGCTGGAAGATAAGTGTGAATTAAAACATGTTTTGGAGTGAGGATCCACTAAAGCAAGGGTTGAACTCCTGGAGTCTCACTTTCCCCTGTGCCCGGATCTGCCCCAATACTAACCCCTGAGCTGTGCTTTTTCCAGCTGACCTGGCAGAGCGCGGGCCCTGAAACTTCTTTCCCTGCTGGCAGGCTCTGCCCCTCCATCGCGCTGGGAGAGGGGAAGGCTGGGGACGTCCAAGAAGGCTTCTGGCTGCAAGTGCTAAGCAGATGCAAACACTCCTTGACACCACGTGTAAATCACTGGGAGAGGTGGAACCTGAACCACCTCTTTCCTCAGGTTTTCCAGCAGCATAACTTGGGCTTCCCCATGATTATCGAGCTGTAAGCAGTCCTGTTTCCCAGGCACTACATTTTCCCATGTGCCGCCTAGGGATCCTCCATGTCTCCTTTGTTGCGTCTTACTGGTTTGCAGGATGCACAGGAGTCTGGCCCTGGGGCTGATATCCTTGTGTGGGTTTAGCACAGAGGGACCCAGCCACCGGCCCAGCGTCACAGAGTACGCTTGAAACAGTGGGGGAACATCGGCTTCCAAGGCAATATGACTGACTGAGGGTTTATAGTTCACCAGATCACATTCTGTCATTCTCTCCCTGGAAGTCCAGCACCTGGAGTCGTGAGACTATCAGAGAACCTCAGTTCAGGGATTTCTTAAAGGATGCTTTCTGCTCTTTGTGCTGCAGAGAAACAATTGAAAATGCAGCTCTCTCTCCTCTTACCCTGCTGCAAAAAGCAAAGAGGGACCCCAGATCAACTTGTTTTAAATCTTGTAATTTTAACCCAATCGTAGAACTTTTGAATACCTGGAGCTGACAATGCTACATCCCAGAGGTCCTTGTGCCTAGACCACCCAGCCTTTGCAAATAACTGCACAGATACATGTGTCTTCAATTTGTAATGTATTTTGCAAAAGCTGTTTCAGTTTCTTGAAGCAGGCACTTGATACTTTGAATGTTCACATTCCGAAGCACTGGCCTCTTTTGAAGTATTCATGTGCTTTTTGTCTGTGTGATAGAGAGGCTGCTGTCACTTGGTCAGAAGGAAGATAATATATGCAGTTGCATATTTGGGTTGCTCATCTTCTGGTATGTTGAACAGACTTCCTAAAGGGTGCCTCAGCCCTTTGTTCAACTTTCAAAATGAATAACCCAGAAAGATCTGCATTTTCTGGCTCAGAAAGATTTTCAAGCACAATGAATCAAAATGGGGATGATTTTTGAAGCACTTGCATGGAAAATTTATGGCTTTGCTTCTTCCAAGATGAAAAACCTGATGTATCAGGTTTTCAGTTAGAGGTTTGCCTTTAAAAATAAGCTTGTGACTTCTCATGGGAAACAAAGGATGGTTAGGTATAAATCAACCTGTGCTAAGTGGAATACCTCAGACTTCAGAAAGAGAAATCTGGTCCAAACGATGTGTTCTTTGCTGTGGAGTTAAGCTGAGCTTGAACTCAGTGTTATCATTTCACCCATCTGTGCACACAAGACCCTCTGGCATGAGTTTGGTGGCACTTCCAGCCAGATGAGCTGGTGGGATTAGGCGTAGCATCAGCTTGCAGAGAGGATGCAGGCTGAAAAACTGCTTGGAGCACTCCTATAATTTTCCACCTGTGCCAAGAAAGACAGAGAGGTTTTCCTAGCACTGACCAGGGGAAAGAGCAAGATAAGTTGGTTTGGAGCAGCACAAAAGGCTGGTTACCCCAAGACTCACACCCAGCCCTGGCTACCCCACCGCCAGCAATGGCCATCCAGTGTAGCTGATGTGAAAGCAAATCCTGAACTGCTCTGCTGGGACAGTGAGAAAAAAAAACAACCTTAAACTGCTATGGAGAAACAAGCCCATATTTATTCATGATTAGTTTACATTGAAACATGGCTGCTGACAGGTTATTTTGGTAAAAAAGGCAAGAGCTCATTGTGTCCCTCATTCTGCTGCCTACTCTGCATGGGTGGAGTTTCACTGAAATCGGCTGGAGCCCTTCCACATGCAGCAAATGGCAAGATTAGCAGGGATGTTTTGCAAATATCCCTCTTACTCAAATAACCTATTAACTAAAATGCTCCATTGAGCGGCAATCACTAGTAGGGTTGGTTTAGTTTATAGTTTCTATGGTGAGTAGTGTGTCTCTGGAAGCTGGGCTAGGTCTTTTTCTTTCCTCCACTTGGAAACATCGTGTTGAAGAAAGTGGAGATTGTTAGATGGTTTGAAACGTGTTCTTCTGCAAAAAAGTTCCCTTTTGAATGTTTGATGATAAAAATTCGTTTGCATGATGCTACATGCTGTGAGTTAAATTGCACATTTAGCCAGGTACAGAGTTGCCACAAAACGAGATGTAAGTTCAGAAAACAACCAGGCATCGCCTGAGTTTGCAGCTCCGGTGAATTGTCACAAAGCAGAGGGATGGAGAGCTCATGGCATCACACAGGGTGCTGGGCAGTGCTGGGGATGAACACCATACGAAGCAAATCTCAGCATCTAAGCATAGGACACGGAGCTGAGAGGCAGGTCCCATTGATAGCTCTGACACAAAGTTTGCTGTCTGCCGCTCCACTCTGTAATCTGAAGCAACAGCTCCAGCCAGCCCCAGAGGGGTCCCAGGGCTGTCGCCAGCATCTGCTGGTGACATGACTCTGGTGGTGGGCGACAGCCATTGTGTCAGCAGATGGGGAGGAAGAGAAGGCAGAGCAGGAAGGTGTTAGGCATATGTGGGCTGCAAAAGAGCAACGACTCAGTTTGTAGGTGTTGGTTTGGTGGCACTTGGGGAGGGCTGAGCACTGGCACCTGCTCAGGGCAGGCGGCAAGGTGCCAGCAGCAGTGTTTGGCTGACCGTTGATGCAGCCACAGGTTTAGCTCCTGAGCTCTCCCTTGGCTGTTTGTGTCCAACAGAGGCAGCTGTGTCCTGGAGAGGAGAGATGGGTGTGTGTAGCAACATCGGGCAACTGCTGATAGGAATGTAGAGTATTTGAGCTATTTCACTTTTTGTGTATAAAACTCAGTATCAGCACCAGCAATGCAACAGGAAAGCAAATGTTAAAAAGGAGAAGAGTCGAGAATGGAAGAGTAACAGCTTCTGGTAACTACATGCACGTTTCCACTCATTACTTTGAAGATGTAATCTCTAAGTCATGCCAGTCTCACCAGTATGTTTTATGCAAAGCTGCAAGTAAAACCACTGTCATTATGCTCTTATATCACTTATGAATCTTGTCCAATTTTCTAAGCAGCAGTGTTCAGTGTCACATCGTGTGGGCATTAGAAATCCTATTTTGTAGTCTTTTTTAATTTTAAAAATTTCTGAAATGCTAGGCGTACAAATTGCTGCTCTTAAGTTTGGGGTGAAAAGGGGAAATTATGAGAAGAGTGTCACTACTTCTAACCAGCATATCATGTCAATGCCATGCTCTTAGCAGGGAACACTTAACAACTGCTCAGCAGCCTTCCTCCTGCCCTGAGAAGAGGCAGCCAGAATCTGTACTGTGGAGACACTGTCTCCTGGACCAGACCCCACCGATGACAAACTCTGTGAACCCCACAGGTACAGACTGCTTATGTCAGATGGGAAAATGCAGAGCTCTTTACTGAGGAAAGGTAGATATCCCAGGAGAGTAAAGATGTAGGTGTTGAAAGTTTGGGGACTGAACATATAAATCTCCTTGTGACTTCACCTCAGATAGATGAAGTGGCTAGTCCTAGGTTTATGGTGAAACAAGAACCAGAGCAGAGGTCTAGGGACTCCTACAACCCAGCAAGTGACCCTTCTCCCCGCTGGTTAATCCACCTTCTTCTGAATCATTTATGGGTGTTTTGAGGCTGCTTACAAAGTTCAGATGCGTTAGGCTAGAGAAGGAAGTGTGGAGAGGCATTGCATGTGCTGTCAGCCCCCCAGCGGTGTATCCATCTGCTCTCGTGTGCTAACGAAGACCTGCTGTGCGATGCTTTTCAGGAAGCTCCAATCTTCAGGGCCTTTTGCATTAATCTTTAATACGCTCTTTGTGTGCTTGTCATCTAGGGATTCAAAGACAGATAATAAGCTGCTTAGCAAAGATGGGGCATATTAGCTGACTTCTGCTCCAGGCTGTGGGCCAAATCCACCAGTCTCTGGTGCAGAACAGACCAGCTTGGGGTAACATGCCCTTTTGCAAAATTTTTCCGAAAAGAAGAGGGAAGCACATCAGCACTGTAAGGGATCCCATCCTGTGTTTTTTTAATCCTTCCTTTGTTTGAGCTACCTGATCTCTCCAAGAAGGCACATGAGGAAAGTTCTCAGTGGAAGCTCAGCAAAGCTGCCAAGAAATGCACAACAGATGAACAGGATGACAGCCACCCCAAAAGTAAGCTCCAATAACAGTCCATATGACCAAATTCAGTGTTATTACCCATCTAGAAGCAGGTCCACAAAGTGAAAGGAGTTACCTCTGTACATACATGATCTCAGAGGAATATTGGGCTGGAGGTTCATGAGCAAAACTTCACCAGACCGAACCTAGCAGCATGGACACAGCTGGGGTTGCTTTATGCCTTTGTGATAAACCTCGAGTACCTGCGTTAGCTGTTTTCACATTACACATTGGTGATTTCTGCTTCTTCATTTGTATTGTGACCAGAGTGTTTTGCTTTGAGTTGGAAGCAAATCATTACTCAGAAGGTAATGGTATCATTCTAGGTGAAAAAATAAATCCACAAAGAGAATATCTGGCTTCACTATGGGACAACTCAATGTGCAGAGTGTTATGTGTTCCTGGTAGTCAGTAGAAAGACTGGTATATGCAAGTTTTCTGAGTTAGTACTGGCATATATAGTCCTGATAAAATTCAACTTGCGCATTCTAGTAATGATTTTAAAGTTTATTAAAATGCACTGGAAAAGAAGGTGACATTGTAAAACAGAATAGTGTTTCCTTGTAAAGTCTGAAATATCAACATGGGCATCTTAGATGCAGTTCTAATCACAGTAAATGTGGAGTGGAAATCAGCTTTTCCAGTGTCTTCTAAAATCTTTCTCTGGAACAGAGCTGATGGTCACTCTAAGAATGTTTAATATTTGATGTTTGGCATCATATCCTCTGTGCCAGTATGTCTCATTTGGTTTGTGTATGTCTAACTTGTGTAAATTAACTACTCTGCAGTGGTACAGTACTTAGAAACCTACCTACTACGATGCATTGCCTATAGGCATATGTTGCTACAGAAGCTCTGTTGTTTATGAACACTCGAGGTGTGATCACATTATAGTGATACTTGTATTCTGCTCTGGTGCAAAGCACGGGCCTTATCCTTCCATCTGGAGTCATGCTTCTGCTAGAAGCTCGCATCCACTTGTGTTCAAGGCACGAAAGTGTTGCTTGTGGAATTTTCTTTCTAAGTAAGAATAGTTCCATGGGCAGGAAGATTTTGCTAAAATATAGCAGCACCTGGTTCTTGTTCTGGGAATCAGTCATCCAATTTTCTAACACTGAGACACAAGAGATCAAATGACTTCAATTCAGGCACTGAGCTGGTGGATCAGGATGATTTACATCTCAAGATGCTCTTAGTTCTCTCCTTTGGCAAGCAGATGTTACAAACCAATACAAAAGATAGTTCCCAGCATTAATGTAGTATTGTTTGCCTCTTCTTATTAAGACTCTGTAAGATCACATCATGGTGTTTTCCCAAGACTGTATATGTTTTTTGATTAGATATGTGTGCTGGATTTAGCCAAATCCCCACTTAAGTGTTGCACTCTATGTATCTAGGTCATTTGCACAACAATTTTTATTGTAAATCTGGAATAACAAGCACAACTCTTGGCAGAGTTCTGCATGCAGAAATACTGTGTCTTCATATAAATGCATGTGAGCCTTTTTTTTTTTTGGGGGGGGGGGGGGGGTGTCGGGGGCAGGAAACAAATTGCTTAATTTGTCTATGGTTTTCCTGGCAACTCAGGAGTAACTGGGAAAGAAAATCGGAGACACTCAGAGCTGTTGCTTTTACTCTGCCTGTTTGCCCAAAGCAAACATGTTTGGCAGCTCTTGGACCATTTCACCTGCCTCCTTTGGCCCTTTGGTCTCAGCCCACACTCAGTTCAGTCCCAGACACTTGCAGTGGGGAACACAGCAAAGACCTGCTGTCTTTGTCCTTGCAAGAGCCAGCCTGACCACCCAGCTGGGCTCCACTGGCAGCCCGCTCCTCAGCTGAGCTGCAGGGGGAAGAAGGGCTGGTGGCAGTGGGGAGAGGGGCAATATGACAAAAGCTGCCCCAGGGCAGGGCAGGCACAGCTGGAGCCGTGGGCATGGTATGGACCAGGAACCTCTGCGTGGGTACGAGCACCACAGGCAACTCCTGCCGGCTTCCTCCCACCACAGGGGATCCTCCTGCTTGCAGACAGGAGCCCGCTGCCCTAGGTGCTGTGCAGGTATTTCCAACGCAAGGCAACCAAAAGGCAGTTGCTACCCTCAAGAGTTTAAAATCGAATTGCTTGGAAGGAAAGATCTGGCTTGGTTACATTAGTGGTTATCATGACCAGAGTCAGATGCTAGGTTGTGACAAAATCACCTATTGCAAAAACAAGGTAATTACACGTCTGCGTTATTTGTGAGTTGAGTCAGTTCTTTCCTTTTTGCTGAAATGAAATGCAAGCACCTAAGCTAAGTTTGCTGTGTTGTTCGAACAGTGAAGCACCTCCAGCAGCACTACCACCCAAACATGCCGTGGCTCTGCATGGTGACAAGGGCACACATCACTATTAGAAACGAGAACAACTTTGAAAAATGCAATAAAATCTGTATTGACTCAGAGAGCTGGCCTTGCTCGGGACAGCGGCTTAGCGTGGTAAGCACCATGTCTTGCTCTGCTTATTTCAATATATTATTGAGCATTTCTATAAAGCAGAGGTTTAAAATACCCTCATTTTATTCCGTTTTTCTCCCCCTCCATACTAAACATCCCTCAGCTGCAGTGGACCCAAAGCAATGATAGTAAATTTAGAGGATTGCTATCAGTGAATCTGCAACCCACACACCAAAACTTTGTGTTATTTTAACAGCTTATTTTTCTCAGAATGCATGTGAAAATCATACAGATGATTTCTAGCAGGACAGCAGTTCATGCTGAGCCAGCAAATAATTTTCTAGTCTTATTTTGAGTCATTCTTGGAACAAGTCTTAGCTCTGCATGTACAAACTAGGCCAAAATGAAAAAAAAAAAAAAAAAAAAGGGTGGGGGAAAAAGACACAAGGCCCTTTGTCCTCTCTGGAATTTGTTTAAAACCTCAAGGATGAATAAGGCACTTTATTTAACCCAGCCAGCTATAAATAGGAAGCAGCACCTTAGCCTCTACATGAACTAGGGAATTCAGGTGTGCCTCCTCAGTTACAATCACACTTGAGAGGCACTGTTTTAATCTGAGATGTGTCCCTACTGCTAAAGGGTCATTAAAGGTAACAAGGGCACTGGGTTGGTCCAGAGAGAGACCGTGAGTTGAAAGGAAGGTGCTGGGGCCAGCAGGAGTCAAATGGCTGCTTTGCTCATGTTTTCTGGTTGTGCTTTAAGCACTGAGTCGTCCTGGTGTGTAGCGTAACAAACCCCATCTTAATTTTTTTTTCTTGTTCCTACTGGAGCAAAACTGGTTTCAGCACAGGACTGTTCAATCCCTGTGGTACTTTAAGGGCTTCATGGTAGAAAAGGCACCAGGAGCTGCTCTCCCCTCTCTGCAGAGACCCTTCGCAGGAGTGGGGTTAGCCCCTGTCCCCCTAAGGGACACCATCCCAGCACCTCTGGGCTTCACCACTGGGCCAAATTAACCAACACCAAGAAGGACAGGAACAACTGAGATTTAGAGAAACCTCTTCTGCAGCAGGTGCCAGCCCTCAGGCTCATGAGAAGGGGGAGGGTGAGCCACCCCAGCCATGTGAGTGTCCTGATGGGGAATGGGAGGGCTGGTGGCTGGACATGGCCATCAAGAATCAAAAAACAACCATGCTGCTTCCAGAGCCAGTGCACTCTACAGCTACATGGAGACCATTTATGTGTCCGGTTCACTTTGTTCTGCCTCGGTAGTGAATTTGGGGGAAACGAGCTAGCTGCTTCCCCCTGCACACCCAAGCTAGTAGTTAAACACCAGTAGTAGTGAAATAGCACTTGACTTGCTAGTTTTCATCCCGTGTTCAGTCTATTTTGTTATGCCCCAGTGTTTCCAGTTGCAGTTCTGTACTTGCAAGCTTGAAAAGCTAATCCAGGAGGATGTACGGGGCTGCCAAGAGAAGGCTGGGTTGGTGTGATAGGTGACTGTGCTATTTCTTTCTGCTCAAATCATCATCAGTGAATAGTTAACAGCAACAATAAATTATTCTTAAGTTTCCAGCACTGTGGTATCTGGAGCTTTCCCCAGCTCCTGGGTCTGGCTGTATGTCCCAGCAGCATCCCAGTCCCAGGGGTTTTCATGGCTAATGAATAGTAATGCGTGGGGGTACAGTTGCCAGGGGTATGGAGGACATGTGGGTATGTGACAATATCCAACCTATGTTTCATAAATTAAATGACTAATTCATAAAGAGAATTTGTCACACGCCAGGAGCCACACTGAAGCTGAATACTGGCTTGATTGCAAACATCCATTTAATGGCTGGACTCACTGCAATCACGGGCATTTTAAACAGATTTCCTTCGGTGTGTGGGCATGAGTTGTCAGGCAGGATGAAAAGATCCTTGTCCTTCTAGTGTAAGGTCTGAGGTCTGAAAGCTGCATGTGAGGAGGATAGCTCCTGGTCTGTTTCCCCACCTCCCTGGAGGCCCCCGCTCCTCCGCTCCTGCACACCCTCCTTGCTGGGCTTCAGGAGAGTCTCAGAAGTGAAGTCTGCTAGGGTTAGATGTATTCACGGAAGACACGTTGGAGAAAATAAAGGAAAATGTTTTATCAGCATTCTTAGAGGAAAACTGCAACTCTTTTATGATTCAAGGGTGTTAGGGTTTTTTTAAGATTTTTTTTTAAGAGAAAAAAACAGGAACTTCTTTAAAATCTTAGTTTTGCAGAACTGAGTTAAACTTTGGAAAGTTACCATCCCTGAAATGAAAGCCACAGTGTGTTTTCAAAGACAAAGGGAAGAAGAGTGCCCTGCTCTAATCTGTGGTGGAAACAGTGGATATGTCTAAGAGCTTTTACAACGTGAATGTGAGGGATGTGCTGTTTGTTATGGGAGTCATGGCTCCCTGTAGCTGCCAGGAATCACCTTTCTCCACAAAAGAATTCACACAAATATTAGACTGGGGGGGTGGTGTAGAAAAAAAATATGGTAAAAACACAAATCAGGATTGATTTGCTTTAGATGAGACATTTTTCAGTTTAACATCATAAAAGCCAGTTTCCATCTCTTACTAGTGTTTTAAAGGTTAATTCCATTGCAAATGTTATCTGCTCCTTTAGACAGGAGTGTCAAGCAGAATACCTCTAAAAGAAAGAGGTACTAAGCAGATGTCTGATTAAAGACAAATGAAAATGTCTCATAATATTTCAGTGGGATAATGTTAAATGAACCTGAGGACCCAGTGGATTTAATGTTAAAATATAAATGTTAGGAGCAAGATAACAGTGTTCCCATGCTTATCCTATATAATTAATTACAGATAAACTTCCCCGGCATTCAAACTCAAGGAAAGAGAACAGCCAGCACTCAGCACAGACCTCACAGCGACATGAAATCAGCACCAGGTGAAATTGCATCCCCTGGAGCCATGAGGTGGCACCTGTTGCATCCTTGTGTGGGTGAACACCGTACACCACGCAGGAAAACCCCAAAAGGCAGGCCCAGCTCCTAGGGAGGTGAGAAGGAGCAGTGTCAGTCCCCCTACCACCCCACCGCACCCCCCCACCCCCCCAGAGTAAGATATGCCTGGACATGAGATTTTCCATGCATGGTGCATGGAAACTCCAGTACTGAGTGACATTTAGCATCAGGTTTGCAAGTGCTGCAGTGCCAAAGCTGGGCTCGTTGCCTCCAGCTTGGGATAGAGAAAATTTCCCTAACCATGCATGCCACCACTGTCCACCAGGCACAGCCCTGCAGCAGCAGGTCCCCAGCCTGGCTGGGAAGCAACTGGCTTTGACCCCAAGCAATGCTTTTTGCCCTGCTGACATACTCGTTTCAGCAAGCAGCAGCTGTTTTTGAAGCAGGAAAGTAAGAGGGAGTCTCACCCTTCAGTCATCTGATCCTCTGCTTTTTGGTATCTTGACATTTTGGGAAAAAGTTGGTTGTTCAGTGGCAGACTATCTCTGCCTCTCATCTTCTCTGCCACATGACCCTGCTCTCCTTGCACAGGGTGTAAGTGTCTCATAATGTGAGTTCCTGCTGGGCTCCACAATAGCCTTTCCAGAAAATGTTAAAAATGTGCATTGCATTAAAAGGTGAATGAAGATGAGCCAAACGGCTTGCTGCTAGCACAGCTCTCAAGGGCACCACCTGGGGTGAAGGGGCTGTGCCAAGCAGGGCAGCAAGAAAATCCTGAAACAGAAGCAGTGAGTGTTTAGCTGCCTGGTCTAGGAAGGGCTTGAAGGAAAGAGACGGCAATGGCAACTGCCATTGATGTAAATCTGAATTTATCTGTGTAGGAGCATGTGGGATGGAGGGCCAGTGCGAGTATCTGCATGCCACAGGGCAAAGGCAGGCTTACAGTGGGCTTCGTTCTCCTGTATTAGCTGTATTACTGGTAGGACAGGAGCTGCAACCATCATCACAAATAGCTCTTAGCATTTTTAAACCAAGACACTGTGGGTACACCACTTCTTCAGTCGGTCCAGTATAGGCATTTAATAGGCTAAATGGTGTAATACAACTACAGGACATACATTATTCGAGTATTATGTACAGGTGGCATTTTACAAAATTAGAAAGAACTGAAGTAGAGCAAAATCCAACAATGTCTTACTCCATAAAACTTCCTTTCTGCACTACATGGAATATTCTACAAGCTAGACTAGAAAAATATGACTGAATATCTTTTTTTCTTTTTAGTTTCTACAAAGCCTTTAATCCAGAAAAAAATACAAAACAACTATTGAGTTTATTAGAGAGACAACACTTGCACACAGACAAAGTAAATGGACATTCATAGACCTGCAAGTTGAATAAATAGGGCTTGTTTGTATAAAACAATTTTCTCTCTATCTTGCTCTCCTATTTTAGGGCCTCTGGCCCATGTTCAGAAAAAAAAAATGTGAGGAGGAGTTTGGCTTTGTGTGGTTGTTAAACTGAGGCCACAGGGCTTTATGAGAAAACTTTAGTTTGAAGCATCTATTTGCTTCAGATAAAATACTTCGAGGGAGCAGCAGAAATTACGGAAAAGGAAAGAGAGGAGTAATTAGGCTGGAAGGAGAAAATCTGGCATTTCTATATGAGCTGTAGCTTTATGTACCAGGATGAAAAAAGTGCTGCATGGCGTTTTTTCAGGGTGTATGTAGAATTTTGTTGTTTCTTTGGGAAACTTATTTAGGGAAGTGCCATTGACCTCAGGTGGAAATAGGATAAGGGCCATCCAGAGCAGGAAGGGAGGGAGCGTCTGAAAGCAGATAGAGAGCACATGAAATCGGGGGAAGTGTTTCAAACAATGTTTTTCCTTTTATAAAGTGAAAAGCAAATTAAGTGATACGTCTAACGTCATTCCTCACAGAGCTGGGCAGATGCAGATTGAAAGGAAATCACACAGCTAAAAGTATGTCGTCACCATCATAGTTTTCCTGCCAGAGATTTGCAAAACTTCTTGACAGTCGATGCAAAAGCAGAGTTTAAAGAGCACCTCGCATCCACCTGGCCACCTGGCCAGCACGGCTCCCCTCCTGCCATAGCCAGCTGCAGATGGGTCTGAGCCGGGAACCTCCTCTCACTTCTTGTGTGCTACCCAAACACGTAGCTTGAGCTTGTTCTTGCTCTGTTGGCTTTACCAGAAAACCACCACCAGTGAAGAGGATGACAGGGATGGCAGCCAGGTTTAGGAGGTGCTCTTGAAACGTTCAGTTACTCCAGTGAAATTCGGTGCTCTGACCAGAATCCCACTCCTCCAACAAAATAATTCTGTGACAGTGTAGGTAAGAAAGTCTACATCGAGAAAGCAAAACAGATTGTTATATAGGTTGAGAGAGCAAAGTTTAAGTATCACATTATACTATACTACACTGCTTATAAAAAGGGTCCTAGATCCCAAACAACCCAAATAATGCGCTATAGTTTTGTACATAAATTAATGTTGCTTTGAAGTAAAATAGTCTCTTTCCTTTGTATTAAACATTCATTGCACAGAATTCTTTGTAAGTAAATATATTAAATTTGGTTGCTAAGAAGGTATAAACTTATCTTATTAATACATCTGGCCAGTAAATTTTATCCACCATCACACAATTAAAAGTTGCCATTAGAGAAAATTATTACTGGAGAAAAGAAAGCACTTGGAATTCAACTTAGGAGTTAATGCTGGAAGAAATCCTGTTATTTCGTTCCACCTACAGCGAGCAGCTTCTTCCGGCTGCAACATTAATTGGAAGTACAGACCCCATCCAGCCCTGCAGAGATGGAGAAAGCCAACTTTGTAGCTTATGGGACACTCGTCACTGACACAGTCAAACCCTCCTGAGTACATGCCTGGTCTGTCTCCACCAGCGCTGCCCAAAGGGGTAGCGTTCCGGGCCGAGGTCGGTGCTTCTCCTGGAACAGTGGGAGGGAGTCTCGGGGAGCTTCCCGTGCAGGAAGGGGTTCACCCCTGTCAAAATGGCCCCCAAATCCCCAAGGAAAATCCACTGGAGGCCAGAGGTGTCCAGAGACAGCAAGTCCCACCGTGAGCTCTAGTTTACAGGAGGTGGCTGTGCAGCCACAGCTTAAGGAGCCATGCCTGGTGTGAGGGCAGGAGGGAGGCGGGCGGGCTCCTCGCTACCTCAGCCCTCTCCACCACCTCCTGCTGCAGGTGCTGGGGGGCACCTGGCATCAGCCAAAATGGCGGGCAGGCCTGGGCTATGGAGCCCCTGTCACCCACCCCCAGCCACGGCCCAGCTTCGCTCGAGGGAGGAGCAGCTGGGCCTCTGCACCTACGTTATACACAAAACATACCAGAAGAAGAATTGCCACAAGAATTTATATTAACGAGGCGGGACAGATCCGGCCCTGGCGGAGAAGGGAGCCATCTTGTTGGCCTCCAGGGAGAGAGGCGTGCGCCACGCCACGGCTGGACCTGGGCCTGAAGGGTGCACGGACAGCACAATCCACCCAACCAAGCCTACGACAGAGAGCCTCACTCCACAAACACCAGCGACTAGCTACTCCGCTTCGTCAATGTACAGCGAGAAAGCGTTTCTGAAAGGCATAAGCCTTATTGAAAAGGCGGCTAAGAAAAGGCTGGTTCATCCGAATTTGCACGGGTTAGCCAAGGGGAGAGAACTGCTCTGGGCCACCCCGGGGCGGCAGCCTGGAGGCAAATCTTACACTTGCGTCTCTATACAAAAGTTACAAAATCAAATGGTGACATTATATTACATCTATTGTCCATAATATCACAGTGCTAGTTTTAAATGGCTAAAAACAAGAAAGGTTTTAGATTTAAGACATCCCTCCTGTAGAAATGTAACTGCTTTGCCCTGACGTTGATACCTGACAGCAGCCTTGCTTGAAAAAGTTAAAACCAATGAGGTGTGCTAATTGAAATTAGGAGCATTTTTTCCTGGATAATCTCATATTTCCTAACATGTCCCATTGTTTCCCAAGGAAAAAATAAATAAATAATATGAATCCCAGCCTGAAAATCAAAATGGTGAAAAGAACAGTTCTAAAGCCCAGACACTTCTTACCAGGTACTAACTAAATAAAACCCTTGCAGATTTAAATACAGATTACTTTGACATGTCTTCAGAGTGTGTTAGCTTTCCAACAATATTTCACTTCTGAGGCCGTGGAGTCTCTACTCGTCCTCTTCAGTTCTGCTTTCCAGAGTATCTGTGCTGTCTTCCACTTCTTGAGCCAGGTGCGCTGAAGTATCTGCAAAGAAGTGGCTTGTCAGTATTTATTTGCCCATACAGGTACAACAGCCTTTGTTTCATTCCCTTCTCCACCAGGCAGTTGATCCACTAGGGTGATCAGACCTGACATGGGCTATTTGCTCTACTTGCAAACCAGTAGTTAAACTTGGAGCAGGGAACTCTGGGTGCATCACAGTCTGGCTTTACAAGGGACTTGAGACCTCAGAACAGGTATTAGTGAGATGAGGTGATGATCCCTATGCACAGCCACCGTAGTGGGAGGGCTACCTGCTGTCTTAGTGAAATCTGCTCAAACTCTCAATCCTGAAGACATGATTAGTCCTAACATCAATGCACAAAACCAACACAGAGGCCATAACGTGCAACCTGGAGGTCAGGCTATAGATTTGGCTCGTATTTCTTCTTGAATGATCAAACCCTGTGGTTACCACCACCCAGAAATGTCAACTGGAATAGCAGGTGATTTGACACTTCAAGATGAGACCATTTGCCATCGCCCCTTTGAAGGCAAGGTAAGGTAAGGTGCGTCTTGCACCCCATCCTGGCTGCTGTATCCTAGGCATTTGGGTAGCAAATATTGGTGCACTGAAATGGAAACCATGTCACTTTAAGAGAAAAAGAGAGCACTGAGATAAAAAAAGAAACAAATAGACCAGTTCCACACTGCAACATTCCCTGTGCAAGCCACACTCCAAGCTCTTATCTTTAACCATATTTACCCCACCGTGACACTACTACTCATATCTACATATTTGTGAGCTCCCGCTACACTAATCCACTCCTGGAACACCATAACGCTTTGAAAATGTGCAGCTGTTAAACACTTTGCTTCTAGGCTAGGAGACAGGGAGGTGGATACATGCTAGTGAACAGGATTGGTTTCCTAGAGTGAACTGCTAATGTGCAGTAAACTGCCTGTTAGCCATGTGCTAAGCCTGATGCGGATGAAAACACCATGCGCTCAAAAGCTACAAGGAAATTTTCAGACCAGAGGACTTCCTCTCCAGTGCAGGTGCTTCTGGGCACCTTCAACCACCTACTGCTCTTTGGTACACTTTTAACTTCAGTGCATGGCATGGCCTGAAACTGCTATTTTCCTGTGGGAAACAAGGATGAAAATTACTCATTCAGACCTTCCAGATCCATCTGCTGCTGCTGCTGCTGTTGCTGCTGCTGGACGCAGACTCTTTGGTCACCTTGAAGACCCTTGTCCTCCGCTGATTTCAGGTCATCAGGAGGCCAGCGCAGCTCCCCACTCTCCACCTCCCCGGACTCAGTTGGCTCCACCACAATCGATGGCAGTCTTTTGGACAGCTTGGGGTATTTCTCACGTGAGTCTGGGAAGGCCTGGGGAGACATTTGGGGACACGTCCATCAAAGCCTTGCCCAGGGATGCATATTCAGAGCAAGCAGAGTACATGCTCCATTTCAGCATTCCTTCTACGTTTCACATGCACCTCCATGTCCGTTAAAAAAACCTTTCAAACCGGTGCAAGGCAAGAGTCCTGCACAGGGAGGATTTCAAAAGCAGTTGAATGCAGACCTTTGCAGGCCAAATGTGGACGCAGAGAGGCTATAGGTCTCAGCACACTCTTCCCTGCACAAGCTGTCCCTCCCTGGGCAAAGAACTGACTTTGCTCACCAGTGTGTCAGGCAGATGATTGCCTTGACTTGCGTGATCCGACATGCATAGTAAAAAAGGAGACTTCGGCGACAAAATTCATTATGTTGCCAAACACTCATGTTTCAGTTCTGGTGGGTTCTTAGAACACAAAAGCCATAGCTGTAATGTTAAGCTCAATGGCTGCTACAGCCCGTCTAGCTGCTGTCATTTTACTCTGATATGATATCCATGTTTTCTTGCGGTGACAGTTTATTAAGAAGCACCACTTTGCAGAGCTATTTTCTGTAACGTCAAACACTGTATTTTATGATACATCCATGCAAAACAGGTAGCCCCAGAGATCATCTTTACACAGAGGATGGTGCCAGCTATTATTTTCGTTTGTCACATTGAAGCTGCAGGCCAAACACTATGCAGTGGTTAGAGCACGAAGCTGAACTAGGTCTTTTTAGTGAAGGGTATTGTAATACATAAAAGTGCTTTCTTGTTTTCAACACGATTGGTTCATTTAAATCTCTCAGGGTACTTTGTTTTGGATTGGGTTTTTTTGAGGAAAAATCATTCCAGCTCCTCCAGGATGTTAACATAAGACAAACTCTGTTGTTGGTTCACGGAAATCTTATCTCCTAGCTTCTCAAACTTCTCTATACCTGCACTAACAGGTTGTAAATTTCTCCGTACTAACTGAGTTTTATTTTATTTTATGCTATTTGTAACAATAAAATCAAGGTGCAGACTAAAGGACTGTACTAGGGGTTAAGAGCAAGAACCATCTCAGTTTAACTCCAGGCACTGGCACAGGTTTGCTGTGTGCTGGTGAGAACCTCCTCACACATCTGCAACATGTTCACCCCTGAGTTGGGGTCTCTGGTTAGACTGAGCACTGTCGGTTGTGTGAGCCAGCCTCAGCACAGCTCCTGCTACGAGCACAGGCAGAAACACGCAGATATTCCCTAACCACTGTAAAAGTAGGCACAACCCCCAGGACATTGCCAGGGACCTTATCATTGCTGCAACGTCTGTATCTGACTTCTGGAGATGGGGAAGGACAGTAATTCTCATCTCACACCCTTGTTCCCCACGGTAGCGTTGCGGGGATTCATTACTCTTTGCAAATCTACACCAAGGTGAAAAATGTTGTATATTATTGTTGCAAAATGAGACACAATTAAGAAGTTTCTTTTGTGAGAAAGTCCCTTCAGTGCAACTAGACCAAGTGAATCACTGAAGGTAAACCTTTCTAATGACTACCTGAGCTGCACCCACAGGGTGTAACTCCTTCTGATCAAGAAATGCTTCTCATGCTGCCTATTAGAAAAGTTCCCCCCAAATTCCCATTACACAGCTTCCTCCTGAGCCGTTTATAATTTGGAAAGACATGTCCATGGCAGCTGTCTTGACTGGGAGGAATTTTTAAGAAAGAGCTTATACAATCCTGCCATTTCCAAATATGAAACAACGTAAAATCTCCTTGGCCAGGACAGGTCCAGAGACACCCCTGAGCAGCAGTGCAGTCTTCTTCAGACCCATGGTGGAACCCAGCTCCCTGAGCCTCGTGGCTCAACTGGAAGAAAATAGCCATAAAGTTGTGGACAAATTGCTTTATTTCCTCCCAGGGCTGCACATGCAGGTGACAGTGACCTCTGTCTCCAGCTGCTGCTCAGCCTGATCAGGTGGCAGAGGGCTGTGTGACAGCCACCCCATCCCCAAGCCTGCTGGCAACTCCTGGATGGGAGATCCAATACAACAAAAATTTCTGCTTTTTCATCTGCTTCCTAAAGCCCTAGAAAACGACACACACTGATCTAAAAATGTGCTGAGCTGATTATTACAGCTGCAACAAAATTTAGGAAAGGCACCTGTGTGGCAATCAGGTTGGCTATTTTTGTTTGTGTCATTCTCATATGGTCTGTTCTCACACCAATCACATAACGTTTTTTTTCCACCAGAGCCCAGTATTTACCACATCCCTCCAGGAATGAGTCAGGACTGGCAGGAAGCAGAGCTGCCTGTCGGGCCTCGCTGTGTTTTTCCGCGGAAGCTGGAGTGTGTGACGAGTGGGCAGGAGACTGCAGGAAGAGAAGGACCAGTCTCCTGGGCAGAGTGCTTGGAAGTTGCTGGAAGAAACCTAGTTTTCCCACTGAGTCACTGACTCCGCACTACCTCTCATTTCTTTTTGCTTCTTTGCCTCAGGTGGCCATCACTAAAATGTTGATGGCACCACCTTCTCCCAGAGGGGAAGGGTAAAGGTGCTGGCGGAGAGCCTCTGGAGCATATGATCAGAGACACCATAGAACAGCCCTAAATATATAGGTGGGGTCAGAGCTGGCACAGAGTTTGGGCAGTGTACACTAAGACAATAATGAAAATCTGGGACTCGGTTGAACAAAGAGGAAAGAGAATACTGAAAATGTGCTCTGTGAGTGAGCAGCATCTATCCCGTGCAGTTGATGAGGCACAGGAAAGCCTACGGTAAGCTCTTTAATTGCATACAGCCTTTCATTACATACACAAGTGATCTGAAAGAAACTGGCAAAATTTCAGTCCTGACTTCCCTGGCTTCCAAATGCTTGATTTTAACCTGCAGTCGGCTGCTCCTAGCGTAGTTTTTTCAGCCTGGTTGCTATAATACACCTTGTGTGGAGAAGCAATTCAGGTCCACCAGGACAGATTTAGGTCGTTTGTCCCTGGCAGTGACACTGAGAGTCATGAGCACAACCACAGAGCACAAATGGAGGCTCGGGACATCCTGATCCCTCCTGCTGGAATCAGCACCGCAGGCGGGTACACGAGTGGGTGTGTGAGACTGCTTGGGGACAGAAAATGCTCTTTCACCTGCCGGCAAATGGTCCTGACCAGGGCTGCTGCTACAATGCCACAGCCATTTATGTGAATTACACCCTCGTTTCAAATGGTCTCTTTTCTAAAAATGGAGCTCCCTCTGAGCCTGAGGAAACCTAGCTCATTACAAGCTGTATAAAAGCTATGGTACAGTATTGACTGGATGTCTTCATCACGTGACAGTTGCTCAGATCTGAACTCTTGGTGACAAACAGCTTCTTTGCCTGCATCCCCACAGAGGCCGGGCATTGCTGTCACCACGCCCCGGAGACCTGGCATCTGACAAAACCCTCCTGCTAGAAGTCTTACCCTTTAAAAATAAAACCAAAGTGGGATCAGACAGTGTTTCAGGGCTTGTTCTTCTGGCATTTGTGCTCTGCAATTCAATATCTTCATGTATGACAGTTATTGGTTGCATTAAATTGCTTTTGAAAAGCAACTCAGGATACTTTCCAGTTTTTCTAAAGTTACCTGGCTTGAAGGGCCTCCTTCTTCCTCAGGAGTCTGGCTGAGTGCGAATTCCTCCATCACGGGTTCCCGTGTGTTCATCACCTCTGTCATGCTACGAATTTTAAAGCAGAATGGGAAAATTCAGCGCTGAGCTTTGGCCCCACAGTTAATTTAACAAAAGACATTGGCTTTTCATATTTGTTAAAATAATTATGTTACAGACTGTCCTTTCTAAACAGCCCACTGAGAAGTGTTTCCTTGGCCCTCCGAGCCAACTGCTCCCACTGTGTGCTGCGATGCAGAGCAGGGCACTGACCCCAGCTGCCCCTCCCAGGACAGCAGAGAGGACCCCCATAGAGTTCCAGAGTCATCAGCAGGAAAATGGGAGTCCTCCAATGTTACCAGCAACCAATCAATTACCGATACTATGAGCTCAGAAATTGCATCTGTTGACCAAAAAAAGTTACAGTGGAAATACTGCCCTTGAATTAAATTCTCTTTCTGATTCTTCATAATGTCTTCAATATTTGCTCTTCCCAGATGTCTCTGCCATTTAGTCATGAGCCAGCACTTCTTTTTAAACTGTTAATTCCAGACACACCAGCTGTATTGGTGTCTAAGGGCCAGATTTTCAGTAGTCATTACTTGCCTGAGTGTTCAGAGAGGTGTTGAGTGGGATTTTCAAGTGCATCAGGGAAGGTTTGGCACCTAAATCTCACTTAAATCAGGGACTTAGGAACCTAAGCTGCTTATGTGTCCATTATACACTCCCCTGTGCTGTTTGGCACCCAGGACACTACAACACTGGCCCTTGCACTCTCCTTGTTCCCCTGGGCACTTCAGCACCCTGGAGCAGAGGGATGGAGCCAGCTGCAGTCCCCACTGCAGGGAGCTCTGCTCAGCCCATGACTGGGTAGCTAGCTGCATGTCTCTATGGTGTCAGGATTTTCCTCATATTTGAGATTTATAGATACAGCACTCTACTGAAAAATTTGAGGATGCCTGAAAACTTCATAACACGTATTAAATGCACAGGAGCAAACAGAGCCCGAACCACTCTGTTTGACGTACAAGCTGAAGGGGTCATGTTCATTTTGGATGGGAATATGTCAGCCCTGGATGGGTTTGGTCCTGGGCATTTCACCCCCTCTAGCTAGCATTTGTCAGGTACAGCAGCTACTGACTGACAGAGCCTCCTGCAGCACACAGAACACAGGCATCATCAATTACACCACCCTGACACCTGCCACAGCGAGCACCCCTTTAGGCACGACTAAATGCTGCCATTAATTCTGGTCCCGCTTCACACACAAAAGCCTGCTTTGTAAAGACTGCTCCTACTGAGATATGCAAACTAAAACATCTTAAGGATAACTTGTTTCAGGCTTACATTACCAATTATCCTACAAAACTAAATTTTACAATATCTGCAATTACTACAAAACCCTTCACAATGACTTCAATTAGCTGTAGCACGGAGCAGCGTGATATCGCAGAGACTTTGACTCCCACTGGATCATATTTAAAAAAGAGCACGGCAGACCCAGGAGACACTTCAGCTCAGCTGTGGGCCAGGACCTGACCCCATAGGCATCCATCAGCTTGGGGAAAAGCCCTGAAGCTCCAGCCTTGGATCCAACCAACACTGAACTGAACAGCACACTTCCTGGTACACACACAACAGGAGAGCAGAACCAGGCTCTGAAACTCAGCAAAAGTCTGAACCAAACCCCTGATCTGGACATCCCCCAGCTTACACAGCCTGAATCCTCCCAGAGCCACAGCATAGTGAAAGACAGGTAGTTTCTGCCTGCTTGAAAGAGAGTTTTGAGCTCCCTGCTCTTCCTTGGACCTGTAACCCACCCCAGGGACACCACATCAGGACACCACAAACCACCTAAACAGTAAAACACATTTATTTTCTGGACACATGCTTTTGTTCCTGCAGCATCCAGTGGGCCATACCACTGGGCACACATGAACAACAGCACTGGGGGAACAATGATCTGAAAATGGGAGACCCTTTCCAAGAGTGGTGACCATGGGCTCAGCTGTGCCAGCTGCTCCTGCCACCTGAGACGGCAGTTAAAAGGACAGAGCTGTGTGTGCCCTTGGACCCTTCCTTACACAAAAGGAAAGCAGCACTCCCTCCGCTGCCTCCTCCCTCTGATCACCCCTGGTGCTCATGCAGTTCTTGCCTTTTTTCCCTGTCCTGGTCATGCCCTCTCTGTTGGTCCCAGAAGGACTCTTTTGCATCTCTCCTGCTGCCTCTCCAGTGCTGTCTCTGAGGATCACCATGATGGGCCACAGCAGGACCCTGCTCTCCCACCCCAACCCTTTGGGAAGAGTTGGTCTGGAGGGTTCTCACAGCGCCTGCTATCCAGACCCAGCTGTGAGCCTGGAACAGCACAGGGCCCGCTGCTCTGACCATGTCCAACATGAACATCTTTTCGGATGCTTTCTGAGGTTCAGCGCCCCATCGCCAATCTGTCCTGGATTGCAGGGAAAGGGAAATAAGAAAAGTGTGGATGGAAATAATCTTGGAGGCTTGGGCGGTGGGGGCAGGGCGGGCAGGCGGGCAGCATTTATGAAGGGCTTGGCTACTATGGAGAAGACATGTCCCACTGCTGTGTGTCCTCAGGGTTGGTCCCCACTAGCCAGCCGCAGATTCCTACAATTGCCCACAGCTGGCTGGCTTATTTTAGCAGACTTTCAATACATACAAAGTGTTTAAAACTCTTCTCTATCCTTGTTCCATGGGACATTAGAGCTATACATCCCCACATGCACTGTCAAATGTGTCACATGAGCTCAAAGATGTTGTTAAGACCTCATGAAATTCTATTATTAAGCAATAACGGGCTCCGTGCTTCCCTAAGACCACATTACACCCTGTAGATTATTTCTAAATGACAAAGACAAATGATTCTGGCTAGGAAAATGGTGACAGTCCTGCCAGTGTTACAGCACATGCCTCAGTGAATCAGCTCCTAAGCTGTTGAAGCCCAGGCCATTTCACAAAATCTGTGCAACTTAAGGCTTTGATTGAATAGGATGGCAGAAGCGATTGTACTTGACATGTTTCAGAAAAGAACACAGAGCCATGCAATTGGCAAAAGCATTAGGTTTTAACTGGAATAGATTAATTGTTCTCAGTCTCCGCTTAGTAAAGGAAAGCAGAAGAATCTATATGGGCTGAGAAAGCAGTGATGCTTCTAACAAGCTTAACTAGGTATTTAACACT
The DNA here is from genome assembly GCF_017639655.2 of Falco naumanni. Lineage (NCBI taxonomy): Eukaryota > Metazoa > Chordata > Aves > Falconiformes > Falconidae > Falco > Falco naumanni. The sequence continues at coordinate 36,172,566 of NC_054060.1, forward strand.
AAAAATAACTAAGAGTAAAATAATCAAGAATGCCACTGCAAATCAATTCACTTGAAACCGAAATCGCTTGTAGGACATCACTGAACTGTTTATAACACCACAGAATCTGAAGAAGGGGTTTGGTAGCAGCTTAGGGCTTTTTAAACTATGATATGATTTATGGGAATTGTGAGAATTTTTTACTTTTCAGTCAGTTTTGATGGAAAAATATTGAGCCATTTCTGGTGCTGCTTTTATGTGAGACATCCTAACATACAACAGAGAAGTGGTTGATACAAGCAAGTTATCATAAGAATCGTATCTCTTTTAAATTTGGTGTTGCATTCATTCGGTAGATGCTGATATCACCAATGACATGCAGTAGCCATAGCGATGCAAAACAGGGCAATAAATAGCATTTACAAACAAAGAATAAATTCTGTTCTGGTGGATGAGTCACCTACTCTGAACCTTAAAATTCTTGTGGCAGTGAATTAAGAGATGCATTTACTTTCCCTAGGTTTAATTAAGTGCAAATACACCAATTAGGGGGGAAAAAAAAAAAAGCAAAATCTGTTCTTGGTTTTCTGTGACAAAACTACATTTAGAGATTATGTTAAATGCAACTGCTACAGTTGCAGGACCATGCTATGCTGATCTTTTTCCAGGGGCATGGAGCAAATGCACAGTTCACTTTCTGCTGTTTGTGATGGCGCTAACAAGGTCAGTAACATACAGAGCAATATATAGGTTGACAAGTGCTAAACCACCTACCATGAGACAGTGCTCAAAAACAATGCACACATTTTTATTTTAGGTTTTGAGCAGAGGGCAAAACTGACCTGTGAAATTCCTGCTGGCAAAACAGTATTTGAGTGAAGACCAGCTTCAGGTTTCAAACACATGAAGCACTTACGTGGCTATGGAAAACAGGCAGGTTGCATGCAAGATTTCCTTAAGAAGAGGGGCATAACCACATTTTATGGGACATGCTGGGACACAGATAGGAAGAGCTGTTACCTGAAGCAAGGATCAGCCTGGAGGATGCTCAGACATAGAAACATAGAATCACGGAATTGTTTAGGTTGGAAAGGACCTTTAAGATCATCTAGTCCAACGTTTAGGTTGGAAAGGACCTTTAAGATCATCTAGTCCAACAGTTAACCTACGCTGCCAAGCCCACCACTATACCATATCCCTAAGTGCCACATCTTCACGTCTTTTAAATACCTCCAGGGATGGTGACTCAACCACTTCCCTGGGCAGCCTGTGCCAGTGCTTGACAAGCCTTTCAGTGAAGAAAATTTTCCCAGTATCCAATCTAAACCTCCCCTGATGCAACTTGAGGCTGTTTCCTCTTGTCCTAGCACTTGTTACTTGGGAGAAGAGACCGACACTCACCTCACCAAACTGAGGCCTGATCCTCCTCTCACCTCACCAGCCAGGACAGGCAGCAAAAGGGGGTGCCCAGCCAGAGCATGAGGCTCATGTGGGATAAACAGCAAGTACAGGGCAATGACAGAAGAGAGCACGTTACCTTCAATCACATCAACAGATGTCACTTCCAAAAACTGTCCTTGCTGCAGGTGTTCACGTCGTTGATAGAGTGTTGTGCAAAGTCTGTCAAATCCTAAAAGTGCCTGAAAGAGACAATACAATAGAGTCAGAGAGTGCAACCAAAGCGACAATGCTGGCAGTGACTGGTGTGAAAGAGTACTACTAAAAACTTGCTGCAGAAACTCCTACTGTGAAGGTCTGTATAATTCGCTACACCAGATGGGATTTGATCTCACTCAGGACACAGCTTGTAGCATACCTTGTGAATTACTGAGGCAACTAAACAACACAAACACCCAAAGCTCTTAGCTGAAATACCTTGCAACCTGAGTCTTTTTGTGATATTAAACCTTATTCCTTAGTGTAAGCTACCTAAAAAACTGCTGAAACTGGGACACTCTGAAATTCTCCCATACAGGAATTTTGATTATAGTTGAAAAATCAGAAAGCAAAAATGTATACCCTTGTTTGGCAGGATCAGTCTGCTTAGTGAGACATGGTTTAAAACGTCGAAGAACAAGATTTCTGCTCGAGAAGCTAGGTCAAGACAGAAAGAAGACAAAACACGCTGAAAGAAGGACACCTTAGGACAAGGGTCCTCAAACTTTTTAACCAGGGGGCCGGTGCGCGGATGAAGTGGCAGGCAGCCATCTGCAGCTGCTTGGTTTCCCCCCCCAACCCCCAGCGGGGGGTGGGTGGGGGGGCAGGGGGTTCTGTAAATACAGGGGGCTGGATTGAGGACCCTGGGGGGCTGTATCCGGCCCGCGGGCCACAGTTTGAGGACCCCTGCCTTAGGATTACCTTACTGTGCGTTTCTTTCAGATGTTACAGAAGTCATTTTAGCAAAGGTCTGCTCCAAAATGAACATACTTGGACTGGTATCGGGACAGGGAGCCTGGTGAGCAGAGGTGAGGATCCCACCATTTCAAAGTGTAAATCACTGATTTCTGATGACTTCTCTGTCAGAATGTCTTAGCTGAAGAGCTTGAGGAGTTACAGTGCTGAAATATAGTATCTTGGCCAAAGATGATTTTCTGAGAAATTTGTTTAGCCCTACAGCTTGCCAAATATATACTCATGCCAGCCACAGCTATTTCCTTGGACGGGAAAAAGGTGTTTTCAGTGAAGTGAATGGCACTAGTGTATATATTTTATATCCTCCAGTGGTTTGGACTCCAGCCCAAGTGATTAAACAAATCTACCTGCTCTGGAAGCCTTCCTACCAAGATTTATAACACTGGATTAACTGCACACTGATTTTATTCAAAAACAGTGACAGAGGAAAAACTGTGCATTGCATTCTGGAGTTTATTCTCATGCCACAGGCCATGCTTATTGCAAATTAGGGAAGCAGGAAATCACATCTCCATCCCCAGGATTCAATTCAGAAGCTTTAATTCTTGTCTGGCAGTTTTCCTTCCTAACCAATGATCGAACCAACTTCAGAGAGGCTAATGTTTTAATTCATGACTACACTCAGTGCTTGTCTCTTGATGGAAACCACAGCATATCCGACACCGTGTTATCCAGTACTCTGGGAAGGTTTTTATTCCACTACCCATTACAAATCCACTCTTATTAAACCTATGAAAATTCATCACGAACTTGTCTACCTTCAATCTCCCCTCTAGAAAAGACTGCATGTAATATGAACAGTTATTACATTGAGTCATCTGTCAGTGAAAGACAAAACGGTGTAAGAGATAATGAACTGGGCACCACATGGCCCCTGGTTGGAATCTAAGCCTGGCCATTTGTTATTTAGAGGTATTTTCAGATGCCTGGTAAGGGTATACAAGGATCCACGCAGTACTGAACGAACCAAACCCACATCCATTGCTTTTCCAGTCTCAGAAAAATGACTTCTGGATTGAACTGACCCAAGATCAGTCTCCTCGCCAACGTTTTGGGCAACTCTGTCCTATAGTGCATGTAATGTTTGAGAGGGAATCTTGGCCCCTGGGGCTCAGCTACTTGAAAGCTGGAATAAAAAGAGAATCACTTAAGGACAGCAGTGTAGAAGTTCCTTCTCCCAGCCCCACAGCCATATTTAAAAACAGAAAAACTTCTTCCCAGTCAAGATTGTTGAAGAGTTCAGTGTTTCCAGTGTATAAAACTACAAGAATGCATTTATTCTCTGAAGAAGAAATAGTCACTTCATCTACCTAATAGATGTGATTGCCTTCTTTTGCTGACACTAGAGGAAACAAAAACATATACCCTCCCTTCCATGATATTGCTTAATCTTTTAAAAACAAGGCACGGCTACTAGACCATGCAACGAGCCTTCACTGCACTGAAAACACTCTGGAAATTACTCAAGTACAGCCTTTCTCTGCTGGTCTCTTCCTGTCCCTTCTTACTTTTAGGTACCTTTGCTGCTTTGCTGACCAGACCAGTCTATTTGCCCAACGCACCTCTCCTAACCTACCCCTCTTCCATCCACAAAATAACTTGCCCTCCTTTTCCTCAGCTTGATAACCAGCTTCTTCTCTGGCTCCAGGAGTATCAACACAGCTGTGTTGCTATTAAGAGTAACCAAGAATCTCAGAGACCATTGACACTGCCTGGCCACCCCTCCTCTGGGCTTGGAGAGCCCTGCTGCACCTCCCAGTAAAGAACAGTTGATTTAGGGACTACTCCAATGAGCTGGTCAAGTCTTGTCTCTTTAGGAGCTGCAGCACCAAGTGAAGTGTGAGGAGATACAACCAAGGGAATGATAACAGAGCTCATTCCATCAGAGAGACCAAGCAATGCTTCGGTGACAGCCCTTTGCCCAGATCAAGGGCTCTCAGCCCCCCACCCCAGATGAAGGTATGGATTTCCACCTATGCTGCTTGGCACAGGCCAAAAGCCCAGGCACCAAAAGGTGCTCTCCGGGCTTCTCTCCTACTTTGGAAAGCATCTGGGACGCATTGTGTGTTTGGCATTTCTACAGCACAAGGACACAGTCTTCCCGGTGGGATGGTCTCACCACCCACGGGAGGACAACTGGTGCTAGGGAGCAGAAGCAGGCTGTTGTGCAGCAATTCTGGCCAGCTGGGGTGTGTGGGAAGCCCAGCCCGGCTGTCTCTCCTGGGTCATGCCTGGCCTTGCCATGTGGGGAGAGGACTCCATCATGCACAGCAGTGGAGGCCTTTCCTTGGGACAAATCCACTATGAATTGCAAAGTAGATGTTTTTAAGATGAACGCACTTCACTGGGCAAAACAGAAATAGGAACTGGCCACAGGTTGCAATCCTAGCAGCCTACAGATCGACTGCTTGATAAAGGAGCCCTGCATTTCAGAGGCGCTGAGCCCCAAACGCTTCCCTGGGAGGAAGCAGCATCTCCATCAGATCACTTCTATTTAGAGATGCCTCCTACTCTGAAAGCATCACCCCTCTTCTCCCAGCAGCCCCAGTGTTGGACACAGCTGGCTGGCCGAGGGAGACCTGACCTCAGGGTGCCAGGGCTGCTGCTAGATTAGCAGGGGCTACGAGACAGCCTCCTCCCCTCCCAGGTTTCCGGAGTTAATCATTCCCCCACCGAGCACTCATGGAAATATTATGATAACAGCCTAACAATAGCACATTTAAGGTGTACCTTCTAACATAAGTCTAGATAGGCAGTAGAAATTGTCCTTGAACCACTGCTCTACGTGGAAGTTTATCATTTTTCTGGCACTGCAGGAACAGGAGCCCTCCCCTTCTTATTTCAACGGGACAATCCCAGGGGCCTTACCAGCCCCGTGTTTAAATTGTGCTGGAGACGTCCCCCACATGGCTCTGCAGGCTCAGCCTCTTGCACTGGAGGACTGCAAAGACCAAGATCTGGGAGCTCGCCCATGCAGTTGCAGCACACACGGTTCCCACTGATGTCAGATAGCGCCTCAAACAAACCAGGAGTTCAGCCTTGGGCATCCGGTCCCCCCCGCTTCACCCCACTAAAGCCTCTGGATAAATGCAAACTTTTCTTCATTCAAGGAGTTTAGTCTTTGTGTGTGCTACAAAAAGAAACCCCTGCTATTGATTACAAGGAAAATTGGGACAGGGCATGCATAAGAATGGTGTTAGGCAGGAGAAGCAATGTTCTACCGCTTGATTTTTGCAAAGTGGAAAATTTCGATGGGTCACAGTAAACCCTGCTCAGCAATTGCCAATAAACAAACGGGCCCCAGGAGGTTTTTCCACCCAGAAGAAAGGGTCCCTTATTTGGGCCACTTTGCTGCAGCAGATCGGACTGTCAGTGCAGCCAGGGTGGATGAGTGGGCCATCTAGGACAGAGCTACAGTCGTTGTGGTGGATGAAGCCATGAAGAGGCTGCTCATACAGTACCAGAAGGTGCACAGCCCTGCAAGGAAATGTCAGTCGGCATTTTCTAGGGCCAGGTGCTTCTGTGGATCCAACTCTTCTACGCTTCGGTCTTATGTCAGTGTCCTAGGAGGACAGAACTGCGGCTTAGGGCCTGCAGTGCTTCAAGCCACACAGGTGGCCTGGGCCACCCATAGGTAGGACCACACTCAGTACCTCTGCTGAGGGTGGGACAATAGCTTCAGCATCTTGGCACAACCCAAAATAAGTGCTTACTTCTGTGACACCCTGCAGCTTCCAATTTCTGTGACCGCCTACTGAGCTCTGCTTTCGGACACTGTGGATAGGAACTTGGCCAGCTTCTTTGTTTCCGCTGGTTGCCCAGTTGTAATGGATGCACTTTATGAAGTGTTGTGGATTCCATGGGACTAGCGAAATGTAAATTACCGCATGGACCACAGAAGACAAATGTGTGTGTGTATGAACTCCTATTTAAACCTCCCACTTCTTTTTGGATGCAAATCTCTTTCCTAAGCAACTGAGAAAAGTGCGATATGTGTCAGAGTCTGGAGATTAGAGATCTGTTCTGTTCCCTCATTTCAGAAGCTCTTGTCTTCGGCCACCCACGCAGTACTTGAGTTCTGCTCTCCGCAGGCCAAAGCTGCCTTCCTCTTCTCAGCAGCGTGTGCTCTGCAGAAGATGTCGATCTCTCTCAGGAAGCAGCGAGATGAAATGACTCTCAATGTGGAGGAGCAGGCATTTCAGCATGAGACACAGCACATAGTTTGGGAGAGCGAAAAGGGGTAGGAGGCAGCTATTTCCAGACCATGCTGCCTCTCACTGCTAACTTCGCAGTGAGCTGCAGTTTTTACTGTTCCTGCTCCAAAGAAGCTACTGGGGTAAATATCACCCTGGGGAATTTCTCAAACACTCATCTGTGGACTACCAACACTAGAAAACACAGGCTTGCAAAGGGCATGGTACTGGCAGATCACTCTAACTCAGCCTCCTTGACTCCTGGTGTTGCACAGAGGCATGCATCAGGGAGCTGTTGTTCTTGCATCCCCAGCTCCTACAGCGCCATGCCCACACACAAACCCCAATTTCCAGTTCGTTGTAGTTGTCCAAGTTGCTACTGGCCCTGTTTGCAAAAAGGAGCTAGAAACTTGACTCATAAATGGTCAAAGAAGGAAAAAGAACTAAAATACAGCTGTGTTTAACTATCACAACTTTTAAAGCAATCTCACGATTTGGGGGTGATTTAACTCAAAGTTTTTTCAAAGTGATGTTTGCAATGCTGTTTGCTATGGGTGCTTCCTTAGTAGGTTTTTCTTTTTTCTTTTTCCCGGCTGCTTTAGAGAAAATCATTTATTTCGGCTCTTTGATCTCAGCGTTAAACTACCTGAGCTTCTTCTCAGAAGATGCCACAAGGGATAGGTACAGCAAGGGAGGAGAGGGCGGCAGCCAGCCAGGATGCTCAGAGATAGGGATGAAGGGCAGACAGCAGGAAGCATGTGCAGAGCAGTGGAGAAAGGAAGAAGTAGAGCAGATGGGAAGAATGACTAAGCCAGCTCCTCTGAATGCTGGTAGACCTCAGTATCATGGAAATCTCCAGAGAGCCCTCATGGAACCATGTGCCAAGAGAAAGTTTGGGTTTATTTTTTTTAACATAAGATTCACCAGCTAATTGATGTGAGAGGACCTCATTAAGAAAACAGCCCTATCAAAATCAGACATAAGCCTCAACAAGCTGTTGAATACTTTTAGAGGTATCTCTTCTGGTACTTGCTGTGCAAGCCTTCAATTCACAATTCTGCAAATTTTGCAAAAATTCACGATTTTGCAAATTGTGCAAAACACATCTTAGAGCATCAACACAGAGTAGGTGATTCTTAGATGGAAATGTCATGGGAAATGGATTGCAAAACATCTGATGTCTTTCTGGCACTGTGAAAGAATACTCTGGATAGACTATCAATTGGGCTCCTTTCTAGGTAACATAATAGGATAACAGGTTAGATATGGTCAGGTAGAACAGTACTTACTTAAAATATAAACTAGCTCTTTTGGTGCTATAATATGATGCACAATCAAGCATTTAGTAGAAAATTCAGTAAAGCCAATGCAGCAAAAGTGTTAGATTTAAAAAACAACCAAACAAAACCCCATCATGCACTCCTAAGAGAACAAAGACAATGAAGAGACTTTTAATGTTCCCTCTTGGTGATTAACAGTACAACCATAGGTGTCACGACATCACGACCTAACAGCAGAGATGCAGCTGGTTTTCTCCAGGAATTAAAACTCTGTCACCTTAATTGAATTTCCAAGTATGGGAAGTTGGCCCAGCCTGAGATGGAGGATATGAGAACACCACATGCTATCGCAGTAGGAATGGCACAATGGACTGTGAGGACAACACATGGCTAAAAATAAAGAAATTATTAAAAAAATAAAAATGCAGTATGTTTTTTTTGGAATGAATCATTAACACTGAAATCAGATATGCATTAATAGGGCTACAAGTCTTCCTGCCAACCAATTAACATGCACCTTCCGGATCTAGAGGTCTCCTAAATATTTGCACAGAGGCAGCTTAGGCATGTCGATGTCAGAGACTGAACTCAGCTGAAAACTGAGGTTACAACTTAGAGATGTTGCAGTGGTCTCAACAGAGGAGACGAACTTGTACTTTTTTCTCCTAGTCCTAAAGGGACACGGGCACTATGGGGCAAAACACTGTGGGATCACCCAATGCACCCTGATGACAGCAGGGTATCGCAGCTTCTTCCAGCACAGGTAGCTGCTCTGCAGCGGATGGTACCAGTCGTGCTCTCTCCAAACTGTGAAGGAGGTCCCAACCCCTAAGGACTTGCGATCAAAGAGGGACAATGGCTGAAACAAGGGGCTGAGGCAAGGTTTTGAGGACCTGTCGGTATCAATCAGTCTTTTTCATTCTACCTCCTTGTTACTGGTTGGCAGTTTTCCTGCGGTTTGCAATAAAGCCTTCTTTTGAAGACAGAAAATGCAGGAAATTGATTCATTTACAGATTTTTCCAGAGAACCTGCATGTCTGAAGAGCAAAGGGAAGGGCTGTTGCGGAGGCAGATGCCGGTCTCCTTGAAGTCCCGCCTTACATGACATAGGATCCACCCCAGACCAAGGCTTCTCTGACCGACCCCTCCAAAATAGACAGATGTGGTTACATAGGCTCAAACGCAGGGCCATAATTTCAGAAATGAGAGAGAAGGAGCAATGCAGGTTAACACCTGATCTATGCAAAAGCCTGTTGCTTAACACAAAGAGATCATTGTGAGAAGGGAGGTAAAGTAGTGACTATATTTGCGCATTCATTTCTTCAGCTAAAGTAACATACCAGAGATGTTAGAGGAAATTCCACTTGATTGACAAATTGTCAGGCCAGATCAGGAAAGCAAGGAAACCAGGTCAAGTCATTCCCTGTTTGCTTGTTTTCCCTCTGCAATCACAATGTTGCCTCTTTTAAAATGGAATATTAATTGTCAAAATCCTGAACTGTGAGCTGGATTCTTTTCTGGTCACAAAAACTGCTCATTAAATCTAAGAGACGGAAAACACTGGCTTGAGCCTGGTTGCGTGTAGGCAGGTTTCACGCTTCACCTTGGTTTTCAGGCTGCTCATAAAGGAGCATTGTGCCGAGCACCAGGGGTGCGAACACCAACTCCTGGGTCCTTCAGTAAGATTTGAACCTATAGCCAGGAGCGCTTCCTTCGCCATCCTGACCATACAACTGCAGTAAAGATCTCAGGCAGGAAAAGACTAATGGAAACAAATTTCTCTCTGTACATTGCTTATTGTGGCTGGAGGGGTTAATACTACGTCCAGGCAAACCTGACTCCCCTCCGCGACTGTAGCCATATTCAGAGATCTACAAACACGGCTCTGTCCCAGATGAAACGAAAATTTTTGTGGTATGTTCATTTGGCAGCAGAAAAATATTCACACCCCTTGCTCAGAGTGAAACATAGTTCTCATTTACAGAGCAAAGTAGGTCCTTTCTTTCTCTACAAGTAATCGTATGTGTGGTATTTGCTACCTGATGGGAAAAGCAGGATTTCAAGTGTTCTTTTCCCCAGTTCAGCTAGGCTGCAAGCAAAAGCATCATTGTCTTAAACTTGCGCTTTGTTACCCGCTTCCTCGCCTCAAAAGTTGCCTTGGAAAAAAAAAAAATCGAACAAACGGACAGCTGAGGAGATCGCAGACCGCAAACCAGCAACTCCCTCAGCGCTAAGCTCATTCATCAGGATTCCTCCACAACTCTCCCGGCTGCCGGGCAAGTTGGGTGGGTTTTTTTAAAGGAGAACCGCTTCTTCAGCGAATGCTCCTGAACATCCTTCACTCCAAACAAAAAGCATCTGGAGAGACCAGCCGGCGCAGAGGCGCTTTCCGCCTTTCCTCCCCGCGTCGCTCCCCGCAGCCGGGCGCGCAAGCGAAACACTTTTCCCCAGAGCGCACCCGGCCGGATCCCGCAGCGCCCCGCACCGCCCCGCACCGCCCCGGCCCCGGCCCCGGTCCCGGTCCCGCACGGGCGCGCAGCCCCGCGGCGGCGGGGAGCAGCTCCCAGGAGCCCGGTCGCCGCTGCGAGCCGCGGGCTGACAGGTGGCGGCTCCTCCCCGGGCCGCCGGCGGACCCCGCAGGCCAGCCTGGGGCGGCCGCCCGCCGCGCCCCGCCGCCCGCACCTCCCCCCGGCCCGGCGGAGACCCCCCGCCCCGGCCCGGCTCACCGGCGGGGCAGGCGAGGCGAGGCGAGGCGGCAGCCGCCCGCCGCCCATGCACGGCGGCAGAGGGGAGCCGGCAGCTCCGTCAGCGCGTCCGCATCCTCCCGGGCCGGGCGCTGGCACCGCCGCCGCCGCCGCGGCACCTCCCCGCCCGCAGACCGGCCCCGCCGCTGCCAGCGCGGGGAAACCACTCCCCCGGCAGCGCCGGCGGGGCGGTGCGCAGCTACGGCCCCCCCGGCACGGCGGCACGGCCCGGCACGGCCCCCCCGGCACGGCACGGCACGGCCCCCCCGCCGCGCCCCAGGCCGCCCCGCGGGGGGATGGCGGGCGGCAGCGCTCCCGGTCCCGGCACTTTTTGCGAACACGCGTGGAACCGCAGGGCCCCGGCCCGCCCGCGGGACGAAGGGCACCGGGAGGGTCCGTCCCCCCGAGCGGTTCCCCTCCTTGCCCTGCTCACGGGTGTGGGGCTGGCACGGGGCTCCCGGTGCCCGCTGCGATCCTGAACTCCGGCGGCACAAACTTTGTCTGGTTCCCGGGGCGGGGGGGTCGGGTGAGTTTCCCACCTGCGTGCCCGGCCCGCGGCAGGGACACGCTCCGGTGGGCAGCACCCCATCGCCGCGGCGTCCCCAGGGGCCACGGAGCCGCGGCTGGCGGCAGGCCCTGACCGGGCTGGGGTGAGGGGCTCCCCCCTGCCGGGGGGGCTGTCAGAAGCCCACCCCAAACCCACTGGCGACAGGCTGTGGGGAGCATTTGCAGCTCTGCTTGCACTTGTGGTGCCGGGGAAGGAGCCTGGGGAGCAGTGCTGGGGTGCTGTGGACCCCGAGGGCTCCACAGAGGAGCACCGTCCTCCCTGCTGCGGTGCGCTCGGCTGCGAAGCTGCTCAAGCGAAGGCACTGGGGGACGCAAGGGGGGCCGAGACCTGCCTTCCTCCCTCCGCACATCCAGCGACCGGAGCTGCAGGTTCAGCCTGCAGAGGTGCAGCCCCTGGGGTCCCCTCTTTGCTTGGCCATGGGGCAGTGGCGGTCCGAGGAGGGACATGCGGTGTGGCTGCCGAACAGGCCTTGCCTTCGATGTCTTTCCCAAGAGCAGAGCTTCCAACACGAGCACGCAAGAGCATGACGGAGCAGCAGAAGCACTGAAGGGGAGATGGGTGTCAGCCGGGGAGGCCCTTCCAGCGCTTGGTTCGTGTGAGGTCTGGTGAAACCAGTGCCAGCACAGGGCGCGTGGAGCATCCAGGGGAGCCACGGCTGCAGGCACCGGAGCCTCCGCCCGGGCAGCAGCAGGCAGGGGAAGAGGAGGTGATGTGTAAGCTCCTCTTCAGTCTCCTCTGCTTGGGCTAGCATTGAGTTGTCAGGGAAGAAGGAGCTCGGCCTCCATTTCAGGGTGATTCATGCTTGGCTGGTGGGGGGAAAAGTGTCAACTGCTGTAGATCTAAGGGAAGAAACCCGCCTCTTTCTGTGGGCAATGCCGAACGGTATCGAATTAGGGCAGTGGGACAGTGCTGGCACTGCTGCATTCAGCTCCTCGTGCACACAGGTGGTGGATGGGAAGGATGAGTGCCCATGCCCAGTGAACTCATTTGGGAATGAAAGCAGCTCCTTCCCAAAGGGTATCTATAGATACGCTATAGATACACAGAGACTGTACTTACCAGGGTATTTTGCCAGTGCCAGGGTTATGGGCATGGAGCCCAACCCAACAGCCACCCAAGAAATGGTTGAATCATCTCTCTTTCGGGAGCTGCTCCTGAATTGTGAGCTTTTGCACATGGTGTGCTTTTTACACACTCCTTTTGCAAGTGTGTATAAAATGTAGCTATTGGTTTAAACATCCATCTGCAATATGTATATTTAGCGTATAAAGACATGGTGTTCTGAGAACGAACTCTGCTGTGGCAATGGGCTGGCCATTTGTTTCTGGCGGTTTTGCTCCCAGACTCATAATAGTGAGTTATTCTTGTCTGAGGACTGAACAGCTGTAAGGGGAGATTTATAGGGTAGCTGTTAAAAGCAACTTCCCAGTAACATTGGGAATTCCAGGAAATCTTCAGGAAAGAGGTGTAACTAGAACCCCAGGGTGATACTAAGGAACCTGGGTGCCCCAGCAGGCACTTGTGCAGTGCAGGCAGTGGCTGAGACCCAGCAGCTGAACGGCACCCAAATCTTGCTGGGAGGGTGGTGGGGACAGTGCAGTACCAACAAGGGATCTTTCCCTCTGCTTCCACTTCCACCCTCCAGCTCTCATGAGCACATTCCTGCATGCACTTTTTTGTGAGTTTCTGCACCAGGAGCTGCAAAAGGCAAGGTGGACAGCAGGGACAGGGGGTGAATGCTGTCAGAAGAAAAAAGGTGCTGTAAAGCTAATTTGAGTTTTGCAGAAAGAACCATTTATTTTGGGTTTGTGGCCACAAGGATGGAAAGAGCAAGCTTCTGACTCCATCACAGCATCTGTGTAGTCCTGAGTGGGAGATGTGCCTCGGTGGCAGCCAGCCCTGTGGGTACCGTGGGATGTGCTGTCTGCCTTCAGCCCGCATGGCGCCCTGCAGAGTGTGGTGGGGCTTTGCTCCAGCTCCTCACAGATATTGTGGTGGGGAAGTGGGCAGTTCCGCCTCTTCCTGAGAGGCTTTCAGATAACAGGTACAGCTCAGGACCTCTCTGTCCCTCCTCCCCACCAGCATGTTGGGGCCTTGAAGGGCTGGGCACTGGCTGAGGGCTCTCTTCCCTTCTTTGGATGTCACTGAACAATGGGCAACTGCTAGCTGAGACTGATCTAAGAGCAGCTGGCTACAACACTACCCAGATAGGGTAGCAGAAATAATGAGGAACAATGCAGAAACCCAGAGGGGATGGTTGAGGTCCCTTTGGATCATGAGAAATCCCCAGATGCTGTTTGATGGTCCTCTTGTAGCAATACCTCCACTGGGTGTTTACCATGCACCTGGTGAGGAAATGTGACCCTTCTTTTCTCACACAAACACTTGTGATACGGTTCATGCCTCTGTCAGTTCAAGATGTATCCATGGCAGCTAGTGAAAATGTTCAGATGAAGCAACCAGCACCTGCCTGGTGCTCTGCAGGAGGACTTTGGAGTAGCGTTTGCAGCCTTTGAGGCCCCAAGTGGCAAATTCACTTCCCTCCATGGGCAAGCTGGTCAGATACCCATTGTGAAAGCAGAGGATGTGGATGGGATATCCTCCATATGGGCTTCCAGAAGCTACATACTGGTGTTTTCTGAAGCCCACTGCAGTTTCTAGAATAGGCTGGGCAGCAAAGGCTCTCTGGGTGATGAACAGGGTAAGTGCCAGTCAGCCACTGTTATTCCTGTGGAATTGATTTGAACACTGCACAGACTGAATTTAATTTCATGATTAATTATGCCAGGAGACCCCAAGTATTGGATAGATGCTTTTATTAAATAAATATAATGGAAACAACTCTTGGTTCCAAGAGAAAGGGTTTACATTTTCAGATCTGATTTACATCAGAATGGTGTGGAAAGGGCACTCATCCTGCATGGGAAATAAAGATAAAAACCTGTGGTCAGGAGGCGCGGTGAGATGTGCTAGTGCTTAGGTACTGGGTGACACCAGCTGCACATGCCACCTCTGGTTTCTTGGGAAGGGACCCTGGTGCCAGCACTGCTATATCAGAGAACCCCTGCCCTGAGCCTCTGCCAAAATCTGACTTGTTATTATGGCCAAAAGCACCCAGGTGAGATGTGCAGTTTCCGCAAGGTGGATGTCTACAGCAGCGCTTGCACGTGCATGTGCCCATCTTCTGTATCTGCCCTTACAGCTGTGTGCAAGAGATGCAGCTATCACCTTGCTTCTTCATGGTGCATATGCTGCTTTTTTCACGTGCCTTAACAAGTCAGTGCATCAGCTGAGTGGTGGCAACTGCCCATCTGCACAGCATGTATACAAGGGCCTCTTACCATAAACATTTTTGCTACAGATTAAAAGGAACCAATTTCTCTTGCCTCTGTTCCAGGGTAACATCAGAAGCAGGGACAGCCACATCGGCTCAGCCGAAGTGAAGGAATCAGATAAACATGTGTGATGCTAAGGCATCATTAACCTTGTGAATTTAATGTCGTGAATTTGACCTTTATTCTGCCATCTCTCTCTTCCCTGTGGATCACTGCTGTCCCTCCTGGACACACCTCTCATGAATTGTGAGATGTCATACCTTGTTGTTTGCTGTGCAGGTCACCTTGTGAGTGCTCTGAGACAATTAATCACCTCTTCCCTGATTGAAAATTCTCAGTCCTTCAATCTTCTGGTTGCATTTGACTGAGCAATGTCCTTGCAGAGACAGGGGAGAGAAGAGATTCCAATTCATTTGAAGATATTTGATTATTTTAAAAGGTGTTTTTGTGAAGCATCATGTAATATGTGAAGTCCCATGGCTACCTATCCTGAAGGAAAACCCAGCTGCTTGGTCCAAGCAGGCATGGGTGAGCTCACCAACAGCAGGCCTAGCTCTCTAGACAAATCAGGCAGCAGCAGCGGGATCAATTCCCACCTGGTACAAGGGCTTTTGGGTCAGAAAATCTGGTCACGCCATGATGCTGCTTGAACCGAAGAAGGTAAGATGTATTAACTGAGCATGAGAGTCACAGGGGGTTTAGATGCCAGGGCTTCAGGCTGGGAAAACAACAAAGAATCACACAGAGCTTTCAGATACTGAATGCCAAAAACATCCTGGAAGGAGGAAAGTAACTTTTTGTTAAAACACCCGTCTCTCCTTGGCTGCAGAGCTCCTTACACCCTTTCCTCACCCCTTCAGGCTTCACTCCCTGATACGCTTTCGAGGCCACACACCTTCGTCCGTCACTGCTATGCAGGGAGCGTGGCCCTGCATACCCCACGTGTGGGTGTGCAACACTGTGGGACTTGTTCATGGGGTAAGACCTTCAGGGACTGCCATAACGGAGGCTCCCCTGTATAGTACCAAAGTTTCATTTAAATTATTACACTTAATGTGGGCTATGATAATGAGCCGCAATGTATTACAGTACTGGCTTCATTTCCTTCTCCAAATTTGGTCCCGTCTGATGTTGGAGCAAGGTTTTATCATCTGAATCGCTGCAGCATCATCCAGTGTGGTCTACAGGCACAGGACTGTCCCCCAACAGCCCGTCTCCCCTCCTGGAGGCTGTGGTTGGGAGTATGGTTGCCATGGTGGTAGTGAGGCATTTAAAATGGCTTTATAACCAGCTAAAGGTACCGACTGTTTCCAAGATACCATATATACTAATCAATCTCAGCTCTGACAGACCTTGGAGCGAAGCCAGGTCCAATGAGAGCAGTTGGTGGCGTTTTATTTTTTTCTTCCTTCTTCAGCCCTCTAGGGTTAGCTTTCCTGCATGGGTTTGAAGCTGCAGTTCAAGGTAAAAGAAACCTCCATCCTTTCTGGATGCGGTACCTTCCATTCCACACCCTTTGATTTGGGCCACACGCCACAAAAAAATGTGTAACGTTATCACCACTCTTCTGATCTCTTGACCTGCAAGCAGCTGAACTGCCTGCCTTGCGCTGACCGATGTGGGTGCTGCCCTCAGCTGAGTGCAGGGACTAAGGGATCTCTTTGTCAGAGGCTCCTCCTAACAGGCTGTGCTGCTCCCCCTGCCAGGCCATTCCCAGCGGGTGGTGGGGGCTGGAAGCAACATGTTGGAAGTCACGCTGTATCCCAACAGCTTGGGACTCAGAGCTGTCAAGCAGTGGCTCATTGTTAGTACAACTTCTTCCAGAACACCAGAAAAAGAAAAGGCAACTTAAAACTTTTTTATGCCCTGCTGACACATGAGTCTGGTAGGAATCTGGCTGCCTGTGAATCCAGAGGAATAGTGGAGGGGTTTGGAGATCTGCTGCTGCTGCTGCTAGTTGCAGGGTTATTTTTCCCTACAAGAAGCGATGTGAGCCAGAGGACTCCTCCAAATTGCATCTGATTCTTCCAGCTGTCTTACATGAATCTGCTTTGTGGTATAGGTGCTGCCCTGTGATGGGTCAGCACTTCAAATGGATGTATAATATTTTTCCGAGGGCTTCTTGTATCTTTTCTATGATTCCAGAGCAGCTAAATTCCCATTTTAGAGAGTTTCTGACTTAGATGAGCCTTGAGAAGACTATGTAGTCCCAGGTAGGCAGTCGGGTCAGCCGTGTCCTGAAAGTCTGCATGAGTTTGCCGTATGAGGCTACTGGATGGCACAAAATTGCACACCTGGTTGCTACTACTTTTCCCTGCATTTCTAGAGAATTCAGCTCAGGGCTGCTCTGTGTGGCACTGGACACTTCACCAGTGCAGGTGCTACAGTGGGTTTCAATTTCAGGGCTCTTCTGCATTTGGTGGTGTCACTGTCTAACTCAATGTTCTCAACTTTTCTTTCTTTTGAATCCTAACTTACAGACAGAATGCTTAAAACAGCCACAACTGCCATTAAAACAAAATTAACCCGAATCTAACTTAGGTTCATGGCTCTGCTTAAACCTTCTAGGGTTGTGAAGCCCATTTTGGAAGCTGTTGGTCTATGTCTTTGCAATCAATCGATAGCATGCCACCAGTCACTGCATACCATTTGCTTTACTTTATCAGACCTTGAACAAGTCTTTTGAACTTCCAGCGTGGCCATAGATTTATTAGCTTTTCACTCTCTGTTTGGATTTAGCTTTTCACTCTCTGTTTGGATTTACCTGATCCCTCCAGTTGGAAGAGTCTGCAGACAGCTTCCACCTCACAGAAGGGGCACTCCACCCAGGCAAATGCTCCTGCCATCTGCTGAAACAGATTTGCAAGCATTAGCTTGCTCCAGTTAGTCTCCAGGTTAGAGGGTCATTGGCAGTCCCCAAGGTAAACCGAAAACCTTGCCTGGAGGCTTTCTTTTCCTTAGGAACCAGCTACCTGCAACAATTCCTCAGTGACTAAAAAGAACAGCTTGAAGACGCCCTACATTTCCAAAGATAAGCAATTTAGCTATGTAAATGGAAAGTTATGGGCCTTTTTAAAGGCTCTGTTTGAACACAGCTATTCTGTGTCTCTCCCTTGACACCATTAGGTCTTCCTGGGTGCTCATTTTGGATGATTTTGTTTCAAAATATGTTTAGAAACTTAGGTTCTAACGAAGGACAATAATTACTCAACTAACAATGAACTCACCAACCACCCGAGTTGTTGGAATGATTTACAGCTTTCAAAGGAGCTGATGCTAGCTTGCCTTTTGTCTTTCTACTTAATGCCTCTCTAATATTCTTCTCTGGACACAATGACTTTCTGAACTGTTTTTTCTCCTTTTTTCCCCTTCTTTCTTAAACAGAATGCTAAGACTCTCCACCACCTAATTCTTTGCATACAAAAGAAGATTTAATATCCTCTAAATGACTATAAAGAACAAACCTACCAGATGGCAGACTTCGTTGCTCAAGGGGGGTGCAGGCTTCTTTTCTTTGGTGAAGCATTTCAATGTGGTTTTGAAAGAGAGAGTCACTAGATATATTAATGTCTTCCTTAGTGGGGTGCTGTGATATAATTCAAGAGAGGCGCAAGAAGAGGGAAGTACAGTTCATGATCCTACAGAGGAAACAAATGGAGCTGTGTGAGGAACCTTTTTTTGCTAATTTCTTAAATCTCTTTGAGAAACATGTTAACTTTGACCTTGAGCATCTCTGCAGAAGTTTTGAAAGGTAGCACCTAGATCCTAGGCATACCTTTACAAACCTGAAGAAAGACTTAAGAAAGTTACTAGCATTCAAAGACTACTTCTCTAGATTTAAAATAAGGATGTTGTTGACATATAATCAGTGCTCTTCGGGAAGAAACTGTTCTGCTTCATTCTCTTTCTCTTTTTCCTGTGTTGGAAGCCAACTTGCTAACAAGATTAATTGATTAAAAGTACCTCTTTAAGAGCAAATGTTTTGCATCTCACTTATTTTCCAAGTATTTGGCTGAATAATTCATCCACATAGATGATAAATTCTCTTCATAGATTATTTGAGAAGCGATCACAATATTTACATATGGACCTATTGTTCAGAATTATTTGCTAAATCATTTATTGGAATAATCTGTGCTCTGTGTCTCATTTGTGGCCAGTTCCTTGGGAGATGTTGATATTCTGATGATGTGATACGTTTCTGTTCCCAAGTGGGTGAGTGTAACTTTATGGAATTATTTTGTGATGTAAGTGGTTGTTATTATGAGTTTGAAATGTGTTTTCATGCTAAATTCACACTTGGTGAGTATTCCTACCAGAAAATGTGTTCCCTAGGATAACTGTGGAAAGCAAACACAAAAAAGGAAAGAACATAGTCAAAGAAAATCCATAAAAAGATTCAGATGAACCAAAATGTATTTGCAGGACACACTTATCTCTGTTGTAAAGCAATGTGATAAAGGAGGAGACCTTGGATTTACAAGGTAGAAATTGCTATGTGCCAACTAGCTGCATAGCCTGTAGGGACAACTTGGAAGATGATGGGCTGCCAGACCTGCTACTAAACAAGTATGACCCACAGTCACTTGTGTTCTTCTTGGAATATAGGTTACACAGCAAAGTGTCAAGCAAAGCAAAGTGTAAAGTTACATATCAAAGGAAGAAGATTGAGAAAAGATAGGAAGGGCATATTAATGGGATGGCAACAATCTCAGTATTAGGGATGTAGAAAATAGAGTGTTTTATATGTCTCCAAACTAACACAATAGCCTGTAGTAATGGCCACTACCTGATACCTTGAAAGCAAGAGAATAATTTCCATCATGATTTAGTGATCAGCTTTCACCCTGAATGTGGAGATCTGATCTTCTTATCTTTGTAAGTGCTACTGGGAGACCTGCTTGGTAACAAGAAAAGAATTCAGCCTAACAACAGCCCATTCATCCTGGTGCTGTGTCAGGCAAAACCCCAAGTATTTATCTGGAACATGAATTCTTTGCTTCAAATCATGTTTGCTGTATGCCAGTATGTATATTAATATAGCCAGAGAGACACCTTACTCTCACAGAAAGTCAATTGGACTATGTTTCTCCCCATCATGAAACAGTAGATTCAAACGGTATACCTGTCACAGTATAGTCCTATAGCTCAATGGGGAAAAACAACTCTTCTGGCTTTAATCCCAGCTATCAATTGGGAAGGCAGAGACAGGTTGCTGTTTTCTCCCTCTCTAGTATTCACATCTTTTTTTAAAATTTCAAAGGACATATTTAGGCCAACTAGAAAAGGCAGTGACTTTTTTTGAGATTTGGCCATGTCTATACAGGGATGGTATTTTTCTGTATACGTGTATGTATATTGTACAAACTATACCAAACTCCCTGGTCCATCCTCCTTTTTATGATAGTCCAAGATGCTTCTCTGCACAATCCCTGTGCATACACTGTTTGCTCAGTACCTGGGAGATGTCCTGAGGTCCAGTGGTGCCTTGCTGTACTCTGTGGTCTACAAATTTACTGGCAGTACATTGTGGGATGCCTTTCCAAAACTACAGGAACACTGCTCTGGAGGTGTAAGTTCATTAAAATACCAGAATCCCATAATTCACATCCTTTCCTGCCATCCATTAATGTTCCTGGCACCATTTTCAAGTAACTGTTGGTCAGCAGATGGAGGACATGCTGCTAACTGCTATGATTACGAGATTCGTTAATATGGATGGGATTATGCACATGAATTTGTAGCTGGGCAAGCAGAAGAATTTGCATCTGGGGTTTCCTAAGACATTGGATACTGAGGTGATACAGCTGTAGGAAATGATGCTGAAGGAAGACAAGATTCAATTTTGTGGAGCGCTTATGTGAAGCAGTTTTACGTGACAAGGTTTTTGTTTCAGGGCTCACAAAGGCAGCAATGAGTGGTGGGACGCAGGTAGCGGTAAAGAATTGGATGGCCGCTGCCAACGGCAAAGCTTTTGGATGACAAAGACCAATTAGAGGTGTGAGCAGAGTCCAGAACTACAAGGGAAGAGCACAGCCATGAATGTGCCCATCCAAGAGGGCAACCATGCCACCATTACCTCTGGCATCTTACTGCTGATCAGGAGCTCACCAGCTGGGCTTGGGATATCAGCTACAGCAAACATTGTCACGGGGATTTGAAATGAGGAGGTTTCTGCTCTGTCGTGTCATAAGCCTGGAAATGTGTAAGAACTGATGCCGGCTGTAAAGGGTTGCAAATGATAGACACACATACCTAGTCTTTGCCAGCAGGAAAAGGTATTTTCCATGGGTTTGCAGAGGCTGACTGATCACTGTAAAATACTCGCTGACAGTAATGTAAAGTGGAGAGGTCTGTGGTGCTGTGTTATTGCAAAAATCAGGTCTGGGTGCTGGAATGGAGAGGGACTATTTGTTTCTAGATACGATATGAACATCATGGTTCTTCTTGTTCTGGGCATCTGGATTCAGTGTATGCTCTGTTTCCCTGGCCAAGAAAGCTCTTTGCTGTTGGTTTCAGCATGAAGGAAGAATTATTTAGCTTTGTGTGGAGTGGTTGCAGATGATCGCTGGCATGTACTTGAGGAAGATGGATAGGAGGGAGGTGGTACTTCATGAGAACGGTGGGTGTTCCTCATCATGATGCGCCTCATGTGATAAGTGCCTGCAGTTTTTTTGCACATCCACAAGAAGAGAGACATCCTGAAGGAAATATTGGAGCAGGAATGTGAGTGGGAGCAGGAGGCAGAATTTTTTTAGGCAGATGGGGAAAGCATCTCTGCAAAATGACCAAAATAGTCATGAACACAATGGATGTTTGGTGTGCTAAGGACAGAGAGCAATTTTCGGCTTATGAACGCATTGTAACCAAGGAAATGTCCTCCAGTTTGATGTATTGATGGTGTGTGGGCATGATCTGTCATTTAGGGGTTGAGCTGAATCTACATGACCTTTCCAGTCAAATGCACCAAAATGAATTTGAGTGAGAAAGTAATACACGTTATGTTGAATAAAACCCCAAAGACTGCAGTAAGGAAACACACAAACGTAACAGCTGTGAAAGAGATGCTTGGTTAGGACAACAGAAGGGTGCTAAAGCAGGGCTGGCAGTACTGAGAGCTCCAGGATGGTATGTGCCCTGAGTTGCATGGGGTTCTCTGTATCAAATCCAGTCTCTCCAGATGTTTGCCTCTGCACTGCCTGTACAATCCCCATGGGTTTGTGGGATTGTTGGGTGCCCTGCTTCCGTACTTTGGGAGCACCTCAGGAAGTGGCATCTCCCTGCTGTCTCTGCAGCCCCTCTGCTGGGATGCATTCTGTCAGCTCTGGCACAGATTCTCTCACACACTTTTTCCCATTCAGGTATGTCAGCCTCCCCATGTGTGACAATGCTTCTCTTCACACAGGTTGTGTTCTACAAGTGCTAAGGGAAATGATAAAACCTCTAAGTGCTTATTGTCCATTCCCAGTTTCCATGGCAACCGTGATAAAATGTTTCTTTTCCCACATTTCAGGAATGCCGTTCACCCCCTTTCTTCTCACTCTTCAGTTCCTTTCAGGAGGAGGCGATGCTTACCTGGCTGCTTCCCCAGGGACAGACCCCTGCAGCAAAGGCTCAGTGCTGCCTGCACCCCCAGGGCAGATGTTACAGCGAATGGGGCAGCCCTGGGTAGCTGGAGGACATCATCTTGGTCCAAACTCCTCAGACCCCAAACAGGTCTCATCTGAAGAGGCAATGGTCGTGCCAGGCTGGCTCTCGTCGCACCGGCAGGAGTGGAAGGGGAGAGACAGCTCTCTCACAGGAGAGCATCTTTGCCTTGCAGGGGTGTGCTGTGCTGTATGGGCTTCAATTCCCTTTACACAGGACAGATAAGCACAACAGCACTGCAAATTAACTGAGTTTCCCAGTGGTCTTCCTAAGCACTTCACAGCATCCTAAAATCTGCGTGCACCTTGCTCAGCCTCGGTAGCTCGGTTGCAGGAGCTCACTGCTGATAGCTCACCTTCTTAATCAGCCAAGTGAAATAACGAGCCAGAGAACCTTCTCTAGAAAGTTTTTCTGCCTGGGATATATTAGTTATACACACACTGGGTTCATAGTGTGCTTAATTATTTAACCAATGTGTTGCTGGTGCACTGCATCGTGTGCGCTGCTGTGGGTGCCAGTAAGGCAGGAATGGGGTATGGGGGCAGCGAGTCTGGCTGATGGCTGCAGGGTGGACACGGTGGGCAGCAAACCTGTGAGTCTTGGGTGACTCCATTTGGAGCTGCATGATGCATGTACAGACGGGAGATGGGTTGAATGCTAAGCAAATCGAGTCAGTACCTGAGGAGGAGAGGTTTTATATGTTATCTAAATATTTAAATATTTATATTTACTATATAATATATTTAACATATAATATATAATTTATATGTGTTTATACATATCTGCTACTGGAGGCTGCCTCTGTACCATGTTCAGTGAAGCTCTTCTCGAGGAGTTTGAGTGCATTTCTCAAATCTGCTAGGTCTTTGCCCACAGGCTGCCTTTGCTAATGTCCACCTTGGCAGACCCTGGGGCACTTCTGAGGTAAAAAAAAAAGAAGCTGGGCATTACTTTTGCTTTGCTCCTCGCTGGCAACAGGGTGGTTCTGGGAAAATGGTCTATCCCACCACTGTCCTTCTGTAAAATACAGCTTCCACCGCTGTATTTTTGTATAACAGCATCATCTGTACAGCACATCTGTAATACCAGGGTTGTTATTGCAGAAATATCATCCAGCTCCTCGTAAACGGAACAAAGTGAGATTACTGCCTACCTGCAGACACTTCTGCCAAAGCAGTCTTGTCTTCCCACAGCACCAGAGCAGCTCCAGGAGGGCCACCCCTTTCCTGTGGCTCTCTTCATCCTGGCAGTGCTTGTCCAGATGGAGACTGAACGTGTAGCTCTGGGGAAGGAGCCTCCTCAGGCCCCTGCAGGGTCCACAGCGGAACTGTGAGTGCTGCTAAAAAAACACGCTCCTCTCGCACACTGGGAAATGATAACACCAGAGGGCTGGCACCTGGTCAAGGTGTCACTGAAGCTGTAGCACTGGAGTGCTGGCACCTCAAGATATTGCTGGAGCTGTGGTGGGCACACAGAGGTACCAAGGATGTCAGTCCCAATAAGAAGCAGTATCACTTGGTTAATGTTTGGAAACCTTCCAGAAGTGGTAATTTTAGTACCAGAGCTCACTGAAGTTCAAGAGTTCTGGTTCACCAAAAATAGCAATTCTCTTGCCTCCTGTTTCCCCCACCGAGTTTCTGGGACCAAAGACCCATAACTTCAAGGCTTCTCAGCCCAGGAAAAGACCTTCCAAACACATCTTTCTGGCCCCACAGTCTGCAGTACCCCTAGCCTGGGCATGTTATGGATCCAGAGGAAGCACCCCAGAGCCTGGCCTCAGATTTGGTCAGCTGCACCTAATGCATTCTATATGAGACATTCAAGACCTGACGTAAGCAGCTGTTGGCCTGAAGCTCTGCTGGAAAGTTTCCAGCCAACCATAGTTTGGAATGAGCCTTCATGAACCCTAGGGACCAAATGGCCTCACTGGGAAGTCAACCAGCAACCTAGTCATGGGGGTTTCTTATGGGTCTACCAGCATGAGCAAATGAAAGGCCCCAGGTGAAGGCATCATCCATGCTATTTAATCGTTGCCTTGCTCCCCGGCCTGATGGTCTGCCAGCCGGTGCCCTGGCATGGCATGGAAGGCAGCATGTGCCAAGGATTGCCAACGAGCAGCAGGGGCCAGGCTTCCAGCTTCAGCACAGTCCTCCCCACACAGTCCTCCATCAGTGCCACACTTTCTCCATAACTCCATTTTCACAGTAATAAAATATCACCCTGCTCAACTACAGCCCTGTTTCAGATGCTTTGAACTGGGGGGGAGGGGAAGATAATACTAGTAATATCATATTAGGGCCACAGGGGCAGCACATGGGACCAGATGAGACCCAGAATCAGCTGTGTTATGGACTGGAAGTGGCTAATCAGTTGCAGTTGGCTTCAGGGCCAGCAAATGGTCCCTGACCTGATTTTATTTATTATTTCAGGCCTAGACTAGCCAGCAAATTCAGTATGTAAGTGAGCAGCATGAGGACATCAGGCACTTTTTGTGCAAACTGATTTAGTTCCTTTGGTGTAGCATCTCCTTTATGACAGTTCTGTGAGGCACCTGGGGGTACAGATGTGTTGTTTTGCCTGCAGAACAGGTTCATAAGGGTGCTCAGGATGACACATGCTTCACTAGAACTTCTTCAGGTGACCAAAATCCTCAGAGCTGCCCGGCTCTTCTGTACATATTGATTGTCATTTCAGTACTGGTGTTACAGGCAGCCCATAATTTGCCAAATTCTTCACAGACTCATCAAGGACAGTTTCTACATGGACTTACCCCGCAGATGGTCAGTGTACAGAATGGGGTTGTGTGGGTGATCCAAGGCTGGAGGATATTAACTAACATTATTTTGGATTTTCACTCCTTTAGTTTACAAGTAGTACTTTGGAAATCAGCCTGGGATTCCCAGGTCTGTTGAAAGAAAGGTATTTGAAGAAGGACTTGAAGAAGAGGGCTAAAGAAGGGATTGGCTGCACAGCTAATTCCACATCATAGCCATGAGCACCTCATCTATCTCCCAGCCATTCCCATTACATCTAAATAGACCTGTTGTAATGACGCATTGAGAGGTGAAGGAGGGGGTTAATGTACTAGTCTGTTACCGCTGGAGATATAATTTCCAATTTGATGCAGGTCACACAGGAAAATAAATGTGGGTGTGGTTGTCTCAGCTGATTCTTCAGGGCATATCTGGCGGCTATTTTTCCTGAAATCTCCTAGTTTTGCAGTAGTTAAGAATGTGCATAAGTGACTTTGAGACAGGAGATTGTGTTTATGTCCTCTTGGTTTTATTTAACATTATACTCCTGTTACCTGGGGTTTAATTTTCTGGTGTGATGCATTTTCCCCCTCTCAGATAAAGCAAAGTAATAGCTACCCAGAGGCCTGTAAAGTATACAGATGGGACTGAGTCGGAAAGGTCAGCCCTACAGATATGTTGGACCATGCCAAAGAGCAAGGTGAACAGATTAAGCTATATAAATATTTAAAGAGCTGTAATTAGGACTAACATGGCCTCACTCCCAAGGTTCTTTATTATACATGCACATGACAGAAAAGTAACTAATTGTGACCTTTTTCCACTTGCTTTTCCTTATGTTTCTGACAGAGCGTTTTTCACTCCCTAAGATGTTCCTGCCTGGCACTGCCTCCCTGGGAGGGGATGGGAGATTTGTCATGGCTTTCTGTAAGGCCAGGAAAAATCCCAGCGAGGGTTCAGAAACAAGTAATGGGGACACGCTGCCTTTTGCCCAGGCATCACCCTGTGCTGCTGGGGTCTGGGGCAGGGAGGCAGAAGTTTCCCAGCATGGTGGAAGCTCTTGTTCAAAGCTCAACAGCCCTTACTAAGGACACCAAATGTCCCAGTTCACAGACACACAAACGCCCTGTTCCTGGTGGGACAACTCCAGCTCATCCTTGTCCTCAAGACCACGTATTTGTTACTCTGAGACTCAGCTGTTACAACTCTCCTCAAGGCATGCAATCTTACAAGCTAAAACCACTGTAGTCTGTACACAGCACAATATCCTCTTTGCTTAGCAACACGCGAGGCTCGCTGGTACTTCTTTGCTCATCAACAGATGCAAGGTCTCCATCCTTGGGTGGAGTTAACAGGTGGCACTATCCCCCCCACACCCCCACCCCTGCTGCCATGCCCCACAGCAGCAGCCACCTTCCACTGACACAAGAACGAGTGGGACAGACCAAAGGATGGGCCACCACAGCAGCTTTTATGCTTCTCAAAGTGCAGCAGTAACTCACCACCTTGGTGCCACCACCCTCAGGCAGGGAGAGCACAGGGTCCAGTCACTGAAGCAGAATTGCCTTCTCCAGAAGAGGTCTGAGCTCTCTTCCTCAGGAGGATAGGGTGAATGAGGGTCAGACACTTCTTCCATATTCCCCACGGACAGACCCTGGTGCTGGGTGGGGAACAGACCCTTAAACCTCTCTACAGCATCCCACTTTGGGCACTTTTGGTGGGGACCAGCCCCTGCAGGGCTACTGTAGTGGGACAGGGCTCAAGGCACACACCCATACCACATTTTTAGACCTCCTGCTTTTCCAAATGTAGCATTTTAAGTTCATCCCTGTGCCCCTTCCTACCACACTCATGGCTCAAAAGGAAGAACCAGAATTACCAGCTCTACAGCACAACAGGCATGACTGTTCTAAACCAAACATGGTGGTGGTGGACTACATCAGATGGACCAAAGCAAAACTTTTGATGGCTGAGAACCAGTTTCGATGATATTTCCATTGAGAAAGACTTACTGGTCATATAAGCAAAATGAAAGAAAGAGAAAAAGAGAGAGAGAAGAAGAGAGAGAGAGAGAGAGAAAGAAAGAAAGAAAGAAAGAAAGAAAGAAAGAAAGAAAGAAAGAAAGAAAGAAAGAAAGAAAGAAAGAAAGAAAGAAAGAAAGAAAGAAAGAAAGAAAGAAAGAAAGAAAGAAAGAAAGAAAGAAAGAAAGAAAGAAAGAGAAAAAGAGAAAAAGAGAAAAAGAGAAAAAGAGAAAAAGAGAAAAAGAGAAAAAGAGAAAAAGGGAGAAAGAGAGAAGAGAAAGAAAGAAAGAAAGAAAGAAAAAGAAAGAAAGAAAGAAAGAAAGAAAGAAAGAAAGAAAGAAAAAGAAAGAAAGAAAGAAAGAAGGAAGGAAAGG